>NC_092588.1:59317500-60517500 GCF_047663525.1 Anas platyrhynchos | reverse complement strand
CACACAAGCATTTCAGTGCTAAAATTCTCCTGCAAGGCTAATGGAATACTAGGATTTTAAGAACTTTAGAGGACACTCTGAAATGCCTTAAAAGAGCAACCACTCATAGCTTTTCAAAAGTCATCAGCCTAATAGTCTGAAGACTCATGTTATATTATTTCTTGGAGATTGAGACAATTTACTTTGCTTTATGAAGGTATCATGAGGTCATATTTGTTAGAACTCAGTTAATCTATAGAACAATAGCCTCTTAATACACACCACTATGCACAACTAGTGTGCAGCAGTCTGAAAAGGGCATTGGAATAACACATACACCCTCAACTTTGCTAAAGAAACATGAAATAACCATATAAATGAGAAAAAGACTCTACAAATTTACCCTTGTAACTGTGAAGAAATTATGTTGCCTCCGTTTTACAGATGAAGAGAACTGATATGAAGCCTCTTGCAGGAAAATGCTAAAGCACATACCTATCTTTAAGCAGCTTTCTGATTTTATCTTTTAAGAGCTTAGACTGTAATTGACAGAAAATCTATAGCATCATTGCCTGTTGAAGCAGATTTCATGATCACATTCTTACACTGTAATCACAGAACTTTCCTATCTTAGTAGGAAGTCTAATGTCTCCGTATCTGAAATTAATGTAGCCTGACTAATCCTGAGGCGTATGGAGCCAAAAGTGAAGTGGGTATGAAGATAACAAAGAAAACATTTATGAAGCATAATTCAGCAGCATAAGCCGTTTCATCTATATCACCTACAGTATTTGAATAGAACCTTAGATCAGAAGTTTGGAGATTGTATAAGAAAATTTCATGAGGATAAAGACAAGATGTGTTGTCTGTTCAGTTCTGTATCAGATATCTTTTCAGGCCAGCACAGAGAAAAAATGTTTTAGATTGAAATGTTAACCTATCAAACAAACTATGACTTTGAGCGTCAGGAAAACATTGCCTTATCTGGACAATGGCAGCTGCATATATATACATGTGTATATATATATATATATTTTATTTTTTTTTCTGATATTAAATTGGAAGCTTTGTGGAAGGATAAAAATGGTCTTATATAAAAGGGTCATGGACACTGGTCTACTCAGTGAGCTTGTTTTTCACAGTAGCACCTTGTGTAAATTTGCCAAAAGATAAACGATATAAATTGTCTACAGTATAGTGTAAGCAGATTTATAACAAAACATGCTATATCTTTGAGGTACATGCTACAACTAAAACCACAATGACACGTCTTTATGATCATAAATACGCAATCAGCAGCTGAAAGAGGACTTCAGTACTGTTGTGAATGTTTAAAAGCATTGGTGTCACATAAAAATATATGCATCTTGGTATACTAATCTTTCATTCCATTGTACAGCTTTGAAGTGCTAGGGCCCAGAGGTCTAGAGGGGAAAGGCAGCTATTGTGTGAATGGCACAAGTCTGCTATTACTCAGAAACACAACTTGGAGAAAGAGAGGATCTGAAAAGCAGCAGCTAAAAATTTATAGGCAATAATGACTGGCTTCCTAAATCACTCTTTCTTATCCCACTTCACATAAGTGACTGGGGCAGTAGTATGGTTTTCTTTCCACTGTTAACTCTAGTTTGCCAAGACCCTGCCTCTTTGCAGCTTCACAGCTCTTAAACAGGTGATGCTGGAATACAAACCAAGGCTTTCCTCTAGGCTTATGCACACAAACCCACCATGACAACATTTCTATTCAGCAGGAAGAACCTGAGGCTCCTTTACCTTCCACTTCTTTCTTGTCTCCATGCCTCCTGCACAACTTTTAGCTCCTGTAGATGAACACCTCCAACTTTTTGTGATATTGATTCATTTCTAAAGCCAAGCAGGAAAACACGTCTGTCATCACATGGTTAAAGACTGATAAGTTGTATGGGATGGATTTTTCAGCCAGTCAAATATAGCAGAAAGCATATCTGGGGGATGTGTTAGCTTAGTGTGGGAGGGGAATCCAGGAACACTTTTAAACTCCAGATTTGGAGTTCGGTTCAACTACAGTAAACTTCATGAGGTCTGAAAGTGCTACAGCAAGCATTTTTCTCTGTCTACTGGCAAAACTTTCCTCTTGTCCTTCAAACGAATGTTCTTCATCCATTAATTGATTGGACCTTGACAGCAATAGTGCTGTGTGAGGAGGAATAGTGAGGAGCTATATTTGAATACTGCAGAATCTAAAGTCTCTACATTCAGAGCCATTTCCCTCATGGTATGCTGTAACTCTGCTGATCCTTTCCAAGGCCATTCTGCATTTTACTTACCATTCTCACAAACCTTTCTTATGCAAAGTATTCCTCACAGTAACAGGAGCAACTTATTTTTGATTGAATAATAGGATTACCTCCCTGCAGCTGTCATAGGCCATTTGGAGCATTACTTTTAAGAGCAATGGCAAGGTAATTCTTATGGCAGCTTTCTCTAGTGATTCCACTCCCTTGTCTGGTGGAGTGAATTTGTGCATTTTCCATTTGACCACGTGTGTGCATGGCTTTTAATATCCGTGGGTGTTGCCTCAATGAGATGTATCTAGTTTTTAAATAAATGAAATATTTATGTATGTATATACATATACATACATAAAAATGTATGAAATCATTGTGCTGAAATCTTGCTTAGTTTGCTGTAATGATTTTAACAGAATGACAGGAAAGTGATTCCAGATTTCAATTCAAGAGAATATTTTAGCATTTGCTGAACTCAGTGTACATGCTTAAGTGCTGGAATGAGTAGGAATGAAAGCAAACTATTTAATGAAACAGAAACATACAAGAAAATGCCAATGGTGCAACTGGTGCATTCAACTAACTGTTATATGCTTTGCTAACAATATAGAAAGAATTACTGCTTCATTGATGTAAGTGAAAATGTAGATGCTTTAGGGGTCTGGGCTTTCAGGTGAGTCACTTGGAATGTCATCCTTCATCCTTGAACTTAACATCTGTGTGTTTCTTTATCCTTTAGTTCAGCAAGTGTTCAGACTTTGTTCCTACATACTCATTGACAATATTTGCATATAGGAATCTCTCTGATCTTTGAATTAGTATGGTTTATAACATTTATATTCAAATGGCTCCAAATTCTTTGCACAGTTCTTAGAAAAAATCTTGTCTTGGTTGCCGGAATTTAACATGGTGATGACACAGCGTATCTGTTTTTAAACAATTTTATTAATGTGATCTTATCTAAGGGATTTTAGGATTTCCATGACCTGTAAAAATAAAATAATTAATAAATAATTTCTTCTCATAGAAGAAAATTATGTTGTGTTCTAGAAAGGATCCTTAAATAGTGATAAAAGAAACATCTCAAAGAGCCTTTAATGATTTTTGTAATACCAGTAATGTTTTGAAGTTTCCTCTTTTCCTTCCTTGATTTTTTTCAACCACACTGTTACATTATATCTTATGCAATCACTGTATATTATTATGTATATTGTTATATGTACTAATGTATATTTTTGTATAATTTTAATAATGTATTAATTATATGTATACTTTGTTCTTTTTAGCTTTTTTTTTTTCTTCTTAAATGAGTTTTGTTTTAAAGTTTCATCTCTTTTGTCTTTTTGGTTGTTGCTCCCAGGCTGTTTTAGGAATTTTACTTAAATGTTTAATACAATTGAGCTGTATTACAACATTATACATTATAAAGACATTACTACATTATAAAGACATTATTGTTATTATATACAACATTATTACATTATAAAGACATAGAGACACCTACCTTGCTCTGTACTGCAGAGCTTACTAAATATAGATGGGGAGATGCAGAACTGATGTCCCATTTCATGGTAAAGAGGGCTTAAGCGTATTTTTCAGTCCTTACTTCAGTAGGTGTGCTCTACCAATTTCCTAGGGTGTTCTGAGCTAGACACAAAATAGTTGCCTTTGTTACTGTGTTTTGATTAAAGTTTGTACAATCTCTGACTTTGATTTGACTTACAGCTTCTCCTGCATTTCTCCATGTAACGGATGCCTTAAGATAAATGAAAAGGCCCTTAGAGAACATATTGTCTACTAGGGGTGTCACTGGTGAGTTCACCGCCCCCTGAAGGTATGCACAGCTGAGTTAGGCTAAGGGTTCTTTGCTGCCAGAAGGGTCAGCCACACTCCTTCCCCAGTGACAATGCAGTGGGCTCTTCTCTGAACCAGTTCCACTTGCTGCCCCATTTGGACATGTATTCCTTTGTCTTTGGGCAAATGAGTTTTCTGCTGCTTTGGTTAATTATATCAACTGCGCAATGGGCAGGGAGTACACTGAGTGCCTGAACTTAGCCAGGGATGACTTAGATAAACATATCTGTTTCTTTAAACTCCTTGCCTCTTTTCCACAGGGCTATCCAACCTTGCTTTTTATGTCTTCCTCCTTCTTAACACCCCACCCTTCCCCCCCCCCCCCAATCTCTTTCATGATTTAGAGCTTTGGACAAAAGAGGCGTGATAGGGGTTGTGGTTTCATGTGGGTTCTGTGACCCATATGCCTTGTGTCACAGAAGAAGCAGCAGAAGCAGCAGTATTTCAGTTAGTTGGAGCAGGAATTCAGAGTAGTTGTTTTGTTTCACTCCCATTCAACTCTCTTTTATTGTTTTCTTTCCTGTTTTCCAGTGGACATTATTAGGATTTACTGGCATGACTTCTGTTCACATAAGTGGAAATTTCAAAGCTCAACCTGAATCCATGAAAGTGCCTACAGAAATTGCTTTTCTTATTGCACCCTATATAAAATATAGCAATATTGTCTTCTAAAGAAGAATTCTGTGATCTAGGGACTGGCTGTTGGCAAAGAAATAACATTGTCTTATTTTCCTTTTCTGCTCCACTCTTTTCTCATAGATATTTGGGAGAAATCAGGACTTTGAAGGGAAAAAAATATAAATTGGAACTCTCTGGATCAGTCATTTTGTTTCATCTTGGCTTCAGTGCACTTGACTGAACAAGTAAAAGATGTAAAATCTAAACAAGAAAGCCAGTATAACCTGTATATCCCATTACATTTTTCATCACAGCAAAAGCTGTCAGTACTAGCAGGAGATGATGGGAAGATACACTGCTGCTCCCGTTTCTCCTCTTTGTTGTTAGTATCTGCTTTGTCAGTGGTGCATAAATGTCCTGATAGAAATTGCACAAAACACTGTTTGCCAAAAAAAGCTTTACAAGTGAATTCTTTAACCTTCAAAATGAGAAGGTCACAGAACCATTCTTAGCATCATCCACAAACTAAATACAGAAGGATCTAATTAAAGAAGTTGAACATTGTCTATTTCACTGTGCACAGTACTCATATCCGCTCTGAAGATAACCAGAGATGTCTGCCTTTATATTGCAAAGCATCAGAGGAAGAATATTGCTAAAGCAGGGCTTGTATAACTCTGAAAATTATGATTTAGAAAGAGAAAAGTTGTTTGGACTACACCTATACATTGCCAGGATTGAATTTTCCAATTGTTTTGTTTTCCTCAGCAAACATACTATGAACATTTCTGAAATTTATACTGTACTACTATAAAGCACATATTATATTGATTTTCTTTTCTAACAAATCTAGTTTTAATTACCCGTCATCTAGGAAATTTCTGTGATTTTCTAACTTACATTCCTTGTACTTACATTACTTGTAATCAAGGGATCTCTTCCTCCTTGATCATTACACCTTAAAAACAAGCACGTGTCTTAAAGTTCTCCATTGATTTGGATCTTTTTTGTTCTTTCTTTTTGTTTTATCTCTGGTTCAGTCTTCACATTATGAATGGAAATGCACACCCAGGGGCCATGCTCAATGCATAGTAACTGCCCAATGTGTGTTTCCCTAGCTGATGAGGTATGAAAACAGCAGCTTTTCCCAGCCAGCCTAAAAATCCGTGTTCAAAAAGGCATAGTAAACAGAAGTTCAAGTCAATGGGTTGGCTGGGTGATGGAGAAAGCAAAAGTAACATAGATTAACAGCAGGAGGAGACTTTCCTCTACCAGTAATAACATGTTGCTTTTCCTAACTGTCTTTGTTATGTCATCTTCTTGGGCAGCATTTACTGCTAGCTATTAAAAGGCTTTCCTTCCCTTTGATTCTGACATGCAATGTCTTTTAGATAACAGTTTACACCTGCATTTCCTTCCTCTAGCTTCCTCATTATGTTGAATTCTAAATATGTATAAATTACTGTCAACGCTCTTTTTTCTCAGCTTTTCTTCTCCTTTCACTGCACAGTTTTGCATTGAGTTTAATTTCCCAATGACATTTCACTTTCCTATTTCCTCACTGCATTTCTAACATTCTAGCTTTTTCAGTTTCCTTCATATCAATATCTTTATTCTCTTTTATGTTTACATCAGTGTTCTATTTAGAACCAACTAAATGCATGCATTTAAGGGTGGTAGTTTCTCACCTGTCAGATAATTGAATTAAATTTGCTTAGGAATAAGAAATCCATTTAGAAATCCACTGGATTCTGATTTCGGAAACTGATATGTTTTGACTGCGATCTGACAGTTTCTGAGGCTGATTTATCAACCAAGTTAAATTGATTTTTTTCTTCTTTTAAACAAAATGAACATTTGTGCCTTTTTTTTTTTTTTTTTTTTTTTTCCTAGTGCATTTTCTTACCCATTGTTAATTCCTTTTCAGGAAGAGAAAGTGACCTGTAACCTCCTGGTGTTATTTCTTTTTATAAGGCTAGGAGTTGTTTGTTCCCGAAAAAATAGAAATACTGATTTTAGGATGATCTCCGTGGTTTAAGACATATTGTGACAATGGTTCAGACCTATTTGCTTTGCCAGTTTGCATTTCACATCATGAAAGAAGGCTCAGAAATAACTATCCAACAGATGTGTGAAAGCCCCCAGGAGTGCCCCTGCAGATAGGCAACTGGACTGTCTCAGCTTCATATACATTCTGGGGGATGCTTAGCACCTCAGAGAAGATACAGCTCATGTTAACTTCTCTCCCTATGACAGTCTGAGGCAATAGTAATGCCAAAAACTAGAATCTGAGAATTTGTGTTTTTTGGTAGTTACTGTTTGTGTGTTTCAATGCTGTCAAAGCTTCTCTTTCTGGTAGTATGACGGTACTGTGGGTGACGTGGTCTGTGATAGTTTTAGTAGCTGCAGATCTTTTTTTTTTTTTTTTATGAACCTGTACAGGAAAGAGCGGATATATATGAAGGTGTAATGACAAACTACAGAGGGAGTATTTCCATTTGTAGTTAAACCAAATTAAATTAGATTTATTATTCCCCTCCAAGTTATGCTTGTCATGGAGATAAAAACACAATATTCTTGATGTCTCTCGTTATCTTACAAATAAGACATTAGAGTTAAATAGAAGAGAGAAGGGGAAAGTGCAAAACATGGTTTACAAATATATGAACAGCTGTTTTGCAAGCAGAGAATACTGCAGATTCCCATCATTAGTTCTCTGTTTTCACACAGAGTGGATGCTTGAGAATTGCCTTTTCCCGAGGAAATAGTCATCAATGTGATTCTCCTGCCAGTCAGTTTATAGCCCAACTTATTGATACTGGAGACTATTTTGGCATGATAAGAGAGTACTGTATGTCAGGCAGGATATATTTGATAATATATGAAAAGATGGACTTAGGTGGCATCATCTGTTTATAGAGAAAAGTCCCATTTAAAGAAAATGGGACTTTTTGCTTTATTGTTCAGCTGTATGGTAAATACTA
The DNA here is from genome assembly GCF_047663525.1 of Anas platyrhynchos. NCBI lineage: Eukaryota > Metazoa > Chordata > Aves > Anseriformes > Anatidae > Anas > Anas platyrhynchos. Next base: position 60,509,798 of record NC_092588.1, on the reverse strand, counting down.
TATATATGCCAAATAGTCCATTCGGACATTTAGTAAATTCACTTTGACTTTGTTTGCTAAAAAATGGCATCAGAATCCCAAAAGAGGCAAAAATTATCATGGATATTATTTGCAATGTTTGTCCAATTCTATTATTTTTTCTTTTATTTTGCTACTGGTGATCATTTCAATACTTTGCATAGTGAAAAAGGCATACACTTTATTAGGACATAAAATGTGAGTGACTTTCATCTACAGTCTAAGACCTTGCTAAAACTGATGGGAATACAAACTGCATAAGGAATAAGAGACTTGGAGACAGATGATTGTTAGAATCGAGAATTTTTAAAATGGCGAAAATTACAATAAGTTGGATATTGCCCACACTCAGATGTTCCCTGCTGAAAAGCAAGTAGAAAACCATGTATGTTAGGCAAAAAGCCAGAGAAGATGCAAAGCACAAGAGTCTGTCTTAAATCTTGCTCCTTCCAGATGCTAGAAACTGTTCTGCTTACAGGTGTGGGGACTAAAAGCCTTCCCATGACAGATACACATTGGTGTTTGTTGTGAAAGAACACAGCAGGTCTTCCTTCTTTCTGTCAAAATATGCAATGGAACAGTCTCCAAGTAACCTGTTTTGCCTAATGATCTGCAGTCAGTGAAGGCCAGAGGAAATTAAGAAATGCTCTGTAGTCCAGCAATTAAGAATTATACCTTGAGGGGTGGTGAAGGAAGGGAATCTCATTTTCCAGTCCCACTTTCACAAACATTTACATATTTTAGGTTCAGTGGCCACTGAGAAGAACCTGGAGATTGTCCTGTAAGCATGAACCAGAACCCGGAATTCTCCACCCTATGCTGGTCTCCCTGTCGGCACAAGAACACGGACTCAAGTTCCTTATTCTATTCTCTTCACTTTTATTTTCTTCCCCAGCCCCCGGGAGAGGGACAGTTCCACATGAAAAGTGAATGCACCTAACTTAGACTGATCACCTGACAGCTGCTGCTGTCTTCTTTCTAAGAGATGGAAGACACATGAGAGATGAAAACAAAATTTTAACATTCTTATGCAAGCATTTGATCAACCAAGGTATTGTTTCTACAATATCAAAACACACAGGCAAACACCTGAGGTGAGCAAAGCTGAAAGCACAGTGGGAGAGGGCTCCAGCAGCCCCTGTGGCCTCTTCCTGCTCTTTGCCTCCTGTCGCTGGGGCCCCTGGGGCTCCTCTATGCTGAACACAGAGCCTCAAGGTGTCACACTGCCAGGCAAGCAGCTCAGTGTAAGCATGGGTCATTGAGAGGCTGTATGGGGGCTTTTGGCCTGTGCTGTCCCTCTCTACCCTGGTCTTGCCTCACCATATGGCTGCCCTGGCTCAAGCTGAGGCTGGCCCCTTGCACCTTGGTCACCATGGCTGGGCCTGCCCAGCAGCCATCTCCCTTCAGCCTGGACCCTGCACACTGCATGGCGGTGCCCTCCCACTGCTCCCGAGTGGGACTCTCCAAATACTAAACGGGTTCAACTGCTTGAGCGACTGGTGCTGAGGGTGTTTGTAGGTGTCTGAGCTGGAAACAGGAAGAAATGCCACCCATAAGATGGCAGGTAAACAACGAGCTGTTTTGGGCAGCTCAGAGAGCTGTGCTGGCTGAAAGACATCTTTAAAATTGTAAAGTAGGGTTACTTCTGAGGTCTTTTGCTGCTTAATGAAATAAGGCTTTCTCTATGTGCTTTGCAAATAAGATGTTTTTGGTATTTTTGGCAATATATTTGTCATTTGCATGATCAAATTATCTTACTGGTTTCAAGAGGGTTGTGAGTACAGATCAAACCAGGAGACGAAGGGGCTGTATGTGTACTGTTCTTGCAATGTACAAGGTGTGACTTCATTTCACCACTGACATCTACTTGTTTCGTGTATAGGTAGGTATTTCCTATATGTTATGTCATACCCATACAGTTACATAATGATGGCAACAAAATTTTTGAGTCAGGCTGTGAAAATGCAGATGTGCTGGTGTGCTTTTGTTCGTTGTGTTTCCAGTGACTATATGAGTATGAGTATGAATATATGAGTATGAGTATGAAAACTCACCTACACTTTGCTTGTGTATACTGCCAAGTCAGCATGTACCAAACTGTGTGCTACATGTTCTTCTGTGTACTGTTGTCTTGTCAGACACTGTGTCTTTATTTGCTTCAGTTTGTCAAACCACTTAATTTACCTACATCCTTTATCTCAGCCTGATTTCTCCAGAGCATCTAAAGACTTGCTGGTGATGGGATGACATTTAAAACTATCTTGTAAGGCATATTTAAATGCTTTGCTGTATCTGAAGCCTAATCCCTTAGGTAGGTACATTAGATTAACCATCTCTACTTACTCTTTTTGCATAATGATACTGCTATTAACTGCAGTACTTTGATTATCTAAGTTCCTCAGGAGTTCCAATAAGCTGTTAATTTGGCTTATTTTTAAGAAGTGGTGCTTTTGCCATGGAAGAAAAAAATAACAGTGAGCTTTAAGCAGATAAAGTCATCGTTATTAGAACCTTTCTCAGGGTTTAACACTTCAAATAAAAGCATCTGAGAGTAAGCTGCTAAAAGTGAAAAATAACATGTAGGTCAGAACACAACCAGCAAATACATCTCAGAATCTGATTTTGTCAGTTCAATCAGACTCAGATGGATTCAAAGAGTGAACTTGTCCAGCTTGAATGTTTCTTCTGCTTCTGAAACACACGGGTCCTAAATGGCAAAATGCATCTTTTTTCTCATTGCTCTGAAAGATCATTTTCTCTATAGCTGCAATGTCTTTGAATAGGAATGTCAGTCCAGGTCAACATTCTTACCTGTTGACCATCTTCTGTACAATGCATAAATAAATGTCTGCAAAACTATGATTTATATCATAGTATTGATAATGGATTTTATTATAATGGATTGAGTTATATTTTCTGTCAGTTGAACTAGCCTAACTCATTAAAGCATTTTTATGCCTTACCAACCTTTACTTTACTCAATCTAAAACTCCTTAGCATTTGACATGAGGTTAATTTTTTTTTTTTTGTAATTGTTAAAACCATTTTTTTTTTCTCTATTTATCCGTTCTTTTTAAATGAATAATTTATCTGGCTTATGTTACTCCGGGTTCACATTAATACCTGATTTATCTTGGTTGATAAATTTTGAATAGCGTTATATAGTGTTATATATGGAGTGGTAATTCGTGTCGAGAAAATGGTTGATATTAATAAAGAAGGGGGAGATTTGGGAATGTGGCCATGGGGGTTGGAAAGCCCCGTGATTGAGGTAACATTAGACTCTTAACGACGAGGCCATCAGGAATATAAAAGAGTTTGGAGGGAACAAAGAAGGGTGATTCAGGAGACTCCATGCAGTCTCCGGTTTCTTGTTCTCCAGCCATTGAGGCATGGAAGTTTCTGGGTGTTTGCTGTTGTTATATTCAAAGTTGTTTGACCAGTGAAAAGTTGTTTTGAAAAGAACTGCTGTGGAGAGAAGGGTATAAGAGGGGAGCCTGCCCTCAAGATAAAAGAAAAGGCAACACGATGAAGTTACGTCATCAATAAAGAAGCAGGAAAAAGGAGTGAAGAGGAACAGGCTGGCAGAATGGAGACCAGGACGGGAACAAGCACTTTGATTGCCTCACGAAGATGGGTTCGGCCAAACTCAGCAAACCGCTCAGAGCAGCTCGTACAGAAAGTCGCTGGAAATAGGCGCACTGGAGCTGGAGAGAAGCTCGAGCTGAGAGAAGCGGAGCCGCGCACACAACTGCCTCTCGCTGGTAAGCAGTTGTGCATTACGGGGAATCATACGTCCTTAGAAACAAAGACTGACCTGGTAACCTTACAGCTTATTCTCCTTAACAATTGGACAGTTTATGATCCTGAAATATGGGTCCAAACTGAGGTCAAGGTGTGGGACTCTGCAACTAAAAACGACAAGGTTGCAGTGGGATTGCTCAGCACCTGGCGAGCAGTCTCTGAGGCCTTAAAGAGCCCTGTGGGGCCACAGTCAGGAACATGTGGTTTGCCAGACATTGAGGGAGCTGCGGGCTCCTTTACTGATCCGACTGCTACGCCATGGGCCCCTCTGCTGCTACAGCCATCGAAGGCTTTTGCTGTTACGCCCACTGCTGACCTGGACGTGCCTTTTGACCCAGGCCTCATTGGCCTTGAAAAGGAGATGGATATGCTTTTCTTCCATGTGGGAAGAACAGGATACATAAGGCCTGAAGACCGAGTTGCTTGACAACCGAAAGCGAGGCATATTGTTTCATAAATATTTGTTTCATAAATATTACTAAATTCAGATTGAGTTGAGACTTCATTTATAACAATAGTGAGCTTCTAGTGGCATGCGGCAGTCATTTCTATAAGCTGGGAAACTGTTACCATCCTTGTTTCCTTGAAATATAACTGAAAGAAGTCTTCCTTGTTTCCATGCAAGCCAATGTATTTACAAAAATGCAAGGAAATAGCATACTATTTTGGCTTTCTCTTTCTCTCTCTTCCTCTCTCTCTCAGAAATATGCATTCAGAAATGCAGAAGACCTTGCAAATGAAAAACATAGAGCATGAAATAAGACTCTCTTCAGCTACCTCTTTGCTTTTACACTTTACTACTGTCTGTTGATTTTTCTGGAGCCTGTCATGTTTAAATATTCCCGTGGTGGTAATACAAATGGCACTGTATTTACATCTGAACAACAGCAAAACACTTTAATCAGCACTTTCCAAATGTTTTTGACTTTAACAACTAAATTTCTCTCTATATACATACTATTTCTTTTTCTGTCATCCAACTAATCATACTCAACCTTGTTGATGTAGCAAGAAAAACACCAACAGTAAGTGACCAGACTTGAGTTGGTCTTCCCTTCTGATTGCAGTCATAGCTGATAAGCAGGATTCTTATCCTTGGGAACAGCAGCTTCTTTGCAAAGGCAAGAGGGCTTAACTGTGGAAGCTTATAAAGTTTCTTGCTGAAGTGGACCCATGAAATTTACTCTTCATTGCAGAATCTCACAGATGGAAGTATGAGGTGCATAATGTATTAATATGTTAATAGTCAATGCCACCTCTTTGCTCCATGTATCATTCTCCTCATTTATACACTAAACAATCATTTATCCTCCTAGCTACAGTCTCATATGGGGGCTTGTTTTCCACTGTTTTTGTAGGATTATACTCAGTCTGATCTTATTATCTAGCACTCCTTTGTATTACATCTGTACTGTCTATCTGTAGAGCTATACTGTAACCTGTTGTTTGTTTCATTGTATCTAGCTTTGTAGTTTGGGAGTTCTAAAGTGCGTGTTGTTCAGGTGAGCAAGGCAAGGCAGCCAGGCTGGACAGTGTGAGCATCACCAGCTCTGAGCCTTCTCAGTGTTACTAGTTTTACAGTGAGCTTTGGCAGCGTTTGCAGAATTTATCTATTGTTGTCTTTTCATACTTCCTTTGAAAACAAACAAACAAAAAACTAAATACAATTGGGCTTTAATATAAGTTTTAATTAAATAGTCTTATCTGCTTGTTGTTTTGTTTGTTTGTTTGTTTTGTTTAATACGGCCAGTGTGTGGGTTAGCATACAGGATGAATGGTGCTCACCATTCATGACCAGTTATTTAATTTTTCATTTTTATCTTCTTCATTCAGTATTTGGCCTTATACTTTATTTGTTTAAAATTATAGGACCATGGAACGAGGCTGGAATTATCAGTTTCTTCATGGAGTCTACTGTAGTACTCAATATTGCTTTTTATTTTTTTTAGTGCTTCTGAGACATTTATTTGAATACATTTTTGACAAACTCCTCTGAAATATATTATGAATATTCCTGATATTTCTGTTTTACAGAGAAGGAAATTAGACACAAAACTGCAGTTTTAGAAGAAGCTAAGCTGATGCACTATTTGTTCGTTTCTGTCATATCCATACCCTCCTCTCCCCCTCCCTATGTTATTGGACTTTCCATGAGTCAGTTCAGCTTGTTATGTAGAAAATTCTTGTTTCCCACTTCCCCCCTGCCCTAGTAAACTTCCTGGAGTGGTTTGAGGAGAGAAAGCACTGGAGGGGGAGTGGAGCCCTCCATCTGTCAAGAAAGGTGGGCAGTTAGATTTGTTTACTTGTGTCTTCCAACCTCATAGCAAAGCTAAGTAAACCATAGACAGAGCTTTTTATAGCCATCATTGAGTAGTACTTTCCATACATTTGCTACATTTCAACAATTGAGAATGTATTGTAGAGTGGCTCAGATTGGAAGGGACCATAAAGATGATCTAACTCCAACCTCCCTGCCATGGGCATGGATGCCACCCACTAGATCAGGTTGGCCAAGGCCCCATGTAGCCTGGCCTTGAACACCTCCAGGGATAGGGCATCCACAACTGCTCTTGGCAACCTGTTCCAGTGCCTCACTACCCTTACCATATAGTCATATGGTACTGTTTAAACATTTTGGTATATGAGGTAACCTTATGTAGTCTGCATGTTTTCATGTACCTCTCTGCCCTGTGTTTTGAATTTTCACATTTCAAACGTTGGAATTATATTTAATTTCTCTCTCTCTCTTTCCCCCTCTCTTATTTTCCCTCCACAAGGGCATAGTACATACACTGAGAAGCACATGGATTCTTCACTGGCAACTTAGGAGATATATCAGAGTTAAAAGACTTCTTACAGCGTTTTCAGTCTTCTGCAGTTACCAGCTAAGGCATGTGGTTTCAGCTACCTCACCCCAAAGTCCCAGGAACAGAAGGTTTTAATACAGAACAGGTGTTTATTAATAAAAAGAGAGAATTAGTCAGTATTTGTACTGAGTTGCTTCTAAGACATCCAAGACTTCCAAACTTGCTGATCAGAGTATATTGAAGAGCCCCAAATCCACAGGTGACCCAGTGATGTGTTTTGTTTATAGTTTGTTCTTGTTGTATCATTTGTAGTTACTTTACTTGCTAACTTATGTATAAACAAATGAGTAAAGAAATCAGTCATTTTCTCTCCGTAACTTTGTGCCTCTCTTTGCTGATTACCTATTTGCTGAAGCACAGGAGAATCTCTTAATTGTTCTTTTATCTCCTGATAATCATCAGAGCTTAAGGTTCGTGCCTGATCAGGTACTGGAGTCACCTTGATTGATGAGGTATATACATCCATGCAGGCAGTCATTGACTTTGGGTTCTATGCACCCTGTGACAAACACAGAGCAGTCTCAGGTGTTTCTATACTCTGTATTTAGTCTTTTTTTTCGGCAATGGAGGGGTGAAGTTGAGACTTCAGTGACAGCAAGATTACTTTGGGGGCCACAGTTTACTTCTCTTCCCATCTGGGAGAACTAGTGCAATTGTCTATTGTGCAAGACAAAACATGGCTAATGACATCTTCAAAGCTCCTTAAGGAGCCATGCTGTGCTGTTGAAAGGGGCCAACTAGAACAGCTTGATCTGCTGTTTTAGCAAATGTACCAGCTCTTCACAGTAAGTTCACAAAAGCAGTCAACTGAGTGAATGAGTTCTTTGAGATGTCACCTGTGAATATTACACTTGTGTGAAGAGTGCATGGTTAATTACTACTAGTGAATAGTAAAATTGCTACTAATGAAAGGTGAAATTAGCTTAAGTGATTTGCTCCACACCATCTTCAATATCTCTGGCAGATGCTAGGATAAGATCTACTTCTTCAGAGGGAACCAAATTATAGGAGCTGCACATTAATTTTTTCCTTTTTTGCCTTGTTCATTTTTATACTAACTAAAAAAGGACAGAAGCTATACAGATAGAAGCTTTTTCTATGTGCTCCTTACTTTTTCTCAGAATGTACTGATCTTATGCTCTGAGGGAGAGAAGGTCCTTCGGAGAAAAATAGCCTGCAATCGTAATGAAAGCTGTATTTGTTATTGTCCCGATTCTGCTGAGGTAGGTAGATGTTATCTTGAGTGTTTGGTTTATTGCATCTCATTTTAATGCTATGAAAGAGGACAGTCTCTACGGGAGCTGCCAGCCAACCAGAAAATCTCTTTATAGAAGATCCAAGACAATCCAATGGATTTCTATATTGTGAAAGTCTGGTTATTTATTTCCTACATGAATAAAACCTAATGAAAGTGAAAGTGTTTTAGTGAAATCTGTCATTTTTGAGTGGTTGTAAGATCTAGCTTTATTTAAAAAAATGTTTGCACTTCTTCAAAAAAGCTGGTGATAATTGCATCTAGATGATAAAGAGGAACTTTTTGTCTTCGTGCAAATGGTAAATAATTTTTTCAGCAGCCTCTGTTTCTTGGGTGTTCAGGAATTAAAAGGAAATCAAGACTTTCAAAACTTGTAGCAGGCAAATTTGTTTAATCCATGTCACAAAAATTGCATAAGCTTGCCTACTCCACTCAAGTCCTGCTTCCTGCTGTATTTTTTCTAGTCTAAGCCACCCAGTACATTGTTCGTGAATGTTGGCAGAGTTAGCTCTACTGTGTCTAACACAACTAAGAAATGACTTTTCCTTTATTAGGTACAGTTTGACTAGCTAACAAGGAAAAATGAAGAGTGTGTGTCTTTTGTTAGGTCCATACATCTTCCCTACTCTTGAAGAATCCTGTTAAACAGTGGTGTTGGTTAGGCTTTTTAGCTGCTAGGTCTCTCAGTCGAAAATTTTGTATTAGTCATGTGCAACAATTTTAAGAGGACAACATGATATAGGGTAAGAACAGTATAGATTATTCATTATCAAAATAATGTGAACAAGATGAGAATATTCATCTGGAAGCAGAAGAGTCATCTGTCACCTTGTGAAGGACCTTTTCACTTTCTCCTAAGCTGCTCTACTTAATATTTAATCTGAGTTGTCACATGTTCATCTCTGTGAACTTCTGCACAGCCAGGGAGCTCCCTAAGAAGGGCCACTCAGCAGGTGCAGTATGCTTCTTTTCCTTGTGTCCTGCTAACACATGTGCTGTCCTTGCTTAAGGTGAGGGGAGAAATGCCTCAAAGACTTTATCAAGGGTTATTAGGTTTTGGTGAGAATAGATCCCTGCTATCCCCAAGGTAATGCTGCCCACTACTTTTATGTTAGAGTCTTCGCAGCAGAAAGCGAAACGAATTTAGTGCTTAAATAAGGAAAAACAAAGACAATTTTCTTTGCAAGCCTTCTAGCATTGTGGTTTTGCCTTTCATTAAAGAGGAGCATAACAATCTGAAATTTATAAAACCATTTCTGGTAAAATATTTTTACATTCTCTTTAATATTCTCTGGGGTGCATGTTTAATAATAGTATATATTTTATAATATTTTTAATGACTACTTTTTATATCTAGTGTTAGTAGTACACTTGCTTTGTGCAGGAGAATTTAATGCTGTAAACGGTTGTCTCCATTAAAGGAGAACCTAGGAAAGCATGCCTTTTTGATAGCAATTTGACATAATCTCTTTCTCTTCTAATTTAGATTTTATTGATTAACACATAGGACAGTTACCTGCCTCCTCCCCACCACCCCCCTACACTCCAAATCCCATATACCCCATATGTTACTCTGGAGTATGTAAAAACCTTCCAGGAGTGTTTTACTAATGCCGCTTGCATCCATCTTATGTTGTTTACTCTTCACATTGTCTTCACTGAAGGCAAGTTTTATTTATAGCTGGTTTCATTTTGATAAAAGTCCTTTAGAAAACAAATATCACAATTCCCTCTGTTAGGAAGTCATGCATCAGAAAAGGTGCTTTGCACTTAGAGAATAGTGAGGTTGACAGTATTTTATTATTATTTTATTTTATTTTATTTTATTTTAGATTTTATTTTATTTTAGATTTTATATCTGAGTTAATTCCAGACGTTTAAATCTTGACGAAAGCTCTAATATGCAGAAATGATTTGGTTTCATGGTAGAAAGTGCCATTTCACCTGGAGAGTGTAAATTCAAAACTAGATGAAATGTGAACGGTCTTTTAAAACAAAATCAAAGATAACCTTAATGATTCTATGATAACAGAAAGAGTCTATTAGTATTTTAAATGGTCAGCTTTCTCTTTGGACTATAGAAAGAATTTCATATTTCTACTTATTTGTTACTAAGTACAGCATACGCTATTCAGAAAGGTGAGAAGACATGGTATAATGCGATTTTTCTGAAATAATTGCAAGCCAGCAATACAAGACCCTTCCTAGGAAGCTTTATATGAGCTTTCAGGATGCTCAAATTAATCCTAAAAAGGGAGATTTATATAAAGACTCATCTTAGGTAAATAACTCAAATTAGTTGATTTGTGTAAAGTGTTTCTAGAACCTGTAAATCAACAGAGCTGGAAAAAATCAGGAGGCAAGCAAGTGTGAAGAAGCAACCACATGCTTTAGATTAGGAGTATTAATTTTTGTATCTTGTTAGTTGTGCCTAAATTTAGACGCATCTGTAAAACAGGCCTGATGATTTTAATTTAATTGGCTGCAATAGGTGTGAGGGGTCCTCAAATGCCAAAATTAGGCACGCTGCAATCATATGCATGCACACAGAAAGAGGCTACGTTTTGACTTACACTGGAAAGTAGCTCTCATGCATTAAACAGTAAAGAGGATGAAAGCAAAACTAAGAATGTTCTTTTGGTCTATTTGGCAATTAAATGATGCATTTATTGGTTTTTATTCCTACTTGGTTTAGTGGGATTGTGATGAAAAGGGAATATTTCCACACATTTATTGCATTACTATTATTCTTATAGGAAAGGACTTAATGCACTATCACTAAATTTTATTCCAAGAAGCAATGACATGACTTTCTTGCCATGATGAATAGAGGACTTGCTTTCTGCTAAAGAATTGTAGTGATTGCTGCTAATCTGTAGCCTCTCACTCTAGGTTCATCAAAGCTGCAAATGCAGGAAACAGCATTCACATAAATTTTGAACTAGTAAATAAATATCTTTATAACTTTTAAGTGTTGGCAGACATGTTTTTAGATGAACTTTATGCTCTGTTTACTATAATTCATTTGTTTCTCTTTGTCCTCACTTGTCTTCCTGTCCCCATCAAATTGAAATGCCAAGGAAAACACTGATTCTTTGATTGTTATGGTGTGTAAAGAGTTACCTTTTAATTAGGAGGCAGATTTTCATGTGACTCATTAAATGGCTAGTGTTTAGTGCTCTTGTTCATTCACCTAGCCCATGCTCAATGCATCATGCTATACAGTGGCTGCGAAATGGGCTGGATTAAATTCCCAGGTTTCCATTTGATTTCCAACTATCACTAGGCATTGTCTCCAGACATGAGTTATATTTTTTGTTCTCGGCTACAATTAAAAAGCACATGGTATTCTACTCTTTCTGCTTAGTTTGTAAGACAGCAAAATATTAATGGATAAGAATATTTTCAGAAAAGTAGTGGTTGCAGTTATTCTAAAATAAAGTATTGCTAGCCTTATGCATCAAACTTCAGATAACCTTGACAGCAACACAGAGCAGATCTGAAAAGTACTAATCGAACTCTTATATTCTTAAGTCATTGAACAGATACGCATGTTGGAAGATAATGATCTAGAAAAACACTTAACTCTCCTTAACCTCCTTTGCTACATAGGACATGGGCTTTAGTTCTGCTGCCTTTAGTGGAGCATGTGCTCAGAATTAAACGTGTTTGGGTTCCCTTGTTCATTGAAAATCAATGTCAGTATGTATTTAAATATAATGAGACGTTTAGTAAGAGGCAAAGTACGGTTAGTTCAGTTGTAAATGGGCTGTATTTCAGTACTGTCTGTGGTCATTGCAAGTTCAGAAAGGTCTTTCGTGGAGCTATGAATTGCAGCTTTTTGCTTTCCATCTATTTTCCACTTTCTGTTAAACTAATGATCTGTGTGGAAGCACTAATGTTAAATGTTAGTAAAGTAGTAACATGACTATTTGAAGATTTCTTTTTCTAGGTTACTTTACTAAATGAAATAACGGTATTAATTGATTTGGTGCTATTTTACAGTGAAGAAACTATCTTCAGGAACTGTATAGATACTGTGTTTGCATTGGAGGTGGGATGGGGGACATGTCTTCTTTTTATTTACTCTAGCTGCTCCCAAGGAATGGATGCAGAAGGGATGCTCTTACGCAGTTGAAACCTTTAGAGGGACTTTCACTAGGGTATTAATGCAGCTGTGTAACCTAAGTATTAATTAAGGCCTCAAATATTAGCATAAGGTGAATGTTCTCAGTAATGCTGCTTTTCAGAATTTTCTTCTCTGGATTTTTTTCCACATTTCCACAAAGTCTGTTTTCCCCAATGGCACATTTAATATTTTAATTTCATGTTTCCCCCCTCTATTTATATTATTTCTTTTTAGGCACCTTTTACTGTTAAGTTTCCCCGTTATTCCTGAAGTCATATTTTTAAATGAAAGCAAAGGGTGCAGGAGCATAATCAAAAGATCTTTTTCTTTACCACCTCCTCCAAATATGTGCGTGGCTTTGACAAGTGGGATGGCAAACTTACTAAATGGCCATGGCACGTAAAATGATGTAGCATGGAATGAATCATTTTTAGCAGCCCTGATGAAGCAGGAGATGTTCTCATATAACCGGAACCATTTACCCGCTTCTCTTCATTACATCAGCGCTACTCTGTTCTCTACTCTGAACTCTGAGAGCTACTTAGCCACCCACATGTTTAATCTATAGAAATCATTCTGAAAATTGTATTCCTTACTGTATATAATTTGATATGTTTTATCCATTTTATGTCATCAGATAATTCATATTTATTTATTTTTAATGAGACCATATATGTTAAATCGGAAATATATTCAATGGTCTGGATTGAAGTTGTAAAATTCTGCAAATTCAGATTTGAGTCTGTGCTTTAAATATGGATTTTATATTTTATGTCAGAGATTGTAATTTGGTTTCAATAGCATGTCGTATTTCATTTATTGGATATAGTGTCTTCTTACTATCTTTTTATTATGAAAATAGTTTAATCAATTGTAGAAAAAACCACTTGCTTAATCTTCTTTTCTCTTAACCTTCTGTAAGGACAACAAAATGAAGTCTTACTATTTCAGAATATTAAATGTGCTTTTAAGAAATGTGACCATTTAAAGATGTACGTGACAGTTTTTGTATTGACTTTTTAGTGAGTATTCATAGATTATTTGTATAACATTTTTTCCTGCTCTATATTTTTAAACAGTTTTCCACTTAGCCTATAAAATGCTTTAACACTCTTGTTTGCAGCAGTTGTGGTAGTCATGGATGTCACTGGTGACAATTCCTGGGAATTAAATGGGTTGCCCATTTCTGCTGTACCTCTGAGCCTGCATCTGTAATATGGCCTGCAGGCCATCCAGACAATGTGTCCATTCCCTAGGGCAAACTCATTCTAACTGGAGCTGCTTCACCATAGCAGGCAGTCCTAGCAGGCAATCCATAGCAGGATTGTAACCATCCTCCATGGCGTGGAAAAATAAGTAAAGTGAGTTATTATATTAAATTATTATATTAAAAATAATAACAAGAGGAAGCTTATCCTGAAGTCAATGCTACAACTATAATGCTCATGCTCCTTGATTAGCAAACAGCGTATTTCTACATGGAGCATAGTCAGGGCAGTTACTAAAGTACGAACAATCCTTGACATAGGATGTTACGAAGGTTACAAGCCTCTGGCGTAACTTAGCTGTTGGTGCCCTATATATACTTGTTTCAGAGGGCCTTTTGAACATCATCTTTCCTTGGAGTCTGAAATTTTTAACTTGGACAGACACAAATCTTTTAGGGCAGTCATACTATTTCATTTTTTTCATGTGGTGTAGAAGAGTGTGAGAATGGATGACTATATATTCCCTGCTTCCTAATTCAGTGGCTTTTCAGAGAGAAAATATACCTAGACATGTTCCCCCCAGGCATCTAAATAAGCAGTTTGGCAACAAAAAGTTGTGGTCTGCTGAGTGCATCTGGACAATAAGCGCACACTTCGTAAAAACAGTCCTACAACTGCCTTTAATCTGTCCTATATATGTGCCAAAGGCTTACCTTTTCCTTTACTAATGTTTCTGTAATTCAGGACTGTAATTCACTTGGGGGTCGCTGGTGCTCTGTCAATGTTTAATTGTTCTAATTACTTAATTATCTGCTCTGGTGAAGTGGTAAAGCCTTGACATTTCACATTTTCCCTAGGAATATGCATCTGTAATATCTGTAATCTGTTGGATATATCAATCTCTGTATTTGTTAAATACAGGGTAAAATGATTTAGTAAACCCAGTCTTCTAGTGATGATGAGTTTATCATTAGTAATTCCTTTTACTGGGCCACTTGGTCACTTTTTTTTTTTTTTTTTTTTTAGCCTCTATTATGTTTGTGAGGGGTTTCCTCTTTAAAATGAATCTTCTTACCTTTCAATTTGCTGGTGAAACAGAAAGGCTAAAGAGAATATGTTGGGTGAGATTTTTGAAGGCTAATTCAATTAAACTAGAAAGTTGCTTTACAGTGAAAGACAGGTGAGAAACATGGCCTCATCAAGCAAGGAATTTATCTTGTATACAGACTGTTAATTGTGTATTCAGGTATCATAGCAGTCCCTGGTGAATGATATGGTAGGGAAGAGCTGTAATAGATTGAAGCTTTGTATTTTAAAAAAATATATAAAAAATAAATTAAAAAAAAAAAAAGGTGTTTTTCTGTAATAAGTTTTTGTATGCACATTGTCTGATTTTCATTGAAGAAGCAGAGAAAGTGAATTCCAGTCAAGCTTTCGTGTAGTATATATCTCTGTAATAAAAAAAAATAAAAATGAAGAGATGAGGATCTTAAATGCTATTTACTATTAAGAATTTTCTTAAATGTGTCTTTTTTTTTTTGTTTTTCTCTTACTTATCTAAGACTGGGAAAGAAAATGTTAGTATTTACATAAGTATTTTTGTTAGCTGGGCAATGCCAGCTGTTAAATGAAAGGAATTAGAGAAAAATGCATCAGGGCATAACTATTCCTTCAGTTTTCGAAATTAAAGTGACTCTTGGAAAGCTGCAGAAGACGTTAGCTTTTAGTACAGAAAGAAGATTGGTAGAAGATACTACAATTCTACTACTAGTAGCAAGGTAATGCTTGTACACTTATTGTGATGGGGCTAAGTACCATTTATTCTCCGTTTTCTTTTACTGAAGGCAAAGGAAGAGGATCCTTTTATTTCATCAGTAGTATTTACTTGGGTGATAGCATTTGGGAGGGTGGAGGGAGACAGGGTGGTACAATAATCAGTGCTTTACAAAAATAATGTACAAGTTCCTTTGAGTAACTTGGACAATTTCTGTTTCTGTAGCTGTAATTATCAGCATTCATGAAACCAACTCAATAAGGTCCTGGAGATCTGTGTTCCTCCTCACCCCACCTCCCATGTGAAGGGACTGTGATCCTGTTGTAATGATAATTACAAGTTTTGGCTTCATTTTAGCAACCTCTGTCATCACTTCACTGATGTCCAGTAAAGTGTACACTTTACTTTATTATTATGTACACTAATAATAAACATTAAAAATAAATCTACAGGAGCAGAATATAACTTCTTTCTAAAGCTACAGGAGCAGAAGAAAGCTTCTTCCTACTAAGGGCTTAATGCAGAAAATTGGTTGATTATCTGGACACAAGAAGTCATACATGTATACAAACAGAATAAGTAATGCCAGAGAAGAAACCGGAAAACATAAAATCCTCCAGCCTCCATCAACACTGTGATGATTCAGGCCTAGGGAACATGTTTCTTGATGTTAGCTTTAATTTTCTATCTTTCTAAAAGCGTGTGTACTTTCTTGATAAAGCTCTGGACTGGGACTTGGTAAACATGAACCAGAAGCTTATCTAAGATGCTGAGAGATTTGCCAAGGGATGCTGAAAAAGCCACTCATTCAGTCTATTCTGTATATATATTTTTTTCAATGTATTAAGGCATTATGTATTGAATTACCTTCTAAAGAATGTCTACAGATGAAAAGTCTTTATTGTAATATAGATCTTATTATTGCCACAGTTTATTACATTTTAGAGTATGTTTTTGTGAAATTAAGCTATCATAAATTCAACAGGCTAGCTGGGTTCCTGACATAAGGGTGGGACTTGTTGTGAGACACAGAAAGGATGAAGAGCAAATTTTACTGTTACTGTTCTAGGCTGGTGAAGTTAGAAATGCATTTAAGCTTCCAGGTCTTCCCACGACTTGGTCAGGGCAAGTCTTATCAGACACCAGCCCCCATCTTCTCTGCAGTTTTATCAATCTGGGGAAATGACTTATGGGTTTCCTTTTCAGCTTCCTTACCCTGCATAGCGTAGACATGCCTAGAAGATGTGGTTTTGTGGCACAGCCAAGCCTGTGATACCCTTTGTGACTTGTGAATGAGGCAGCCCACTCCTAACTGCCCTCCTACTACAGCTGTTGTGCCAATACAGATTCCTGTCTGATCTCACAATATGTCAGTTTAGGGAGTTAAACCAGCATAAAACTATTCATGGCTAACGTGTGTGGTTATTTTTTCTCCTGGTTAACGTTCTCATATTGACTTACCTTGGATTCCATTTCAACCTGAACCATGCCAAAATGCAGAGAAAAGCAGTAAGCTACATTTCTGCATTCTTTTTATAACAAGATCTGAAAATGAAATTAAAAAAAAAAAAAAAAAGATATTGAGGACAGTTCTATTTAAAAAAAAAAACTTGCACAATCATTTTTTGTGCTTGCCTATTAAAGCAAAACCTATGTGAGAACAACTTTTTCATAATCCATAATGAGACTGTATATTAGGAAAAATGTTATTGAGAGGGTAGTAGGCCAAGTACAAGCCTTGGAAGGCATTTGTCCAACATAAAGTTATTTAGTAAGACACTTTCACCTTTGAACTTCCTTAATATAATCTTATTTCACAGAGTGGAAATGCCTTTCAGGGATCTTATGCTCAGTAATGTGAACACATGGACACGTATCTGATAAAGTGATGGCATTAACTACCAGTAACATGACACTAACAACCTCATTTTGTTGTTTGCATCCTTCCTGTCTGCCAGGTGTAGGAAAGGAGGAGGAGAAGGTGGCCAGTCACAGGTGGGTTTCTGCAGAACAAGAGAGACTGACAGAAAAATGGTAGGCTACCTACAAAACCTGATCTGTTTTCTAATGGTTCTTACCCATACACCTGCTGGTGTATTCTTATTACAGTCTGCTTATTTCCATTATCTGTCTAATTTCTTAGGGGGTGCTATGCATGGATCTTACAAGGGCAAAGTTTAGTAATACTCTGAAAGTAACATGACTGCTAGAAGGAAGGATCCTTCTCGTATACTGTATATGGATTAAACTCAAAATAAAGACTTTTTTTTGAAATAAACAAAAATAGTTGTTGCTAAGCATAGTCACTATATACTCCCTGAGAGGACGTCAGCAAAATCCACAGAGATTTATCTTTTCTTCTTCTTTTTTTCTTTTTTTTTTTTCTGAAAAAAATGTTCCTTGATTGCTAATTACTATTACAGTTTAGTAGACTGTCCCTTCCCCAGCTCTCCCTTTCCCCAGCTTTGCTTTAATTTTTGCTTTACTTAGAAAATAATACCCTGAATTTTCTTGCAGTATTTTGCGCTAGCAAATTAGCCAACCAAAAACATAGTGGGAATAACTTTAGAAAAAAGATGAATATTCAAAAATGCTGTGACTTAGGGGAGCTGTGGGAATGAATGCCAATGGGTACATTTTTATTTTCTTTTGTGCTGAGTGCAGGAATGATTCATTTCGCTGTTGGTTAAAAGTCCGTTTTATACCACTACATAAATTTATATATTCACCGCCAGGATTCAACGTAGCATCTTGGATATGATTGTGATTTAAGAGCTTGCTTTAAAAAATATGAAACTTGTTACCCTTCAATTGCACGTACTCAGCAAGGCCACCCTAGCAAATGGGTCAAAAGAAAATCCCAGCTCAGGGTATCCTTATATATATCTTCCCTGTCTCCTGTACAGTTTTTAAATTTGGGTGTTGCAAATGGCCTCTAGCTTTAGAAGGGAGAAGAAAAACAAACCAAAGACCTGAATCAGTAGTATGCTCTTATACCAATGCTTTTAAATTTCATGATTTCAGAAGCTGGAATCAACGCCACAAGACTAGATTGTTGATGATAAATTTATTGTATTTAGAAAGCAGTTTCTAGCAAGACACCAAAAGAGCTGATATATAGTTTACACTGGCCTTTGCAGCTAGCGGTGCTATGATTTACATTGTCTTCTGTAACAGTGCTGATTTTTATTACGTGTGTAGTTTGTTTTAGCTTAGTAGACTAGAATGAAATTATTTCAATAAATAGGCTCTTTTAATTACGAGATTTTCTTTCTTTCCCTTGACATGTAGTTATAGGGTTATAGGGATTTTTTATTTATTTATTTATTTTTTTGGAAGGGTAATGGTTTTGTTAGTTTTAATCTAAATTAGTTATCTTTGCAATTCCTTCAACTATGCCAAAAATGCTGGATTTTCATTATAGATGCAAACAAATCTGTGAGAAAGCAAATGCTTTGGAATAAAGCCTAATTGTTATGGCTTCATCTTGCAAATGAAAGATGTGACTTAAACTCTTCTTTCAAAGCTGAGATTTCCTTTGAAACAGTGTTTCAAAGTGCACAGAACTTGCACACTGAGCAACTGCTTAGATTTCTCAGCATTTCTGGGCAAAAGGTTTCGTTTGCCTTGGTCTTGCAGATAAACATGGTTTATACTGCCAAGAAGGGAGCTGCTAAACCCTCTTAGCATGTGCGCAGATGGGGAATTCTGCAGCACTATCGAGTAGGTTGAGAATTCCCCATGGCAGTGACTGGGGAATGCAAACACTGAGATGTGTTGCTCTGGGAAAGTGGCAGCACTTCCACAAAAAAAGATACTAGTAGCTATGTGGGTGAATTTTTATCAGTAAAGATAACAGCTTGTGAAGATCTCTAAGACATGTTGGATGAGAAGAAACTTAATTTTCTCAGATTTATAAAGGCAAACTCTGGTTAGACTTCATTTTAGTGTGCCTTAGAGCCTCAGTGTGATACTCCATGACTTGTAGCTAGAGATTAGTCCCTGATTAAAAAGCATGAAGGTGGTGTTATAGGTTTAACACCTTGTCTACTTCTGATACTGCATCAAACTAATTAGATCAATTCAACTTTGCTTCTTCTGAAAATGTTTGGAAGAATTTAATTTGCTTATCTTCTATTTGTTTTGAAGTTACATTGTCACAACTGGATACTTGCTTTGGTTTCAATTACAGAACTTAAAATTTAGTAAGTACCTTGAATATGTGGTGGTGTTACATTACTGGACAACTAAACTCACCACAACTGCTTTCATACTTCACCTCTTCAAAGGAAGAGGGGGAGAAAATATGATGGAAAAAGACTCGAGAGTTGAGATAAAGACAGAGAAATGGAGGTTGCTCTACAATTACCATAACAGGCAAAACAGACGCAGCACAGGGAGATTAATGGAGTTTATTGCCTATCACTAGCAGATTAGAACAGTGAGAAACTAAAAGCAATCTACAAACACCTTCCGCCCATCCACCCTCTTCTACATCCTCCCCCCAAGAGATGCAGAGGACCAGAATGGGGCTGCGGCCAGTCCCTAATGCTTCATCTCTACCTTTCCTTCGTGGTCACTCCTGGCTCACTTCATGGACCCTACTCCACGTGGGGTCCCTCCCACGGGATGCATTTTTCCCAATCTGGTTGTGCATGGGCTTCCCACAGGCAGCAGCTGTTCAAGAACTGCTCCCATATGGGTCTGTAGCATGGGGTCCATTCATCAGGAGCAAACTGCTCCAGCATGGATCCCCCACGGGCTGCAGCTCTAGCCCAGGGCCTGCTCCTGTGGAGGCTCTCCATGGGCCGCAGCTTCCTCCAGGCCTGCTCCACTGGGGGCTCCTCCACAGGCTGTAGCATGGAGATCTGCTCCATGTGGGACCAGCCTGCTCCAGGCTTCAGGGGAACTGCTGCTCCGTGCCTGGAGCACCTCCTGCCCTCCTTCTGCACTGACCATGGGGTCTGCAGGGCTGGCTCTTACTCCTTGTTCTACCAGCTGCTGTAGTGCAGCAGTTCTTTTTCCCCATCCTTAAATCTGCCCTCCCAGAGGCCCAACGAGCATTGCTCACTGGCTTGGC
The DNA here is from genome assembly GCF_047663525.1 of Anas platyrhynchos. Classification (NCBI taxonomy): domain Eukaryota; kingdom Metazoa; phylum Chordata; class Aves; order Anseriformes; family Anatidae; genus Anas; species Anas platyrhynchos. The sequence continues at coordinate 60,489,663 of NC_092588.1, read as the reverse complement.
TCTGGCCAGCAGTGGGTCTCTTTGGAGCTGGCTGGAGCTGGCTCTGATCTGACATGGGGCAGCTGCTGGGCTCTGCTCACGGAGGCCACCCCAGCAGCCCTCCTGCTATGAAGCCCTTGCCACATAAACCCAGTGCATTTCCATGAATAATTACACTTTTCTGCCCTGCTTTCTTAATAGTTTGTTTGTATTGAGCACGGTTCATTTTCTTTATAAAGGAAAACAAAGCATGTTCTTTCCCTTTAGATAAATGTCCTTCTTTTATTCTATAGGCAGATTCTATTCCATGTCTCTTCTGTTATTCTATAGGCTCCCCAGGGAAGCAGTCATGGCACTGAGCCAGCTGGAGTTCAACAAGTGTTTGGACAATGCTCTCAGACATATAGTTTGTTTTTTTTGGGTGGTCCTGTGTGGAGCCAGGAATTGGACTCGATCCCTGTGGGTCTCTTCCAGCTTGGGATATTCTGTGATTCTGCTTCATTCCATTTTAACAGATCTCCTTTGTTGAATGTCTTTAACGGATCCAAATGAAAGATTTTAATATGGTGTTGAAAGCGAGAAGGTGTGAGAGGGAATTAAAAGATTGTTAGCATACAGCAAGTCACTGGAACTAAAGATGCTTTGCAATAATTTCCTTTATTGTCCCTTTGGGAAAGAATTGTATCTGCTTGTTTACCTAGAATGCTCTTAGCTCATCCCTCTTAGGATTTAGTGGGTATTGAAAACAGCAATGTGTAGAGGCCAGATATATTCTAGAAGGATAAGAATGCCTGCATTTTGCCATGGGAAGTGGAATTATATCTCCATCCTGCGCACAACAAGCTATTTATCATGCTCAGAAAACAGCAGTAGGTAACAAACTTGAAACCTTTGCAGCTAGGAGACCGTTTATATCATCCCAAACATTATTTTTGTGAAGAAATGATTCTCACCATCATGTTATGTTGTGTTCCAGTGGAGTGCTTCAGTCATTTTGTATTATATTTTGTTGCACTTAATTTATGTAATTGATGTACAGTTATTGAAAATGAAACAATACAGCTCTGAATTCCCAAGTTTCCTTTATCTCTGTTTAAGATCATTTAGTGTTTATTACAAAATTGTTGACCCTTTTAGGGGAAAGATCCCCAGCCTGTCTGGGGATCAAGTGTTTTGTCTTAGAAGTAGATCAGTTATGGGGAGTATGAGCTGGGGGAGAGGCCTGAGGGCTTCTGACCAGTGAGGGATGAGGAGGTTTAAGCAAGCTGTTCTGACTCAAATTGGAGGGATTCTGATCCTAAATACTTATGAGAGACTTTGAAAGAAGGTATGCCTTTCAAGCAAAAAGCCTTCAGAATGGAATCCTAATGAGCAGGTATTTGGTCTTTTGAAAAAAAATCTCAGTTTAGGCATATAGTGTCTCAGTCTAATATCCAGAATTAAATGCAAAGCTCTGTAAAAAGATACTGAATCAAAGTCTTTGTGTCAAGCCACCAAATCAGAGGCTGCAAGAACAGTCAAGGTCACCTAAAATAGTGTTCCCCATATGTTTAAAAAACAGCTTCTTCCATGGGAGCAGTTGCTTTTAAATTAAATTAAAATAAAATAAATCCATGTTAAGGATATAGAAGTAATATGAAATGAACTTAATGAAATAAGTTAAAAAAAAAAAAAAAGCCAGTTATATGAAACAGAGAATGACTAGATAAACATTGATGGGAACAGAATTAATAGGTGCCTTGTGAGATCTGAAGTATGAGCAGGAAATCAATGAGATTCAGTGTGGAAAAATATAGCCTATTGCACCTGTGGCATAATAATTCATAATTCACAGATTAAAAACAAAGAAACAAAAAACTTAGACCCTTTAATGGATGATAGTAGTACCAACAATTATAGCTGAAAAGTGAGGACACAAGAAAATGTTGTATAACATGGTGCCACATATATTTATTCTCATGAAATAACATTATGATTTTAATCACTGAAAAACTTGTGTAGCATGTGGTCATAGAAAATTAATGTATTTATAGATGATGCCTGAATAAAGTACTAAAGGCATTAGATTTGTGAAATGATAGTTTAGGGATCAATACATTCTAAAAATATGAAAGTGGTAGTATACTTTGTTTTGCTTGGCTTCCATGCAGGATGTTAAGGCTGCATTTAGGTTGACCACTAAGAAGAGGTTCCTAATTGTTGCTTTTATTTGAGTGTTAAATAAACTACAGAAGCAAGTCAGTTGTTTAAAAACAACTTGATGATAGCATTAACAAAACTGCGGATCAAAGGACTTGTAGAAGTTTCTTTTATTTGAAGGGTTAGGAACTGCATGTCTTGCATTTTGCAGAGTAATAAAATGAGTGTCTAAAGGTCTACTCCAACTTCCACTTCAAATCAGGGAAACTTTAAAAATTGATCAAGCCTTTGAAAAAAATGACTTCTCACCTATCCTATTCTTCAGAAAATCTCCAAGGCTGAATTTTCTATAACCATCCTGAGAACCTTATTCTACTACTTTACCACACACTGTGAAAATTTGTTTGGCTTATATCTAGTTGAAGTTTTCCTTGTGTGCTCATCACCTCTTGTCCAATTGCTGTGTCCACCTGATGATGAATTATAAGAAGATAACTGTCTAACAACCCATTGGGTAGCTGAAGACCACAATTGATTTCTCACTCAGTTTTCTCTTCATAATGATATTTCGGAAACCTGTATTTCCAGTCTTTATGTATTCATCCCTTTTGGTCCATTTCTTTGTGATTTGTCTACCAGGATGCTGTGATAGACTGTGCTAGAAGTCTTGCTGACATCAGGATAAATGACTTCCATTGCTTTCCACTGTTCTGAAGACCCAGTCACTTCATCGAGGAAGACAGGTTGGTTAGATACAACTTACCCTTCGTGAATCTATGACGACTGTTCTCTGTCATCTTCTTGTCTTCCATTTGCCTTTGAATGTATTCCATGTTTGAATGGATTCCATGTTTGCTTGTTCTACAATTTTCTGAGAGACTGAAGTGGAGCTAGCGGCCTATAGCATCCCAGATCCTCCAGGTTTATTGTTCTGAAGATAGGTATAGTATTTGACTTTTTTCTAGTCATCATGGACTTCTAGTCATCAAGTATTTTTCTGCTTGTGTTCTGATGAAAATTTGAGTTATTCTTTATAAAATTGATTTACCAGAAACTGGTATAATTTCCTATGAATTAATGTAAAAGTGGTTGGGCTGGGTTAGTTCTAATGTCTTTCTAGCCCAGTGACTGGGACCAGGAATATACATCTAAATGTGAATTTTAGAAAGCAATTGTGTAAGTGTACTTTCCCTGAATGTATATCCCAGTTTTGAAGAATTTTTAACTTCTGTTTTGATGTCTGTATTTCATAGCCCTCAGGAATTTATCCCTTTTGAATCTATCCCAATTTTTAATATCCATAGTATCTAGTGGCAAAGAGAATGTTGATGCTGAAATGTTTCCTTTAAAAAAAATATTTTTTTTATTTCCTGGACTAACTTTCTGCTGAAACTATGCCTTCTGTGAGACAATGTGAGTCAGGATGTATACCATACACTGAACTCTTCCTGAGGAGTCTTTGCGATGCATCTTGAGAGACATTTAATTGAGAGGCATTGCATTGTAGGGGAGACTGGGAAAGCTAGCATAGCATATTTGTTTCCACAGGTAAACATAAATAAGTAAGGTATTGTAGTTTTTAAACAAAGCCACTCACACAGATTCCATACTAACCTGGTATCCCCTTTTCTGTTGCTGAGCTGCAAAAGCATATTTGGGGGTATCCTTTACTTGGACCATATTGCTAGATTTTGTCCTAAACTTACCTAGATTTGCCTATTTCAATGTTAGAATAGGTACATCTTTGTCTACTTGACTTCCAGTCCTAGCTTTACATTGTAACACTACAATGAGATTACAAACATGAATTTGAGAATTGCTACTTCTTAGGCCTGAAGATGTCCCAGTGCTCTTTGAATAAAAATTAATATAAGTAAAGCAGACCCTTTTCCTTAGATCAGTGCTCTGCCCTCCTCCTCCACCCCCCCACCCCCCCCCATCTTTCTTGCTTTCAGAATCTTCATGAAATGAGCAAGGAGGAATTTTAAGGTTTCTTCAAAGCGAGGTTCTTGTAGACCATCAAGGGAATATTGATGATTTAGGGAAGTATTTCCCCCCCGACTTGGTTGGAAGGGACTTGGGACTTGGAGGTTGATTCCTTGTTCCCTTAAGCTTATGTTTCTTTCATTAATAACAGAGGGGAGAAACAGTTAATAAACTTCTGTAAATACACGTGTGAATTATGTAAATTACATGCTAACAATAATGGAGAAGAATTCATATCCTTGCGTTATAGGACAACAGTTGAATTATTTTCCTGTTCTTTTTTTTATTATTATTTTATTTTTTATTATTATTTTTTGCACAGTTTAGAGGAGTCACTGTCAAGCATTCTCAGTTCTTGACTGTACCATTGTCGTGGTTTAACCTGGCCAGCAGCTAAACACCACACGGCTGTTCACTCACCCTCCCCCCTCCCTCTCTGGGGTGGGGGAGAGAAACGGGAAAGTGAAGCCCGTGAGTTGAGAAAAAGACAGTTTATTAAGACAGGAAAATAATAATAACAACAATAATAATAACAATAATGATGATAATAGTACTACTACTAATAATGTATACAAACAAGTGATGCACGATGCAGTTGCTCACCACCCGCTGACCGATGCCCAGCCTAACCCTGAGCAGTCCGGTCCGCCTCCCCCAGCTAGTCACCCCTATATATTGTTTAGCATGACGTCAGATGGTATGGAATACCCCTTTGGCCAGTTTGGGTCAGCTCTTCTGGGTCTGTCCCCTCCCAGCTCCTGCTGCACCCCCAGCCTGCCCGTTGGCAGGACAGAGCAAGAAGCTGAGACGTCCTTGGCTTGGTGTAAGCACTGCTCTGCAACAATTAAAACATTGAGGTGTTATCAGCACTCTTCTCATCCTAAGCCAAAACATAGCATTCTACCAGCTACTAGGAAGAAAATTAACTCTGGCCTAACTGAAACCAGGACAACCATATATAAACATGAAAGGACTGAAGTAGTTTGTTATTTAGTGTTGCAGATATATTTTAATAGCTGTGGTGACAGATAATAATCCCATTGTATTAGGTATGCACAGTTTTGTAAGCACATGGTTTTAATGTTGCTCTAGCCATGTTTAGTCAAATAGATGCATAGCTACATATTTGTAAATGAAAACATTGGTTCATAATGTTCTTTTTACATTCTGGAGATGTTGCTGGTTGCCAGCTAAATAGCACCAACCACCACTTAGAATGGAACAAAGTAATTGGAGTTCTTGGTTCTTCTTTGTTCAGCAAAGAAATTTCCCCAACCTGCTACACGCTGGTGGGTGCAATGTAGTCCTTTCTTTTAAATATCCAGCTACTTCAGAAGTTCTCCTCTTTGTTCTCATTTTGGTATTCAGTAACTGAATATTGATATGTTTCCAAAATATAGAGTTCCACATCTGTTCTTTCCTGCCAAAGGCCAAGAAAAATTTCTTGCTATGTGATATGATCATCATATGGAAACTGGCCATTTCACAGTTCTCAGTTGCTGAATATAGTAACTTCTTGCTTTCCTTTTCGTATCACATGTTCGGAGTGAGGTCGCTGTTCCAGGATGGAATACATTGAACACTGATAATGTGACTGAATGAAGTATATGGGAAATTAAAGGAAGTATTTGCCATATGCGTATGATTGCACATTATTTTAAATGTGTGTAACATATGCCGACATTAACTCTAATAATTTTCCTTCACAAAATTGTCTTCAGATTCTTATCACAGTTTTTCAAATCATGAAATATTGTGAAGTTTCTACTTCTAAGTTGTATAAGAGAAGAAACAGCATGTATCAGATACATTTCAAAGCAACTCTGTCACTGGGCAGAGGAATTTTAAAGTCAAAAGCACTTTGTCAGATTACCTCATTCAAAGGTAAAAGTGTTCTGGTTCACGGAATAAATATATTTTTAATAAAAACTACATCATATATTTTTTTATCTATTTGTGAAAAGAGTCTAGTTAATAGCAATGAAAAAGTGAAGTCATCTGTTTTTGTATGTATTTACAGTAGCTAACATGCTCTGAATAAGTACTTGTGGAAGCTTCCAAAGGGGTGGCAATTACAAGCTGAAAATAGTTTCTAGTATACTATGATACTATGTCTTTCGTGCTACTGAAGTGCTATATTTATATATGGCTTGATTTAGCTTTTTTTTTTTTTTTTTTTTTTTTAAATAGTAGAGCACATTCAGTAGTAATGCATTTAGTACATATTTTAAGTAATTTTCCTTCAGGAGACTCAAGGTACATGTCAGTTGTAAGGTTTAGATCTTGTGTCTTCATTCACAGAATTGGCTCAAGTTGTGCTAGCAGGGTATTGTTTTCTAGCAACTTTTTAATGGTAGCACCGGTAGCTTTATTTGAAGTAAAAGAAAAAACAAATGAGTCTATATTTTTCCTAACATAGTTCTTTTGGTCAGCTCAAGAGAGAGGTCAATTTATTAGGCAATCCATTTCTAGCAATTCAAGAAAATGCCCGTTGGTTTTGATTCATCGTTAGTTTGTTATTATTTTAACCATTGATTTATTTTAGCAGAGATTTCAATCAAAACTCCTAATTACTTATCTTGAAGATAATTACATTCTATCAGGTTCTCTTTAATGTTATGTAACTTTTGGTGAATGTATAAAAGATGAAATATTTATTTATTTATTTTATTATTATTATTTTTTTTAACGGTGTACTTTGTGCTCCAGTAACCTCATTCTTTCCATCTAGCTCTATTTTTACTTGACAACTGCAGGAATGATGTTCCCAGAACGAAGAAAAATGGAAAGTTAGTTGGATTTTGACAAGAGTGGACCAACCAATAGCAAAAATAATTTACTTTCTTTTGACGTAAATGTGTCAAATATTGAAAAGTATTTGATTGCTGCCAAAGCTAGAATGGTATTAAAAACTTCATATTAACTTACACTTTTCCGAAAAAGTTCACTTGGACTTTTATTCTAGGTTCATCTATGCAGTGCTTTTTTTTCTAGGTCTTATATTAATGAATTATTTGGCACTATTTTTACATTTGGCTGTAATTTTTCACTGGAAAATATTTTTATACTAAATTTAAGAAAGTGTTTCACTACATTATTTATATTGTTACATTTTTTAACAATTTATTTGCTTGATTTTTTTTCATAAGCAATAAAATACAGAGTTAATGTTTTTCACATCAAAGTTTTATTTGCTTTAATGAGAACAATTCCTGTTTAGCTCTGTTTCTGGAAGCTAAGACTGAAAAAAAGAAAGTCTCCTTAGGTCTTCCAGATTCACTTCATAAACTCTTTGGAAGATTTTGATGTGTCTGCCATTTTTTTGTGCTTTCACTTGAAATGTTCTTAGTGAGAGCTCTGCTGTGGATTCCATATTGAAATATTTACTCAGATAGATATCTCGCTATTTAAAATATTTCAACTGCATGTTTTCGTTCCAATTGTTTTTAGTTTAGTTACACATATAATTCTAAAGAATGTCAGTTAGAATCATCATGGGCCAAATTACATTCTATTTATCTGAATTAATGTAAATAGGTAGGTTTGTAAATGGATAGACACTCGTGCATCTTTTGTGATATGTATGCAATGCTTGTTATACCACAGTCTCAGGAAACACAAACAATTTTAAACTAATTCAGTTGGAGGAAAACCACTGACATTTCTAAGATTTCTGTTGTAAAACTGAAGTCTTCTGATTGGTTAAAGTGGGTCTAAATTTGTCCAGGGTGCAAAAAGGTAGTTTTGACGTTTCTATCACTTTTCTTCTTTTAGTGCTGGTGTTCATGAGGTTGAAAACATTGTTTCAGCAGAAAAAGATACTGGGTTTAGTCTGCTGAATCTGTTCTTTTATCTGACTTATATGTATAATATATATGTATATTTTATCTGACTTATATATATTGTGTCAACAAGGGAAGGAGGATGAAGGAGGAAACTAGGAAAATCAGAAGTGAGATAGCTGGTACTTTTATATTTGTCACCACTCAGGTAGGTTTAAAGTGATCCTGAAATTACAGCCTTGCATCCTTCTGTCCTTTTCTCAAAGCATACCCATGTATGTATACCCATGTATAAGAATTACCTTTATATTTACTCACTAGTTCTGGAATAATGCTTCAATAGGGAATGTATCATCATTTCCCTTTCCTTAACATTTTTTTTCCTTAAAAAAATAAAACTGTGTTTTGATTGTAGCAGCACAGGGGTTATTGGAAAGTAATTTGAAGTAATATGGCTAATGATGGTACAGCCTCCAATGGTATATTAAATAGTGTATATGGGGAATATTTGATCTGTGGCCAAGGAAAGATTACAAAGCATTATTTATGTACCAGGAATTCTTTGTGTTAAAATTAGGTTAACATTGGAACTTGATTCCACAAAATGTGAGAGTCATGCTAATCTGTGTCAAGATAAAATAATCTGCAGAGCAGCACCATCATTACAGAAGGAATCTTTTGATATTTTCCTGTTTATGAAGGAAAGGTAGGGGTTTTTTGCTTGTTTGTTTCTGTTTGCTTGCTTGCTTTTGTTTTAATCAGAAAACACCTGTTTTGTTATTTTAACATATTTTAACATCCTCAATATACTCAGAAAACCCTAATGTACCAAAAGTTATAGCATTAAAAGACCAATGTTAGAGAATAGTTGCTTTCTGTCTTAGATGACATATCATTTACTGAAAGACAGCCGGCAACCTCTGTGGTCACAACAGACAATTACTGATAGGAGTGAAGCACTGGTAATATCTCCAAGCAGTAAGCAGGAATCTGTTGATATGACTGCCTGTCATACTTGGTACAAAGGTAAGTTTGCTTACTTTTTCACTCTCCTCCAGTCCACATGCAACTTTTATTTTATTATTATTATTTTTTAAATCAGTAATAATTCCCCTTCATTAAGTATGCAGAAAGCCTTTGGAGAAACTTTCAGTCTCTCTTGAAGTAGGACCATATCCCTAATATGTTGTCAGGCCAAGAGATTATGGAGAAAGCTATCCAAAGGCATATAAAACCGGGGTATCAGCTGTCAAGATAAAGTTTGTATCCTTACTCTGTGATATACTTATCACTTCATTCTTGTGGGGAAGGCTCTCTAACTTTTCTAGAATGGTGTAATATATGGATTTTGACAGCTGCTTCTTTAACCACTGCTATGAAGCTGACCACTGAACTTCTGGTTTCCTGTGCATCCATTGTTAGTCAAACGTCAACCTAGATATATGGCTAGCCTTCCTTGATGTACTTTAACTGGCATTAATTAGCTTGTTCCAGTACAGTCGATTAAATACATATGCATGCACAGATTCTGAGTTATTCCTAATTTTAATTAACATTTTTATGAGTGATAGGTCTCTGAATTTCTGTATTAGCTATTAGAAGTGTCTAGGTAGAGAGTGTGTTAAGATACCAAACCAAATTTATTTCAGGTTTAATCTTTGATGCATTTTTCCTGAAGTACAAAAACAAAAACAAAAACAAACAAACAAACAAACAAACAAAAAAAACCTTGCAAAAAATCTTGCTGATTATAGACTTTTTATTGACACAATACTACAATATATTTGTTGGATGAATATATAGGTGAAAGAAAATTGACTTCATAAAAATGCATGAATTTATAGATCTTGCTTCTGCTTGTGTGGGCAGAATACCTTTTCACCTGAGAGCCTAATATTGCTGGTATTGGTCAGGCCATTCAAAATCACAGTGGCTGAGACGAAAGGAAAATGGCGGAGTTTCTTCCGGATAAGAGCTTTCCCCAAACAGTTCTCTTGTTCTTGGCAACCTGCTGCTGCCATACTCTTTCCTTTGGCATTAAAAAAAATAATTTTTTAAAAAAAAAGAGAGAAAGATAATTTGATACATTAAAATGCTTTTTATATTTTGTATTGAGGTGAACATTAATGTCTGGAAAGAGGAAAATTCTCTTCTGTAAAATTCCCCTCAGTTGTTCATGCTGTTTTGTGACTTGCAGTGCTAGTGCACAGTGGTGGAGCATAGGGCTTCCAAGCCATCAGTAGTTTGCTTGTGTTCCTGTGCTGTGAACAATTATTCAGGTAATTGTCTTATCCTCAAGAAAAGGACAGTGAGTGAAAAGCTTTGCCCTGCAAACAGCCCATACATGTATGAAATACCTACACGTATATACACTTACATGTATTTTGTTAGAGATGATTTTTTTGTGTGTGCGTGTTAACTGATCTGTCCTTGATCCTAAAACGAGTATAAGAATGGATTCCACAAGTCATAATTTGGGTACATAACCTGTCTTATGTTTAAATCTCTTATTTAATCTCCTATCCAACTCTTTTTTAGAAATCTTTGTAAATGTAAGGATTTGAGTGTTAATGAAGATATATACCTATTTTTTTTCTTCTGTTTGTTTGTTCTTGTCTTCTTTTTTAATGTCCTGGAAATCAGATTCCTTTGTCTTTCTGATTATTTCCCATATTAAAAGGTTAAATATTCAGAAGGAAATGTGACCTTAAGTGGTTTATTTCCCACCCCCCAGGAATTGATTTTTATTGAGAAATAATCCTTCTGTTTTTCCTCCACATACATAAGGGCTTATGTCTAATCTTGGAATCCAAAGCCTCTAAAATTGCTTTAGATTTATTTTTATTTTTTAATTTTCTTTTGCAGATTGGCATGGCTTTCTAACATCCTACTCAGTATTGCTTAAACTGTAGTATTAACAGTAAACATCTGAGAAAGATGAGTTGAGATGTTCAGAACAATATTTATTTAAAAAAAAAAAAGTTAACATTAGTTTCTCTAAACTGATGATTTTGTCCTTATTTGTTTCTACCACTCAGTACGGAAGAGGGAACAAGGAGAAGCTGTATTAGGTGATAAGATGGATAACTGAAAGTTTTGCAGTGTTTATTGTGTACTTTATTCAGCTGGGAGTAAACCTTAGCTGAACTCACAGAATTTTAATGGACACAAATTAAAAAGGGATCTCTGAATTAAATCCAAGGTTATGATCTTTAAAGCCATAATAGCAGACTTGGCTGCAGGCTTCCTGATGTGTTAGATTTAACACACTCCTCCTACTCCCTTGTATTTTCTTCCCTCTTCTGTCACAGTCAGCTGAAACACTAACACCTTTCTGCTTCTCATTGAGGTAGTGTACTAGGTTACACACCCAAGCTGAAGTTCTATTACTTTCTTTTTATTTTCTGTCCTGTGAAATAGATAAGCATCCCTGAATACTGAGTAGCAGTTGAGAGCTGCAATTTACATTTACATAATTCTTGTACAGCTTCTGAATAGGGGATGCAATAACACCGTTCCCAATGCTTTCTCATGCATGTATAGTGTCTGAGTATAACCAGTAGTTAAGTGAAGTCCTTACTGGGCAAGATGATATGTCTACCTGATTTTGGTAGAAAAGTTGTAAATACTTTTTGGTATAAAAGTTTTGGTATAAAAGTGTAAATTGCAGTGAATGTGCTGCTACATGCCTTTGGCACCTTTCCCCTAAATGTAACCATTTCCAGTTATGAGTTAAATCATGTCTGCTTCATATTCACTGAGAATATTTTTTTACCTGTTCCCCATCCCCCCACCAGTTGGTTTGTAGAGACACAGTCCCAGTGATATAAAATGCTTGTCAACAGAACTGGCTAGCTCCTGAATGACATCAATTTCAAACACAGGGAAGGTCATTTAAAAATACACTAGAACACTATCAATCAGAAAGGACTGAGCAAACAAATAAAAATATGTAGTATTTTTTGTTCCGCTTCGTGCTTTATTTTCTGGGCCAGTCCATAAATTCGTAAGACTTTAAGTCTAGAAGAGATTATAAAGATCATTTAATCATTAGCACAATCAATATGCTTTGCTTTCACTGGATGAAGAAATAAAAAATGGACTTATTTAGTAAATGCCAGTGTTGGCTAACAATTGTTTTCTGAGTTTTTATGAGGGATTTACATTTGAAAAATCCTCTGCTGTTTTTTGAAGTCCTGGCACAGGGGCACAATTAGGCGGAAAGCATTATTTTATTCTCTCTCTGCCTCTCCTTCTTTAATCTCCATTAATGTTTGGTTTTCTCTGCATATAGTTTCTGGTATGTAACAGCTTCTCTAATTTCTTGTCAGGATTTCCTGGGTTATGTTCAGTCATATGCTAGAGAGAGCTAGAAGTGCTTCCCTTGAAAATCTCATCTGGAATCAATAGTTTTTTTCAGAGTTGACAAGTTGAATCTAACAGCCTGATGAACCCACTTATGAAATTAAGGTTATATAATACATATGAGTGCTAATGATGGGAAAGGTATCTTACTGGTTCTGTCTGCATACAAGTAATAGAAGGTTATTAGGCATTTCTGATGTTTTTCTTAGAAGTCTGTTACCTGAATTTTGGCTAGTAGCTTCCATTCTCTCCAGCTCATCTTGCTAGCCCCTTGCTGTAGTTTAGTTTCCATGGACAAACTGAGCAGCTTAGACAGGGGCTGCTCTTTGTTCCTTCTAATCATTTCGATTTAAAACTGTGTCTAATGAATTATTGTTACACTTGTGTTTTTGTTTTTTTTTTTTTTTTTTTTTTTTTTGTACTGTGATTAAAATGAGCATAAAGCTGTGAACTTGCTATCCTTGGATGTTGTCCAATACCTTCCTCAAAACAGGTCTAACCATTACAGAATGGATTTTTCTCACCTTGTCACACTTGCATTTACTGTTACATCACTTAGGTTAAACAAATGCTATGTCAACATGGATACAGCATGCAGCTTTCAAACTTGCTTGTTGTTTTCAGATCACAAAGTTAATATCCATTCTAGTCTGCTTTTGAATGTTCACTCTCCAAAAGGCAGTTTTCTCAAGCTAGTGATAATTAGATACCTGGTTAATGTGCTTTGTATATTTACGGATTATTAGGATTTAATCCCAAAGCGACAATACTATCTCCGCTGACAAGCAGGATGAAATCCCCATACATATTCTACTCCATTAGTTTTCCTAATCATTTTAAGCCAACTGCTCTGAAGACTTCTGGGTGAAATTCCCATAAAATTCACCATAACTTTACTTTCCCTTCCCCCCGTTTGTTTTTGTTTTCTCTTTCTCTTTCTCTTTCTCTTTCTCTTTCTCTTTCTCTTTCTCTTTCTCTTTCTCTTTCTCTTTCTCTTTCTCTTTCTCTTTCTCTTTCTCTTTCTCTTTCTCTTTCTCTTTCTCTTTCTCTTTCTCTTTCTCTTTCTCTTTCTCTTTCTCTTTCTCTTTCTCTTTCTCTTTCTCTTTCTCTTTCTCTTTCTCTTTCTCTTTCTCTTTCTCTTTCTCTTTCTCTTTCTCTTTCTCTTTCTCTTTCTCTTTCTCTTTCTCTTTCTCTTTTTTTCTTTTTCTTTTTTTGTTTTAAGAAGTGTGGTGGTTATCTTTTTTTTGCCACCTTGGACATTTCTGACCTGTCCACTCTATATCCACATTGTGGGACGTTAGTTGGAAAGTTTCCAATCTTGGTGAACCATAAGGATTTTTCATGCCAGAATAATGAGAATGAACCTGCTGCTTGTCCTTAGAGACACTGTAGCATAACCTGTGAATAAATGTTATGGAAGAGGCTAGCCATTGCATTTTTAAATTCCGCTTTGGTTGGACAGATAAGGAGAAAATAATTCTCAATATTTCTAAAGTCAAAAAAAGATGAAAAACAGTCAGATAGCCCCTGGACATAACTTTAGAAGCAAAGGTAAGAATTTGGGTTGTTTTCAGGTCAGAGAAAGTACATAAAGAATTCTTGAAATACTTTGTTAACATCGCTTTACCACTGACTAGCATGTGAATACAACATGATTAGGAGATCGTATGTTTAGTTCTGAGTTTTATATCTGCCTATTTGTCTGTCTATATCTGTGTGGTAGAAAATACTGTGCTGTGCTGGTGTTTAGTATTCGCTCAACATTTTCAATGAGAGTTCTATAGAACTTGAAGAAACTTTAAGGTGAATATAAAGTGTTTTTTAATAGGCTTCAAAGAGCATGACACATTAGTCACATAGATGTTGTCCAAACTGCTTTGTTTTCCTTGTAAAGGTTACATTTTAAATACTCATGTATTGTGCGTTGTGAGGATGCTACTGTACTCATACAGATGTGGTTTTGCTATGCTCAAAAGTATTTTTTCTATGCTTGCACCTTTCAACACTTAATTCCACTTTATTTCTAGTCGCACACTGTCATTTGACCTCCAAATGAATCTTTGCTAAAAAGTTAACAATTAAGTTAAAATTAAGTTAAATTAAAAAAAAAAAGTAATGCTGCAAGTCTGCCAACTAACAAATCTATTTCAAATTTGCTACATAAACATTTTCAGATACTACAGAAGCAATAAGCACTTTACAGTACACTCCCTTATGTGAAAGCTTTCACATTATTCATTAATTTGCCCTATAAATCATATGCATTAGCTTTCTGTAAACACAGACTTGTGATGAGATGCATGACATCTCTATGGTTAATATCATGTATCCTGAATTTGATTCAATTTTATAATGAAAAGTAATAACATGGAGTGTATATTTTAAGGACAGAGTCACACTAAAGAGAGAAGTGCTCAGTTTAGAAATATCTCTAGCTTAGGACCTGAGGGAATGGCTTGATGTTGTGAAGGGGGAGGCTCAGACTGGATATCAGGAAAAGGTTCTGCATCCAGAAGGTGGTCGGACACTGGGACAGGCTCCCCAGGGCAGTGGCCATGGCACCGAGTCTGCTGGAGTTCAAGAAGCATTTGGACAACGCTCTCAGACATAGGGTCTGATTTTTGGGTGGTCCTGTGTGGACCCAGGAGTTGGATTTGATGATCTTTGTGAATCCTTTCCAATTCGGATATTATATGATTCATAAAATGCTGTGATACAGATTTTATATTCTTCATTGTTTGTGCTCAAGAATCTTTTGTAAAATCACTTAGAGAAGTATTTTGCACCATACAGGAAGCATGCTGTGTGAATGATTTACCATGAATATTACAAAAGTCCCTTTAGGTGCTGGAAATGGAAAAGTACCTTTTTTTTTTTTGGGGGGGGGGGAAGGGGTTATTTACTTGTTTATTTTATGACTCATGATGAATATGAATATGCCAAGCATTTAATTTTGAAAACATCAGCAGTGTTTGTTGTGAAAATTTGGCATTTTGTTAGCCAAAGCATCTCAGATTAAATAAAGCATCTCAACATTCAGCAGAGTATATAATTATTGTGGGGTAGTGGTTGTGTGTAAGGTCTTTTTTTTTTTTTTTTTTTTCCCTCCTCTCTTTCCTGCTTTAACTGTGATGGAGATAGGTAAGCAGAATTGTCTCATTAAAAATGATTTTGCAGTTTTGAGGAATGTAATCATTTTTACACCTTGTATTACAAATACTAAAATTGTGCAGAAGTTTGTATGCACAGTCAGGACATTATCCAGGAGAGAGAATATAAAGGAACATTCTATGTCCCTTTTGATTAATTGAACAGATTTACAATTATGAAGTATCGAGGATTAAGAAACTTTAAATAGACATTTTCTCTAAATGTTTTTAAGCTCTTAAGGTTCATAACAACTAAAGCTTGATAGATACGATAGTAAAGTCCACCCCCAATACTCACAGGAATTTTCAGATCGGCATCTTTAGGCAAAATGTCTGTTTTCAAGTTGGTCCATTAAGCATTAAAGCCTTATGATTTGTGTGATTCATAAACTAGAAGATTTATTGCTTAGTTTATCTGATATCAATTTGTCATTGGTCTAATACAGATTTACACTTTTTGAACAGAATGAGTGAATAGAAGCTATAGAATATGAACTTTATTGAGACACTGTTCATCTCATCAGGATGTTCTTTATGGCAGTTTTCTTCTGCCTGATAGTCAGTATTTGAGTTCCAGTTTTTGAGCTATTTTCCTCAAATATTTTTCAAATCTGTGTGAAGGAAAGCTAATTGCCAATTCCATATAAAACATTCCATTCTTATTGGCAGTAAACCAATGGTTGAAAACAGGAATGCTCTTCTGTTTTACATTGTGTTTGCGTTTTTATTGTTGTTAAATATTACTGTAAACGATTTGTTTTTGTATGCTAGGATAGAAAAAGAGGTAGCAAATAGGAGAAATTCAGCTCCTAATTTATACTCTGAGATTGATCAAATGATGATAAACAACCATCTACCTTCTTGTTTTGCAATGCAGTTCAAGTTCATGGTCAAGATGTGCTGATATTACACTTTCTAGGGAACTTTGAGAACTGGAAAGTCATGAGCAATTAATGACTTTCAGAAGATGGAAGAACTGCAGATATTGCTGGAAATGCTTCCAACAGAAGCTCTTACTTGGATATTTAGAATGACATGTAATATATCATTTTAATAAAAGAACATTCTGGCCCAACTGTCTGAGGAAGCCATGAGAAGTTCTAAAGAGAGACATGCTGATGAGGCAAAAGTCAACCACTCATCCGTGTTCTGAAGATCTAGATAACTTTCTACACACACACACACACAAAAATCTTTAAAGTTCCAAAAACCAATTCTGTTCTTAATTTCATATCTGGTGCTCCTAAGGTTGCACTGAGTTTGTTGTGCTTTCACCAGATGAAAATTTCAAAGTAAAATTATCACTAAAGATCAGCTCCTTTGGTTATAGACTGTTTTGCAGAGTGTTACTATTGTCATGTTTTGCAAATTTTCTGTCTTAAATTATAGGAATGCCAAATAAGACATCTTGTTCTATAGGAACCTGGTGCTATTGATAGAAGGCAACATTTTGGAAAGAGAGTAGAGCTTCCTGTGATGAGATCTTTAAAAAGGCAGCAGGATTTGTAGACACGTTGTTGTCACCATGTCCATTTGAACTCTGACCATTGTCTTCTGTTGATTTTTCAGTCAAAATATTTGACTGAAATGTTCAGAGCAAAAATGTTTGCTCTGCAGTATTCAATAAAAGAATATTTTGTAACTATGCAGCAGAAGCACACTATGCATAAACTTCTAAAACATTATGTATAATCATATTATTTTTAATAGACTTCTTTGCTATTTATTTTCTGTTAAAATAAATAGGCTTATTCCCATTCTTGGAGATTCTCTGTAAGATTAATAGTGTTTTGTTTTCTTCTTTCCTGACTTTCTCCAAATTACAGTGGGTAAAGAATAAAAGTGAGGAGGAGAGGAGAATTTAAAAGGAGTCAGCCAGGAAAAAGAAAAAAATTATTCCCTGAGACATTTACTTAATTATTTTCTAAGCAACAACATACAAAGATTAATACTGTCAGTGTTTAGTTCAGAAACCTTGAACGTTTTGAAATAGGATTTGTGCTGTGTCTCAGCAAAACTCAGAACCTTTTTGCTGGTGGATAGCCAAGTCCAAGACCTCTATTTTTTACTACTTCTTGTTCTTTGGATCTATTTGAGGGCTTTAAGCTCAGCAGAGCAGCATGTGCATACCTTCAGTTGCCAGAAATACTGTCACGCTTCAGAGCTCTTGCTGAACGAGGTCTGGATTTGAGAAAACAGTGCAAGCTGTAAGATTAGCTGGCTAAATAGGATGTGGAGCCTGGCAGGATACTGAAGATGTACTCTAAAAGGAGAGAGGGAGCTAAAAGTTCCTGTTGGTTTAATAGATAAGCAGGTTGGTTTCAATTGATATAGCCCATTATAAGGCTAATGAATTTCAAGGGAAAAAGATTTTGAATTTCAGCAGTAATACTTAGCACGTTCTGTGTCTCATGAGAAGACTCAAGAACTGTGAGAAAAATATTCTATCCACAACGAAGATAAAAGCTTTAAATTATTTTTGTCAACATTGAAATTAAAATTATTTTGATTCTAGTCAAGTGGTCTACTTTTTCCAGGTATTTCCAAAACTTTGGCTTTAATTTTGTCCTCTTGAAAGAATCACAAAAATCAAAACACCTGACAATGTTCCTCTTTAATTTAACTAGTAAGTTATTTTTAAGCTTATCTTCCTTTCTCTTCTCCAAGCCCAATTCTGAACAGGCTTTCATGGTCTCATGAAGATGAAAGTAGGTGTTCTGTGGAGGACTGGCACTGAAGAAAGAAAGAAGCAGAACTGCTAATTGCTGCCTAAATTGTCTTTGGTTGTTAATCTGATGTCTGTCTGCAGAATTTCTCTTTAGGCTTGATAAGCTTGGGGAAATCAACTGTTTCAAGTTCAGCACCCCAAGTTTCTTTCAAGCTCCTAGCAATTTTGATTTTTCTTATGTGTTGTGCTTTGAAAAAGCAAGCATTTCAAAAAAATTGATCCATTTAGGACATTTCAAATTTGCAAAGAAACATCTGAGACTGTGAAAATTCTTGCTTGAACATCTGGGCATCAATATATTTGACAAATGGAACCAAACCTTAATTACAGCCTTTCCCCCTCCCCCCTATGGTAGGATAGTTAAAGAGCTACAGATCACCTAGTGATGTAAGAGGTTCCTCTCATTTGGATCAGTTTCTGACTACGTGTAGAATAAAGCTGGGGGAAAACTGATTTTTTTTTTTTTTTTTTTTTTTACTACAGTTTGACCATACACATTTTAATATTGTCACTGTTTTTTAAAAAGGCATAAGGAACAGAAAAATTCTTCCAGTCTTTAGTCAGTCAGTTTTCTTAGGTAGCAAGCATTCTCAACAAAGTGGTTCTGGAGCTGGCAAGAGTTTCTGCTGTGTGCTTGTCTTAGATGATTGTGACTCATCAAGAATAAAACTTATGACAGAAAGAGGTTGATCTTGAGAACGGCTTTGGTTTTAAAACAAGTTTTAGAAGATTCATACTTCTGCCTTGAGCAGAGGAAATAATTGCTTTAAATTATTTGCTTATTTATTTTTGAATAAAAAGTGATGATATTTGAAATTAAACATTTGAAAATAATGAAAGAAATAATATTGGTTTGGACTAAAATCAAATGGGATTTAGTTTAAAAAAGTTTTGATCTACTGCAAAGTGAAGCTTTTACAAGCTTCATGTTTTTTATTCATCTGAAAAGAGATTTCCTTCTTTAACCCCTCAATGCTATCCTTTGTAGCTCTTAACCTTGTAATTGTTTTCAAATTATAATGTTAATGTGTTTTCTAACTTAGCCTAGAAGAGCTTCAGCTGAGGGGTTTGTACAGACAGATGTCTGAAATGAACTAACGAGGAAAAAAAAGCCACCCAAAACAAGATAGTTTCCTTTCAGAGACTTTGTTAACCCCCCACACTGTTAAATGCATGCTTTTTCCCAAAATCTGTTCCCTTTTTGTTTGCTAGGTCAAACAAAGTTTACTAAATCAAGTAAACTTGAAAGCTCCTATGAAAGGTAAACTTTCACTCAGATGTTGGCTCTAATAAAGAGCTAAAAAGCAGGAATTAGTGGAAATAGGAGAAAACCATCAATAGTGTTTCCTGCAGCTGCTCTAGCCACTAGCCTAAATCCAAGCTGTTAATGAGCTATCCTTTTTTTTGTTTGTTTGTTTTTGTTGTTGTTGTTCTGTGTTTGTGTGTTTTCGTTCACTTTTTCAATATGTCATTCTTCACACAAAATGCTCTTCCTCCCTAAAGTTTCAGAGAAAATCTTGAACGAAAAGGCATCAATAAAATAACTTTCAGTGATGCCCCCACCTGACCTTCCATCAGTCTAGCTTTCTGGCTCAGCCTACGTTAATCTAGATCAAAACGACCTGTTTCTTGTGCTATCTACATCAGGATGATCATCTCATGTTTGGGATTGAATTCCAGTCCAGGGGGTCACTTACTGTATAATGGAAAGTACTCTTTCTCACTTAATAGTTCTTCAAAGTTAAAACCAGAAATTTCTGTTGGCTATTGCTGTGACTATTTAGATTTCTTTATCATCCCTTGTAGCTTTATGGAAAAAATGTGTATGAGTACATATTTAAGTGATTCTGAGATTTTACTGCTAGTGTGTGTGCTCAGAAATTGAGAACGCTCATATGGGGTGTTGATGCTTTTTTGTCAACATACCAATGTTGCAATCCTTTCTCTGCACCAAATCTATAGTGTTGAGGACTTGCTGATTGGAGGAATAGTCAAAAGAGGATGTTTAACCTGAACTGAGAAATAGTTTTTCTGATGTTTGTGTGACCTGGCTGTTGTCCGATTGAGCCTAATGTCCTACACCTCTAGAAAGAGATCAGTTTGGCCTGAAAAGAGTCTATAATGCTGAAAGTCCTTCAGCCAATGCTCTGATATAATCACTAGAAATCAGACTTCTCTAGTTGTTTGAAATTTATCTTTTAGACTATAAGTCTTTTACATTTCTGGAATGGGCAGGGAACCATTTTTAGTCCTGCAATACTACAGTATTGTGTTGGTAAGTGATCTGATAAACATTTGTATAGCAAGTGTACATACTAATCATGAAAATGTATAGTGGACAAAGGCAGGACTGTGTAATCTTGTTTTAGAGTAGGCACGAAAGTCCTGTGGTGTGATTATTGTGGCACTGAGGCCATGTAGCTACTAAACTGAAGTGCAGAAATACTATATCTCCTTGCCTAATCATAAGAAACTTCATCAGACAACCAGGCTGCTTGTATAAAGCGTGCATACACACCCATTCTTAGACTCTTCTCTGAGAAATCAACTGCAACGTATTGTCATATGCAGTTATGAAGAGATGTTGGTCGTTCCTCATCCCGATGAGGAAGGACAAAAACTGATGATGGCAACAACAGTGACTGTCCTTCATATTTCTGTCACTGCATCAGTGGACTGCTGACCATACAGCTGAGTAATGAGGGCTCAATGTATGCAGGGCACTGCACACTCATCATGCTAGTTTCCATCATCCTAATGCATGAAATATCTCAGTGGTTATCAAGGCCAATGTTGGATTTGTTCTTCAGCCCACTGGGCCAAACTCCTCTTGTTTTATGTTCAGGTAGATGAACACTTCTATGTGTTTGAAGAAGCCACAGAAGTGTTTGTTGAAGCTTAAGACGCTGGTAGGAAGAAAAATGGGAAACTGATACAAAGGAAGGTTATATGATGAAATCTTTGGCTTCTAATCAATTTTCACTTTTATTCCTCAGACATTACTCACTGTTCTTGACTATAGTCAGGATCACAAAACTGAAAGCAAAGCTGGTTTGTTTAGCCTTTGAGGCTTTTGTGCCCCCATACTACTTACAAACCAGTCACGATTTGGCCCATAAATTGCTAAGTGCTTTGCACTTTCAGAGGAGTGATTAAGGACAGTCTTGTCTACGAATAAGCTATTTGTACTCCACAGTCATCAACAGAACATAGTTAATAGATGCTGTAGTGTTTGGCTTTGACATGCCCTTTGCAAAGTTCATATAGTCTGCCATCTGAATCATAGACAGCAGATGCACTGTGGTCTGATCTCCCTGCTATTTGCCAAAACTGAAAAGATATTAAACATAGAGCAATAGCACAGACATACCTAACACTGCTGAGAAGAGGCCATGTCATTTAGATTTGCTTCTCTAAGATTATATTTTTGTACATGATAGTGGGAAGTTGAGGTATTATACAACTATGTTTTTAAGAACAAAACAGATCAAGTCATGATTGTGCATGTGCCTCTTCTGCACATCAAATGCTTTTTGTCAAACTGATAAATATCATATATTGATTTGTGTTGTTTTCTTGGCACTCCTCTTGAATTTGTCAAGTTTAATGGATCTTCTCCATGATGTTTCATTTATCAAGGAATCTATAGTTGTTTTCAAGTGAAATGACAGCTCTTATGATTGAATAGTAACTTCAGCATTAGTCTGGATAAAATTTGCCTGCTATTGATTAAAGTCAGGTGTCTCTGTAATTACAGGAGACTGATCTGTCACCATTCCGTTTTAAATGATGTGTCAATAGTAATCCCAAAGAATAGTTTGTTCATCCTTTAAGGCTTTATAACTAGGCAATGCGGATTGAATTTACGCAGCTTGATAAAGGTGTATATACCCACCTCTTGGATACTCCTGGATACCACTTGGATGCTGGTACGAAGGCCTATTTTTCAGACATTGGTCAATTCAGTACACTTAAACTCTAATTTCAAGGAAAGCACCTTAAATGTACTTACCTCATTCCAAAATGAAGATATGAACCTGAATGTCAGAATAGTCATAGTTTTGAGCAGATTTGCAAGGTGTGGCCTATATCTTGTAATGAAATGCTAAGTTATTTAGGAGTGTATGTTGGAAAATACATTTTATTCCCTTCCTTCCTGGCTGGAAAATTTAGCCTAACTTAATATGGTTTAATTTTGATCTATATTTGTAGAAGTTTTCTTTTTTAGATAGAACACTGTCACTATTCCTTACATTGAAATAAATATGTGAAGTAGACAATGGGTTTATATAATTTCTCGGTTTATTTTTATTTTAAAAATTTTGTATAATAACTCTTAAAGGGTCAACATTAATGCAGCTGTCTTACTTTAATGAAGTGTAATGACAAATGTGTAGATGTTTAAAAGGAACCAGTTAACTTTCAGAATCATTTACTTTCTTTTTATGTTACTCTTTGTATTCTAGCTAGTCATCAATGCAATATACTTGGTTTGGTTGGTTGGTTTGGATCAAAACAAGGAGTATTTTTACTGGTTATATATATATGTATTTTTTTAACGTGGTTTAAAAATATTACATTAGGATCTGCCCAAAGATATCCTGGCTCTGACGAATTTTAACTTTGCTAAAAACCAGTTTCTTTCCTTTAGACTTACTCAAGTCCTGTTGCGGAGGCGTGACAATCATTTTATAATGTCAGAGAATATTATGTCAGAGTGGGTGGAACTAAAAGAGAACTGAATTCAAAACTTTCATGTGAAGAAAGTGTTTGCTGTTAAATCTTTTCAAGTATTTCAAAAGTTAACTTTTTTTTCCTTTTCTTTTGTCTCTTCTTTCACCACCTTACTTCTCATTTGCCTTCCTCTTGCCCTCTACCCTCTTGCTGCCCTCCTATATCATGTTCTACCCAAAATAGCACAGAATTAACTCACATGTTGAACAGTGTGTCTCCTGGGAAGCTTGCACTTCAGGTTCCATCAATGATCAAGCTGAGTACTACACTGGGCCCTAGAAATGTCTTTAATGGCATTTTGTTCAAACCAGACAAGTTACAGTTTGACACACATATCCTACTTGTACAAAACTTCTGCAAAATATCCATGACTTTAATGAAGGAAAAAAAAAGAAAAAAGAACTGTGTAACCATATGGACTTACATTTTTTTATTTTGATATCATTAAGAACACTGTTAGATGACTTTAAAATTAATGTTTTACTTGCAGCCAGAAATATACGAGTTAATTTAATAGAAAATTGTTTCACAGAGGTGTGAAGAGTCTTGTGAAAAAGGCTGAAAACTAAATGCAGTGCGGAGCTGATGATGTCCTTGCAGATACTACAACTCCTCGCAAGATGCCCACAGAAAAGCCTGCTCCGGTATGCATTACCCTAAAAAGCCACTCTTTTTCTTTGATTGCTCCATGGTTGAAAATCCCCTTTTAAAACAGCCATGCTGTAGTTATCTTGTGAGTAGTCAAAGCCATCATCTGATTCTTTGTGGCAACTAGTGGCATAGTAAGTTTCCAGTAATGCATTTTCTGTAAAAAGGCCTGTTTCAGGGACTTGCCCTGACTTTATAATAACAGTGACAATTGAGCACAGTAGACAGGAAGGTTTTTGATACACACTGACTAGTTCAGTGCTCTCTTCTTACAATTTGAAATGCCGACAATCGAATGATTTATGATGCACCATAAATAAGAGTCAGTATTTCTACATTTTTAAATAATAATTGTATTGTTTGTAAGGAACATACCCTGTCTAAAAAGTTGAGAAAAGCACACAATTCAGGACCTATTGAAGTTTCACTTGCAGTCAAGTTTCCTCTTGGGTCTTTGTGTGCCTTTTGCACTGACACTCAAACTGTAAATGGGCCCAGAGTTGTTCATTAACCTTGGCTAACATGCTGATAAATTTGGCTTAAATTTTGAGCTAGTAATGAAGCCTGAATGGACGTGTTGCTTTGTGTAGCAGTGAGAACCATGTTTTCTGCTTTACAAGGATGTGCAAGGACAACAATCATTCCACAGAGGAATGAGAGCAATATAGTTAATTCTCTAGTGAGAGAAATGAGGGGAAATAAAATGGGAATATCGAGAGAGCAACAGTGGGAATCCGTGAAGGAGCTCTTAATAGCTCATCCCTGTAAGTGTCTTTTCTAGTCTCTGAGGAAATCTATTGATTCCTGTCTTCTTGTTAAACTTTCCCAGTATTTGAAGTGTTTTACTGTAGAACTAACGCTGCTTGTCAAGTGTATAATTAACTCCTTCATAGGCTTTATCTGTGTTGTGTTATCAGCTTTTATAAGTACAAGAGTTTGAAGTGTTTTCTCAAATACATAAATGTATGATATAAATGTTATTAAATGAGCATTGTTTTGTTTTCCTGTTCACTTAGTCTAAGATATGCTTCTGTTTTGCCTGAAAAACAAAAGCAATAGAAAAAGATGTCCGTGGATATTACTGCATACACAGTGCATATAAACAGAAACAATAGGTTTAGGTATCCTGTACCTATTTGCAGACATTCAGAAAATTAGCAGGAAAGAAAATAGTTATATATAAAATTTTGTGTGTGTGTGTGGTTGTTGTTGGTGGTGGATTTTGTCAGATCCATGATTCCTTATGTCTATATCTTGCAATCTCATAAACTTGCATATTATCCTTACATTATAGTAATCTTACAGAGATTTCAGTTTAAGTTTAAAATAGTGTCTCTCGTTTCCTTTTCAGTGTCTTTCTTGGGGTATAAGATATGTTTCTACATAAAAAACTGTGTCTGCTTTCATTTTGTTATTAGCAAGAAACAACCTCAAAAATCTTTAAGAATTTTTTTCTGTGCTTTTGCTTTGGAGCTGAATATATTCTGAAAATAAAATTTGTCAATTGCAGCCTAAGCAACACTGACTTTTTAAAAAGCTATCTTACAAATATCATCAGTACAGAAACATTCATAAATGTACACTTCAAACATTCAGAAGTACACACATTTTCTGTGCCTTTTTGGACCAAAACTTTTGTGAGCTGCAATATCAGACTTGATGGACAAGATTCAAAGGTTGATAACTAGATGTACTGGAAAAGAAGGCAACTCTTAATGTTATAAGATGCACATTCAGCTAAAAGATTCATTTCTTCTAAAGAGGGTAAAATGTTCCTTGAAAACTTTCAGTCAGGTCATGAAGTAATAGAGAGGTTTCTCATTTTGAGATACCAATCTCAACTTCTAATAGTAAGAGTAGCACAGAAACAATTCTACATTTAATTCCACTTTTTATTTGAGCAAGTGTGGGAAGGAACAGTTTAGGGATACAGACTGATGAATGACTTTACTATTAAACTCCTTGTAACTTCCTGCCAGTGGAAACTTCCTTTCTATTAAAATTTATTTTAAAAAGTTTTAAACCTCATTTTAAAAAGTTTTAAAAAGTCTTCTGTGTTAGTATTCTAAAATAATGTGGTCAGAATTTTATTTTAATATTTCATATTTCAATGAATATTCAGCATATTTACATGAATATTTACTAGTTCATTTAAATGAATATTCTGCTTCAGCGAGAAACACAAAATGTTAATGTTGTTCATATGCACTAGAGGTGATTTGTCTCAGCAGTTTATCTTTCAGATGTCTTAATTGGCACTTTGGGAGAGGAAAGAAGACCTGCAGACTTGCTATCACTGAATTATAGGTCTAGAATGAGTCAGGCTAATGGGAATAGGGCTGGATCTTGAACATAGCAAAAAGACACATAAAGAAGGTAGAGTCACAAAAGGTAGGAACATACACTTTGGATATCTAAAAAGGTAGCTTTCCAAGGCTTGCTTTATATCAGTGCAAGAATAAAAAGGCTCTGATGTGAGTTTTGTCCAGTATCTTTTAGACACTGAATTACACCTGAAGATGTCTGTTCACTGGGAAAGGGAATATGACCAACTAGCTTTGCCTTGATAGCTTAACTATTTCATCCCATGTGTGTTAAATGTACTTTCATCATACACTTGTGACCTACCTTTGCATGGTGGAAGTTATTTTTAAGTAGTATGCATTATATAGTAGACAGAGATGGTATTTGTAAAATTCAGTGTGGGTTATTTCCAAAGAGTAGTAGTGCTTGCCTTATTCAACTTCTCTGATACCTTGGAATTTTGTGGAGAGAAAGTGATGTATGGGGAAGGAGTGTTAGTAATGGATAAAGTTGTCTCCTACAGAGGAGTACTGAAATGTGACAGTGCATTTGATAAAGATATGAAGACCATTTTATTATTCTCCTAACAGATGTTTTACGTGGTCAATGAATACATTAGGACAAAAATTTTTAAGGCACACAGTAAGAACACCTTTTGATACTCTGGATAAAGCAATAATGTTTTGTTCAGGTGGCATCTTAGAAAATTTGTCATTTGTGAAAACTATTTTGATGCATTCCATAAAAATCCAGATTAAAAATATGCATGGTTTTGATCCCGTGAGAGAGTTATACTTGTAAAACAGGGACCAGGTGGAATGTGGTACATGATATATCAGATGTGGCTGATAGATTGTTGATCTAGAAATAGTATGTAATATTTCATACTTTATTTAAGAAATTCACCAAATATTTTCTGAACTCCTGGTTAATTTACTACTGTTTGTTTAGCCTTGCTTTTTCCTCTGTTATTAGCATGTAATATGAAAACTGACATATTCATGTTTAATAAATTAAACTGGTGTTATATTACTGAAACATCCAAACTGCTCCAGAAAATACACCAAAAATAATGTATGTTAGGCCTGACTCAGAGGCTTCTCCACATTTTTCCTATTTTTTTGCACTTTTTGCATCAGGAGCCTCATGATAAAGTTAGTCCATCTTTTATCAAGCTTCATGGAACCATGCCATTTTCAGCCATTTGCTGGTGTTGGTCCTGTTATGAATAAAAGAAAGAAATTCAGCTGTGAATTTGTGGTAGAGGAGTAAATTGCTTTCAGAAGAAGAACAAAGCAAAATGTGTTTCCATTGTTGCTTTGTGCCAGTGGGCAAAAAAAAGTTATTTTGCTACTATGATTGTCTCTAGAATGCAAGGCAATATGTGAAGAGTAGATCACAGAGAGAAGAGAACAAACCAACTGTATTACCATATTGCAAAACTTGTAGATTTTGTAATGCACAAGACTTTTATATCTAACACCTTGGAGCATTTTTTTTTCCTGTTAGAGAAATGTCATATGAGATTAAAGCTATGAAGATTTATTAGCATTTTTTTGTTAGGTAGCCACTTTACAGGTGAGTATCCACACCTGTTAAACTCTGATGTGCCCAGCAGCAAAAGACAGTACTGTTGAATGGCTATGGGGGATGCTATGTAAGCAATTAGATGTACATGTATGAATGTATTCATAAATGACAAACTAGAAAAAATATAACTGGTACATTTGCTTTGACTTATAGCCATCCAAAATATGTTTTAATAATGTGGTCTGCATGTGAGCATTCAGAGACATCTTTGTAGGTAAATGGGGAATGGTGACTGCTTTCTCCATAGAGGCTGGCTGTTTCATTCACGCTGGTGTGAGACTTCAAAATGGTAGGGAAACAGAATCATTGAGTCCAACTCACCCATTACTGAAGTTACTGAAATTTTCTCACATTTTTGAAGTGACTATTCAAAGGTGACTGAAAGAATATGGAACATGTGTTCATTCATCCATTGAAACAATGCAAGCACCGATACGTGCATTTCAACTTCCTTGTTTTTGCTGTCAGGCCTCAAGGAAGTTTGAAGAGAGAGACCTTATGGACAACAGGACAAAAAATGTTCAAGCTGATTGCACGCAGAGGTTGTCTGTGGTCCACATATCTTTTTTCTTGCCCTCAGGTACAGGACATATTTAGGCAAGGTATACAAAATATCCAGGATAGAAGATAATGCAGATAGCTTTCATTTTGAAACACACACACACACACACACACACACAAAAAAAAAAGCAAACACTTCTGTCATTTCTCACCATTTTCTGTGTTTATCTTTGCAACGTGGTATCCAGAGCCTTATAGTGTTTTCTTCTATCTTCTCTTTAATTATTTAACACCTCTGCAGTGGCTGTTAACCATGCTAGATTTTGGGTGTGCCCCTTCAGTCATTCCCATTCAGGGAAGAGTGATTAGAATGTAAAAACTTTCAATATACTATAATGAATGGGTTTGAAAGCCCAGTAAGCTATAAGGTTGGATTCTGCTCTCTCTGTAACATCTGGTAAAATGAGACAAATTACTAATGTGAGTTTTTAAGAGCATAAAATAACACAATATCTAGTAAGGAAAATTTTGTGCTCTGCTTATATGAGGAAAATAATTTAATGCAGTACAGACTTTCCTTAGTAAGGATATTTTGGAGGCGAAAACAAACCGATCCAACCACTGGAAATTAGGTGGTCTTTATGAGGTTTTCTCCTAGTAACGCTCATCTGTTTAGATGGTAATCTACTGAACTGTATTCCAACCAAGCTTTAAGGCTGAAATCTAATCCCTGCTGGATGGATAATTATATTTATCTTGAGCTTCTCTGCTGTCATCTACCTGCAAGTGTGGGGGAAGGGAGAATGGGAAGAGACGGAACTAAATCTTCTGGTCTGTGTATTAGTTTCTGGAGACTGGATGCCTTTGAAAGATGCTGGAAGTTGTCTGCTTTGTTCTAAATATAGCAATAATGGACCACACCTCTAGCTGTAGAAACAGAGGAAACGGAGGAGGCTGGATTATATATAAAATCCACCAACCCATGCTAGCCTCTGGGCTAGTGTTCTAAGCATAGAACTCTTGTGGGAGAAAGGCTAAGGTGAGCAATCAGTTTTTCAGAATTCAAAACTTGAGAAAGGTCCAACAATTAGGATGTTAGCTGCTATCAGGCTTTCCTAATTAGTAAAACTGAAAGAGTGTATTTATGTCTGTTAGGTGTGTATGCAGGAATATCACACTAATATCCCTTATCTGGTCTTTGTTTTCTTTTTTCTTGTTACTCTGAATAATCTGTCAGCAGACAGAATTTACAGGATTCTAAATTTATGCTGTTTAAATTTATTGAAAATGGAGTGTTTTATTCTGAAAATCTCTTAGTATACTTCTTACTATAAGGTAGAATATAGCTAAGGCTCAAAACACAGGCTGCCCTTTAATCATGCTTTGAATGTAACATAAAGTTGCAGGTGAAAAGTATTTAAGCTTCTTGTTTTCTATGGATCTTTTATTTTTGCCTGTTCAAATTGTCGATATCATGTGTTGAGGACGCTTGGTTCCAAGCTTGCTATAACAAAATGTCTGGTGTCTAATGTATCAGAAGCGCTATTGCCTCTTAAAGGGATAATTAATTTGAATACAGAATCTTACAAATGTCTCTCTGAATCTTACAAATGTCTCTCTGAATCGTTAAAAACACTGCGCTTTTGCTTAATTCAGTGATCTCTGCAATATAATTGATCACGTGGTGTCAATATGTGCCATACTACAGGCTGAGTTATTTCTCATATGTTGAAAACCAGTTTTAACATTTGTTTGTATCAATGAAAGTTGATAGCTGTCAGAAATATCAAACAGCTTAGTTCATGACTGTGTTCTTTCATATATAATACACAACTATGTTTCTCTGTGTATGACTTGTAAGGAAATATTTACTTAAATAACCCCACTATTCTTCAAACGACTCTGAATAATAATGTTCTTCTAGGTAGGACCTTAAAAATAAAAAGGTTTAACTTAGACTTTGTTTTTGCCATGTAACTTTCAATAGCTTCATTAACCTATGGAAGATATTTATAAATTCTCTGGCAATTGCTTTGCTCCCTTGCCCCTCATTTGAGTGTACTCTTAATGAGGATTAGCTCACTACTTTATGCTCTGAATATCATCTCTTCTAAGTTCTGCTGCCCAAGACTGAAAATAACAAATTTTTAACTTTTGATAGATAGTTCAAAGTCCCCTAGCCAACACTTGTTCAATGCTGCTAAAGATTCCTCTAAAGTGGTAATGGATATAACTCTAAATATAGTCCTGTTTGACCTTGCTGGGCTCTCTGCTTTCCCCTTCCCCTTCCCCTTTCCCCTCTTTTGTCCTTTTTTTTTTTTTTTTTTTCCTTTTTCCTTTTCTTTCTTTTTTCCTTCCTTTCCCCTTCTCCCTTCCCCGTTTCATCTTCCGCCTTTCTTCTTTCCTCTTTCCCATTTCCCTTTTTCCCCTTTCTCCCCCTGCCTTTTATGCATGTGGGTGTATGTTCGTGCCCAATTTTAAAAAGGTGATATTTACTGTTCTTGTCCTTCACAAACCTATCAGCTCTTTTTTTTTGTCTTTTTTTTTTTCTTTTTTTCTTTTTTTTTTTTTTCTTCAAGTCCCAAGTGCTATATTGGCCAATGCAGTTTTCTTCATACAGGGCTCTCTGAAGTGTTGCTGGTTATCTTTTATATGTATATAGCATTATATGTATACGCTGACTTTGATCTCCATATGCTTCCTGTCAGTTTTCCCTTCTTATAGTAGTTTGGAAACTGTCAAGTCTGTCGTGTCAGATTGCTGTTAGTTTTCCATAATCATCTGTCCAGTCTGTCTGACACTGGCAGCACAGTGGCTTTTTCATATTATTCATATGGTGTGTGTGTGTGCGTGTGTATATGTGTGTGTATATATATACAGACATGGTTGCTCAGATTCTGGTTCGTATGTACCTGATGTACTAAATCTACTAGTATGGTCATTTTTGGTCCATTTTTTTTTATTTTTTTTTTGTGGTCAGACTGACAAGGCAGTGGAAAATTCATTGTAGATATTTCTGTGGAAAATCCATTGTAGGTATTTACCAGGTGATTTATAAACACAGTAAATGACGTAGGGTCTGACTTTGAAGTATATGTGTTTGCCAAACCTTTTGTTTTCAAAGCAATTTAAAAGGTTACAGAAATGAGGAGGCAAATATAAAAATACAAAGCTAGAGGGAAATGAGTACCATGGGGTAGGAAAAAATCAGGCATCTATTGCATGACTTGACATCATATTATTTTTAAATGATTGTGGAGAACACTTTGTTCAATGTTGTCAGCCTTTTTTATTAGCTATTAGTAAAACATCAATTTACATTCTCCATAGCTTAGCCAGTGTTACAAAAAATAGAACTCCTCAGAGACTAAGTAGCATTCTTTCCTTTAACATTTACGCTAACTCCTGGAAAGTGCCCTCATGAATTACTCTGTAATTATAATTTGAGGGAGTTGAAATATCAAACTGAGGTTAATTTCTGTGAAGCTGTTAGCTGCACATAAGAATTAGGAATTTAATTTCTTCATTATTTATTTATTTATTTTTAGTTCTACATTCCAGTGGTTAATGAAGAAAATAGCTAAAAATGTCTCAGAAAGATGAGAACAGTTGAAAATGAACTTGAGGAGTCTCCAGAATGATGTTGCTGATTAATTAGATTTGCCATAAAAACATCCCACTATTACTTTCTGCCCTAGCTTAAAACTAATAAAATATAAAGACTGATAATATATTTGAAATGCAATCACAAGGCCTTTGTTCTCAGATCTGTTCAGGTACAGAGAGTTTCGCTCTGCTGTCATCTTTGTTTAATCCTTTATTCACATAGGTTTAACCCTACTAACCTCTGGGATCCAATTAACATCTTGTAATAGGTGTTTGTTATATGTCACACAGTGCCTTGAAGAGATGAATGGCTCATTAAAGTTGCTTTAATATATTACTGCATATAGAGAACAGGGAGGACCAGCTGCCTGTCCATAGGCTATTTCTAGCCCCAAATGTTTCACCCAGTTTTTTCCTTTGGTGAAGAAGCTGGGAAGATAGCTTCCAACTTTCCTGGGATACCTGTGGTTCTTCTTGATGATGTATATACATTTACTAGGGATTTTCCCCTGCCAACAAAAACATACAGGGTTGGGTTGTCATTGCTAGCACTCTCGGTCAGGATGGATCCTAGCTTTCCTTTGAGTCCACAGGCAAGAGGAAAACTGAATGATGGACATTAACCACTTGTTAAATGTCTGGAAAGCGGATACTGCCTGCTGTGTGTGAGCAAAAGCTTCATATGCAAGTGTAGTTCAGTTGGAGCTGTACACATGCAGTTTATGAATGAACCGAATTTACTCCGTATGCAGATCAAAGTATCCTGTTTTATACAGTTTAGCATCTTACAGTGGCAGAAAACTGGGCTTTAAAGTCGCTGTAGGAGCGAGGTTGGGCCGCTGTGGTGCATACTAATAGTAAAGCTACTTGAACAGTAGCTTTAGTACAAGTACAATTAGTACAAGTACTTGGCATCTGTTACAAGGGTGACACTGAAAGTCACTTATTGATTATGGGCTGATTATGGTGAAATTTTTATTTTTATTTTATTTTTTATTTTTCACTTTTTTCCCCTCTTCTCTCTTTCTCAATCAGGTGCCTTTATTGACATGTCCAGCTCAGCCTTTTACTTCAGACGTCAGTGCTGCTCATTCACTGGGACTCTTTACACTCAAGGCTTACAGAGTCACAGAGTGGTTGAGGTTTAAAGGGACCTCTGGAGGTTATCTGGTCCACCCCACTGCTAAAGCAAGGTTGCCTACAGGACATTGTACAGGATTGCGTCCAAGAGGGTTTTGAATGTCTCCAGAGGAGACTCCACAACTTCTCTGCGCAATCAGTGCCAGCGCTTTGTCACCCACACAGTAAAGAAGCTTCTCCTAGTATTGAGATGGAACATCCTGCATTTTAGTTCATGCGTATTGCCTTTTATCCTGTTGCTGGGCACCACTGAAAAGAGTCTGATCCTATCCTCTTGACACCCTCCATTAAGATATTTGTATACATTGATAAGATCCCCTCTGTCTTCTCTTCTCCAGGCTAAATAGGCCCATCTCTTTCAGCCTTTTATAGAATCATCAAGGTTGGAAAAGACCTTCAAGATCATCCGGTCCAAACATACCCCTACCACCAATATCACTCACTAATCCATGTCCCTAAGCGTCACTTCCAACCTTTCTTTATCCCCAGGGATGGAGACTCTACCACCTCCCTTGGCAACCTGTTCCAATGCCTGACTACTCTTTCTGAGAATAAATTTCTCCTAATTTCCAAACTATACCTCCTTTGGTGCAACTTGAAGGCATTCCTTCTTGTCTTATCACAAGTTACCTGTGAGAAGAGGCCGACCCCCAGCTCCCCACCACTTCCTTTTGGGTAGTTGTAGAGAGCAGTAATGTCTCCCCAGAGCCTCCTCTTCTCCAGACTGAACAACCCCAGTTGCCTCAGCCGCTCCTCACAGGACTTGTGTCCCAGGTCCTTCACCAGCTTTGTAGCCCTTCTCTGGACATGCTCCAGGGCCTTCATGTCCTTCTTGTAGTGAGGGGCCCAAAGCTGAATACAGTACTTGAGGTGTGGCCTCCCCAGAGCTGAGTACAGGGAAATAATCACTCCTTGGTCCTGCTGCCTACACTATTCCTGATACAAGCCAGGATGCCATTGGCCTTCTTGGCCACCTGGGCACACTGCCAGCTCATGTTCAGGCAAGCATTGACCAACACCCCCATATCCTTTTCCTCTGCACAGCTTTCCAGCCACTCCTAAGAGAGATCTTCAGTCCCCTAATCGTCTTAGTAGCATTCTGCTGGACCCTCCCCAGGAGCTCCATTTCTCTCTTGTAGTGGGGAACCCAGAACTGGACACAGTACTTCAGATGTGGTCTCATCAGGACTGAATAGATGCAGTGGATAACCTCCTTTGACTTGCTGACAACCCTCCCCCCAATGTACCCCAGAATACCATTGGCCTTCTTGGCCATGAGCAAATTGCTGACTCATGATTAACTTGTCCACCAGGACTCCCAGGTCCTTCTCTGCAGAGCTTCTTTCCAACAAGGCAGCCCCCAACCTGTGCTGGTGATTGGGGTTATTCCTCCCTAGGTGCAGGACCCTTCACTTGCTTTTGTTGAACTTCATGAGGTTCCTCGCCACCCAACTCTCCAGCCTGTTCAGGTCTTTCTGGATGGAAGCACATCTCCCTGGTGTTATCAGTTACTCCTGCCATTTTCGTATCATCAGCAAACTTGCTGAGGGTTCACTCTGTCCCTTCATCCAGGTCATTGATGAACAAATTGAACAAGACTGTACTCACTGCTGTCCCCTGGGGGACACTGCTAGCTTCAGGCCTCCAACTCAACTGTGTTGCTGATCACAGCCCTATGAGCTCTACGGTCCATCCAGTTCTCAATCCACCTCACTGTCTGCTCATCTAAACCACACTTACTGAACTTACGTTTGAGGATGTTGTGTGAGACAGTGTGAAAAAGCCTTACTGAAGTCAAAGCAGACAACACCCACTGCTCTCCTCTCATCTACCTAGCCAATTATTCCATCATAGAAGGCCATCAGATTGGTTAAGCATGACTTTCCCTTGGTGAATGCATGCTTACTACTCCTGGTCATCTTTTTTTTTTTTTTTTTTTTTTTCCCTCTGTGTGCTTAGGGATGACCTCCAGGATGATGTGTTACATCATGTTTCTGGGGATGGAGGTGAGGCTGACTGTCCTGTAGTTTCCTAGGTCCTTTTTCTTGCCCCTTTTTGAAGACTAGAGTGACACTGGCTTTCTTCCTTCCTCAGGCACCTTTTTTTTTTTTTTTTTTTTTTTTTTTCTTCTCTATGACCTTTCAGAGGTGATCAAGAGTGGCCTAGAAATAATGTCCACTAGCTCCCTCAGAACCTGTGGGTGTATCCCATTGGAGCCCCTGGATTTGTGGGTGTTAGGTTTGACTAAATGATCTCTAACCTGATCCTTCCTGACCAAGGGGAAGTCTTCCTTTTTCCAGACTTTCTCTCTTGTCTCCAGAGTTTGGGATTCCTGAGGGATGTCCTTAGTAGTAAAAGCTTAAGCAACGAAGACATTCAGTAATTCTGCCTTCTCTATATCAGTCAACACCAGGGCACCCACACCATTCAGCAGCAGGCCCATATTTTCACTAGCCTTTCTTTTGCTACTTACATGTTTGAAGAAGCTCTTCTTTTTGTCCTTGATATCCCTTGCAAGATTTAATTCCAAATGGGCCTTAACCATACTCATTGCATCCCTGCATAATCTGACAATTTCCTATATTGCTCCCAAGTGGCCTGTCCTTTTTTCCACATTTTGTATACTTACTTTTTCTGTTTTGCCAGAAGCTCCTTCAAGTTACATGGACTTCTACTTAATCAGATACTGTTTTATGTTATGTCTGCAATTGAAATTATTCTGCAGTTGAAACAATCATTCCAGTTATGTGAGAGTTTTGAGGAGAGCAACAACAGAGCCACTACTTAGCAGAGGATTAACATCATAATTTTAGAGGTCTTTTCTGTATATATCTGCACTAAAACTAGCTTAGACTCCTTTATAGGAGTCTTAGCTTAGACTCCTATATAGCTTAGACTTCCTTTATAGGAAGTGAAGAGAAACGAGCACTTCAGAATTCATTTGCCATTTTAGATGAACATTCTTGAGAATGTTTTATTTCTTTTCTATTTGGTATAAAATATCTAGTAGAAATTGGATAGTGAAGGGCATAAATGTCTCCTGTATATCTGATTATATGTCATTCCTGTCCCTAGCTGATCTCTATTCTCTTACTTTTTATTTTTTATGAAAGTCATATGGAAGAAAAAGCTATCTTTAAATTCTCTTGTTTAGGTTGGCATTCCCCTATTAAAACTGTTAATTAAATATCATACTGTATTTGTGTTTACTAACTGCACTGTTGCATACTTTTATGTAGGTAGAAGTAATTACCCAACTTAGTTTGCCTTATCTGCATATGTTTGCACCCTAGACTTGTATTTTAGTAAAGATACTTAATCAAGCCAGTTTAAATTTCTCATTGAACATGAAAAAAATCATTAGGAGGATTTTCCAGTCTATGACTGTGAATTATACAATCGCAGCTAGAGAGAAAACTGTTTGATTAAGAAATGTGGAATCAAGTGTTATTCTACTAATTTTGCACCCATTATTTCAGCCAAAGTTTTATTTAAGGTATTATTTACACTTAAATTTGGAGTAATTAATTAAGTCAGTGTAATTATTTATGAATTAAAGTAATGAATCAACATAAGTAAAGATGGAACAATCTGGCTGTTCTGGCAGTGTAAGTGTCTCCACTTGGTGTATTGAATGGTTCATCAAAATCTTTCCCTGTTTTTTTTTTTAAAGCTTATTCAAGTACACAATGTCATTGATTAAGGATGAGAAGATCAAAAACTTCACCTATTTGTCAAAAATCTGTTTCTGAGAAATTTAAATAGGTATGCAGAGAACAGAAGCTCATGATAATAATAGACTTCAGTTACTGAGGAAAAAGAGCAAGACAGGTCACAGCAAGTCTTAATGGCATTGTGAAACCACACTGACAGCTTTTCTTCAGTTTCAGAAAGTGAAGGAAGTTGTGAATGTGACTATTTTTGATTATGTCCTTTCTCCATAGGGAGAATGCTTAGAGAATTTGAAGTGACCTATTAATTCATTGGAAGTGTTCATGAATTAACAATACTTACAACTCTACAGAAAGGAATAGAGTAGCAGAGTAAAGTTTAAAAACTTAGGAAAAATCAGTCTTGGGGAAAAGGTGAACTGGGTCTGTTAGGAAAATCATCAAAGTAATAAAGCTTCATACTTTCTGTAAATAAGTTATGAGAAAATGGACTATGCTAAAAACAAACAAACAAACAAAAACACAGCAAAAAACAGTAGCAAGCACTAGGATATAGTGCAGAAGATGGGATATGAAGCGTATAGAGATGTTTTGCTTAGTATTTCCCTAGTGCTGCCTATAGTACTTTTTTTTTTTTTTTTCTCAGTTATATATTTTGTGTGTTCTTTTTGAATTCCCGGCAGCTTACTTTTCTCCATTTCTCTAATGTAATCACTAATGATTGAAAAGGTACTTCCATTACTTGTGATGTGTTCAAGGATAATTTTTCTGCATCAGGGTTGTATTTGAAAGAGGGGTGGAAGAATGGCTATGAACAAAAATAAACAGATGGTATAAGCAAACAGATAATAAAGAAAAGCAGGCTAGCCTGTAAAATGCCTAACTGACAAGGAAGATGAAAAGGTTCTAACACATTCTTGGAAAAAGGAGAGAAATAAAGGAAAATATAATGTATCTTTGAACTGGAATACTGAATGATGACATTAAAGATTTTATTTTGGCTTTCAGAATAGAGATACTTTGTAACTGGATATCTAATACATTAAGTTTTAATATGAGCACAGAGCAGGAAGGAAACAATGGATTTAAGAGCATTTTATTAACTAGGATGTTTTTTAATTCGCAAACTCTAAAATCTTTTTTTTTTTTCTTTTCTCTCAAGGGCTTGAAAAAAAAAAAAAGAGAGGCACTTTTTGAATCATTAATTACTTTTGAGAAATGATAGAGGACAGGTTAGATCCTAAGGGACTGAAAAAGAACAAACAGTATATAGCAAATGTAGTTTAAGGGTGAGAAAAAATGAGCACAATAGGCAGTACTGGGGGAATTCTAAATGAATTATGAATCAATTTATAAGACCTAGAGGATAATTAAATAAGAAGAAAGAAACCAGATGAATTTGATGAGAACAAATTGTGTCAAACCAATCTGTTTACCTTCTTCAGTGGAAAATCATGTTCTAGTGAATAGGAGAGAAAGGGAAAGCAGCCTGTAATACTTTACCTTGATAAGGATTTTGATGCCATCCTGTGACATCAGCAAATGAACTAGTGAAATCATCAGATGAAACTACTATGCAATATATGTGCAACTGGCTGGTCTCCTGGCCCCTCCACAACTCCCCTAACTACTTTATCTCTCAGTTGGAAAGGGCATTTAGTAGGGACCTACAAGTTTTCTTTGGTGCAGCTCTGTCTAACATTTTCAAGTTTATTTTTGCTGATAAAATAGAGCATATACTTCAAACATTTCTGGATTTCATTGTATTAGGAATATTTTTAATAATACAGAAAATACTGGAATAAGCTTTTTTTTTTTTAATGAAGACGTGATGTATAATTGTTCAAACTTAAGAAGAAAAAATGAAATGATTAATAAAAGGAGAAATGATGAGCTGGCTAATCAGTGCTACTGCAGTGGAGGATCCTAGGGCTTGTAACAGATGGCTAACCACATGTCTAGAACAAGAAAAATGTCAAATAAACATTTCTTTTTGGTGTAGAAGTAAAATCACATATTTTATGCTGAAGTGAAGTAGCAAGAGGTTTTCTTGTAAAACATGGGAGTTTATTATTCTTTGATGTGAGTGAAACCCTCAAATTGAATAGTGTATGAAGTTTTGAAGCCCTTGAAGTACTGCATAAACAAAATGAAGGATGTCCAGAAGAAAATGAAAGATCTGGTTTGGAAAACATCAAAAACAGTGAAACGATTCAGATATGATACATTTAAAAAGAGAAAAGTATGACCTCATTTAATCCCTAATAAAAAATTACTTCACTATGCCCCGATAATACCAGAAGAAAATAGAAATTATTTGTAGATTATGTGAACAAGTGAAGAAAATGCTATTAAATGGTGAGACTAGTAAAACAATGGAACAGCCTACCAAGAAAACATGTGGAACTTACTTCAGTTCATGCTGGAGGAGGTCAGCGATTTGTATATTTAGAGATGCCTTTCCTTTCCTTCTGGAGGGCAGACTTCTTGCCCTACCTTACTGGGATTTTCCTTATTCACAGCTCTAAATATGTTTCTCCCCTTTCAGGATAAGCTCTATTCAGATAAAACTACTGACATACCCTTTGTAATGAGAACAGTATGTTCAATAATTCAGAACACAGAATGACTTGTGTGGGATGACTGCAGGTATATAGCCGTTGCAGTCAGCATTTATGTAGGAAAATAACTTACCAAAGACTCCATGTAGATAAGAAGCTAATAACTAACTTTGTAACTTTATCAGTGGACTAGAAAAAGGAAAAATATTTATTAGGTTTAGACTTGACATTTTCCCTCCATTATTATTATCATACTATGAGTAGTATGAAAATTTGGTAAAATGCTTTAATCTGTATTTTGTTCTCTTATTATTGATGTCAACTATTTCCACATGAATTTAGGGTGGATAGGTACACAGAAAGGAATAGAACTTAGAAGCTTATCAGTTTTCTGACTGTGTTGTGCGTAATTTGGTGAGTTTTAACATGTCTGCTCTAGCAGTCTTAAATAAAAACAAAAGTTTCAGGGATATATTAATCTGTTGCGGTAAACAGTTGGAAATAATTCCTCACCCATTAACCTTGCTTTTTCCCTTGATATTCCAATTGATTTGGAGTGTGCTGACATCAACCAACCAACCAAAAAAAAAAAAAAGCAGCTAGTTTTGAAAATAAATAATAATAATAATAATCATAATCATGATAATTGGGAAATGCCAGAGATTTACATGGAGGATAAAAAAGTACATATTAAAATTTCAAACAGATTTGCAATTCCTGAAATAAAGTGAGGAACTGCATTTTCTGTTAATCTAGTGTTTATAGTGTTTTTATACAGGAGATAACATTCTAAGTGACTATTCTGAGTAAGTATTCATAAATATAAGTATAATATAAAGTATTTATTGTACAGAAAAATGTACAAGTTATTGGGTAATTTTCATATTAAGGATACAGGCTGTGACTGCTTGTATATTTGGATATTATATTACTTTGCCATCTGGACTTGTAAATAATGTTTATGTCTCTACAGAGATAGATAATGAGAAAGCTCCCTTTGAAGGTGATTTCTTGTTAACCAGTATTTTTCACAATGCTTTTTCCAAATGAATTCAGTCAGATCATACCACTTCACCCTGAGGCTGCCAAATCCACGTGGAGATATCCACTTTTTAGGGTCAGTTGTGATGTATAAATCAATAAGAACTAAGTCCAGTTCATTTATCTTCTTCCCTTTGACTCCTCAGCCTTGGGAGGAAAAAATAAAAGAATCATTGCTTTGCAATCTTCATTTTCAGAAACAGTACCCTCTCCAAATTATCCTAGAAAACTAAGATTTGACTAGAAGTCATCAGTCAATTGGCATTCGATAATAACACATCTTTTGGGAACACCTTATGCAAATGGGATTAAGGATATTTTCCTCTTTAAAATTATATATCTAGTGAGCCAGAGTATATATTTAAGTTTCAGAAGTCTGAGGCACCCATGTATGCAGTTCCGTGGCTGCAGCGTGCTCACCGGTAGATTGATGTAAGGAGCTGTGTAAACTATCTAATAGAAGCACTTTTTTGTTGTGTTGTAAATTTTATCTTCTGAAATGCCCTGATCTTTGTTATTAGAGAAAAGGAGAGAAGCCAATGGGATGTAAAACCTTCTTTGTGTTGTGCAGCTTTCATCTTTTAGTGCCCCAACAGATTAGCAAGGTGATTTCCAAAGTGTATAGAGCAGTAGGCTTTTACCCTTGAACAATGTACATGCAAGGAGCTATTCTTTACAGTCTTGTATTGGTACTAATGCATTTCGAAATCGAGGACTTGGGGGGGAGGGCAGTATTTCAGTTTCTATTAGGTGGTTTTATTCATAAAAATGTCAGAAAAAGCAAAATGACTGTAACCTAGAGAGATGCAAGATGCACTGCCCTCAGTATTTCTGTTAGTGGTGGACTTGCATTGTTACTATATTTATTTAAGCAGAGCATCTGACTGGTAGTGTGTCGTATCTCAGTGATTTTTATTTTTTTTTTAAACATGTCTTAGAGAACTATTTTAGGAAGATGAATTCTGGATTCTGAGATCCATTTGTAATATCTTAGTAATTTGCAATTTTCCTTCACTGCACCACATCTTTAGAGTTTTGATAGATTCTCAAATCTAAAATCTTCATTTGTTGCTAGTCAGTGCCTTTTCCTGCAATACCATCTTTGTACTTTACGTTTTATTTTATTTTTGATTGGTTCCAAGCTTTGGGTTAATTTAGAGTCTTGGTTCTAACCCTGAAAACAATGAATCAGCCAAGATATATAAAAGAATTAATTTTGATTTTGATGTTGCAGCGTAATTGGACTTTTGGGGACTGTAAGCTTACATTTTTTTTCAGGTTACTTTGATTCTGAGGCATTCTCACAGTACTGTGTGATACAGGTTTCCTTTAGACCCATCAACAGCTTCCACTGTAATGGTAATTATGTAGCAACTGGGAAATTAGTGTTATGTGCAATATATTTTCGGGGAAGTTGATTTAGAACTGAGGACTATTGCAAAGCAATCCTGGTTTAGCATCCTTTAGGGAAATAATCCCAGACAGAACTCTATCATCAGATATCTTCCTAGGACCAACTTATTATATAACAAGAGTTTTTGCTTAAACAGAAATGCAGCAGAGTTAATTACTAAATTACTAAAAAAAAAACAACAGGATGACTATTAGTTTTGACCACTTGCTGTAAAGCTCTTAAAAACATTACATTCAAACCTTTGCTAGAAGGATTTTTAACATCTTTCACTCTGAAATTTTTGAAATCAGACTCAGAAGATGGTGTTAAAACAACACAAAACAACAACAAAAAAAAACACACAAAAATCCACCAAACACACAGACAAACAAAACAACAAATCTACAATCTTTGTGCAAAGGAGTGTTACCTACCAAGTAAGCAACAGCTTAAAGAAAGTTTTTGATTGCAGGGTAAATGCTACATCAGACATTTTTGGCCAACCATATTCATTTTTGCTGATACTGTGGCATATTGTTATAAATTATTGAATACATGATTTCTTAAGCAACAACAACAAGAAAAACACCTCTATGAATGCCTCATAGAATTATTTTATATTCTCTAAGTTTTTGTATTTGAGACAGTTTCTTTTATTTGTGTTCAGAGCTGGGCCTTATTTCTTATTGTGCTGCTCCAGTTACAGTTACAACCTTCTGTTTTGAAAACACATAGTTTTATTTAATTTTTCTTCAGGTAGTGACATTCTGCTTTTAGTATTTGCTTCACTGAGACTAAGCTTTTGGGAGGTGTCAGTCGTGTATGTAAGAGCTTAGATTTAAATTACTGTTTCTGGAGTAATGCGTAGACAGATTGTTTTCTTTAAAATCTTTTCCAATAAGGTTAAGACAGCTGAATATTGTGGACAAGTAGTCTCTACAGATGATGACTACCCGCCTCTTATGTGAAGTGTACTGGAGAGAGAAACATTTGGTTGACATGGTTGGCAACCATGGGCTGGTTTCTTTGATATGCATTGTAATCTGATGCTGATTACCATCTTTTGTCTCCCTCCTGTCCCACCTCCTGAACCTTTAGGCAGCATTGCTAACTTGCTGTTGTCTTTCCTCTCTGTGTTTGACTAAGAGCTTCACAACAGTTCCTTACCCTCCTGTCATTATCTCTAAATGACTTTAGTCTACCCTTTGTTTTAGATTGTCCTTTGTTTTCCTATTTACTGGATGTTGCTGAGAAACCATGTGTAGATGTGCTGTGATCTTCACAACAGGCTAGGTATCATCTAAACCTGCCATCTGTTTCTCCTTTCTCTTCCTATTCCTTCTGGTGTTTCATACACATGCACTCTCTATTCGTAGCAACCTTAACATTTCTATTACAAATCTCTGTGCAAAACCAGAAAAAAAATTGTGTTTCCCATGTATTTGCCTGATACACTGTGCAGTCATAATTTTGTAGGTAGCTTAGCACAAGTAGAATGGAAATTAATAGGATAGATCAGTGTTCTCTGAATTTCTTAATTCAACAGTCGTAAAAGGAGCCATAGACAGTCCTTTAGCTATTGGATGCATGAGGCCCTAAGAGACAGCTTTCTCTGCTGTGCTTTTGGCAGTGTTCTTCTATCACCAGAGAGTGTGTAGAGAACAATACATGCAACTAACACCCCACGGGAGGAGAGAACTGCCAAGAGCTGGTGCAAACACAGGAAGCAGCTGCCAGCAGCCTTGTTTTTCTCTCTGTGAAAGAGAGATACCGTGAGGTACCAGGGAATAGAAATCTTTGTCTTCTCAGCCTAAAAATACCTCAAGTGCTGGGAGGCAGTAGGTCTAATATTAGGACTGTCTCTCTCCTGTTCTCCCTTTAAGACTCACTTTCTAGGAAAGAAGCAGCAGGAAGCAAGCTCCATAAATAGAAAATGAGAAAGAAACACATAGTTTTCAACCCATCCATATTGTAGTGGCTAGTGGCACTAGGAATCTGAACTGCTGACTTCTTGAAAAACATTGTTGTTTCTGTGGGTCATGTTCAAACATTCAAGTATTCAGCCTCCTCCTCAAAAGGACTGCAGTGTAGAGAAGGTCAAAAATAGTAGTGATAATGATAAAACAAACAAATAAACAAAGGCTGAAAGGAAAACAGAACAGCTAAATGGCAATAGAACAAAGATACAAAGAGAAG
Source organism: Anas platyrhynchos (assembly GCF_047663525.1). Lineage (NCBI taxonomy): Eukaryota > Metazoa > Chordata > Aves > Anseriformes > Anatidae > Anas > Anas platyrhynchos. Next base: position 60,446,150 of record NC_092588.1, on the reverse strand, counting down.
AGAGGGCAGATTGTGGGTACAAGTCATTAAAGAAGAGTAAAGACAAATGTCTTTAATGCCTCTGTGAAGGCATAAAAGATAGGAAGAGTGCCTGGGTTAATTAACCCAATTTTGCCATGGCACTGGGGTGCCTGCAGCTAGCTATCTGGTTGACTGCATGTCTGCACAGCGCTGTGGGCTGCATCTGATGAGGGTAGAGGCCAAGGCTGCTTCACCAATAAATATAAACAAGAAGACTTGGAGATTGCCTTTCTACAGAGTTTCAGGGGATAGAAAGGATGAAAAGAAGGAAATAAAAATAAAAGAAGAAGGAAAGCAAATGAGGGAACAGGAGAGTACAAATAACTGTGGAGGTTGAGTTCCTAATGTAGAAAAGAACCAGAGAACATGTGCCTCCCACACATTAGCCTCAACAGCTTGCATACTCCTGCCATTTTTTAAACTTCTACTAAACTTTTGAAGCTTTCTGCTTGTGAAGGGCTTTGCAGTAAATTTAAGAAGTGGTGTGAAAGGGATGGCAGATGATTAACCTGGAATTGCCCACAGTGGCACTGCTTTTTCATTTTGTGTGATATAAACAACTGTTGCTATTTCAGGTTGAATATCACTCATTGATGTTAAAAAGTACAATGAGTGTTTGATATTTTAAAAATTTTGGTAATATTGAGATTTACTATGGCCTACTTAACCGATAGAGAACAGAATCAAGACCAGGAATAATAAGTGATTTGTTCAAGTTCAGAGCAGAACTGCCACAGAAACTATTTCATTCCAAACATCTGTGGTCTAAGTCTGCTGTCTCCTCAGCAGAGATCCATCCAGGCAGTCCTATTCCAACTTAATAATAAAAAAATCCCAGATAACTCCTGCTTTTATGTCACAAACTCGAAATTCCCCCTAGCACTGTGACTTTCTTCTCCTTGGATGAGTGCTACAGTAGAATGATGTCTTGTCCAGTCTTAATACCATAGTTTGCTGGAATTCCTGTGTCAGAATGAAGGAAGTTAGCACCACAGTTTTGGTGCTGAATTAAATATTCAAACAATTGAAACATATGTACAGTTTGGACTGTCATACATTTTAATATTTAATGCAGAAAGCCCTTTTAAAGCTTCTTCGGTTAACCTTGGAGAAGTAAGAGATAAAATAAAATGCTGGCCTGTTACAGAAATTTAGGTAATAGCTTGATTCAGTTTCTTTCAATTCTGTTGTGAAGAACTTGGCTTCTGAGCTTACAGTTAACAAAGGTTTTTTTACTCCTGAAACCTTAATCTGGGCAAACCGATAAAAGATGAGCTTTCTTGCTTGCTTGCTTGCTTTCTTTCTTTCTTTCTCTTTCTTTTCTTTCTTTCTTTCTTTCTTTCTTTCTTTCTTTCTTTCTTTCTTTCTTTCTTTCTTTCTTTCTTTCTTTCTTTCTTTCTTTCTTTCTTTCTTTCTTTCATTTCACTTTCAATTCATAGTTAGTTTATTTTTCCAATTATAGTTATCTCCAGAAGTTTCTGTAAATCCCTCCTATAAATTCTAGACAATATTATCTGTGAAACAGAGTGTTATAATTGTGAAAATTCAGTGTCAGATTAAAAATAATAAGGATTAATCTGTAAACGTGGAGGGAAATAATATTAATGAACAAAATTGAAAAATAAAAATAATTTGAAGTGGAATATTTATGAGAAAATGTGAATTACGATATGTACATATCTACGGCATATGAAAGAACACTGCTTTTGCCTATTCTATTGAATAGGCAAAAATTGAGACATACTAAATGTATGTATGTAATCTTAGTTATGCTGTTTTTGAGTCCATCTCCTGTGTAATGAATAAGGTGGAGAGCAAATTGTATGTGAATTTGTATCTGAAGGTTACATGTCAATGTGTCTGTGCAAAGGGTAAAATGTCTGGGAAGCATGGGGAATTCTGAAAACAAAAAATAAATATGTTTTAAGCCCGATTCAGCAGAATTTGTCTAAAATCATAACAGCTTATCACAAGACCTGTCTTAGGTTAAATTGTATTGCACTTGTAAGACAGAAGCAGCAATATATTTATTGATACAGTACAGTTATCTAACAAAGCTTAACCATAAATAAGACCATGACTTCATCTGTATATCAGGAAGAGGTTCTTCACTGAGAGGGTGGTAGTCACTGCACCAAAACTATTAATTTATGAATTAATCTATGAATTTAAAAAGCGATAGGACTGTACACTTAGTCACATGGTCTAAACTTTTGGGCAGACCTGTGCCATGCCAGGAGCTGGACTTGATGATCCTTATGGGCCCCTTCCAACTTGGGATATTCTATGATTCTATGACTTAACAAGATTAGAGGCACACTTGATTATTTACTGGATAGTGGACAGGGTAACTCAGATGTGTCAGGGAGACCCTCCCGTTGAGTCGTGAGGTTCAAAGTGGACCTCCTTGCATTTTAAACTCCTTGAAGTAAAGAGCCTAGGTTTGGCTGCTTCTCCTCTTATACCCAGATTTGGTTAATGTCTTATGTCTGAGGGTTTGATGAATTTATGTGCACAATCAATCTAAACTATAATCTTAGTGAAGTTTACAGAGTTTAACAAGTGATAAATCACTTACCAAGGATCTGTTGTGGCAAATTATCAAATTATCAATTGCAAAGTGTACAGAATCTCTGTAGCAGGCATGACCTTGAGAGGTGTCCCACCTCAAGGGGAGATCCTGATCTGCCCTCCCTACAGAAGGGCTCAAAGGGCTCTTGGCGTTCTTTTTTTTTTGCATGCTCTGTTGGCCCTCAGCTGCTGAGCAATATGTCTGATGTCTGTCTGTTTGTTTGAGCAAAGCAATGGCTAGACTGAAGGCAAGAAGTGTGGAGGCAGGGGAACACACCATCACAGACCAAAGCTAAAGTTTTCTGCTGGAACTATTCCTTTTCTGTCTCAGAATTTTGTACAAACCAACAAGCAGTTAAGAAACAGAATAACAAACAGTTGCTGCCAAGGAAAATAATATTGAAAGTCTTTTCAGTGGGAGGCTGAATGTGTTTCCTCCTTCACTGTTATTAGCATTAATGTCTCCCTGAGTTATAGTTCTGTCCAGTTGTTTCACTTTAGTGAACATGGTCTTATCTATAAACTAGTTGTGGGAAAGAACAATCTACAGAAACGGGTACATTGGATGCTGCTGGACTGGATTTTACTTGATAGGTTTAGATGTATTTTCAGTTAGGTAGTCTTACGATATATGAATTACTTTTTTCCTCTTTTGTCATGTTTACAAAGCTAAATTTTAGAAGGAAAATAATTTTGCAATAATATCATCCTGATGCTTTTGGTTCCTGATCTCTTTACTCTCAAAATGAAAGCAGAGCATTTAGCATAGTCAGAGGATCAATGATTTGACAAATAGTTCATGCAATGTACAATTATATCTTGAAAATTTCACCCTGAATGTAATTCTTGTGACATTTTACATGTACACATGTTCCAGCTATATATATATATATATATATATATATTTAAAATCATACATGCATGCAGTGTAGCTTCATTTGAAACCATATCCTTAAGCAAAAACATTGCTGATTTCTCCAGCTTGAAAAAAAAAATCTGCAAGTAAGTGAAAGCAGAGATTGGCCCACAGAAAACTACAGAAAGAAAGTAAACAACTTTTCAACCAAGGCAAAAAGAATAAATGGCAAATATTAGACATAAAATCTGTTATAATACCCTTGAGTTTTCAGTTATCAACTAGAGAGGACAATTTACATCTTTTTGATAACATGGAGCAGTTGAAATAAAGGACTTCCACATAAACCAGGGAGAATTGAAGGATTTAAGTCTTATCTGTTCTCTATAAGGCCCAATTCTGAAATATAGACAGATGCTTTTTTCTTCATGATGGTTAGGTCATTTGTACAGCCCTATGTTGCATGTCTTCCTCCAGCTTTTAGGGACATTTGGATTATTGAACCCTCAGTGTCTTAGCCATCAGACTATTGATTAGCAGTCTTTTATTCTACTGAGATGGTTTGTTATGGTGGAGAGAATGCTGAATTACAGAAGTGCTTCACTGTTTTGCATATTTTTCCAACCTTCTTTGGGTAGGATCTGTTACAGTCTTTTTTTTTTTTTTTTCCCTCAGCCTTTTCCTACCATTTAATGTGGTCCTAAATGCCTTTCTCCTTGAACTGTTACTAACCTTCCCACAGTGCAACAAATTCATGACTAAAATAAATGCTGCAACTTCCCTCAGCTATTTGATTTTTTAGTCTAGCCTTTTTCTGCATTTTCTTCTCCCCATCCCTAAGCTCGGGACACATATGGAAGGCAGAATTCCTTCCCAGTTCTGACAGCAAACCTTTGCTGCTTGCTGTGAATGAGGTGGAAGGGAATTGACAAATGAGTTACATGTGCTAGTATTCAACTCATAGCAAGGACGTACAGTAGGAAATAAATGATTTGGCTGCAGCAGCTCTGATGCCCCTGGTCCAGGTGTATGAATGGGAAGAGAGAGATCATTTGATCTTAATGATGTTCATCATGTTAGATCCACATCTCTAACCAAGTATGGATTTTGGCATTGATGGTGACTGAGAGTCTTATTTATCTACAGTTATAAGTGTACATCTCAGTTTCTGAGCCTTTTCTGTAACCAATAAATACTTGGTAATCTGATAGGATTCAATAAAAAAAGAGAGGTAGTTGTTTTGCTGATTCATCCTGCCAGCCAGACTGATATAATCCCTTGGCTCTGCACCAGGAGAGTAAAAATGACCGAGTTTCTTTCTGGCAAGGAAATCTCCATATGCTTTATGGACAGTAAAGTTCAGGGAGAAGATTATGTCAAGATTTACGTCTGCTGTTATTTAAGTTAATGAGGGAAATCTATCTAGGGGGAATGTATGCATGAAATCCAGTTGAATTCACTGTTTTAAGAGGAGGATAGAAGGCAACCAGTTTGCATATGTTACTAGACTTTTTCTTCTATCGCTTGCAGTGAAAAGCAAAGAGCAAAGCATTTACTTTTTGTCCTACAAATCATACTCTTCCTGAAGAGAACTTTGAGGGTTATGAGAATATGAAGAATTCTTTTTGCTTTAAGATTTTAAAGTTTGAGAGACAAAGAACCTTTGCTATTACAAGTGGGAATGCAGAAGTCGGATGGAGATGTCAATATACTAGGAAAAAACAGATTAAAAAAATGGAGATGCAAAGTCAGTGTACTTTTAAAATGATGATTAATCATACTAGTGCAGCCCACTCAACATTCCATTTATACTTCAAAACCTTGGCAGTTTTTAATCTGATGGTTTAATATTACTTATTTATTTGTTTGTTGGTATCAGTTTGCATTCAACAGTGCATCTGTTCTGGGACTCTGTACAGATGCTTGCCTGCTGTCTCATCGCCAAACTGGATGTGGTCCCACCTCAACAGCGTGAGCACTGGGAAAGCAAACAATCAGGAAGAACTTCTGTTCTCCCAATCATGGGCAGGTACAAAGGCAATCACTGAGCTAGCCTGAGGTCTTGTCATTATGTAAAATAACATTTATTATCTTGAGAGGAAGCAAAAGGATAAAATTTTAATCATATACTGTATTCGGATAATGCACAGTTTCTTATCTGAAATCACAAAGGCAACAGTTAAATATCACCGAGTGAGTAAATGTGTATGACAATTCCAGAATTTAATCTACTAAAATGATAATATTGCAATAGTGGTATGAAGTTGTGTATAGGTGTTATGACAGAAAGTCCCCAGTTAAACTTGGTTTGGTAACTGTTTTTATTAGTAGAGATGTAGCACTGAAAGCATCAACCAAGATCAGGACTCTTCTGTATTAGGCATTAAGTGTTCCTGTCCTGAGAAATTTCACTGATTATCAGTTATATCACTAGTAATGTTAAACATATATCTATTTTCAAGATCGGAGACTTTTACAGCAAGGCATTTGTTATTACAGAGTATTGCTGATATAAATCAATGAGATGGACAAATGACATTTTAATGTTCTGATTCAATCGATGAAGAGGGAGGGGACCCATATCATCCAACTGTAGACATCTGTAGTCATCCTGGATTACATTTAGTAAGGTCTACATGGTTAGTAGATAATGAGAGGGAGGTGTTTTCTATCATCGTCTGAAACAGTCTGTTTCAGTGCAGGTTCAGCAGAAAGAGTAAGTGGTTTGCACAAATCATATCTTACAATATGATCCAGGGCTAAGAGCTAAAATTAGAACTCCTGGGTGAAAGTGAATACAATCTATGTAATGATCTCTAATTGAGAAATATAGTTGTTGTGTTGTGTTTTTTGTTTTTTTTTTTTTAAATCTATTTTCTTTTTCTCATGAAGTTGTACAAATAAACAAACAAACAAAACCCTGAAAAACACACAAAGAACAAAGAAATACCCCCTCCAAGCCACTCCCAGCCATCCAAACAAAAGAAGACAAACAGTATGATTGAAATGGTGTATATTTTGAAAATGTAGAGATGACAGCACTACAAATATATCTGAATACGTTGAATAGGTATGGAAGATTTTGCGTGGAAACATAAATATTGCTAATTACTCATTAAGATACTTACACTGAAGCACAAAAAAAAAAGAAAAGGAAATGCTTCAGACAAAAAACATTTCAGCTGCCCTTAAATACAAGTTTTAGGTAAATTTTATGAAGATGAACATTTAAATACTGGAATTTTACCAAAGGAGACTTTTAGGAAAATCAGAATATTTGTCTTACTGATTTGCTCTACTCTCATGTTCTGATCTCACAAGCAAAAATGAACACACACACACACACACGCGTGTGCACACACAGAGCGCCTTTTCTTTCATTGTTCTTTCCTTGAACTGAATCACATAGACATTTTATTAGCCATGGTCATCTTGGTTTAATTATTCTGTTCAGAAGGTAGCATAAAAAGCAATAATCAGAACTCAGGGATTTGACTTCTGTTTTCAGTATGTTTCCTGCTAATGTTACCTTCATTAACTTACCTTTTAATTGGAAATCTCTTCGGTGAATTAGTAATGTGCCTGTGTTCTGAGTCCCTTTTAAAGCCAATGCTATACTTTGTCTCTTCTCCCTAGAGTCGTCACAACTATGCGTGCGTGTATTTCAAGATAAGTTTCACTAGTACTAGTCTGAAGCAGGGTGGATGAGATGTAACAGCATGGAAAGACTAAAAAAAATAAGGAAAAGGAGCGGAAGGGTTGAGATGAAGCAGGTGGGAAGGGAATAAAGGAAAAGGAAACATTGAAAAGTTGGTCAGAAAAAGTCTTTCTTGAGAGAAATTGAACCTTGCAGGGGCTGAGGGTAAGAAAGGTGTAGGAAACACTCAGAATGAAGGTTTTTTTTTTTTTTTTTTTTTTTTTTTTTTTTCGTTTGTTTCTAGAAATAGTGAGTGGTACTCCATTCACATTGATTTGCTGAAGACTTTTCTAGTAGCAGTAAGATTAGGGAGCAAACCTTACTTTTTTTCAGCTCATGGTCAAGGGAGTAAGCATGTGGCAACAGAAGAGCTGCTCAGGCCTTTTTCTCTTCTCATCTCAGCATCCCTGATGGTACTGGCAGATGGCTGTGTGCCCTTGCTTTTTTTTTGCCATGATTCCATTCAGTTGTTTACTTTTTATTTTTCATGTCTGTTACCTATTCTGTGTCCTGTTACACTTTTCTAAAATATTTATTTATTTATTTATTTCACCTTTCAATCATCCATCTTGTTTCCCCTCTTCTCTGTTGTTTGATTTCCCTTTTCCGTCCAACAGAAAATTATGTGTTGGTCTGAGTAGAGGGGCACCCATTGATTGATGTTTTCTTCTGTGGTTTGTATGAGAGCTATGACAATAGATCAGGGCAGTACAAACACTGTGTGATCCCATTAAGAACGGCAATAGTGTGTTGTAGGGTAATATCTAATCTGGGAGAGGAGGAGGTGGGTCTGAGATGTTTCCTCTCATTTCTCTTTAAAATACCAGTCCTCTGCACCTTTTTTTCTGCTTTGGCTGTGTACTGCATGTTCTCCAGGGCTTCCAGGTTGAACAACATTTGAGGTGTCCCTACAATAGTCCTTGAGGGAACTGATAATTTGTTTCTTAGAGCCTGTAACTGAAAACTACAAATTCAAATAGCCATTTATTCTGCAAATCTCTGAAAGAGGGAGAGGAAAGTGAAGAGAGAGAGAGAGAGAGAGAGAGAGAGGGATAGAGGGAGGGAGAGGGGAAGAGAGAGAGAGAAGGGAAGGCATTTGTTGATGCTTTGCTTTTCTTGGTATGGTTCTCTTTAGAGTCATTTCCAGCACACCTGATGAAACAGAAAATCCTGTGATAAGGCGTGACTAGTCTATTTTAGCTTGGGATATACATATACATCTCTCCTCTCCTTGTAGAAGGTAATCTAGGCAGTAAGGAAGAGCAGCTGCTGGTGAAAATTTATTTTCTCACAGTTATTTTTCATATATATATATATATATATATATATTTTTTTTTTTTTTTTTTTTTTTAATTCAGTATGGAGAGCATTTAGAAAGAATAGTGAATGTGATTCTACTATAAAAATGTTGGTGTCTGTCATTTTAAAGATTTTGAGGTGACAGTGTGTTGACTGTGAGAAAACAGAACATTTATGTTCTAAATTGTTTGTCACAAATGAAGTGCAGACAAGAGCAAAGAACAAAACTAAATTGGGCAAAACCAAGGAGAACGAAGAACAGGCTAGCAGCAGGCTCATGGCCCTAGGCAATCTGTAGCTGATGAATGGAGACAGATGAAGTTTTACTCCCATTCTGAATTCAATGTATGTGTTAAATAAATTAGTAATCTCATCAATATCCTCTTGACTTAATTTACTTTGTACAGCAGGAGCACTTCTGATTCTTTCTTTTTTTAGCTCTGTTTGCACAGTGCTCAGACAGAGGACCACTTGCTGACAGAGTGGCGGAGAGCAGGGAAGCACCTCGAGGACTTCAGAAGAATGTTGACCTTTAGACAACAGTTAGCAGATATGCAACATGTCTTGTTGCTATTTTGGTGTCTGTACTTTGTAATCTGAAAATTCGGTATATCATTGAAATAATAAGAAATTTTGTCCCTGTGCTCTGCTTTAATGCCTTAATGAAACCTGGTAGTGATATTTCTGGTGCAATGATTTTATGGTGTGATGGAAAATGTGAGCTTTAACCTGGGTTTGATTACTTATCAGAAAAGTTGGCAGAAGCAGTTTTAATTCAATATCTGTGACTATGTGGCCACATTGCATCGTGTTTTCATCTGTCAGATAGAAAATAAATTAAAATAACTTATTTCTGCAGGGATATGAACCCTGAGATTTCTCTAGCAATTTTTTGTGAGCTTAAACAGGCAAAAACAGAAAATACGGCATACTCAGCTGTATTGTAAAACAAATGGCATGTCTAGGGGAAAACACAGTGCAATATGCTTTGGTGCTGTGATATCTTTCTGTGGTCCTTTTTATGAAGAATCTTCAATAAAATTATTAGAAGTTTCAGGGTAAACAGTGTTCCTTAAAACAAAACTTTATCAGATGGTATGACTGGCTAGAAGAAACTGGCAGAAACTTTGCAGTTGGAAAGAGAATCATGAGAACTTTGAAATAATGTGAGAATTGAAGTTTAATGAAAATACTGTAAAAGTTCTTTTCAGGAACTTTTATGATAGAGTTCCTTATTCACTAGAAAGGAAATTTTGTAAGGAGACTGTAATGAAATATCATACTACTTCATAAACATGGATAGTTGGCTACCTTATTTAAAACAAAACAAAACATGAAAACAAAAAAATAAGCCTAGAACAGGCTTATAAACAGGCATATAAAGCATTTTTCTTCATTCCCATCAGATAGCAGTATAACTTTTGGTCCATTTAAGACAAAAAAAAGTAATCTTAATCTATTCATTTGTGACCATGAGAATAGCTGTCACAATAGAAAAGGGCAGAAACAGTTGGATGGATTTAAGTTGCATATATTTTGAAAAAGGTATAGAAGGAGAAGGTAAAACAGTTCTGTGTATGCAACAAGAAATTGAAGAAAGGTTAATTTTACTGTACAGTTTATATTATATCTGTGTGAACTGGCAATATTACATACAGAAAAGGCACAGATGTAGAGTGAACTACATTAATAGGTCTGGTATAACAGTCTTACTGAAATTAAATTGACAGAATGTGTCACCTCTTCCCCTAACAAGCCTTTGTTTATTGTATGAGTTACAACACCTATGGAACACAAAAATACCATTGTTGTTATCTTTTTAGAGTCATGGTTCAGCAAGCAGTAGTTTCTTTGAACAGAGGCTATAAATGTGACCCGAGCAAAAGTAGCAGTAGTGCAGAGTAGCCATTTGTACTAAAATGAAGCAACTACCAAGAACAGATTATATAGGCGAAGCAGCACCTTGCTAAACTAACCCGTTTGCATCTAACCTGGGTTTTTGCAGAGTGCATGGAAAGAAAGGACTTATCTATTTACTTACTTATCTATTGGTAAGTAAGTGTGCAAGGTTGCATAGTAAACAGTGAGGATCCTCCCCAGAACCTAAGGACTCCACAGTATTGAGCTTGGTCTCCCCTCAGCGTCACTACTGTTCCTCACACTGTCTCTTCCTTACAGAACTCTTCCTCAGGCTTCCCATGGAACTGAACACACACTGTCACCAAATATTTCTCCTTTCATTCCTTTTGTTCCTGCAGAAGTATTTTTTTCTCCTGGCTGTATGTTTTTGGACTGTGGTTGCAGTTGTCTAAGGTTCATTCATCTCCCAGATGCCCCTGGTAAGCCCCCTGCTTGTTTCAGATGTTTGGGTTCTGGGATTTCCAGTAAGAGCATGAATATAATCCCAGTGGTGTGTTACAGAAATCTTACAGTTTTGTAGGATTAACCTTTTGTTGAGAAATTTGGTAAGACATTTATTATTTTCTCCTCCACTATCCGTTAGTACAATCTGCTGTTGTTCAAATTGGCAAACATGCACTTTAGTCCACTCTGCTGAGTATTCATTATACCACATTGAATTCTACCAAATAAAGCTTGGTCCAACCCATCTCTTGGCCTTCAATTTCCAGCATGATTGTTAGTCCCTCAGATGCTGCTTTGACCTATGAGAGGCTGAGTAGGTTGAGCAGCTGCAGTGTGTTTGCTTCTGCTGTGCAACAGTAGTAGAAAGATTAGGTGTGATGACAGAAAGCCAAGAGCTGAAACAACCTGCATTGCTGTAACAAAATCTGACCATCTGTTTGTGTTCTGACATCAGATATTGCTTGCAATTTATAAGTCAGATTATCAATCTGTTCATTATTACATGGTTTAAGAATGAACAAAATCTGCTTTCAACTACAGTGTATGGAAAAAGTAAAATTTCATGGTACAAATACTGAACATTAGGTAGTAAAAGAATGTGATAGTGTCCATGCAGCACTACAAATACACCTGACTTAGGGTGACCTGTGGCAGAGTGACTGTGTGCTGAGCCTAAATCACATATGTAAGCTGTCTGGCAGAGTGCATTGTAAATAATTTTCGTTACTGGGGAAACTCTTTGGCCATCTTTTTAATGAGTTGACTTGATATGAATAACAACATTTACACAAGGAGCTTTAATTCAATTTACTAAGGAGTTGACGTGAAGAACTTAAGATTTGCTCAGAGAATTGCTTCTGTATAATGAAATAAAAAAAATCATATTGACCTTTTGAATAAAAATATATTTCTTCCTCATATTCTTCATTCCTTTTCTAGTCCAAGAAAAATTCTAATGAAGATAGTCCTAACACTAAAAGCAGTTTATGTCTTAGCTCTATTTAAAGTTTTGAAATATTCAGTTCCAACAACCCAGTTGAGTGCATTCAACCAATGTGTTGCATTTTGAAAATATTTGTCAAGGATACTTTAAATCTCTGGATACCCAGTACCCAGAACTGGTGGAAGGGGACGGGGAGCAGGATGTGGCCCTCACCATCCACGAAGAACTGGTTGGTGACCTGCTACGGCACTTGGATGTGCACAAATCGATGGGGCCGGATGGGATCCACCCGAGGGTACTGAGAGAACTGGCAGAGGAGCTGGCCAAGCCCCTATCCATCATTTATCAGCAATCCTGGCTATCGGGGGAGGTCCCAGCTGACTGGCGACTAGCAAATGTGACGCCCATCTACAAGAAGGGCCGGAGGGCAGACCCGGGGAACTACAGGCCGGTCAGTTTGACCTCAGTACCAGGGAAGCTCATGGAGCAGATCCTCTTGGGAGTCATCATGCGGCACTTGAAGGGCAAGCAGGCGATCAGGCCCAGCCAGCATGGGTTTATGGAAGGCAGGTCCTGCTTGACGAACCTGATCTCCTTCTACGACAAAGTGACGCGCTGGGTGGACGAGGGAAAGGCTGTGGATGTGGTCTACCTTGACTTCAGCAAGGCTTTTGACACCGTCTCCCACAGCATTCTCCTCAAGAAACTGGCTGCTCGTGGCTTGGACTGGCGCAAGCTTCGTTGGGTTAGAAACTGGCTGGATAGCCGGGCCCAAAGAGTTGTGGTAAATGGAGCCAAGTCCAGTTGGAGGCCAGTCACTAGTGGCGTCCCCCAGGGCTTGGTGCTGGGGCCGGTCCTCTTTAACATCTTCATCAATGATCTGGATGACGGCATTGAGTGCACCCTCAGTAAGTTCGCAGATGACACCAAGCTAGGTGCGTGTGTCGATCTGCTCGAGGGTAGGAAGGCTCTGCAGGAGGACCTGGATAGGCTGCACCGATGGGCTGAGGTCAACTGTATGAAGTTCAACAAGGCCAAGTGCCGGGTCCTGCACCTGGGGCGCAATAACCCCAAGCAGAACTACAGGCTGGGAGAGGAATGGTTGGAGAGCTGCCAGGCAGAGAAGGACCTGGGAGTGATGGTGGACAGTCGGCTGAATATGAGCCAGCAGTGTGCTCAGGTGGCCAAGAAGGCCAACGGCATCCTGGCTTGTATCAGAAACACTGTGACCAGCAGGGCTAGGGAGGTGATCGTCCCCCTGTACTCGGCTCTGGTGAGGCCGCACCTCGAGTACTGTGTTCAGTTTTGGGCCCCTCGCTACAAGAAGGACATCGAGGTGCTTGAGCGGGTCCAGAGAAGGGCGACGAAGCTGGTGAGGGGCCTGGAGAGCAAGTCCTATGAGGAGCGGCTGAAGGAGCTGGGCTTGTTCAGCCTAGAGAAGAGGAGGCTCAGGGGTGACCTTATTGCTATGTATAAGTACATTAAAGGAGGCTGTAGAGAGGTGGGGGTTGGCCTGTTCTCCCATGTGCCTGGTGACAGGACGAGGGGGAATGGGCTAAAGTTACGCCAGGGGAGTTTTAGGTTAGATGTTAGGAAGAATTTCTTTACTGAAAGGGTTGTGAGGCACTGGAACGGGCTGCCCAGGGAGGTGGTGGAGTCACCATCCCTGGAAGTCTTCAAAAGACGTTTAGATGTAGAGCTTAGGGATATGGTTTAGTGGGGACTGTTAGTGTTAGGTTAGAGGTTGGACTCGATGATCTTGAGGTCTCTTCCAACCTAGAAATTCTGTGATTCTGTGATTCTGTGATAGACTCAGATCAGTAATTCTGCTTTAAGAAGCTTAGGAGGGGTGGGGGAGCTTGAATTTTCCCCCATTTCAAAACCTTCCTTTTGATTATTGCTGTGATTTTTATTTGCACATTGCTTATGTCCTGCACCTTTTAGTCGTTGTTTAAAAAATAACCTGCTATGGATGGAAGGAAAGAAAGGAGGAAGGGAGGAAGGAAGGAAGAAAAATATCAGTTACTGAAAGATCACAGCTATGTTGAGCTGTGCTATCTGGCAGATTAAACAGAAATGATGCTGGGGGGAACCACTGAATGATTCAAGGATCTTTCCTTGTGTAGTTTTGGTCCATTGGCTTAGATTCAGTGAAATGCTGTTGTCGTTTGTGCCTGTCCTCAGCAGTTCTGGCAGTGCTGTTACTGCTTCATAATAGAAATGCATGAAACATTAGGAACAACATCACAACCTGATGTGGCATTCTAGGGTTCCCCTGCAGGCTTCCCTTTTCTAGGGTTTATCACAGCAGCAGCATGATGCAAGCAGCGCCTAGCAGTCCTTCTCCATCACCAGTTCCTGCTGCTGCCTAATCTGGTTGCTGCCATTTTAGACCCCCTCCAGGTCATTTACAGCTTCACCAGTCAATTTGAGCTTTGCATTTTTCTTTCTATTCCTGACATCATTGCACTATAGTATCTCAGCATTATGGCTCACATTTTCACTTTCTTAGGATGATCTCCTGTGCCCTGGGGCTTTCATCTTGTCTTTTCTTCTTGGGATCATCCAACAATGTTTTGCCTATTCTTTTGGCTACTGACATCTTATGTCTTACTTGTTCTTCTCTCTCATTCAAATCCTACTCTGTAATTCCTTGTCACATGTCTAAATATCATCTCTTTTGTGATGTTTCAGTGATTTTGGAAGTCTCTTCAGTCTATCCCCTTAACCTGCAGCGATTTTGAGATAGCTGGAACTGCACAGGTTCAAGGAGTGTTCTTGACTTAAAAGAGATTTTCTACTGTTTTTAAGATTTATCTCTATAAAGCTAACTGCAGGGTTAGCAACTTTAATTACAGGCTTCCAGAGATAAGGACTGTATTATTTTTGTGTGTGTTCTGGAAAAGACATAGTATACTATTTCTGCTTAGTGTTGCTACTTTTACTGCTACCAGTGCTAACCTGGAACACGTGTTTTTTCTTGCACATGCTGAGACAGATTGAATGGATATCAGAAGTTACTTGTGATGTCCATGTACACAAGAGGAAACAAGATACTTCTCTGAGCCAGGAACATGAGACAAGTGAGCATTCTGTCTTTTATGTCCTCTGACACCTTTTGTGTAATAACAAGCCTTGTCTGCCTCAAGATACTGCCTGGTGTCTGAGTGCATAATCAGGAGATACAAATCTGACACGGTTCACAACTCTGTCTTTCCTTCATGTCTGAGGCCGGATCTGTGTTGAAACAACAGAAAAGCTCTGCAGAATGGATGCAGGTTGGAAACTCTCCCATGCATGCAGATTGGAGACCCTAGCCAGACTCAGCCTGATTCATCACTCAATTTGAAGTGAAACCTTGTGCCATAGAATAATAGAATCATAGAATTTTGTATTGTTTTTATATTGCTTCAAGCTTAGTAGCTCAGAGTCAATCACATGCCATTCTGCCTGCATTTTCTTAGAAGCAACTTTGTTTTGATTTTATTTATTTTATTTTATTTTATTTTATTTTATTTTATTTTATTTTATTTTATTTTATTTTATTTTATTTTATTTTATTTATTTTATTTTATTTTATTTTATTTTATTTTATTATTTTTTGAAATAAAGACCCCACAGTCCTTTGGCAGTACATCTTATCTCCACCCCAGAAGCAGTACATCCTATGTCCACCCCAAGTTGGATTGTTAGTTAAACAAACTTTGTTGTATTTTCATTTAATGGAGTAACTACTCAGTTACTAGAAATCCTGATTCTCCATTGCCTTGTACCACAAGAAATCATTTATGTCTGGGCCATGCAAGTGTGAAATATAAGTCAGCCAGCACTGGCACCCACAGAAGCATTTCCAGTTCAAGCATTTGAGTTGGTTGCATTGCTTTCAATGAACTGGCTTGCTTATTGACTATAAACTTTACAAAGCAATGCAAGAACAGCCATCAAGTTTGACTCTTACAGTCTTTTGATTACTTATTCAGCTAGTGCTGTCATCTGTCTTGGAGGAAAGTATGAATTTTGCCAGTGACAAAGAATGGAATATCTGTAATAGAAACGTTCCATTTAGCAATGTGTTTTTTGCCTACCAGGCAACTCTGTCATTCCTATGTTTGAACAACATGAATATGAACAAATGATAAATGCAATATTACTTTCAAATTTTGTCTTTTTTTTTTTTTTTTTTTTTGTCTGTCTACAAATGCTGTTGGGTACCCTTTTTATTCTGAACCTAAGACATCTATAGTTTAATTAAATACAGGATATCAAACAGAATGTACAAAATTAGTGTAATGTCTTCTGTGGGAACTCCTCTACCTATTTAAACCTGGTTTAAATTGTTTTCATTGGTGCTATCAATTACATATGTAAAATAAATTCTGAATCTATCTAAAGTGAAAATTACTTTTACACTTCATATGTAAATATGCATATATATCTCTCTCTCTATTGCACGTCTTTTTTTTTTTTTTTTTTCTATTTTTCCTCTTAGGTAAATAGTTACTTTGTCAAGGCATTTAAAAAAAAAAAAAAAAAAGCCTGAACTAGTTACTAGTTGGCTTTATATGATCAATAAGATAAGTCCAGAGTTTTTTCTTGCTTAACCCTACTTATGACCAGCATGGACTTTCTCAGCATTGGTTTTATAACTTAAGGGATTTTGGATGTATTGTGTGCCAACTCTGAGCGATTGTTGAACCTTGCAGTTCTCAAGGTCTTAGATGCAAAATCAGTGGAGGCCTGAGTAGTGTATTTTCTATGCTTTGTAAAAGAGTTGGTGATATTGGAAAATGTGTAATCATGTAATGTTTTAAAACTTCACATGATTATAGAGTTTGATTAACAGAAAACTTGCTAAACAACTGAGATAACTGAGGAAGTTTGATATTAATCTGGATAAAGATGGATGGTTATTTGTAAAAACACACGGTGAGACTGAGAATACAATTTATCTGAACTCTCATGTTTTCTGTGAATTTCTGTAAAATTTGCAATGTGATTTCAAGGACAATGACTTAAAGGCTTGAGTTCTGCTTTTTAAATTATTATTATTATTTTAATTTACCTGTTTATTTATTTTTACCACAGGATGCATCTTGTTATCTCTGTTTCTTAACAATTCTTGTAATGGCAAAAATAACACGTACATAGGAGCATCCCTTTTGCCCCGTGAATAAGTAGACAAATGCCTCATTGTAGTGAACTGACATGGCAAGGGTAGTGATGCTCAAAGACACAGACTACAACTGCAGAACATTTGGTAGGTGTTTGAGCAATCTTGCAGTCTGTCTATTATTTAAATTCACTATATAGATCAATTGGGGTGATTTTTTTTTTGAAGTTCTCCAGTGCCTATAATTTATAGAAGTTTTGAAGACAGTGAGGAACATTGAAAATAAGTCATTTTAATATTTTTTGTAAGTAATATTATCCAGGTGCATCAAAATTTCAGCAGGTATTTGTCTGGCTCAAAGAAGAAGATTCTGTGAGCACTGGTTTCTGTCTTTCCAATTCCTTATTGTTTTTCTCAGTAGTTTCAGCTTTGCAGTTAAAAAGTACAGTACTAAATATCTTGTATATATACATACATATATTTCCTTTCATTTCATAATAGAGTGAACTTGGCGTTTGTGTTTTCAGTTCTGAGGCAGAAAATTATATGTTTGGATTATTCCCTCAACTTTTAATTCTGCATATACTTAAGGTATATGCAAAAGCAAATAGAGAAGATCAAATTTTATGACAATGACATAAAATGCATATGTCATGTTAAAATGTGTCACTCCACACAAGGAAACAAGATTGATTGAAAGTCTGCCAAATATGTTATAGTATATATAGTCTGGACTATTGGATTGTTTGAGATCTTTACTAGGCTTTTCAACTAAGATTTAGTGCAAAATTAGTTTTATATCAGTAAAGGTAGTAGACTAGTTATAAAATAGTTCCATGAATGCTTTACTAGGTAGTCAATTCAATATTCCAAATATGAAGTAGTTTTTAAAGTAGATTTCCCGACATGTAAGTAATTTCTTATACTTTTGTTAGGATTTCTGCAATTTATTATATGGTCCTACTCTGAAATAATTTACATAATCATGAAAGTACTTAAAGTCAAGGATTTATTTTCTCCTCCTTCTGTTTATTTTTGACATGCGTGTAAAATATGAAGAAAACATAGCTGGACTGTAGTCTCTTACAGATAGTCCTTGCAGACTGGTCTGTATAAAGCCCTTCTAAAGCTGGAGATTCTCGGGTATCCTGGGATTAGGGAACAATTTCACTATTTGTGCCATGTAAGACATCCTTTTACTACTCTGTATCTCTCATTAATGACAATATGACGCTTGTGGTTTCACTGGCATTTTACTATGTAGAACTGATTACTTAAATCACTACAGAGTTACGAAAAACAAGATGGTATGTTATATGAACATCTGAAAACATTTTAAACATAGCCTGAGCTTTTCCTTCTGACCTCAAGTATTTGATATGAGACACCAATTCATTTTCATAGGGTTGGCTATGACAGCCTGATCTTTGCATTTTGATATACACAAAGGCTGTGTTTTTAAAACTCTCACACTTAGATTTTTTTTGTGTTTTCTGAAATCAGACTCCAGTTTGGCAATTACAGGTAGTTTTTGTTTCTGTAAGAACACAACAATATTTTTTGTATTTATGTAGAGTTGTGTTTTATCTGAAGGCTGAGGTTTATATTGCAAACACAACACATTTGTTCTGGCAGTTCCAGGAAAAGCAAGGTACTGACAGCACACTGGGAACAGAATTATGCTATTGCTGGGTAATTGAGACCTTACTCTTGAGCTGCAACTTGGAAGTAGCACAGCTATTATTGCTATTTGTGCAAATCACATTGTTTCTTGGTAAAGAAAGGAAAGTAACTGGACGTGAGGCAGCACAAAACACTGAATGTGTTCTTGTACGAGTGCTACCATACTACTGTAAAATAATTTTGTTATTGCACTCATTGAGCTCTGGCTGAGGTTCCTGAGTATTTCATGCCCTTGGATCTTCCACCTGAACTGTGGAGGAGGTGAATGGGTTGTTTGTTGAAAAATCAACTCTAGCACCAGCACACATTTTCTACAGTAAGTCTTATTACGTTGGTTATTTACGTGACTGGAGTTTTTCCCACTAATTTTTCACATTCTATTTATTTTTCTTTAAGACTAATAAATACTAAAATGAAACTCTGAGCCAAATCTCTGCTCACATTAATACTAGATAAATATTTTTTTCAACAACATTACTTTTATTGGTTTTCTCATAGCAGTCATTAAGAGACTTTTTATTATTATTATTATTTTATTTTTTAGCTATTTAAGTAGACTCATAGAAATAAATTCCATTACTCACATGCTTAAAGCAAAGTAAGTATGAATGCAATCACAGAGACAGTATATAAATGAGGACAACAAATAGCATGCTGTGAGGGAAATTAATATTTTTGAAAAAGGGCATGGATGATGATAGTATTTAAAAAGAAGCTTATAAACAAGAACCTCTCCCTTCTATGTCATTCTCTAATGAAAATGAAGATTCCTTGAAAATGAGGATGTCACTTATAGAGATGTATTTCATTCTCTAGTTATAATTATCTGTATTTTTTTCCTAACACTTTGTTTTTGATTGGTATTCCTAGAAATGTATTTTTAGACAATGGCAGTAACTCCTTTCCTCATGTTACTTGTTCTTTAAAAGATTTTCTTTAATGAGGGGAGAATGATATGTAAATATTGAAGAAAAAAAAATGAAAAAAGGAGTAAGAGTACCTGTAACTATCCTTTCCTGAGTAATAACTTTCCAGTACCCAGTACCCTGGGTGGATAAAGAATATATAATAAATCCAAGTTTAAGTGCAATTGAGCCAGCAAATTGTTTATGAGTGAAAAAAAAAAATGGTACAATTGATATTTTTATTATAAATCATAAGCTTTTGTCTGTTTTGTTTTGTTTGTTTGTTTCTCCATAATTCCAGGTTCCATAAGTGTGTAAGTCAGATAATTATAGGTAGGTGTTGCGTCAAGTTTCCCAAATGGGTATTTATTATATATTTAATTAGTCATTTTCTTGCCAGTTAATTGGGATCTCTTTGTTAACAATTAGTCAATATTTTCACAGATCTATGATCATGTAAATGCTGTAAAAATGCCCAGCATTGTTATACTACTGATTACCTCATAAATATTTGCTAAATATATTCTGATGATAATGGATATGAATATGTATAATTCTAAGTACACTGCTTGAAAATCATGTATATTTAATTTAAAATACATTTTCTTTGCAGTAAAATTTTAACACCACATTGTGCATTCATACTTATCAGATGATGTAGATACAACACTCCAGAATATATGTAATTTAGGAATAGAATGATTGCAACTTTGGTCCTATTTACTATGCCTTGGCATTACAGTCTGATGAAGAAAGCTTATTTTTTATGATCTTACTCTTTGGTGTTAGTGAAAAGCCATATTCTCCCAAACACATTACTTTGTATATAATGCTGTGTATAAAAAGCCTTGGAAGTCAAATTTATGGTATAGGAAATAGAAGGTTTAAAGCAGAACCTTTATGGGTTGTAGATGTGTATGTCTAAACCCAAATTCCAGAAAGTTTCCTTAGTTTTCATTTAAAACCAGAAGCCAATAGTTTCCCAGATGCCATGTGCTGTTTTTCTAAGTATTTGCAGAACAACAGTAATCCTAGCAGTGATGCATAATCAAACTCCCAATTTATGCCTTAGTCTAACTGGAAACTGTGGGCTTCTTCTCCGAAGTTGTTCATAGGATGCAAAATATGACCAGCATGCCATGAACAGCAGGATCACATACGGTGGTTGTGGTCACCTGAAGGATAGGAAGATATCAATGTATTCTTATTAAGTGTTAGTTTACTCTGGACAGTGGGAGAAATAAGATGTAGCATGGCCTCTATCTGGAAAACTTGAGCTTCACTACCGCAATGAATATAAAGACGACCTTGGAACTGGAGAAGGTGGAGATGATTTAACACTCATTTATTTTGGGCTACTTAAGAGTCATGATTGAATACTCTGTTGTGGATCTGAAATGAGTCTAAAATGGATCTAAAGTGAAGCATGTGTTTGGTGACGAATTTCCACTAAGTATAGCATAAGTTTTAGTACTGGTGACTAGTGTTATCATGGAATATTATTCTTAGTCTTTGGGAATAAAAAGGGGTTAACTTTTGAGAAAGATACATGTATTTTATTGGCTGAGACCAATCTTAATATGAGGAATGAGCAGCAATTATCTGTGTATATTAAAGAAACCCAAAACAAATAAGCTGTGGCTAGCCCTGAGTGGTACCAGGCAGTAAGCGGCTCTTTTACAGGATTCATTACATGTTTTATAATGTCAAATCAGTGCACCAATTTCTTAAAAATGAATTTATTGAAAGACTGTAAATACAGTAGTGAAGGTATGATATCAAACATACATATATATGTATATTTTTCTCTCTTTTTGGGGGGGGGGGGGGAGGAGGGGGGAGGAGGTAAAGGGGTGGAGAGTTAAATTATCATCTAAAGTCCTTAGAGGGGTATAGGGTATAGGAAGCTGTCATGGATGACATGACAGTCAAGAAACACTGAAGGTTTTTTGTACAGAGTACATTTTTCACAATATTATTATGTGGAAGGAAGGCTGGATTTCTTCTCCATTCTGTCAAAGACTTCTGGAAACAACTACTTTTTATTTTCACTACAGATTGGCTTGTGCTGCAATTGGCAGGACAATTTAAATCCAGTTTTAATTGAGCTTATTTTCTTATAGTAAGAAGGAAAGACACAGAACACAACTCAGCATTGTCTGTGTGTCTGTATGTGAATTCCATGTTTCATGACTGTTTTATTACACTGTTGAACTCCCAAGAATACAGTCAACTTTGACAGTTATATAATTATATCTCTGATTTCAGAGCATGTATGCATTATTGGCAGAAATCAGGAATGGGCATGAAGGGGAGACAAAGGCGTACAAAGAACATGAGCAGAAAAGTGAAGGATTTTTAGAGGATTTATCAGAGCAAAGAGCGAATTAGTCTATGAAGTATTGATGCATGCTTCTGATGAGATTTTCAAAAACCCTTGTTGCTGATCTAATGCTACCTCAACTGAAAGTAAGCACTGGCAAATATGGAGCAGTTTGCAGAAACCCACCACTTACTTGCAATGCTCAGAAGGATCCTGCAATAACTGTCATTCTACAGCATGATACATGACCTGTAATCATTTTATAGTAGGGCCCTTGACTTGGTCGTCGACAATAACAAGGAGTTGTCACTGTAGGTTTCTTTGGCAGAAATTTCACAGGCAGTTGAATTCTGTGTGTTTGTTCTCAAAACTGTTAGAGCAACAGTAGTCTGTGAAAACAGGCTTCATTTATGTAGCACAGATGAGATCTTAGATGGAGACTGTGCTATAAAAATAGCTTATTAAAGAACCAAAACACCATGTTGGTTTTTTTGTTTGTTTGTTTGTTTTTTTCTTTTCCCAAGAAAAAAGTCCATTGATGGTCATACATGTACATGTAGAACACTATCAAATTCATTGTATTTTGATTGGACTTCTGATTCAACTTCTGCAACATTTTTTTGTTCCTGTGCCAAACACAGTAGACTACTGCTGTCTTTAAAGTTATGTTGTTAGGCTAGACAGCTTAAAAAACTGTTTACTTGAACAAGTCATGGAATTAATTTTCTCCTGCTTAAGTAATTTGACAAAAACTTGAGAATTCAAAACATTCTTTTTTTTTTTTTTTTTTTTTTTCCTGTGAAATTTTCAATTTTCAGTTGTAACAGAAAACACAATCATTTTGCTGATGTCTTGACAAACGTCTTGACAAAAAAAATCTCTAGATTCTAGGACTGAATTACTTTATGTTCACTTCTCTTTCTGCTTTTTGTACTTCCAAATGTGAAAATTTTAATGCAATATTTCATTGCTGGGCAGCTTTTTACTCTTTTTTGGGGTGTCTTTTAACAAATTTTTGGCTCATTAGCTGTTATGCAGGTTATAATCCTGTTTTTATGCTATTGCAAAATAAAACAGTAAAAGCAATTATAGTTTTTAATTATTTCCTGGTTATTTCTGATCAGTCATTAGAAGTCATCATAGTGCTATGCATTTTGTGGGAAAAATGGCACATCTAGTGTTGTCTTGTACTTTATATTATTTCTGTAATCCCTGTGTCTGTATGGACAGAAGCAATATGAAACTTTCTCTGAATAGCACTTCTACTATTGTGTGTTTGTTCCTGTGTGGGTAATATTCAGAGCTCTTAATCTCTCAGGAAAGTTTTGTAGGAGGGTACGTCTGCACGAACTTCCTTTTTCCTCCTCCTGTCTTCCTCCTTCCCTCTTCCAGGAAGGAAATACCATTTTAGTTTCCATTTTAAATAAGGGATTTTACCGGAACAGATATATTATAAACCTTTAGTCTTTGACTTTTATCTAATAGCGATGACAGATATTTTCTATCTTTAGAAATGATATTTCACCTCAAATGCCACTGCTAACAAACTAGCGATTTGCACTTGCAACCAGCAAAGTTTAAAAAATGCAGTGAAATATTTATGTAGTAATTCAGTCCTCCTCACTGTAGATAGAAATGAAGAGAGATGACTGGGAGGCAAGGGTAGACAGGAATGACTATGAAGTAAATGAAAGTAACTTTTTTTTGCAACAAATAACAAAATAATCCTTTTCTTCTATGAGTCCAAATCCATATAAGGTTCATTATTTTTGCCCTACTGTCAGTATGTATAATTGTGCCTGGGATTTAAGTCAGGAGGAGAAAAGTTATGTGTAAATTGCTGCTTCTTGTTCTGACATACTAGCCAGAACCACAGGTTGAGGAGAAACTATGGAAATACAGTGAGCACAGCAACAACATGAAAGACAAATTGTACAAAAAGTCAGATGGGCTAGAATCTGAGGGTTTGTGTTAATGCAGAGCCCTGACATGGCCCCTGTAGATTTATTTAAGATTTTGTTTGACATTTCAGTAATCTTCACATGAAGATACGCTCATCTGAGCAACAAACCTACTAGTTTTTCTTAAAGGGGAAAAGCTGTTATAGTAAAGAGGTGATTTTCTTCTATAATTTCTTGCAAGCAGCATGTTTCAAAATTGTATTACTAGTGCCTGTGGTTTGATTTGATCTTTAAGGAAGGGAAATGAAGGAAGCTTGGTAGCAGCTTTCAGTGTGTATAATGTCATTATCTTTTGAAGTCAAATATGGCAAAATCATAGATAAAAGCTATTAGAGTGAATGTCACTACAAAGGAGAATGTGATCAATGTTGTTTGGTTCCCCATCTCTAAACAGCCAGAAAAGAGCAAATCAGAGGAATCAAAGGTATAAAAAGAGATACTCATTTAGAACTGGTACTATATGTACTCAGAGGAGAATTATATTTGGCTACTTTGACTGCCACACATTGCAATTAACTTTTAAGGGTAGAGACTTAAATGTACCCTGTGTCAGGCTAAGTATTCCTGGAGATTAAGGATAAACATTGAAATCAAGTAATAAAAAATGTGATTCAAAATTAGTCACAAAGTTGAGCTTTGTGACTGGATCAGCAGGGAGGGAGATATCCCCATCAAGGGAAGGCTCTGTAATCATATAGAAAAAGAGGATGTAGAGAAACACTTAAACAGTGGATTACAACAAGTTGTTGAAACAAATTTAAAATTTCCTGCATATAAAATCAAACTCTAGGTAGTTTTCATGATGATCAAAAATAAATTTTTTTGCGGCTGCATTTCAGCTGTTATTTCCTCTTGTTTAATAAAAAGTATTGTTCAACATATGTTTGTCCTTTCAGAACAATGATATTTCTGTTCTCTGATGCTTTCACTTTCTTACTGTACCTTTTTCTCTCGTCTTTGTATCTTTTTTTTCTGCATTTTTTCCTCTTAATTTTCTTTATTACATCAGTATTGATTTCCAGCTGCTACAAGCTTCACACTTAATTATACTATTATATAATTATTGTATTTATTCCACTAAAATATTTAGTGCCAGAATAGCTGTACTAAAGTAGACACTTTTTGAGCACTAGTGTTAGATTTCAGAGACTAAACCCAAAATAAGATCTATGGTCCATACATTTATTTTCTAATGAGACTGGCTAAGTGTAAGAAAATTTTCTAAGAAAGGTTATGGCATCTCTGTGTTTAGTGATTTGTGTTTAGTGAGTTGTCAGGAAAAGACCTTGAGCAACCTGAAGCAATTTTGAAGTCTGCTCTACTTTGAGCAGGAGATTGAACATCCAGGTTTTCCTTACAGCTTAAAATATTGTATGAGTCCAGTGTTTTGTTGTTTTCTTTTGGCTAAAAAAAAAAATAACATAAATCAGAAATATAACAGTTGTTGTTGACTGCAATCAGATCACAATGGGAAGGTTTGCTCTGCCAGAATCTATGTGAAAGGAAGCCTGAAGAACCTACAAGAATCAAATTTTTCACTGTATATAACATATCAGCCATTTGCCATCATACATCAGATTTATATCTTTGAGGATGGAGAATGGATGGTTATATTCTAACAGACATTTAAATTATTTTAAATTAATTTTGGGGAGATGTTTATTCAGTTTCCATTATTCTAATTTACTGATCTATTAATTATTTGCTTTTAAAATATTGAGAGGGAGAAAGGGAGAGATGGAAGAATGGAGGCCCCAGAGCAGCATTTTCTCAGATATGAATCTTCATGGGGAAACAAACAAACAAACAACAACAACAAAAAGAAAAACCAACAAATTATGTTTACAAATTAGAACAAAGATCAATAGCAAAACAGAGGAGCTCTGTTCATCCATTAGAGTCAGAAAAGAACAATAAATAATGTTATCTTAGCAAAGAAATAGACAAAGAATCATCCTGTCCAAAAAAACCTGAAGTTGGGAGAAATCTTACTGCCAATAAGAAGACCCTCCAGGAACAAATTTATGGTAACTTTCTGAAATCAATTAAAGTTTCTTGATGGTGTTCAAGCAGAGACAGATATTCCCCTACAGAAGCCATATGGAACTGGCAGATTTATTAACAGTGCTTGTACTAATGCCTGCAATTTGGGCATATTCTGGATTACTAGTGGAGAATGCACTAAGGAAATATGTTTTGTGATACTACAGCCTGTGTTTGGGAATGAGCAAATTCACAACGGAACAAAGTGATTAATGACCTAAATATTTCAGATATTTAAATTGCTTTAATTTTCCATCTGTTCACCCATTAATAATTTCATAATCATTTTTAGTAAGAAAGGTACTTTGATAGCATAAGCACTTGAAAGAATGAACACTGAATTCACATTATCAGCACAGAGAGTTTTTATTGCCAATTACCTTTTTTTTTTTTTTAAAAAAAAAATTAAAAATATAGTAGATATGTGCCTTTGTTTTACTGTAGGTTTCAAAAGCTGCTTAAATAACCATCAGGCTGTTCAGCTTGTGTTAAGTTCAGGGAAAGTCACTTTTAGAAAATACCTTGAGTACAGATTTTAGGTTTGGGCATGAGTATATTTACTACCAAGAGAGAGTTTTGTCACCACTTTATGATATTATGTTAAATCATTCCCTCTTGGATGCACACACCATTGGTAAGTAAATCAAATGTGATCCCGTCTTTCCGTAATTATAATGGTAAAATGTTGCTACGCATCTCAGTCCTAAAACAAGGCTACAAACTGCATTACCTCTTAGCAAGAAACTTGCTGATAGTTCCTTGACACCTGTCCCATCGCAGTTGTGATGATGAGCTCACTTCCAAAAAGGTACTGACATAGTCTCTCACCATGCAGGATGGGCACTACATTTGTCAGCCTGGCCTGTTCATCGCCAGGGTACCAACTCACACTTTGGGTGCTTTAGGTTGGCCAAATAGACTAAAGAGGTTGCATGTGTCAAGTAATTATTTTTTCACTTCCGGCAGCTCTCACAGGAGATCATACTGCTTTTAAGAGCTCCCTGAGATTGAAAACCTATCATTGCAATGAGGAAGGTAAGCATTAATTGTTAGGTAAATATCAAAGCAGCATACATATAAATAAAGAAAAAAGAGACAGTGCATATAAAAGAGAGAACCTTGCACAGAAAGGTGGTGTAGGGGAAAAAGTGCTGACTTGTGATGATCAATGTATTCTTATTTGCATGTGGAAACATGCATGGAGAGCATGTGACCAAATAGGCATGCTTTATTGCTAATGAGCCTAGATGTGCACATTAGAGAGGACAGAAGTTTGACAGCTTGAATGAAAAGTACAGAAGGGTTGATCGTAACGTTTTTCCTTGATTTCTCCTAGGTGTTATTCTGCTTTCTGCTCTTCCATCATTTCATGAAACTACAAAAGAGTTAGTTGATTATTTGACTATAGAGTCCTTTATTTTTAACACACCTATAAAAATACAGTTGAAATCCTTCAGAAATAAAATTACTCATTTTTATTGGATTGATGCCAGTAACTGAGATTATTAGTGGCATAGGCTGAAACAAACAAACAAACAAACAAAAATCAACAGTATTTTGGGTATATAATTCTTTGGGCAGAGTTCTCTTTGCAGAGTCCACAGGTATCCAGCAGATTCACTTTCTGCTAATCTATCATAAAGATTGCAAAAGGAGTAAGAAATATTTTTGAAAGAGAATTAACTAATAAAAGTGTTAGCAATGTGTCTTGCAACTTGTATTTATGCTAATGAATTGATAGGCAGATAGTACATTGCAGTTTGTAAAATGTTCCCATTATTTTAAAATGTGAAACTTGTGATTAGTCATTCAAATAAATTGTAATTAAATGGGAACATTATGATTATATTATGCTAATGATAGAAATGTGTATTAAATGTTTGCAAGTTATTCAAGAGAATGTATTAAGTAATTAGAAAAAAATATTTGTGTTTGTTCACTCCAAAGCTATCAAATGACTTGATTTGCATTAACAATTTTAAAGCTCTGTAGTCTCATTCATAATAAATTGCTGCTATGTAGGAGATATTCCACCAAATAGAGTTTCAGGAAAGAAGAAAGAAAGGGCAGAGTATCACTGTTTTAAGATTATATATAATGTAATTACTAAAGATGTCCTTAGAAGCCAAGGGATTTTGACTTTTATGGTAAGTTATTCATTAATGATGCAGCACCATTTCATAGCTGTCATGCAGTTTTTGTATGATATCCTGTGAGAGCTGCTGGAAGGCCACGATAAACATGAACTGTTATGTTTTCTAGTTTGAAATATATGAGAAATTTTATGTGTAAATGGCTTAGTGCTCCTCTTACGGGTGTATTACAAAGAACAGATTTTAAAATGCAACAAAAAAATATCGAAGGATGATTTTAAATATAAAAGAAAAATGATCATGAATTCTGTATAAAATTTTTGAACAGTAAAAGAAGTAAAAGAAAAAAGGGAATCATACATGGTGAAACTAAATGTTATTCTTTTGAGGTAAACATCGGTAAAGAACAAAGCAAACAATGCCAATATAGATGTGTTTTTAATGGTACTCAAAGTGAGAATACGAGCAGGAATTCTGTAGTTAGACTGAGACTTGGCTTTAAGCCCTCTGAGTTTATTTTAGAACTTTTTTTTTTTTTTTCTCTAATACATGATTGAAAACAATCTGAGAAGGAAAGAACTGATCTGTATGTATTCTGAAATTTCCACAGACTGCATCTGTTGTAAGTATTGGTCTCTGCAGAAACTCTTTTAAAATTAGCCACCTATTAACTATCTATTACTAGCATTTGACAGACACAAAGAAACAGAAACCACTTCTGATTTTCCAGATGTAATATATTATATACATATAGTAGGAAGGTTCCTTAATCCATAAACTTCTGTGTCAGTTTAAAATACAGTTCATTACTGGCATACTTCCCTAACTTTTGTGTATACAAAAGCTCTAGTGAGTGGTGACATTTTTGAGAAATGTGCTAAACTGTTGGGGAATGTGTTTGGAAAGAGTGAGCAGTTGCAAATTTAGATTTGCAACACAACCTAGGAGAACTGAATTTTCATGTCATTTGGAAACATTTGGAAACTCCCTGTCCCCCCCGCCTCCCCCCCCCAAAAAAAAAAACAACTATAAAGTATATTTCAGGGCTCATTGCTCTTTTCCTCTGTCTTTGCTAGTTGTTACTCTTTAGTAATGTTGTATTGCTAAGAGTTAGTAAAAATGAGGGCATACCATGTTCTAGATTAAAGCTACAAGAATTGTGTGAGATAATGTCTCAGCAAGTGAACTGGCTGTGTTGAATGTTGTTTTTCAAAAGTTTAAAAACTTATTTATGAACTTCAATGGAAATATGTCATTGATGACTATGTTCTTAGGAATACAAAATTAGATACAAAGTTAATGTTGCTATCAAACATAAGAATATTGTGTCTGTCAGCTTGAAAACCATTCAAGTCAATAGAAATTTGGTTATTCTAATTAAGAAACCTTGAACATATTATCTTGAAGACCAGAAAAAGATGCAGGGTTGAGTCCATAGTATCATAATGCCAGAGTTTTCTGTAGTAGCTCTGTTCCACTGGATTGAATTCTTTATTGTACTGTGTTTGAACTAATCTGAAATTGATATATTTAATGAGCCAAATTAGTCCTAACTGTTTGCTTGGGAATAATAATTAAAATCACTAAAGCATTAATTTATATCTTTGGGGATTTTTGTTCCACAAATAGAGCTAAGTAGAAGCACTTTCTATTAATCATATTGAGAGGAAATAAAGTAACCTCAAAGTT
Organism: Anas platyrhynchos; assembly: GCF_047663525.1. Taxonomy (NCBI): domain Eukaryota; kingdom Metazoa; phylum Chordata; class Aves; order Anseriformes; family Anatidae; genus Anas; species Anas platyrhynchos. The sequence continues at coordinate 60,416,592 of NC_092588.1, read as the reverse complement.
TTTGTAGGACACAGGAGATCCAGACTGAATTCCCTGTACTACCTGAATAAGATTATGGGTAAGGATGAGGTACTTACTCTCCCACTAAATGCTGTAGTAACCAGATAATAGCTTCTGTCTTCCTGTTAGACTTAAATATTGTATATAATTGAGTAATGTTTTATGTCTTTTTAATGTCTTTTCCATCTCTAGCAGATCCTCATGCCACTAACCTAATGTCAAAGTTTTTTCATATAACCTGAATATTTATATATAAGAAGTTAATCACCATAGCATAAATAACTCAGCTATAGATATATCTATATCTACTCTCATTTAACCTGAGTCAGATATCTGGTTTTACTGATTTTATTCAGTACATTGGAATAATAATAATAAGAAGAAAAACAAAAAGGAAAAGGAAAGAGAAAAAGGAAGAAAAAAAGGAAAAAGAAAAAAAAAGGAAGAGGAAAAGGAGGAAAAGGAAAAGAAAAAAGAAGTGTAAGTAGGTGAAATATCAGAATTCAATCTTAATGTGTAAAACTGACTAATGACAAAGTTGTCTGACTTCAAACATCTTGTTTCAACAATGGAAACATTATTGGGAGGTTATGTATCTGCAGCTGGCTTCTCTGCAAAATTTAATTAATCTATATCAGCAATTCCAGACTACTAGAACGAATAAAAAAAATGTTAAAAAGCCTTGTTGTAATGGAGAAAATTTCATGCTGGAAAAGTTCATTTTCATATTTACACCATGAAATACATTACTGATAGGAATGATTCAAACTTCTTTCCTTGGATTCTACATTTACTTGGGTTTTGTGTATATACTACACACTATGTACTGGTAGACTGGGAGAGAAAATAGTTACACTAATGTTTTATGTTAATGGAAATATCTGTAAAGGACAGCAATCTATTTTTAATCTCAGTATCATATGTACAAACAAATTCTAAGCAGTACTGCAGACAGATGCAGTATGTATATTCCTCAGGCTTCTCTTGCACCAACAGATTCACTTCTGTGATTGCACAGCAACTGATATAATGGCAAAAGGAACTGTAAACTAAAGAATCTTGGGATATAGATGGACTGTATGCCTTTGTATAGCACTCTTCAGTCATGTACACAATTAGTATTTATTAGATATAATCTAATGTTAGGATTTATCTTTCATGGGAGACAGATTTTAGTAATTCTAAATTAATAGGCAATGCTAAGTGTTTGACTGAAACTGTAAGAGATGGCTGTTCAGTTGCATTATATTTGGTGATATACATGATTTATTGAAGCCAGCATTATATATAATGTAGTATCTGAAAAGGAAATATATTCTGTGGTCACAAGTATAAGATGACTTGCTCTTTTAATAAACCTTTCAGAGTCCCAGAAGAAGATGCCCAGATAAGTAAATAGAGTATCTGTGAGCTAGACACCCCACAGTGCAGTGGACAAACACTCAAAGGGATTGTCTTTCACTAACATTCGTGTTTCTGAACCCTTCATAATGTCTTAAAAATCTTTGAGATCCTTTCCCAGACCTGTTGCTAATCACAGAATCACAGAATGGTCTAGGTTGGAAGAGACCCTCAAGATCACCCAGGCCAACCTCTGATCTAACACTAATAAGTCCTTCACTAAACCATAGCACTACATTCAACATCTAAATGTCTTTTAAAGACCTACAGGGATAGTGACTCAACCACTTCCCTGGGCAGCCCGTTCCAATGCCTAACAACCCTTTCAGTAAAGAATTTTTTCCTAATATCCAACCTAAACCTCCCCTGGTGCAACTTTAGCCCATTCCCCCTCGTCCTGTCACCAGGCACGTGGGAGAATAGACCAATCCCCACCTCACTACAGCCTCCTTTAGAGAGAAATACCTATAGAGAGAAATAAGGTTGCCCCTGAGCCTCCTCTTCTCCAGGCTGAACAAGCCCAGCTCCCTCAGCCACTCCTTGTAAGACTTGTTCTCCAGGCCCCTCACCAGCTTCGTCGCCCTTCTCTGGACTCGCTCGAGCACCTCGATGTCCTTCTTGTAGTGAGGGGCCCCAAACTGACCACAGTACTCGAGGTGTGGCCTCACCAGAGCTGAGTACAGGGGGACAATCCCTGGGGGACACCACTAGTGACTGGCCTCCAACTGGATTTGACTCCATTTACCACGACTCTTTGGCCCAGCTATCCAGCCAGTTTTTAACCCAACGAAGTGTGCGCCAGTCCAAGCCATGAGTAACCAGTTTCTTGAGGAGAATGTTGTGGGAAACGGTGTCAAAAGCCTTGCTGAAGCCAAGGTAGACCACATCCACAGCCTTTCCCTCATCCTCTAAGCGCGTCACTTTGTCATAGAAGGAGATCAGGTTCGTCAAGCAGGACCTGCCTTTCATAAACCCATGCTGACTGGGCCTGATCGCCTGGTTGCCCTGTAAGTGCCGTGTGATGAAATATTGTCTTCAATATATCTTTGCTCTGTGTTTATAACATAGTGGTAATGATCTCCCAAACAATTTAATAAGATAACTGTGAAGATTAATTAGTTTATGGTATGTGGTGTTCTGAAAATGCAAAATGACACAATTAAGAACTATCTTTACCTTATTAATTGTTTTATACTATTAGTACTGCCCAGATAACTTCTTTTTACCTAGATGGAGAGTCCATCACCTCTTTCCCCATTTTCTTTGGTAATGGACTTGTGTAGGAAACATAGGTCCTTAAATTGCAATCTCTTTGTTTTGTGAGTGCTATAACTAGCCTACAATGCAGTACATGAAATTTATCATTCAGAGAAAAGAATTCTGAAGTATCTTGTACTGTGCCAAACAGCCTGAGAAAACCGTATACCGTATTACTGTGCTTGTTGTCATTTCTCAAGCATAGCAGGTTTTTGGTTGAGTGGCTTAGTGGCTTCTGAATGCTTGAAGACTTCTAATAGCACATTTGAGAGTTTTTTTGTTAACTTCCAAAGGATTTGGTTGATTGACATCTTTACAGAGTTCAATTATGCTATGGTTTTATGGGATGTTTCATAGTTCATACACTGAATCAAAATTCTTTGTATCTGATATTTAATATTGTATTATTAAAATAAAGAATGCATTTGAGGCTTTAGATCTTTCTGTCTTTCTATAAGAAAATTACTTAGGTAGGGTGAAAAATGTGTATATAGATTAAAGATTAATTGGACCTCACTCTGAAAGATGTTATTTCTTTTTGTTGTTTCCAAATTGCTCTTCTGGGACAGTTATGAATCATCATTAGTCATTTATTTCTGCTTTATGGATTTTATAATCTTTAAAGTGTATCATATGCATCTTCCTATGTAAGTCTGATAATCTGCTCTGTCTTTTGTGTTACAAAAAGGAAATGTTCTTCAGGATAAGCTGTTACAGTTTTCTGCTCTTTGCCACTAGTGAAGGGTGAAAATTTCATTCCAGGACTCTTGTTATGTTTGATTTTGATGGGAAAGAGAATCTTGAATAATAACACATTGAGGTGGTATTTAAATTGGGTATATTAAATATGTTGGACTGTTTTCAGGTACTGAAAAATAAGTTAGCTTATTAATTCTGTGAGCTATCCAGCACATGTAGAAGAGAGACCTACCTGTAGGATTTTGAGTCTGTTTTCCTTGCATCTTATTGTGGCTTTTACTATTACGTTACCCATGCTTAACTTGTTTTGCCTCTATATGCAACACTTCTGGGAAAGCTGGTCATGTGATTTGTATAGAACATGCAAAATGCGTATAACTTAATGCTGTTCACAGACCATTAAAAACAAACAAACAAAAACAAACAAACAAATAAACAAAAAAAAACCACTTTCAAACATGATTTGAATTCACTGCTGCTGATGTAATCATACTGCTACTTTAGGAACAATCACGATCAACTTAGGTGATATTATGTGTTTATTCAAATTCAGGTGACTTAATAATATTTTCTAGGTACTACTTGGACTAAATTAACATGAAATAAAGACCATATACATCGTAAACCAGTTGTATTCTATAACAGAAAGGTCTGTTTTTCTTTTTGATAAGAGAGTAACCACAGTGATACTTTGATGCATTGCCATGGAGTCATGTTGTATGGCATGTGGTGTGACCTGCAGTAGTTGCAAAGTAATGGCTGTAGAGAAGTCCTCATGATAGCTTTATAATGAGACAGTTGTGTTTTTCTTAATTTTAGAAGTAGGAGTCACTGAACCTAATTAGTTTTGCCCATCTTATTCTGTCTCCTTTGCCTATATTCCTTCATTAGTAGTCTGAAAGTAATTTTAATAAGATTCATTTTCTTTCAGGGAGAACTTGCAGCAATATCATTTTTGTTTCATTTTACTTTTGCCTCTTTCCTATGGGCTCTTCCATGACAGACTGTTCTCCAACTTCCAACTGTCCCATGGTTCATTACCATTACTCTCTAATGGGTTTGTAGAATTTCCATTAAATTACTGTAATGTTCTTCAGGTTCCTCAGGATTTTGTAAGTTTTATAAATACCAGGGTGCAGTTTTGACTTAATAATTACTAGAATACAGCTGAAAAGCATGTACAGGAAACAGGATCGGAAGAATTCACACCCGTTACAGTAGAGCATAGTAGTATACAGTAGTATACAGAATAAGCAGTATACAAAGTATACATGTGATATAATGACAACAGCTTTGGGCTAAATGCTAGGCTTTTCATATTATATATATATATATATATTTATATATATATATAAAAAGAAGACTAGTTTCCAGCATGTATTATACAACAAATCATTAATCTAACAATGGCATTCTGGAATCCACTTTGAATTTTGCTATCTATATCACACTTTCTAATTTTCTTCATTAGTCTTTTCCTGTGTTTTTCTGCTGAAAAGCTTTTGAAGTCTGTGTAGATTAACTATTCTACTCAGTCCTCTGATCTCTTATTGTCATTTCCTTGAAGCTAATTAAATTTATCTTGTATTATATCCCCTTCCTAGATCCCCACTGAAAATTTTGTGTACATTTGAATGTCCTTTTCTTGATAGATTTTTTTATTTTTAAATGTCTAATTTTGTAAAAAACTCATATTTTTTATTTCCTTTTCATATAACAGTGCTACATTAAATTACCCTTGTCACCTGAGGGAAAACCAAAACCAAAAACCACAAACAAAAAGACCACTATGATTTTAGAGAAATGTCTACTCTCAAGAAAACATTACTCTGTTCTGTCACTACATAAAATACACCACAACAGCATTGGCAGGTGTTACTAGCTCAGTGCATATGGGACAATATTTTGGAGGTTAAAAAAAAAAAAAAAGAAAGTGTATTGTGTTGGTTGCTTATTTTTGTCTTCCATGCTGGTTCTTTTTTTGTTGCAGGGAATGAGCGCCCCTCAGACAACCTGAGAAAGACTCCTGCTGCATATGTGCATATTTTAGTACCAAAGACGATGCATGACATAGAGAAAAGAATGTCAGTAAGTGTAGAGAAGTCAGAACTGAGTAGGAAGTGGTTTTCCTGTCCTATAAACACCTACATGTTCCTGAAAATACCCCCATGAGTTTATAAGTGTATTATGAGTAATTGTATGAGTGCATAAGAGTCTGTCATCATCCCCTGTTCACTTGATGTGATTGGTGTTCTTCACCACTTGCTAGAAACTACTTTGAAAGCAGTTGGGAGCTCTACAGCTGACCTCAGGGACAGTATAGACAGTATAACAGTATAGAAAGACTGAGGAAAGTTTTGCAGGAATAAAGATGTGTGGTTTTGATTAGTTATAGAGAAGGATCTATGTTTGCCCTAGAAGTCAATGGGAGATAGCTTGCAGGATATATTTTTATTACTTTTCTTTCTGACAGCCTCTTTCTATCTATGTAGATATTCAGGGTCCTGGTGTGAAAGGCCTTGAGGGAGCTGCTACTGTGTTATGAGAGAGCATTTGTTTAACTACTGTTGATTGAGGCAGACATCCAAATTAGGCCTTGCTTTCCTCTCTCCTCCCAAGGTTGAGCATTTAAAGCCAGTATTCAAATGAATCTTTCAGTCTTCTCAGCCTCAGACACAAAGCTGAGCTATCACATCCCTTAAGCTGCAAAATACCCTACTTTCTTGTTTAGACCCTGTTGTGTTACTGAGTGGAATGGTTTATGTGGCAGGGTGACTGTAGAGTTGGTCTCTGTGAAAAGACACGAGGAACTGTCCCTGTGCTAGACAGAGCCGATTATAGCCAGCTCTAAAAGGGACCTGCTGCTGGTCAAAGCTGAGCCCATGAGTAATGCTAGTGGTGTCAAGAAAAGATTAAAAGAAAAAAATTAAAAAAAAAATAGTAAAGTTAAAAGAAATGCTGTGAAGCAGCTATGTGAGGGAGGAGTGAGGAAAAAATACAATAGGAACAACCCTGCAGACACCACAGTCAATAAAGAAGGGTGGAGAGGTGCTCCAGGTGTTGGAGCAGAGGCTCTGCAGCCTCTGGAGAAGGCCATGGTGAAGCAAATTGTCTCCCTGCAGCCCATGGAGGACCATGCTGGAGGAGGGGTAAAGAGTGAGTGGGAAGGAGCTGCAGAGACAGTTATGGACTGATCACAACCCCCATTCCCCATCCCCCTGTGCTACTAGGAGGAAGAACAGAAAGATGAGTAAGAAGTGAAGAAGTGACGATTAGCCTGGGAAGAAGACGTCTGAGGAAAAGGTGTTTTAGTTTTGGTTTTGTTTCTCACTATCCAACTCAATTTTTAATTGGTAATAATCTTTCTTTAATTGAACCTGTTTTGGCTTTGATGGTAATTGGAGAGTGTTCTTCCTGTTCTTATCTTGACCCATGAGTTTTTTCATCTTGTCTCTCCCTTCTGTCCTATTGAGGAGGGGAGTGGGAGTGGCTGGGTGGGCATCTGGTTAACCCACCACACTGAGGCAGACTTGTAATGACAGCTATACTTCTTTTTTGAACAATTACTTATTTTTGTTGGAAAATATGATGCTTTTGCATAGTACTTTCAGTGCAGCCTAATGGTACTCATTTGCATTTAAATATTCTTTCTGGAAAAACTTAATTTCATTGTCTGACTAACCAAATTGGACTTGTTGATCAGTGAAAGGATCACTTTATTTTCTGAAGTTCCTGCTTGCATTATTACTAGGAAGAGATTTTTTTCTACAATGGAAAATCTTTCATCTCTAATTGATGCATGATTTCTTTCCTATAAGTGTCTCCTTTTCAAAATCTCTTCATTGCAACCTTTCTAAAATGTGTGCAGTGATTTTAAAGTTCTTGTCCTTATTTCCAAAGCCCTGAGTGGCTATGGTATTTGACTGATTTTCTGTTCTGCATTTTCTAAGCTGCTAATTACAGTATGAATCATAAGGTTAAGTTTTTTTTTTTTTTTTCCTATATATACTGTAATTTTCTAAGCTGTGAGTCATGGAATTTTTGTAGCTCTACCCTTTTAAAGATATTGCAGGATCCTTTCCTGCTGCCCACTTGGTGTCTATTTAAAAATAAGATTGAAGAAGGAAGCCTTTGCTGCTACTTTTAACTCACTAGCTAGTTGTACTTTTTTTTTTTTTTTTTTTTCATGTGAAGGATATTATGCTTGTTTTTTATTGTTACTGAGTTGCCTAAGTTACTATATGAAATATAAAATATGTAGAGTAATAATATGTATGTAGTGATAAAGGCAAAATGTTTCATGAAAATCTTTTCTTGACAGATTTTTGTGGTGTTATTATGCAGTAAAATAACAGTTTCTTTTATTTCCAATCATTACTGTGATTTTGCCATATATAACTAAATTTGTATATAATTAATACAAAGAAAAAGCTGTGTATGTGTAAGCCATGGGGTTCTTCATAACCCATGTACCCATCTCTCTTTGACTACAGAAATTGCTTTGATTATGATATTCAAGCTAAACATTTATTATTATTATTATTATTATTATTATTATTATTATCATCATCATCATCATCATCATCATCATCATCATCAAAGAAATTTAATATGCATATCCATGTATTTGATGTCCTGTCATTACTTCTTACTCAGGAAAATATTAAGATATGTTTCCCATTATTAGACAGTCATTCAGACAAAAAGTTAAAAGTTTTGAGTAGCAATTGCCACAGAGTACTGAATTTCACATACTTGATTTCTTGCCAACTGAAAGAGGAAATATGATTGATTACTACTAGAGAATGAAGCAGAGGGACCAACTGATTTATATGAAAGACTTGTGATTAAAAATACACATAAGCTTAAAAAAACAACAAAAAATGTAGCTTTCATAACTCATAATTAAAATTACCCTTCTCATCCAATATTGACTTAAAAAAATAAAATTATTTGCTTTTAACCATTCAGGAGAAGACTTGTTTTGTGGTATTTTCCTCTTATGATTTTTATTTATTTATTTATTTATTTATTTATTTATTTATTTATTTATTTATTATTACTTCTGAATGTTCTCAGATGTTATATTGGTTCTAGGAGCAGGGAATTTTTATTGTAGAATCATAAAATAATTTAGGTTGGAAAAGGTCTTTAAGATAAACAAATAAAACATATAATCAATTAGGTGAAACTTGTGAGAACTGTGAAAATTGGCAGCAGTGGAACATGAAAAAACAGGAGACATGCATATTAATCCTTGCCATATTAATCTCCTTTACTCTTCCATTATTTTAAATTTATAATTATATTATGTGTGTATGAACCCACATGTTAGGAACCTGCCTAACATTTTCTTCTGTGAAAGACGTTTCTGTTCCTCTTGGGTAGCTTTGACGTTTCCATTATCAGCATCAGGCCTCTTCAATTCAGTGGAGTGAGATGCTGATGGCTAGAAGTGGAATGTGCTCTCTTCCTGGGAAATTCGGCTGGGTTTGACTGAGGACAGAGCCATGTAAACAATTCATTACAGGTTAACAAGGTTATGTGAGTCAGCTGGCCCACAATAACGGTGCATCTTAGCCCAGAGCAAAAGTAAAACAATTTTGATTTCCTTAAGGAAAGATAACTTGATAAATCATACACACTGGTATAGGTAAACCATATGCTGGCCAACATTTTATTGCCTAGTACACATGGTTGACTCATTTAGCTGTGTAAAATAATTTGTCTGGTTTTAATTTTCTGTCTTGCATTTTCCTCCCAAAGGGACCAAGTGCAGAAAATCTCTAAGGAGCTATTCTGCTCTGCTATTTAAATTGCCCAAGTATGCACAATGTTAGGAATATTTGATAACTGATGGAACAGCTCTGATGATCAAGTGCCTCCCCCTCCTGACAGCAGCGTCTCCCCTTAGTCCGTGACTCTTGCACTTCTCAAGTGCCCACTCTGGCCCTTGAGGGAATTAGATTTATGCTGGTGCCAACTGACATGAGTGGTCTCTTGTATTGTGGTGCTGAATAGTTAGCCCCCTGCATGTGCACATGTTAGGTGTTGTAGCTAAAACACGGGAAGATGTTATTGTTTACATTTTAAGATATGGTATACAAGTGATAAGAAAGAATGCAATTAAGTTTTGGGGAAATTTTAAATACCAAAAATAGATAAGTGAGAAGTGTATACTTCTCAATAAGTGTATTGATATTCAAAATGTAAATAATGAGGCAAAAAGAAAAAAAAAAAAAAAAAAAAAAAAGGAAATTCTTACCAGACAGAAAAGTAGCATGGCATTCTGATAGAGACTAAATAAATGAATAGCTAAATAAATGATAAAGATGTTAGTCTGTTTTAACCTATGCTGTATTTAAGAACTTCTTTACTGAAAGGGTTGTTAGGCACTGGAACAGGCTGCCCAGGGAGGTGGTGAAGTCACCATCCCTGGAAGTCTTCAAAAGGCGTTTAGATGTAGAGCTTAGGGATATGGTTTAGTGGGGACTGTTAGTGTTAGGTTAGAGGTTGGACTCGATGATCTTGAGGTCTCTTCCAACCTAGAAATTCTGTGATTCTGTGATTACTAAAAGCAAAATACAACAAACAAAACCCAACCCAAACCATTCAAACAAGCAAAACCAAAACACCACATAATGCAAATATGTGGCTAGAGGAAGGCAAGCTAAGTCCAGTAATATGTTGCCTCATTTGACCTGTTAGTGTTATGGTACTGCTACAATAAGGCATTGTTGCTTCAAATTCTAATCCAAGTCGGTGACTTGTAAGACACATTGCATGCTTGATAACTTTGTAAAGTATTGAGAATGCTATTATTGACATTACTGAGCATTAAGACTTTGCTTAGTTTGTCCCATGTAAGATAGAAGCAAAAGAGGCAGTAAAATTCCCATGTTTCCCTACACAGGACACCAAACAGGAGAAAAACTGTTTCAGGCAGCAAAAGTTTAGATTTGTTTTATACTTAAGTAGGGCTTGGTATAAAATAGTTCATCCAAATTTTCTTCTTATATAAGAATTGGCTACCGCAGATATGAAACGGCGTGAATCTGGATAGCTATTGACTGATATTCAGGCAAATGAGTCTTACAAGTGCAATGGAAGATGAAGTTAGTTAATACTCTGCCCTATCTCCATAAAATCTTTTGCAGGTCTTGTGATATTGTTTTTTAATAGTTATGGTTGTATGGTTTTCTTCCAACTGTTTTAGTCTCCCTATTGCAAATCTTGAAACTACAATTTTGGAGCTCCACTTATATTTAATTTCTTTTGTGAAATTCAGAGGAAGCTATCTTGGGTCTGTACTTGACTACACAACACCTTGTTAAGTTTCAGAAATGCTTGCCTCTTTCAGAAAAAGAATTATGAATCAAAATGTAGCTTCTTAGTTGAAGGTCACTCTGCACTGTCAAAAATATCTATAGTTTGCAATGACTGGAATGAACCTTTAAAGATTTATTATTATTATTATTTATTTATTTATTTATTTCCATGGCCAAACTGCTCTCTTCTGTTGATCTAGGAATCTAGCAGCAGCAAAAGTTGTGCAGAAATTTATGCCTAATTTGGGAGCTCACTCTTGCACAGTGTGGGCTGTCAAGACAGTTGTCGTATACCTTTCTTGTGGGAGGATAAAGTATGTATATGAATAGTGCAGGCAATTTACATCCTTCAGAGAAAATCTGCTGCTTGAGGCACTTGGGAAGGAAGAAGAGGAAAGGAAAATCTCTGGAAATATCCTCTGGAAAGATCGTGGTGCCATATGCAGCAGCAGGAAAAGAGGAAGGTAAAGCAGAGTTTCTATGCCTGAGAAGATGTTGTAAGAAAACAAGCTGCAGCTTCACCCAGGGTTGGCCCTTAGCTGTGATATACAGGGAATCTGTATGTGAGGAATGGATTTCATCTGAGCCTTATGGGAACCAAATTCACCCAAAAAAAGGAACAAAATGGCTCTGTGCCGTGCAGAAAGGTTTTGGAAGCAAGATCAGGCAGCCTGAATGTCTGGCTGTAAATGGAGATCTGGTGAAAAAAAAGGCAGTTAGTAGAGTATTTTGCTAACAGGATTCAAAACATACATGAAAGATGGAGTAAGCTGTGTAGGCAATAGAGATGGATTCTATGCTGCGGAGACCTGATAGTCAAACTGAATTAATGCCTCAGTGAACAACACAGAAATTTTATCCTAAAGGAATCAAGCTAGAGCTAAATCCTTCTTCCAGCACAAAAGCAGCAAAAATCCTGGCAGAGGTTATAGAATTATAGAATGGTTTGTATTGGAAGGGACCTTAAAGATCATCTAATTCCAATCCCCCCTGCCATGGGCAGGGACTCCTTCTGCTAGATTTCAGAGTAGCCCAAAGCCTCATCCAACCTGGCCTTAAACACTTCCAGGGATGGGGCAGCCACAGCTTCTCTGGGTAACCTGTTCCAGTGCTTCTCCACCCTCACTGTAAACAATTTCTTCCCAATGTTTAATCTAAAGCCACCTTTTTTTTAAGCTTAAAACCATTACTCCTTGTCCTATCCCTACACTCCCTGACAAGGAGTCCCTCCCCAGCTTTCCTGTAAGCCCTCTTTAGGTACTGGAAGCCTGCTATAAGGTCTCCCTGGAGCCTTCTGTTTTCCAGTATGAACAACCCCAGCGCTCTCAGTCTGTCTTCATAGGAGAGATGCTCCAGTCCTTTGATCATCTTCATGGCCCTCCTCTGGACTTGTTCTGGAAGTGTTTAAGTCCAGGTTGGATGGGACTTTGATCAGCCTGGTCTAGTGGGAGGTGTCCCTTTCCTTGGCAGGGGGTTGGAATCAGATGATCTTTATCGTCCCTTCCAACACAAACCACTCTATGATTCTGTGATAGAGTGCGACAAGTATAATTCTAATGTAGAAACTCCAATCCTGTAAGCCTAATGTCTATACCAGGCAAACTGGAAGAGTCTACAGCAGAAGACTATTAATACCTGAGTAAACATAAGCTGCTTTGGAAAATAACTTCTGAAAAGATAAGGTCATCTTTACAACTTCTGGTCATTCTTTCAGGAATTCAACAAGACTGTGGCTAGGGATGATCTGGTTGACGTAGTCTGTGGCTTTCCAAAAAACATTGACAAAATTTCTTACCTAAAGCTTCTAAGGCAATTAAATGGCCATGGCACAAGAGGGGAAAAATGACATAGGAAAGGCTCTGTGCTAGGACAAGCATGCTCACAGATTACCTGAAAAAATTGGTTAGCAGTGAAATTACAAGATCTGATGATGTTACGTTTTTTAGGATAGGTAGGATGAGGACCGAGACCAAAATATTGCAGAAGGATACTAGAAAACAGAAAGAATTGGCAATAAAATGGCAGATGAAATGCAGTGTGGATCTATAAAAAATGGGGAACAACCAGAGAAAAAACCCTGTCTTCAGAGAGAAGGGCTCAGTGCTAGTCACCATCATTAGGGAGTGACACCTGAGAAATCTAGTAACAAGTGGTTCTTCTCACTAGTGTTTATCTGTGCAATACCTTCCCAAAAGATGTCACAGAGGTGCAAAACTTTATGTTTGGCTCAAGGGATTGACTGAACAAACACTTGGAGTGAGAGATCATTGTGGGTTACTAAATAGAAGAATTTCAACATGCTCAGGAAATCTCCTGAACTAAAACTGACAAAAGCATAGTACATGAAAGCATACTAAAGAATTACATAGGTTTACTCTGCTCCTACTCTTCCCTAGAGTGGCTACTCTTCCCTGCTCATGGCTACTAACAGAAGCAGAAAAGGCTGAACAGACCCTTGATTTTATCCTTTTTTGTTCTTTTGACTTTTGGAAGATACTTCATTTGAATAATTTAAGGCAGCTCTTTAGGCCCAGGATGAGCCAGTGCCACACTCTCCCATGCTTCCCATACTGACAAATACTTGAATAGACAAGTGGATGTCACAGAATTGCCTATGTCAAATCTGTCCTGCTTGGGATACCTCAGACTTCGAAAATACTTGTGGGCAGGTCTTCTCCAAACAGCACTGGCATTACATGAAAGGTCAGGTATATTCTCTTGTTTATAAGCCTCTTGTGTTAAAATTCCTCTGCATTTCCCCCAAACCTTTTAAAAAAAAAAAAAAAATCTTGTTGGCAATAGGTCACATATCTGAAAATTAGGAAAAACAAAATAGTGCAGTTGTTTTTCTGAGAAACTGTGTGATTCCACGCTAAGCTTTCTTTGCTAGAGAAGCTGATTTCTACCTTAATTCTGGAGTAGCTATTACACTTAACAAAATAGAATTATTTTAGGTTGGAAAAGACCTCTAAGATCACCAAGTCCAACCTTTAACCTAGCACTGCCAAGTTCACCATTAAACCATCTCCTTAAGGTCTACATGTTTTTTGAAGACCTCCAGGGGTGGTGACTCAACTACTTCCCTGGGCAGCGTGTTCCAATACCTCACGAACCTTTCAGTGAAGAATTTTTACCTAATATCCAACCTAAAGCTCTCCTGGTGGAACTTAAGGCCATTTCCTCTTGTCTTAGCACTAGGTGCTTGGGAGAAGAGACTGATCCTCACCTCACTATAGCCTCCTTTAAGGTAGAGCATGGTAAGATTTCCCCTGAGCCTCCTTTTCTCCACGCTAAACAACCCCAGCTCCCTCAGCCACGGGTCCTAAGACCTGTTCTCTAGACCCTTCACCAGCTTTCTTGCCCTTCTTTGGATGTACTCCAGCAACTCGATGTCCTTGTAGTGAGGGTCCCAAAACTGAACACAGTATTTGAGGTTCAGTCTCGCTGGAGCTGAGTGCAGAGGGACAGTCAATTCTCTAGTCCTGCTGGCCACACAATTCCTGATATAAGCCAGGATGCTGTTGGCTAAGTATATTACCTTTTGTTATGCTTATTTGAGCTCCAAAGCAAGAATCTGTTACCTTTTATGTACAGTTGAGCTAGAAAAGCACTCTGTAGTTGATAACTATTCATATCTAATGGGCATCTTTCTGATCCGCTGCACATTTTCACTCATAAATTATTTCACAAGAAGAATGAGATCAGGTTTGAAACAATTTCTTAGAACTGCATAATAACTTATCAGTCTTATTGACATGCATTTTGAAAAACAATAGTATTGTACACAGCTTATGTATGAGCAAATTAAATCACTCTTAGCATATTTTAAGGTTCTTGTCACACACTCTCCCCTCAGTCAAACACAGTTAGCTCACTAATCAATCTACTTGTCAAAAATGCTCTTCTTTGGCAGAAGAGACTGAGAAGTTTGACAAAGCACATTAAGCTGGTGATGTTGATTAATGCTTTTCAGTTAGTAGCAGTTTGTTGAACACTATAAATTAAGAATTTTCATGACAGTTGGCTTTTCATAAACTACATACAATAGGGGCTCGTCATTGCAATGAAGCAATTTATTTTTCCTTTGTAAGATTTCTCAGGACTCTCTGCTTCATGTGAGTTTCTGTTGAGTATTTTTTTTTTTTTGTTAAAATGTAAATGACACAGTTTGAAGTCCATAAATCTCTTTGCTGAAAAACAAAGAAGGAGAAGAAGCTTGATGCTGAAGAATGCTGAGTATTCCTAAATGTTGTCAAAGAACCGTAAGGAGAAAACTGAAGTTCCAAGAGGTGTAGGCCTTTTTCTTATTTTTGCATATCTCAAATGTTTGCCACTTTAAGTGACAGATTTGGTAATGTGAAGAGCAACTATACAAGCAGTGGTCCACGGGAATTTATTTAAAGATTATTCCATTAAATGCAGAGAATTTTCTTGCTTTTAACTGTATTCCCTTCAGCGTGCTCTTCAGTGTTCTTGGTAGAAATGGCATCCTCAGGGTTCATAAAAATAATCTGGCTCTAGAAATGCCTTATCTGTGAAAACCACAAGACTGTTCTATGATGTTTTCGGAGCACTTTTTAGCAGCAGTCATCCAAGATGTGCTTTATAAAGCATTTTAGTATTGATAACCTTTCAGACAAGTGTTTTGCAGCAATAGCCAAGGGCAATATATTTATAGTTCTTCTTGATGAATGTGATAGCTTAGTTTAAGTACTACCTAGAAACTGGGAAATCTTGAATTCTGCTTCTCTGAATTTTCCCTTAGACTGTATAGGAACAACATGAACAACAACAAAATCTATATTTGGGAAATAGTTATGACTGAATACTTGTAAAAACATAGGCACAGAATATACACAATAAAAGAGTTTTCATACACTTGTCTCCATACACTGCACACACCCAGCATCCCTAATTGCAGTTAAATAGTTACAAATAATAAATAATCCAAATAGTTCAGAACTCAATCCAGTACTAACAGTGAATTTTCTCATGTCATTTGAAGAAGCTACCTTCTAATCATCTAACTTAGTGAGGTGTGCATTAAGCCTATACATTAAGCCACATGTAAGGTTTGTTTTCTTTTTAATCAAGAAGAGGAGGTAAGTAATACTTTCATCCTTGAACTTCGCACAATTTTAAATTCTGCTTGTTGGAAATTGATAATTTAGCACAATACACATAATGTTTTGCATTAAAAGTATAAAGATTTTCTGCACGCACACAACATAAATTTGTTTGTAAATTTGTTTTTCTTTTGTTCATATTTAAGTCAATAGATTCCCTTCCCTTTTACACTTCAGGTCTGAGTATATGTCTGTTTACTTAATAAAGAGATATTTTGGAGACTACGATTAAAAACACCTGTGGGAAATACTCCTCATACAGAATGCACAACCATAGTCTGAAAGCCATAGAGTGAAAAAACCACATGCATTAAAGATGTTGCTAATGATTAGAGCTCCAAACAAAAGGTATCAGAATGGTTCATAAAAATAACCATAGTTTGGCAGATTTAATTCCCTGAATAAAACAGGTATCCAGAGTGTTAATTCTTATATACATGAATGTCAGTGTTAATAAAATTGTAACTTAATATAAAGGCAATATTTGATTCGCTAACATTTTTTTACAGAGGAAGTTTTAAGGTTGTGGGAGGTTGACCTTGGACAGCTGTTCAAACTCACTGCTTTATTTCTGACTCTTCTACCTCCTTCTCTCTGTTGTATGGTGCAGGGGAGATGGGGAGTAGGGGCTGCAGGCAGTCCTTAAAAGTTTCTCACTGCCACTTGTTCTTACTCACACTTCTATCCTGCTCTTGTGTGGGCTTTCATGAGCTGCAGTCTTTCACAATAAATCTGCTCCAGTGTGGCTCTTTTCCACAGTCCTTCAGGATAAATCTGATCCAGATTGGGCTGTCTATAGGCTACAATTCCTTCAGGGAATATCCACCTACTCTGGCGTGGAGTCCTGCTGTGTTGATATCTGCGATAACAAGGGTCCTCTCTACAGGCTGCAAGAAAATACCTGCTCCATCACGGTCTTCTCCATGGCTGCAAGGAAATAATCTGATCCACCATTATCCTCTCCACTTGCTGCAGGTGAATATCTGCTCTGGTGCTTGATGCACTTTCTTCCCCTTCTTTTTACAAACCTTGGAGTTTGCAGGGTTGTTTCTCATGCATGCATGCATAATTTCTTTCTTCTTTCCCTGTCATTTTTGTCCTTTCTAAAATATATTTTCATGGGGCACCACCAAATAGGCTGATTGTCCCAGTTGCATGCTGTGGTGGGCCCATTGCAGAACAGGACACAACCTGACCTCTTGTCACAGACACCACCCCTGCAGCTTCCCACTGCCAAAACCTTGACACCTACAGGCATAACCAATTGGTATGATGTTCATCTTTTAAATAAGCCTATTAAAACAATAGAATTATAGCTGAGAATTTAAATTGCCTTTATGTTGATAAAATTAGGCAACAATATGACTTTTTCATTTTATTTATTTATTTATTTATTTATTTATTTATTTATTTTTTAATTTATTAAATGGGTTACCAAGTTACTGTTTGGTGTATGGTTTTATTCATGGTCATTGGTATGAGCTCTTCTTTAGTACATAAAGTGAGTAATAGCTTTTCTAACTGAAACTACAACAGGAATTTAATTAGGCAGAGAGTAATGACTTGAATCCCAGTTTAGAAACAAAACTGGGGCTACCACTCCTAACTAAGCTTTTGTTTCGATAAACGTTAACAGCCTAGTTTTTCTAACTCATCTAAATTTTAAAGTAGTCTATTATTAAAAGGAGAATGGAGACTGAAGAAAGAGTGGCAATGGAATACCAGTGTTTCCTTAGTTTTCCTGAACTCGCTCATACAGTGGTTTTCTTCCTACATACTGATGAAAACAGGTAATGCTTTACTTCCAAATAGAGCAATAGACTTAGAAACCACATCTGTAATGATGTCTACAACTATTATGGTAATCGGACATATCTCCTATTGAGTCAGTGTGGTACATTCGCTGTAAATTCACCAGCCATATATCTTGACCAATGTTTTTGACTTCATTGTTCAGGCCTGCAGGTGACAATTTTTCTGACCAAGAAGAGTTCAGTCTGTTGATATTTGTTGCTACTTCCTCCAACCTATCCCTCACCCCCTATTATTATTATTTTTTTTAATAGTTACTTTACCAGCTATATAGCCTGTGATTTGTATTCTTTTATCGAGAAATTAATTGTTCAACTTTTCTAGAAGTAAATTGAACATACTCTTTGGAGTAATTCAGTGCTTTTTTACCTTACACACTTTGTCACCCCAACATTTGGATTTGCTTTCATTCTCAGATAGTGTGGCTGGATTCCTCAGGCACAACCTCTCATGTTTCATGTCATACTGAACTTCACTTTGGTTGTAGGCACAGATATTAATAGAATTGTAAAATGAAGAGTAATTTCTTATCTTTCCCACTCTCTCTAGAGTGCATTGATATATACAAGCATATGTCTATACTTACTAAACAGCTTACATTTGTAGAAATGAAAGCAGACAATACTTCAAGCTGAAGCTTTTTTGCTTCTGCAGAGTAGGAAGAGCACATATGAGGACAGTGCAAGTCCTTTCTTCTCAAAAGAAAGAAATATATGTAATCTGTGTGTAACATATGTAATCTGTACGTAATCTGTGATGGCTGAAGATATTGTTCAGTGTTTAGGGCTGTTGAATCACTGATTTTCTTGTTGTGTTTGTCATCTAGGCTGCTAACGTCTAAAAGATGTTTCATTAGAGGAAACAGACAGATACCATCTTCTTACTTCACATTGACTAACTTAGAGTAATTGCCATAAAGCCAGATTAAACCCAGTATTTTAGAGGTAAAAATCTGGTTTACTGCCATTGATTGTATTACCTCCGGTTTGCTGCAGTTCTGTAGTACTTTCCAACTGCCTTTCAAGTACAGGGTAAAATGAAAAGGAATTAAGAGCAAATGATACATGTAATTAAGATCCCATTGTGATTACTTCCCCCTATTACAGAATTAAAATACTAATGTAGGTGGCCAAGTCTGAAAATTAGGTTATTACGCTTTCTATTTATTTTGTTTTTCCAATTTAGCTACTAAAGTGTTTTTTTTTTTTGTTTTGTTTTCTTTTTTTTTGTTTGTTTGTTTCTGTTGCTTTTTAAAAAAAAACTTTCTTTCAAACTTAATTCTTATCTTTCCCATCTGTTCTATGGGAGCAACATTCATGATTTTTATATTCTGAAAACTACAAATTCCTGTAACACAATGTAATGTGTTACATTGTTACACATTACTTTAGTTAAGTTACTCTAGCTGGGTGCATTGCTGCAAAAGGTTTTCTCTGTTTTTTCTGTGCTCTTTTTAGAGACCTGGCAGCAAACTGGGGTACAATCCTATAGAAACTACATGGACTTTGTGTTAATGCCAAGAACAACATTAATGTTATGCAGATTTAAATGGAAATTATGCAACATATTTCAATATGCTCTCTACTGTTGCCTTGGCATGGTGTTAGAAACTGTAAGATCTGTCCAGGAGGCTATCTTGTGAAGACAACCAGAAAGCTAGTTTTTATACTATTCTTGACACCCTGGGACCACTAGGTCCCACGTAATTACTCACGAAACAGGTGTTCTCTACATCTACAGGCTCTTTACATCAAAGTGTGTAAAATACAGAACTGGCCAGGCTTCAGCCTTTTCCAGCAGGTGACCCATTGCATTCTTTTATGACATTGTTTAAAAGCAGGATGAACAGAGCTCAAGAGTTTAGAGATTCAGGAGGGGCTAAATGCAGTGTGTGTCAAAATGCCTGAGTCTTATTTGAAATACTATAAAAGAAAGGAAAATTAGGGTCAAACCAGGTAAGAAGTGATAAGTATTTGAGTTCTAGTTAAGAAAATAGTAGAGATGGATAAAGTAGGTTTGACCTGGATATTGTGGAAAACTTGTCTCATTTTGAAAGAGAGTTGACAATACAATACACATAGTAGCTCAGGGGAGCTACTGGAACATCTAAAATTAGCTGTGATGAAGATATTCCTTAAAACATTGGTGTTGATGTATTTGAACTTCAGAGGTTATTCTTTGGAGTTGTTGGCTTTTAGCCCTTTTATGCTGCAGCAGTCTTCATGATATGATGCATCTATCCCTGAAGTAAGCAGAATTTAGTTTTTCTGAGGAGAGCTTCTCATGACGTCTCTGAGATATTTCAAGGAAGTATTAACATATAAATGGTGTCTTTGTTCATTTTGCATTATGGTGAACTTCATCTAAGTGAACACAGAGGCTTCTACCCTGCTAATTAATGGCTAAATATGGAAATTATGGAAAGGCCCAGAGGAACACAGTGGCAGTAATATTGAAGTGTGTTAGATATTTAAAATATGTGATTCGGTTCCTGCCAGGTGGTATTTGCACGCTATATGCACCAAATAACCCAGTAGCTATCCCTGCAGAACCTAGTTTCTAATTATAATATTGCTGATTACTTTTAAATCTGTTATGTAATTTCTCTGTAGACCCAGACTCAATTACAGTCCATGCATTTCATTAGTACTCCAGAAATATGCATCAGACACTTTTATGATGTGCTAAGCCCAAATACAGTTTACATAAAAGCATATATTTAAAACCAAAACTGTGAAAACATACATTTTCCTGAAAGAGTACCCATATAATTGTTTGACTTGACACATTCCTTGCATAAGATTTTTTCCTTTCATTTAAGCTGAATTCTCAGATAATTCAGGAACAAGATACAAATATATTCAGTAATAAAAATAATTGTTCAAAAGTAGATGAGTATTAGGACTTACTATGCTGTGTTTTGAGGGTATCTTAAGCAAGATCCCATGCAAGATAGGCTTAGTGGCTCCATTCACGATAGAATTTTTAGTTTTCGAGGACAATATTGTCATGTACACATAGATTTAGTTTATTTTTATTTTTTTAAGTATGGGAAGAAATATTTTTTCCCTGTTTAACAATGATCCTTGGTAATAGAAGCCTGTAGGCTGAAGAAAATTCTAGCTATACCACACATTATCTTCCCTTATTATTTTTTTTTTTTAGATAATATTTACTCTGCTAGCATTTTTTAATATAATTCATTTCTCATCAACAAAGTTGCAAGCTCTGGAGATGTACATGTAAGTTTTAAATTCTTCTTTTGCACAAGGCTTAAATTACACCTGTGATCATGTGTCAATACAAATTATCAACTAAATAAATATTTCATAGTAATTTCCCAATTGTTCCTGAAGTGAAAAAAAGCAACCTCCAAGGTAAAGAGAATGTGTGTGTGAGAAATAGCTGTAAGCTCTAGCCATGATTCTGCCTCAGGGAACAAATTCCAGAGGATGCCACAGTCATTAATAAAAGCTCAGTCCAGATACTTTAGTTTAATGAGGTCAAAGGAGTTAGAGGTTATTTTAGTAGTACCAATAAACTGTAACTACAGTTTTCCCAAGGAGAGCTTTATTCCATAGGAAAAAAGTGGTAAGTCTGGTTATAAACCTCTGAAGAAATTATGGTTGTAGAAGAAGAATGATTCATAATGAGCCATTAGGGTTGTTTGTTAAACCAAATTTTCTCTTCTGAGCACATACAAGTTTCCATATTCTCAATGGTCTTTTAAGTTCTTATTGGATATTAACATTTAATGAAGTTACAGGTATGACTTCAAAAATGATGGAGATTTTACTCTTCATCCTTTCATCTCATATGAAGGTATTTGGAGATGGATTCAGATATTTCATGTATTGTCTATAGCCTCACTTTGAGACTTAATGCTGTCTTCCACATCTGAAAAGCACTGAGTTATCAATGACAGATTGCTTCTAATTCCTACAGGTTTTGATTTAATTTGGGCTAATTTTATTTGCAAACACCTGTAAATGCAACACTTTATTAAACTTATTCAAGTTAAATCTGTGCAAATCTGCCTGGCTGGCTGTGTTGGGTCTGTCTGAGCTGGAGTCACCTTTTCCCTGCAGCAGCCCACACAGTGCTGTGCTCTGCACTCGTAGCTGGAACAGCACTGATATCACTCCAGTGTTGTGTCTATTGCTGCGTAGTGCTGGCACAGCATCAGGACTCCTAAGCCCCCAAAAGCCAGCAGGCTGGGGGTGGGCAAGTGATGGGGAGGGGACATTGCCGGGGCAGCTGACCTAAACCAACCAAAGGGATATTCCATAACACCTGATGTCACACTCAGCAATAAAAGGGGGGGCTCTCTTGTGGGAGGGGGCTGTTCCTTCTGAACAACCATTACGCGTTTGAGGCCCTGCTTCCCAGGACATGGCCGAACACCACTCGTTGATGGGAAGTACTGTTAAAAACTATGCTGCGAGCATTGGGTGCTGGGACATGGAAACATTGGGATATAAATCTACCAGAGGCCACTTGGCTAGTTAACAACAGAAGGTCTGAAAGCCGTCCTGGTCCTGCTGAAACAAAACCCCTACACACTGTGGGAGAAGCTGAAGTCCCTGTAGTGCATGTGAGAAAGTGTATGGGGAAGGCGGTGTGGGTTGCCCCTGCCATGGGAAAATGCAAACCCACTCGTGGGATTGTCTTTGCCCGAGAACCAGGGTATACCTGGTGGGTAATGCAGAAAGATGGGGATATCAAGTGTGTGCCTCAAAGAGATTTAACACTGGGAGAAAATTAATCTGTCATCCAAGTTATGTGCTGTAGGAGGACACTGCAGAACCAATGACAGGTCAACTTTGCAAGGAACCGGGCAAGTGCAACAGTGATATGAGCTAAGCTGGTGCTGGTGACAAGAAAACCAACTTCGCCTGCCCTGAGTGACCACTTTGACAGATGAAGCTGAAACCATCAACAGTTTTATGAACATCTTGGGAAAAGACCTATAGAATAAAGAGAAGTACAGACATATAAATGCTTCAATGGACAGAAAACAATGGTGATGAGAACATCTATATACTAAACTGTACATGATTGTGACACAAATGTTATGGAATAAGGGGTGGAAGTCCTGCCCAAAATAAAATATAATATAAAAGGAATACAAAACACTGGAGTGATACCAGTGCTGTTCCAGCTATGATTGCAGAGTGCAGCACAGTGTGGGCTGCTGCAGGGAAAAGGTGACTCCAGCTCAGACAGACCCAACACACTGGCTTATTTGTGTGCCTATACTGTACTCTGTTTCTGAGCAACCTGCAGCAAGAGTTGTAATATTATTGCATACAGGAATTGTAAGTATGGAGAAAACATGCAACTTCCCAACATTAGACTCCCAACATTCCCTTCTCTGTAGCACCTTTAATTCTGTGCCCTCCCCCATTTTTTTCCCCTCATCTCTCACATTTCCCTCCCTTTCTCAGATGTGTTAATCTATCTGTGGAATCATAAGTAAATTTTAGAGCATTTTTCTGAAGGTTTCTCTTGAGGAAATCTTGTACAGGAGACTATAGCTTACAAAAGAAGTATCATAAATTTGTTACCAGGTAATGAAAATTATTATACATGCTGTATGGTGATATAGAAGGGGAATAGGTACTCTGTGTTACTTTCTAAAGTCTTAGTGTTTTCTTCCTGTCCTAGTTCTTAATGATTCATTTTGCTCATCTAGTAGAGCAGCAGAGTATTTATTATCTACATACCAGGGAGATGTAGATGTAGAACTTTGTTTGGTCAGCAATTACTGCTCTTACTATGTTAAACGGAACTGTGTGAAAATAATGAATGATTTTAAAGAAAACATATATTTATTATTATTATGGAAACCTACTTTGAGAATAGAAAATCTGATTCAGAGTAGTTTAGAGTTGGAAGCAGTTTTGGTTTATCTTAAGGCATGGCTGCAACAGCAGCAGTAGAGTTCTTCCTTCTCACACTGTCCAGTTTATTTTCTATTTCTTTCATATTTGGATGGAGTGGCAAACAAGATAAGGATATTTTCCCCTTTTTGCATTTTAGCTGGATACTGCATTGTCCAGATGGTAATATGCATCCTTATCTTCCCACTTGCTGGGAGAGACAGCAGCTTCTGGATCTATTCTTGCTGTTTCTGTGAGAAGACATCAAGCTCTTGGCGCAGCATTTCCTCTTTGAATTGACATTTCTCTTCTTCTCCTGGAAAATGCTGTTGAGCTGACCTGGTTCAGCCAATGAACCCAACTGCTGGCTTAGCGTGTCCCACGCAGAGTGCTTTACATTATTATTTGGAGACCTGTTCATTTCCCTTGCACTACCAGGTCTACTGCAGGATTCTTATATTGATTTATAAAGCCTTCAGTTTGTTAGACCATGTTATCTCCCTGATGAATCTCTTTCCTTCGTAGCATTGATTATCTGACACTGTGTTTCGAGGTTTCTCAAAAGCAAGTTGTATTTTCTGGAAACTTCTCAAAACAAGCTGGTTGGAGTTTCAACCTTCACATATCCATTGCAGTAACTGTGGAGAAGCATTTTATTTTATTTTATTTTATTTTATTTTATTTTATTTTATTTTATTTTATTTTATTTTATTTTATTTTATTTTATTTTATTTTATTTTATTTTATTTTATTTTATTTTATTTTATTTTATTTTATTTTATTTTATTTTATTTCCAAATATAAAGCCCAAAAGATAAAGCTTAAGGCACCCAAGGTTGCTCACTGTGGGTAAATCTCCAAGTAAGAATGGCGATAAAGAATAGACATTCATGGCATCTGTGCAAACTTTTTTTTTTTTTTTTTTTTTTTTTTGTGTGTGTGGATTATAAGTAATTACTGGACTCATCAAGGAAGAAATGGACTTTTGAATGATATTCTTTGTTTAGCACTAAATTAGGAATTGGACATAGAGGAAAACTAACATTGTAAAATATTAGTGTGCCATAATTCAGGATGAAATATTCAAGTTTATAAAACCAGAGCCAAAACTGAGTTATTTTATGCAGAAAGAGAAAACCTGAGTTTTATGCTGTTGCAGTTTGCCTTCATTGGCATTTAATTATATGAAGCTATTATAGAGTTTTTACCAGCTGCAGACATCATGGTTATTTACAGAAAATGTGATAGCAGCTAAGAACCTCTGGTTGTGTATTAGGACATCCCTGTAAGATGACAATACTGAACAAAAAATATCCAATTTCTGGTAGATAGGAACTCTTTTAGCATAGTACACCTTTTCCACAAATAATTAAAAGGAGACACAGATAAACATAAATAGTTCCATGCAGTAATCACAAGTGCTAATTGCCGCAAACTACAATATATTCTTGCACAGAGAAAACTCTGTTTTCAGGTTGTTTGGAAGTGCTTTTACCATGGAAAATTAGATCCTCTTGGTATACATATACTGAATACTGAATATGCTGAATATATACTGTATATACTATGTAATAGTGAATATAATACTGAATATATAATACTGAATACAAATTCTAAGTAAATATATGGTGACTATCATGAAATTTCTTTTTCGTCAGATATAACTTTGCTGTTTTTAACATTTGAATAAGGATTTTCTAAGCTAGTTTTCTTTCATCTTCCTCTGGGTATCACTTTCCCTACTTTTTCTTTGCTTAAAAATTCTTTAACTGTGTCAGAGAATAGGATTAAAAGAAGATATATTGTTCCAGACATTTCTAAAACAAACAAACAAAAACCTCCTAACCTTGAAAACCCATCCTTTTTATTTTTCCTTCAGGGTTATGAATCTTGTATACTTAATGTTCTAGGAGTGTTTCCTAATTCTGATTTTTTTTTCCTTTGTCTTTATTCACAGGTTTAGGAAAAATATATAGTACATGTGCACAACTGCAGATGCATATACACTGAGGAAAAAAAAATAAAAAAATGTGTTCCCAGCTGATTAATACAGAGGAATGCAAAGCATAAAATGGCACTGATGTTTATAAATGGTGCTGGGAAAATAAGTTGCAACCTAGCAATAGCCATTTCCCCCAAGATAACAACCTTCTGTTTCCATGATGTGATAAAACCAGAGTAGCTCATGCTTATTCTCTGTGTGTGATTTTATTTTTATCACATCAGTACCACCTTGTCTGAAATTAATTTAACCATATAAAAAAGGCAACTAAGTAAAATGATTTAATTTGTTTATATAATTACAGAGGGAGAATTAGGAGTTTCATAGTGAGGTACTTATCATAATAGATAACCATCATTATACCTGCTGTCATTATAACATTTTAAGGGTATAATTGGATTTCCGTTAAAAGTCACAACTGTGTTGTCATCATCTTTCTTACATATAATATAAGCAATTTTACTGAGTTGTTACATGAACTCTTGTTGAGCATGTACAATCAATGTAATTTTGATTTTATTTCCTATGCCAATATATCTCAGTTCCAGAAAGCATTCTGTGTCTCAGCAACAAGGTTAGGGAAGTTAAGCCAGTATGGATGTGGAAAACTGGAGCTGAATTGTCAAAGTGTACCTTAGAAGAGAAGTGCAATTATGTGTTACAAATGCACTGTTGCAGTTCTATGAATGTTCTTGACATGTTCTGTGTGTTCTGTGCACCCTCAGAGAGTTTTGAGACTGACAAGACCAAATGGAAAAAGGACATTTTAGAACTGGCGAGCTGGTAATCATGAGCATAGTATTTTGGAAGGATTCCAGAGATGACCTGTGACAGAAAAGTTTATGCAGTAGACTAAAATCCAAGAATATATAAGGTCTGCAAAATTATTTTAATTTATGATAAACATTTTAAGTAAAACTGGGTTATGCATCCTGCTTTTACAATGCAGAGTAGCTATGAGGACCTATTGCATCTTAGAAGATGAAACCTACAACTTTTTGTATTCTTTGTTCACCCTGAAACAGATAAATTAACATATAAGATAACATATATATCCATTTGAGACATATTCACGTGTAACCCTTTTTTTTTTTTTCTTTTTTCCTGTAATCTGAATGGAGCTGCTATGAAAATGATTGTCTTCATAAACAGCAGCACAGACATATGGTGAAATGGTGTTCCTGACCAACAGCACTGGTGAGGTTGGCACAAATGGAAGAAATAGTGCTTGCTAATGGACTAATTCTGCAGAGGCAGCAAAGAGTACAAAGCACTTCTTGTTTCTGTGAGCTCAACAAAATAGAGCAAGAAAGCCTTACTTGGTTTAAATAACACTGCAGTGGGTTAATTAAAAATGGATAAGCAACGTCCAGCCAATTCCTTCTACCTTATTCTCCTCTCAGTTCAAAATAATGTTGTAAAAAAATCAATGTATTAATATAAACATGTTGATTAAATGCCTTTATACTGCTGCTGGAAGCTAACTAATATGATGGAGTTAAGAAAAATGAGCAGTTAATGAAGGAGAAGAATTTCATCAGTGATGATCTCTTCTCAGAGTCCTTTCTGTTTACAGAGAAGATACTTTTATACTGTGAGTTTTGAAGAAAGTGAAAAGCAAAGGGAGACTTCAAGTGCCTCCAGTTTTGGTACTTGAATCTCAGGTTTGGGTAATAAGAAGAATGAAATATCAGAAAGCTGTGACCATGTATACATGGTTGCATGAATACAAAGTCCAAGAAGGAATGTCCTTCTTCTCCCCTCTGGAATAATTGCTAGGTTTTAAATATCTGATGGACTCTAATTGTGCCCTGTGGAATATCTATTCAAAGTTACTGGACGATGAGCCTCTGGAGGAGTTGACAACAGATTATCACCTCTTTAGGAAAAACATATCTCTGATATACCACAATGATTGATAAAGTTTCATCTTGAGATGCTTAAGGATCAATGTAATTGATTTTTATTGACAGTGAATATATCCATGAAAAAGGACTACTAGGACAAAACACATGCATTACTTACACTTGTATAATGATGTTCTTGACAGTAGGAGAACAGCTTAATAGAGAAGCAGTTTTCTTGTAACCTGAAAATCAGATAGCCTGATTGCTTGGCAAGAGTATTTGGTATCTCAGCAGCCCTACTGCAACTTTTCTCTGTAAGTTTTCTTTAGCCTCCAAAAAAAAAAATTTTTTTTTCCTTTTTTTTTTTTTTTTTTTTTTTTACAGGCTGTTATTCACAAAGAACGGTAAAAAAAAAAAAAAACAAAAAAAGAAAAGAAAAAAAAAGTATGCTTTTAATATGGCAGACTGAACCTGTATGGTTTATGGCAATCTGGAGTGTTCACTCCACGTGTAAAAAGTGCAAGCTAAATATTATCTGACTTTTTGCAGTGCATTTAATTCAGTACTAGAAAGGCAGCAGCTGGCAGACTGATTCTCTCCTACCATATTATGATTATATTCCTCAAACCAAAATCAAGCTTCCACTTCTAAAAAGACTCTTCTCACAGCAGATAATGCCAATAAAAGTACTGAGAAGTGATGGGAATAGCAGATGTGCCAGATCAGCCACATCGTCATCTCAGGGTTGATGCTTTTCAGCTTTTGTCGCACTCTCCTTTATTTGACCTCTGATGTCAGGGGAGGTGGCTGGCATATCTGCCTCAGTAATCATCTCTGACATGTGGCTGGCACTGGCCAATTTACTCAAAAGGATGTGCCTGCTGTGTTCTAGATTGGCCTTCACCCATGGGATGGGAATAAGTGCTGTATATTTTGAATTGGGGATCTGAAAATCTAACGAATGCTTCATGTACTGCTCTGCTTTCTAATTCTGATTCACACAGGAGTCCTGTCTTCATTACACCAATACACTGTCCACTTGAAGTACTGCAGTAAGTCAGAGTGCTCTTGCAAATGATGCTTTTTCCCTTGTCAAGGTAAGCAAAACAGATTAATTGATTCAGACAGCATCATCATTTTAGAATATCCCAAAGTTCCAAAATTTTGGTTTCCCTTACATTTGGGCTGCAGAGGTGAAATCTAGAAAGTTTGAAATCAATATATTTTACTATGATTTTTAACAAAGATGGGAATTTGTTTCTAATCATTCTTCCCTCAGTTACTCCTTTTCTGAAAAGTTCTATGATTTTTGAATGACATACGTACAGAGAGGACCAAGGAAAAGGATTTGTATATATTCTTTCTTTGTATTGGTTGTGACTTAAAAAGTTCAGTACAGAATGAAGAAACAGGTGATCTTTATGGATCATCTTGTGAGTTTAGTCAAAATATTCTCTGTGTTTGTGCCCTGTGGGAGAAGCTTATAATAAACCTTAATAAATCAGTAATCATATGCATGCATTTGCACTTTCATGGTCTAAGACTA
Organism: Anas platyrhynchos; assembly: GCF_047663525.1. Taxonomy (NCBI): domain Eukaryota; kingdom Metazoa; phylum Chordata; class Aves; order Anseriformes; family Anatidae; genus Anas; species Anas platyrhynchos. The sequence continues at coordinate 60,387,692 of NC_092588.1, read as the reverse complement.
AACAGAGCTATTTCTTATTTTCCTTTCTGCTAGTGAATCACAGCAAACATTTGAAAGGGTGAGGGGTTTTCTTTATTCTGCATTATATAATCATTGAATTCCTTGATTAATGTCTTTTCGTTTTATCAATGAATACTTCTCTGAATATTAATTAGGTGTTTCCATTGAAGAAACTAAGAAAAAAAGGTGAAATATTTCAGTGATGATGGTAGTCAAGAGAAATTATGCTTTTACAGGTCAAGTGTCAAACACAGAAACACTGGCTTTAACGGTATGTTTAACTTTTTTGATTATTTTGTTAATGTTCATTCATTTCAAGAAGTGAACATGCATTGGCAGATGGCTATACTTTCTGTGCCCAGTTATAATCTTGGCAGGACATTTATGTTAAAAAAAATAAAAAAAAATCAGCAACTGCTTGGTTACAGAAGAAAGGGACACTTCAATTGCTACCTCAGAGGTGGAACTGACCAGTTTTTCAGCTGGCTACCTGGTTTGGAAGAGGTTCAAATAATCTGGAATCATTTCATGGTGCAGACTTTTGAAAGCATACATTCTCCTTTCTAACTAACTTTATGCAAGGGCTGAATCATTGGCACTGAGTGTCTTAGAACAAGAAAAATTATCAGTGCCACCTGCAGTTTTGGTTAAAAGAGAAAAAGGTAGTTGATGGTTTGTATGATATCAGAAGATGATTTAATGGGGATAAGTTTAATTTTTAATATTACATTTTTGTATTTATTATTTTTGATTAAATCACAAATGCAATGTACATCTGCTGGTTAGAAAACAGATTTTTTTAATTAGATTTCAGATAAAATGACCTAAAATAATGTGAAGGCTAAGGGAGGGGTGGGTAGAGAATCAACAAAACAAAACATCGTGTTTCAGTGTCACTTCTAATGCCTCATAATGAACTATGTCTTTTTAATTTCTCTTTTAGTATTTATGGTCCTTAAAATTTTGAGTTAAATAGATCCACTGTAGGTTGGCTGCTGAGTGTGGCTTGCTGTCTTTTCCAGAGGATAAATTTTTCCAGAGGGAAAAAATACTTGTGAAAGCTATGCAGAGATATTCAAGCTCATTCGTAATGTACTGACTGGAATCTTAGAGAAATGTTGTGTTTCCTCAGTGCTCTGCTTCACTTAAATTGTCCTGCAGAAGTTGTGCTGTTTCTGGCACAAAGTAAAGTGCTATGAAGAAACATACTCCATGCTTTTGTCAGTCAAAATTAATTTCTAAATGCTTATATGGCTGCATAACCTGCTGCCACTTTGAACCCTACCTTCCACTGAAATCTTTCCTAAAACTAGGTCTTGCTAAGAGGAATCGGTCCCTGTATCTTGGATGGAGGAATCAATGTAAGAGGTACCTTGTATCACACTAGGCCTCTAACTAGCCCTGAGAGTCAATAGCTGTCTGGCTATAATAGAGGGCTCTCTGTTGACTTCATTTCTGCGCTTTCCATTTTGACTTGGTCACAGATTCTTAAGATATTGGAGAGTGAATGAGTGTCTCTCAGCATTTCTGGTTGAAACTATTTGCTTTATATTAATAATGATTCTCTGAGGCAGATAAATTTAAAGCTCTGCAACTAATGTTGTGGCTTTTAGTCTATTTGAGCAATAAAGTTCACTTTTTTATATGCAAGAACCAACTTCACAGGAATTTTTTCCATAGGAATGCTCTGCAGTTTTGTACTCTCCTGGGTTGTAAAATCCGAAATCAAATGCTATTTCGCATTAAGCAGGAAGGGGCACTCAGTTTGACCATCTCCAAGGTGAGTGCTCGGTTGCCTGTTCTTCATGGGGTGGTCATCTGCATTTTTATTTTTATTTTTATTTTTGTTTTTGTTTTTGTTTTTATTTTTATTTTTATTTTTCCTGATATGGTGTTAGTAGCTCTAGTGGGGTGGGGAGGGTAATGAGGGAGACACTCCAGCAAAAACCAAACACTTGCAAGCATTTCTTTCTTTCTTAGCAAGCACAACTAGTTCCCTGCCAGCTTTCTGGGACTGGAGAAGCCTGTAAGTATCTCCATGGGGGGGCAACAAATTTACCTTCAGGCTGTGCATTTTCGTTGGTGATAGAGACCCTTTGCAGTTTTAGGTTTTAGTATTTCTCTCTAGTTCCCATTTATAAAATGGAGGAAAACAACACTTTTCTCTTTTACGACTGTTGAGAAAATAAATTCATTGAAGCTTGTGTGGTATTCAGATACTAATGTAGTTATGCATATCTAAATAAAGTAAGAGTGAGTCACCAACTATGAATCCTGTATGACTATTATTTAGCTTTGTGCATTCATGCTAACCATCTAGGGGAGAGTCCAAACTACTAATTTGCCATGAGGGAATCATACTTCTCTAAATCAAACAGATTCTTCAGCCTGTGTAGGTGACGATTGTTGGCTAGCAACATTAATGACAACTCAGTAGGGTACAATTATTTTATGCTGTAAAAAGATACAACTGATTGTAGGCAATACACAAAATTCAGGGCAAGGGCAATAAAATATTACAATTTTATGTGAACTATTTCAGTTAGCTTCAGGTAATGTTTTGTTTTTGTTTTTGTTGTTTTTTTTTTTTTTTTTTTTTAGTCCATGATCATTTGCAGTACATGCAATTCATTTTGTATTTTTCCCTCAGTTTGAGAGATCATGTCCTGCTTCTGAAGTCCCTTTATTATTATTATTAAAATCTGCTTTCCCTCCTTGTACAGATAATTCTATTGGATTCAGTTGGTCAATTCATATGAATGAGGCAACAGACTTTGTAACATTTCTCTTGCTTAGATACTGAGTGAGAAATATTGTCCTGTTTACCTGTTGTCCCAGTATTGTCCTATTGTTCTGGAAGTGTTTAAGGCTAGGTTGGATGGGGTTTTGAGCAACCCAGTATAGTGGAAGGCGCCCCTCCCATGACAGGGGACTTAGAATTAGGTGATTTTTAAGGTCTCTTCCAACACAAACTATTCTGTGATTTTATGATTTCTTGTCATATAGTTCTTCACCAAAAGTATATATCTTTCCCTTTTTAAAACCGTATTGTAAATGCATAGAACAGATTTAAAAGGCAACTTGAGTTTGAAAGTGAGAAAAAAAGTGGAGATGAATAAGAAAAAAAAGTATCTTCAGAATTTGTTGACCTAATACTGATTTCATTTATACCTTTTTAATCATTTTTTATAAAATAGATCATTATTTACCGTGCATGTTTTTTGTGGGGGGTGGTGGTGGTGGTCATGGTGGTGATATGTTTGAGTTGTCAGAATGCTATATAAAGCTTCACTTTCATCTTAGCATTTCTTGATGGTATCAGTTTAAATTCTGCCACCCAAGGATTTCCTCATCCTGTGTCATCCAGAATGTCCAGGGATGTCTGTACCTCAAGAATATAAATAATTTACCCCTATCCAGATATTTCTTGAACACCAAGTATGTTGAGATGAGATCACAGGTAGTAATTTTCATCTGTCTTTCAGGTATATCTTTATTTAAAAGTTGCTTGTTTCTTTGTTGGCATTGAATAATTCCAGAACTGCCATCATTATAACAAGAAAGTAAATAAAATTCTATTATATCATTTAATCACTGAAATGGTGAAGTTACATTTACCACTGTTACCTAATTTCTACCACTTCTCTTTAAGGAGAGGAAAATTTTGCAGGGTACTAGAAAGGAAGTGCAATTCTTTTGTGCTGATTTTTTTTTTTCCCGTGTTATCCAGTTGTAGCAATTTATGAAGCAGGTTTTTGTCATTAACTGTTTTTTCTTTGAAAAAAAAAAAAAAGGAAATGCAATTTGTTAAAACAGTCCCTCCCATCATCCAATATAGTTTGCTGCTTGTTTCTCTATGCTGCTGCTGCTTTCTTCAGTGTTTGAAAATGATTAGTCTCCAGTCTTCACGAAAATGGTTAAAATGTTACACTAAATAAATGTTATGTAGTCATCTAATTAAAGTGGGGAGCATAAGGCCTAATTTATGTTTCCAGTGGACATGAAGATGGAGCGGTATGTATAATATGTGATACATATAATCTTCTTGTTAATTGCTAAAATGCCTTTCAGGATTGAACACTGTTAGAAGACTACATGTACTATGATTTTCCATCTTTGTAAGAGACTGGTAGCTCATAAGAAACTGTTTACTCTGCTCTTCATATATCTAGATCAAGATCAGACAGAATTTCACCTCATTAGATGTGTTTCACCCTTTATCCCCATAGGTACTTCCCTCTTCTTCATCATTATTCTCTGAATATAGGAAAAATCATAGGAGGTTGTCTGAGAAAACTGGATTGAGAAATGAGAAATATCCCTTAAAAGAAATGTTAAATTTAGAAGAGAGAAGACAACCAGCAGAGAAGGACATTATAACCAAAATCTATGAGCATATCCAGCTGGAGGCAGTTCATGGATAAAGGGTAGAGAACTCAGTTTTAGATTAAAATACTTAATTTGAGACTTCACTGCAAATGTACTATGGAGCAGATCATCTTGAATGTCATCACATAAAGCACATACAAGACAACTGAGTGGTAAAATGAAGCCAGCAGGTGTGTACGAAAGGCAGATCCTGCCTGACTAGCCTGATCTCCTTCTATGACAAGATGACTTGCTTAGTAGATGAGGGAGAAGCTGTGGATGTTGTCTATCTGGATTTTAATAAAGCACTTGGAACTGTTTTCCACAGTATTCTCCTGTAGGATCTGCCTATTCATGGCATGGCCAGGTGTACAGTTTCCTGGGTGAAGAACTAGATCAAAGGCTGGGCTCGGAGTTATCATCAATGGAGTTAAATCCCACTGATGGCCAGTCGCTAGTGGTGTTCCTCAGGGCTCTGGATTGGGGCCAGTTTTGTTTAACATTTTCATCAATGATCTGTCTGAATGAGGAGATCTAGTGCACCCCCAGTAAATTTGCAGATGATACCAAATGAAGCAGGACTGCTGATCTGCTTGAAGGTAGAAAGGCTTTGCAGAGGGATCTGGTCAATGGGCCAAGACCAACTACATGACGCTGAAGAAGGGTAAGGATCCTGACTGCACTTGGGTCACAACTACTGTATGCAGTGATATAGGTGTGGGGAAGAGTGGCTGGAAAGTTGTCCAACAGAAAAGGTCCTGGAGGTGTTGGTTAAGAGCCAGCTGAGCATGAGCCAGCACCGTGCCCCGATGGCCAAGAAGGCCTGCATCAGAAATAATGTGGACAGCACGGCGAGGGAAGTGATTGTATGTGGCACTGGTGAGACAACACCTCTAGTACAGTGTTCAGTTTTGAGCCCCTTACTACAAGAATGCTATTGAGTTGCTTGATCTTGTGCAAAGATCAGCAACAAAGATGTTGAAAGGATATATAAGAATTATGAGGAATGGCTGAGGGAATTGGGGTTGTTTAGTCTGGAGAACTGGAATCTGAGAGGGGACAGAAGCTCTTTCTACAACTACCTGAAAGGAGGTTGCAGTGAGGAGGGTGTTCTCTTTTCTCAGGTGAGAAGCGATAGAATGTGAGGAACCAATCTCAAATTGCACCAGAGGAAATTTAAACTGGATAATAGGGAGAATTTCTTCACAGAGAGGGTGATCAAGCACTGGAGCAGGCATCCCAGGGAAGTTGTGGAGTGGTGGAGGTATTTGAGACATTTGGACAGGGCACTTAGGTACATGGTTTAGTAATGGAACTTGGAGGGACAGGCTGACATTTAGATTTGACAATCTTGTGTTGAATTAGGTGAGATCTCTCATATTTCTGTTATTTTCCTAACAGTTTCAATGACAGGTTTTAAGCACCTTTCTTGGTGTAGAAGAACCCGGTTATGAGTCAGTTATGCTTTTAAAGAGCTGAAATGATGAATCAGACATTGGACTTCATTGGCCAAAGAAACTACATAGCATCCTACAGTAAGTTCAGTTTCTCACAGTGCTTTTCTTCTTCCCCTGAGACTCTGAGCTCAGGCTCAATTATGTATGGCTAGCCCCATGTGACAATGCACTTCACTGAGTATCTGTACAAAGATTCTTTTTATTATTTTTTTTTTCCAGGTAAAAGTACAGAATTAATTTGAAGGTTGTGAAGTTTATCCAATTAGCAAGTTCTAAACTGATCTCCACATGATGAAACAAGTACTGGTTTTATATTGATATTAAAAATGATATAAAGTAATATGCATTATTTTCAGAGTATACTGCTGTCTTCAAGACACAAAGTAAATGTTTTCACAATTGGATTATATTGCTTTTTGTAGCAGTTGAATTTATTGGTATTAAATCATGCAAACAGAAGGCTTTTGTTCCTTAAAGAAAACAGAAAACTATTGAATAAATACCGAAGTGATTCCTCAGCTGAATCAAAATATTGAGCTATGTAAAAATTATCACATGAAAAAAAATCTTTAATGCTGCATAAAAGATTTTGTTCTGTTCTGTATGGTATTGAATCATCAATATAAATGCTTTCTTTGTTTTCAGTAGATGGGGAGCGTTGTGGGTAATAACTTATGTGAAAAATGTAATACTTCTATTTCAGTATGACAAAAGAAAAGAAAGGAATAAATTTTATGAAGACTGATTCAGGAGGGAATTCTGCTACAAAGAGGTGATCAAGAAAAAAAAAAGACAAACTCCTTTTCTTTTTGTTAGTCAGTCTGTGTAGACAGCGATACTCATTTGTATTAAGTATTTTTGCTATAATTGCATATTTTATGCTAATATTTTAGATAAGTCTCCCTGGGAATTTAATATATACAGGAACAGAAATGAATCTGCCTACATTTAAGGCACATGTTAGTTTCATAGATGGCTAAATATCTTGGGAAGTTCTAAACTTCATCTGGATGGTTATTGAGTGTCCTTGGGAAGTTCCCTTGAAGCGTCCTTTTACTGCAAGGCCACCAAATCAAGCAGTGATACACCTGCCTTGAATACCTCTAATTGGAAGAATGAAGTGAGACCTAAGCTTAGGTGACTTAGCTCATTTTATCTTGCTTATATGGAATTGCAAATATTAATACAGTCTAGTGTGATTTTTTTTTTTTGGAGAAAAACACTGCATGCTTTGTATTATATCACTAAACAAAGGCGTGAAAGTAAAAAGATATTACAATGTTACAAATGCTGTTATCTGAACAAAGAAACTCTAACAGTTTATGAAATAAACCGTAGAAAATACTCTCAAATCAATAGCAACAGTGAACTGCAGATGGTGAGAGGGTTTTTCTATTATCCAACTGTGGTGGTTTTGCTCATGTGGGCAGTTGAGCTCCACCACAGCTGTTCTCTCACTCTCCCTCCTCAAAGGGAAAGGGGAGAAAATAGAACAAATGCGCTCAAGGGTTGAGACAAAGACAGAGAGATCACTTAACAATTACCGACACAGGCAAAACAGACTCAGCATAGTGAGATTAGTGAAATTTATTGCCTTTACTAGCAAGCTAGAGAAGTGAGAAACAAAGGAAAGAAACTAAAAATGCCTTTCCCCTATCCACCATCTTTCACCTCCTCCACCCAAGCGGTGCAGGAGAACAGAGAATGGGTGTTGTGGTGGGTGTTATAGCACTTTTTCTCCACCACTCCTTCACAGTCACTCTCTGTTTCTGCTCCACGTGGGGTCCCTCCCATGGGATGCTGTCCTTCCCAAACTGATCCTGAGACAGGGAAGAATTTCCATGCGTCAATCCCGTGTGGGCTTCCCCCAGGCAGCAGCTCTTCAAGAACTGCTCCCATATGGATCTGTACTATGGGGTCCATCTGTCAGGAGAAAAATCCTCCAACATGGATCTCCCATGGGCAGTGGCTCCTGCCAGCTCACCGGCTCCTGCATGTTCCCCTCTCCATGGGCTGAAATCTGCTCTGGCAGGGGTTCTACACAAGCCACAGTCTCCTCCAGGCCACATCCACCTGCTTCACCGTGGGCTTCTCCATGGGCTGCAGCGTGGAAACCTGCTTCACCGTGGTACACCATGGGCTGCAGGGGGAAAACCTGCTCCACTATGGTCCTCTCCACAGGGTGCAGGGGAACTTCTGCTCTGGCGCCTGTAGCACCTTCTCCTCCTCCTTCTTTATGGACCTTGGTGTCTGCAGGGCTGTTTTTCACTCTTCACTCTCCCAGCTGCTGTTGTCCAGCTTTTTTTTTTTTTTTTTTTTTTTTTTTCTTTTTTTTTTCCCATTTCTTAAATCTGCCCTCACAAGGGCGCAAACAACATGGCTTATTGGCTTGGTACTGGGCAGCTGCAGCTTCCTTTGGGACCGGCTGAAACTGGCCCTTACTGAACATGGGGCAGCTTCTGGACTCTTCTCACAGAAGACACCACTGCAGCCCCATGCTACCAAAACCTTGCCACATAAATCCACTACACCAATATTTAAAACCCATTCTATAAATATATCTATATAAATCTATAATAAATAAATAAGTGGAAAGTGAATAAGAGTGTATTAGGTCATTGGCTTATTATTAGTTTTACAACTAAATGAAACAATAGGCTTTTTTATACTTCCCACAAACATTTTTTTTCCTTCCTGTTTGCTGAGTGAATGAGTTTGTGTGTTTCCATAAGATCCAGCTTGAACTTTGAGGATTTTGAGCTTATCCTTAAAGTGTAGAGTACTATAGTAGTATAAAATATAAGAACACCTAGAAATTTCTTAATCAAAATATATTTGCTGCTCTCTCTGAGTTTATATTACACTACATTTTTGGCAGTCTGAGTACGTGACTGTCATTATCTTCATCTGTACAATCATTAACAAATTTCACAGTGATAAACCTCTCAGAGCTGTCTACCTTCTTACATGTAGCACATACATTTGAAGAATAGCTGTTACAGAAAGTAATTACAGACAGTGTTTATAGGACATCACATTTGTGTGAACAATGCTTGCCAACCTGAAAAATCAGGAAAAAAGTGTTAAGATTTAAAAAAACAAAAACAAAAACAAACAAACAAACAAAAAAGACATTCAAGTCTTAGCTTTAGGACTGTGAAGTTCACTCTATCCTCAGTGCTGGCGCACTTGGTGCACTTGTTTATTATGAAACTGTGCTTTAGCCAGCCTGAAGGAATTGCTGTTAGTTATACAGACTGTCCTGGAAAGATACATGGATGATAGGGATAGGGATAGGGATAGGGATAGGGATGATAGCAGGGACCCACCAGTTTTAGGATGCTCATAAAAATTTGCATACTATTTTTTTTTCTTAATTAATCTAATTTACCTGCTGTAAGTGGGGATGACTCACATTAATTTGTCACTTTCTCTTTCTCTCTTTTCTTTTTTATTTTTTCTTTTCTAAATCCAAAAATACCCAATGGTACTAATTAACACCACCATGATTTACCCATGTAGGTATAAAGAAGGGAAAATTAATGAAATTAAATGAAATTAATGAAATTAATGAAATCAAAATCAACTTTAAATCATCAGAACAGAAAAAAAAAGTAAGTCAGAGTAGGTTTGTAAAGACAGTTCTCATTTTTATTATGAGAAATATATTTAAGTTGATAGCAATGTACTGATGAATGTGTGTAGAACATATTTACTAGGTTGCACCTCATCTTTCCTTTTGTATGATTTTTACATCCAGAAATAAGATATTACATCTTATTGCTCTGCCAAAACCCTATTGAATGCTTAAAAAACTATTAAGATTTTGATTCAACAAAGTACCATCAGTGTATTTTACTTTAAGTAAGTATGCAAAGTCATTTGTTGACTCTGCTATGGACTTGCTTAAGATTATGCCGGTACTTAAACATTTTACTGAAATGCTTAAACACTTTAGTGAAATAGAGCTTACTTAAGCTGGTTAGGTGCAACTCTAATCTACTCAGAACAAAGGCAAAAACATTATCCATGTATTTAAAAATAGCCTCATAAGAATTGTTTTGGGGATTTTTTTGTTATGTTTTTAGAAAATGGTAAAATTAAAAAAGATGCACTGGGTGCAGATTTTACAACTATCTATAAAGTATAAGATTGCTCTAGCAATCGTCTGAGTTGTAAGTTAGTCCCTTATTAACTATGAGGTAAAAAAAAAAAAAAGAAAGAAATACAATACTTTTTTTTTTTTTTTTAAACCTACTCTAATAACTGCCATTATGACTACTATTACGACAGTAAACAGAGTAGCATTGAATTCATTTTTGCTGATTTGTTGGTCTGCATATTTTTATTGTGTACTTAGGACTGAAAACTGTTACTTTGTTTTCCTTTCAGTATGAGTAATAGTAGAGGACTTTCAGAACATGCAAAAGAGAAAGCATGTTAAAACAAACAAGCAAACAAACAAACAAGCAAACAAAACTTTCAATTGCTGCAGTTTTGTGAAGTCAAGGAACTGTAATTCACGTCCCCACCTCATATTATAATTAATATCCTAGAATACTTTAAGTCTTAAGTTTTAGGTTTAGGTAAATTATTTGGGTATTTACTCTGACCTTCACCTAAATGATTAATATTTCTTTCATTTTTCTTGCTTTTGATGCAGTAACTTCAGACCATATAAGTGGCAAACAGGTTAACTTTTCTGGTAGTGGCTATGCATCAGCAAGTCTTATATGGGAGAAATGGATCAGGAGATCAAAGTAGCTGGTGCTAAGGCCTCTGCCACAATCTTGTTTACTGTTCCAGGGGTTGTTTTGAATTAGAATTAGTCTACTTCCCTGATTCAGATGTTCTCACCACAAATATCGTTTGAAGTCATTTGAAGGACTAACCTTTAATTTGGACCCTTAGGAACCTATTATTTGCTAGATTGCATTTGATGAATGCCTAACATGGAGTTTTCTCTTTCTTTTCCTCCAAAAGGAATCTAGTTAGCATTAGCCTTTCCTTACAGGTCAAGTGATCCAGCCCTCCACCATCCTGGAAGCCCACTCTTCATCAATACAGTCTCTTTACCTCTATTTTGACAGCAATTTGCTGACTATGAGTGAGATCATAATCTAAACCAGTTTCCCTCTAATTTTTGAACAGAGAAGACCATGAAGAGACAATGTGAAACTTCTCATCTGAAGATCCTGATGAAAGGATTACAGTGTTAAGAACTAAAAAGAATGAAAACTATTGTAGTTACACCCACACAATAAAGAAAAGCACATACAATAACCTAATTACCTCATCAGCACAGTATTTTTAATGCCTATCATCTCCAACTTATGTTAATCAATGTCAAACATCTTTTTTCACGTCAAGGGTCAAGCCTTGGTGGTGTACCATTAATGCACTTGCCTTCAGCTGGTGAGATACATGTTTATTTGCATCTTGAAAAGCACTTCTCCATTATCTTCTTTCAAAGGTTAGACATTTCATGTACCAGACCAACTCTTGATACAAGATAGGTTTTAAGTAAAAGCACCTTACTGACTTTTTGGAAGTAAATGCACATTTTAGCATCAGTAGTTGGCAGCAACAAAAGACTCCAATGCCCACACTAATCATTGACTATAAATATATAAATCTATACATGCTGAAAATTTCTATAACATAATTTTACAGATATATCAACTAGGAGGTTTCCAATAAGGATAAAATAATGGTAAACAGGACAAAGGCAGACACAAGTTAGTAATTTAGCAATTTATAGAAATGATAATTGAGTCTGGGATTGTTCAAAATATTTTTCTGTTCTAAACAGTAGGTACTATAAGAAAGAGAAATTTGAAGTAAAAGTCACATATAGTAACTTCACATATATTATATGTTACAATGAAAAAATACATGTGAGTGGTAAGGAGGATAAAGTTGTGTTCTCCCATTCTACCAAAATTTATTCAAGAGAATCTTATCACATGTCCATAGAATGGCCCTGGTTTTATTACATCAAGAGTTAAAAGCAAATTTCAGGCATCTGAGTTCAGCCTGTTGGCTGTCACTTGGCTTCTGGCATGAACACTGGTAGTCTCTGCCTTGCCATCTTGCATTTTCTATCTACTTGATGGACTTTAAGTTGTCTGCTTACTTCAGGGGATGTTGTAATCTCCTTTGATATCCATAAAGTCAGTGGACCTAATCTTATTGAAAGCTATTGAACTCCTTAAATAGATACTTTTATACCCATCCCGTGTTTTACACAGGGATTAGCATTGTTAGACTCATGAAATGTGTTTTTAACAACAACAAAATTCTGTAAGCAGCTTAGCTTCATAATGAGAACAGAGCAAGACAGAAATGCTACTCAACAAATATTGATCTGAAATTTTTTCACATGCAGAAATGATGTCACATGGTAAGAAAAGGAAGGAGAATCTGATTCATAGAGAGTTCATGACTGTGCCAGAAATTGGGCATTTTGTATTAAACCTAAATAAAAGAAGAAATATGGTTCTCATAGTACAAAGGAGAGTAGTTCAAGCTGTGAATTATGAATAGGACTGAATTATACGCATGTATTCTGCCAGTAACAAATAATCAACTTAAAATTCTAATTTTTAAACCTGATGGTTTTTCAATTACTAAGGGGAATCCATCTAAAAAGCTACTTTTATTATACTCAGGTTAGAGTAAGTTTAATTACATTAAATTGAATTAATGAGAAATAACAGCTCACCTAAATACATAGAAGATGTCTTGTTCAAGACGTGTCTATAATTGAAATTTGTTGTTCAAATCATGGGTTTGTAATATGGGAGTACCTAAATTTTTAATGTGAACACAGAGAGAATGCAGTGCTTGCATGTAACAGAAGAGTCTGCATGTATGGTCCTACCAATAACTATTTAAAAAGGAATGTTAAAAATGAGTATCTGTAATTTAAATCAACAAAATACGGAAATGCAGACATAGTCATTAATACCAGGTTGTGTTTCAGTGGATGAAACTGCAGATAAGGTGTGTGTGGCCTTAACGTTTCACCTTCTGACTTATTCGCTACCTGTTTGCATCACTGTTAAAGACTCCATTTAAAAAAAAAAAGATCAGCATCTGTAATTCTGTATGCATAAGCATTTGGGCATGCTACTTTTGTAATCTATTAGAGGAGAAAACCTATTTCTAGGATTTATGCACACATAGTACCTGGGTGTGCTTAGCATTAATGACACTTATCATTTACCAGAATGACAGTGCATTTTGCAGTCCTGTATGAGACATTTGTGCAAACACAGGTGGTGGTGAAAGGGAAGCTTGTATGAAGATATATGTCTAAATGGCTTAAGCTAGCAATGTTGAATGCCCCTGATAATACTAGATATTTCTGAAAGTTTTAGAGTATTTATTTCTAATGACACTTTAAGGATTCTCTTACCATTTTCCAGCTTCCAGATCTCTTCTGAATATATTTTTTAAGGGTACTCAACCTTAACTTCTACTGTGAGGGCACAGATTTATGCCTCATGAAATACTTGACCATGCCATTTGGTTTATCCGTAGAATGTGTCTGAATATGATCCTCTTTGTTTATAGTTCACTCCTGCCTCATTACAGACGTGTAATCAGCCACGTATTTTGAGGTTGCAGTTGGCGGGAAGGGCACAGGAATTATAGCCTGAAGCAAAGAGTAGATGAGAAAGTATGGATAAAATAGTGTTCTGATAAGAGAGAAATAATCTACCATTTGTAGTATTTACTTGAAGGAGTTTAGAAACTAGCATGGAGGAAGATTAGAGAGCTTAGAAAGAATTAGAAACCTGAAAAAATATGTAAGAGGATGGATGATGCACCTCAGGAAGAATATGTCTATATTGTATATTCTAGGAAGACAAACTTACATGGCACTTCATATAGATATGACCATGTCCTAATCTGGTATAAAGTTTATCTCCTTGTATTGCAAGCCATCTGAAAGCTCAACTTTGGTACTGGATTAGACTGACTGTGTTGCATCCCAGCTGGATCTAGCTCTGATATGTCCCAAGGCACCATTTTTATTAGCAGTTTTTTTGGGATAGCAAGCAGAGAGCGAACAATATCTGTGCTTTAAGCCAGCAATGATAAAAATTGGATAATCTTCAGTTCTTAAAGGTGATAATTCATACATTCTGTAAAAATAAAATAAAATAAAATAAAATATAAAATAAATCACTGATATTTTGTTGGTCTCAATGATGGAGAAACTTCATTACTTCATTGCCTAGACCTGACACGTTTATTTGAGAAAAAGTGTATGGCTTCCAACAAGACTTTAAGGTTACAGAGAAACAGGAGTTGTAAGCACAGATAGCATTTCCTTGTTTATTTATCAAGTAGTGTTGTTTCCGTGAGATAGTTTAATCTGAAATCACCTCTAATAAGGATGCAGAGTTGCTATGTTTGTTGTCATTAACAGAATGCAAAATTTTCAAGCGCCCATTTCAGACTGGCAGACTGTCAGTGAGGCTGCCTGCTGATATATCTGGCTCTGCTACTGGTCTTTTGTAAGAAATGCAACAAGTCACTTGATGTCCCTCTCCCTTAGGGCCAGCAAAAGGAGGATGCCACCACTCTGTATCACTTGGGGGTGTTTAAAATCAATTTGTTAGTGTGTTTAACACAGTTACTATATAAAAGTGGATACAGAAAAGCCAAATTATAGTAAAGCTGTTGTTGTGGTTATAATTTTTAGTTATTTTAGTCTAAGAATCTAGAAATATTCCTTGTATTTGCAAATGGTGTCAGCATGTGGACAGCAGTCCACATGCCATGATTTGCTTATGCTGACAAGAGCCCAGTTGTCTGTTAAAATAAAGGGTCTTTTTGGTAAACTGTGAGTTTTGCTTTTCCCACTGAAATGTTTGAAAAGTGATTTGATTGTAAAACGGACACACTGGCAATAGAAAAGCTTGAAAGATTTTTTTTTTTTTCCTAATTAGTCTGAACATAATGTGCAGTGCATAGAAGAGAATGTCTGATTTTTAGCAAAGGAAAAATGAGAGTGTTCAGCACCTCAAAAAAACCTTGCATTAAATAAGCCTTCTATCTTCCAATGTCAATTAACTGCTGTTGAACAAAAGCTTGAACCATTGTTCTGGGGAGCAGCAGAAGAATACCACCAGGCAGCGTGCAGAGGCCAGGGAAAGGGAAGCCACAGGGCTGGGACATGGCTGGCAAGGGGAGCTGAGACAGGCCCTGCTCAGGGCTGCTGAGGGCTGTGCTTGTGCTGAGATACATGCCTGGCAGTGTGGCGTGTCATTGTGTCATATTCAGCCAAATGTGAGCAGGGTGGAGCCAGAGGCTAGGACCGAAGACATGGATGAGAGCTTGCTGAGCTTGTGGGCTTCCTGAAGCAGGCAAAGGCTGTTTGGGCAGCAGCCAAGGGGAGAGCCATCCCCATAGGCCTCAGGAACCCAGGATGGAAAGCCCAAGTGTGGTGCGTGTTCATGTGTACCAACATGATGAACATTTCCTCACGAGCTCTTTCTAGCTTCTTGGGTGGGTAAGAGATAGGAGGGTTTCCTGTCCCTCCCTGCTGTTTTTTTTTTTCAGGGGATCACCACTAAGCATGCTTCACATGATGGCCTCCTGTCTTACTCTTAATGAGGACATCTTTAACTTAGCTTCAGATCCAGATGGGTTATCAATTTCAGATTAAAAAAAAAAAAGACAAAACAAAATATCTGTGTGAGATTTTTTTCTTCTGCCAAAAAATTCTGAGAACAATACTTGGACTTGGTTTCAAGGAAGGCACTTCATATTGTAAACCAAATGTAAACCAAACAAGACCAAAAGTAATAAGGAAATGAAAGTGCACACACAGTCAGTAAAAATTTGGATTAAAAAAAAAAAAAGAAGAACTTCTCCTCTATTTTAAATACAAGAATTTTACAACTACTAAGTACTTTTTTGTTGTTGTTGTTGTATTACCTTTCCCTTAGTGGCTTAGCTGCTCTGTATATAACGTAGTATACAATTTCACTATTAGAAAATTATGGAGTAACGTAACTAAGAGTAAATGATCTTTTTTATCACAACCATAATATAAAATATACCTTACAGATGGTTGTTATTAAATACTAATTATTAGTAGTATTACTTTGAATCATGGATGAATTTGTGCAATATAATACAGGATGCTGGAGCAGATCAGAAGATGAATTGGTCTCTAAGTATGCTGCACAGTTCTGAATGTGACATTCAAGTAGTCTTTGGGTGCTTTGAAGAATTTGTTTATTCTTTGATCCCTACTCAACAATATAACTTCTGTAACTGGATATCTCAGCATAATAAATTAATCACAACATGAATGAAGATACGAAATTAAAAAAATAAAAAGGAAAAAAAAAATCTACCTCTTCCCCCTCTTCCCCTCCCCCCCCCCCCCCCCTTTTTTTTAATCTTCATTAAAGAAAAAAAAAAAATGCTCTGATTTTCAGTTCCTGGAATGAGTACTACAACTGGTTGTCTCAGTTTGACTTTATGGGGTAATGTATAGAATTCCCTTGCCCATTCACAAAGATGCAATGTTATAGGGTAGTCCCTGTCAACAGCTTCTTCATTACTGGATTTATATGACAAGCAGGGCTTATGTCTGCTGTAGTTAGTCAGACATAAGTTTTCTTTCTATGCCTAGAAAAACAGAATTCTTCATTCTTTGTTCCTGATGTTTTTTTAATTTCTTCCTATGATGAATAGAAGCAAGGATTTTCCAGCTCATGAGTGCTATTGATGCTTCTTATATGTAATAACTGGATTTCACAAAAATGTTGTTGTATCCAGTTGGCTTATGCCAAAATCAGCACTCCAAAATATGAATAGTTATGCTAGTATGGCCTCAACCTTGATTCAAAATGCAATCAGCATGTGGCTGAAGTGTTAGCACATATGTAAGATACAATCAGTCTTAGGAGAAGCATCATCCTATGGTGTGATTATGGATTTTTACACAAAGTGAATAAAAAATTTTATCCCTTAGTTAGAAAATAACTATAAAATTGTAATTTTCTGTCACATTTTTCTTTTATTTTTTTTTCAATCAAAAAAAGGGCAAGTTTTTACAAGGTAAAAACTTTCTTTCAAATTCTATGCTAAGGAAAATTATATGACTATGTCATTTAATTTGTTTGTTTGTTTGTTATTTACTTAAACTCTTTTAGCTTATCGAAACTATTCTCCAAAGATTTTTTCTTTTTAATTAACAATTGATGTTCAGTGCTTGTAATGCCAGAATGAAAGATGATCCCATGTCCATTCCTATGGACTTGTTCACTGGCTGGATTGCATTTCCATAATGCATTATGTCCTCCGTTATTGAGCACCTTGCTTGCTTTGGAGATTTCTTCTGTATAGGGATGTTAATCCATAAGTGTTGTTAAACAATAAATGCATTTTAATTCTGATCTGAATGCTCCTGGGCAGTAAGACAAAACGAAAATACAAGATGCACAAACAATTTGAAAAGATTCTCATGCTTTGCCTCAGTACAAAACCAAACCAAAATAAATTACATTCATCTCTGTTACACTTTCTTTTAGTTATTTTTATTTCCTATATTATCCTCATCCTTTCCTATGTCAACCCACAATCTACCTTTTTTTTTTCTTTTTTTTTTTTCATTTTTTTTTTTTCAACTGTATAACACAACAAGCATTCTTTTTTCCCCTGGCTCTAAACTGGAACTTTTGAAGAGTCTGATCTTACCTTTCAGCCAGAAAGAGGAGGAAAGATCAAAGAATTCAGTCCATCCCCTTCAGGTATGCTACTTTTATAATTATAAAACATACCATGTGTTATATATATATTCCATATCTCTAAAGACATGTCTCTGAAAGTATTACTGAATATCTAGTTGCTTAACATTTCTGTAGTGCTGCAGGAGAATCTAGGGAGATAAACCTTGGAAGTGAGATAAAATTAAATGTAATAGTTTGGAAAACATGATAACTGCTAGTGGTAACTGGTTAAGAAATAATTTCATTATTTTAATAGTCAGCAAGCACTTGAATGTTTGAGAATAAGTTAGAGTAACTCATATGGCATTTGTACAAAATCTTCCAATAATAATAAAATAAATTGGAGTGCGAGAGGAGAAACATTTTGACAAGATTTGAAATATAAAAATGAAATAACCTTATTAAACATATCTGTGAAGTTGCCTACAAATTCTGTGAGCAAAATTTCTCCCTTTGCTATGAAGAAATTTTAACGTTTGAAAATCTGTCTGAATATTTAAATTGTTATAGTAGGAAGCTCTGAATATAAAAAAGTGATGACATTACAGGCTTCTTCACGTTTATGTCTGTTTTCAGAAGATGAAAAGTAATTCTAAAGTTATTAGTAAGTTATCTATTGTTTCTTTATTGGCAAGTTTTTGCAGGCATTTATTTGAACTAGCAATGCAGTCAATTTTTATCTGGTTTATGATCTGATATATAGAGGATGTACAAATCAAATAAAAATATGTTACATCTTTAAAGGAGCAGTATCTGATCCATTCAAATTAGTTTACCTTAGATTTGTGGTAAACACTTTACATTGCTATAAGATTAATAGAAAATATAATGAATATCAAATCAATAAATTGATTTGGAATCAATATGCCAAATAGACATAAGCAGCGAAAATATTGTCTGTAAAATAACAGTCTGCTGAACTCAAACTGTGAAAAAGAGAGCCTTCAGAAAATACTGATTAAAAAAAAAACAAACACACAGAATGAATGACAGAAATCTTGTGCAGTCCCACTGCTTTGCGTAAAAGAAGTAATACATTTGTGAAATCACAGAATCACAGAATTTCTAGGTTGGAAGAGACCTCAGGATCATCGAGTCCAACCTCTGACCTAACGCCAACAGTCCCCACTAAACCATATCCCTAAGCTCTACATCTAAACGTCCTTTAAAGACTTCCAGGGATGGTGACTCCACCACCTCCCTGGGCAGCCTGTTCCAGTGCCTAACAACCCTTTCAGTAAAGAAGTTCTTCCTAACATCTAACCTAAAACTCCCCTGGCGCAACTTAAGCCCATTCCCCCTCGTCCTGTCACCAGGCACGTGGGAGAATAGACCAACCCCCACCTCACTACAGCCTCCTTTAAGGTATCTATGCATCAGAACAGGGGAAGGATAAGACATTTGTCTCTGAAAATGCTATCAAGAGAAGATACCAGGCAGAAATACTGAAGATGACATCTTTGATAGAGTGGGTCAGTGTTTCCCACTTTGGTCTTTGCCTGTACATTCAGAAATTAGTAGTTTCTGACTAACAGGTAACATTGATGTCCACAGAACTCCCCCATTAGTTTACTGAAGGTTCTTTCAAATCTTGAAGAAAAGTAGGCATTGCAGAAGACAGAGAGGTGGTGATCAGTAAGAATATTAGTATTTTGTACATATACAGCAAAAGCTCCTTCAAAGCAGAGATAGCAGTGAGATAGCATGAAGACATTTGTTCTGAATACCTAAAATAAAGGTCTTTCTTTGCATTAGTTAGCTGAGATAGTAAGTAGGGAGCCAGTAAAGAAAATTAAGTATTAAAATGACTTGGTCATACCAGCCAGTGATTTTTTTTTCAGATCAGCATAACCCATGATTATTTATGGGGTAGGATTGTATATGTTTAAGGGAAAAAGCTGCTGAAGCCATGTCAAGTCAAAGATGAGATTTGTACAAAAGCTACATATGTGACTAAAATAGAATGCTACATGTCTTTCCTGTCTGGTATTGTTACGCCTACAGTAAGTATTGACTGTGTGTCTGTCCACACAGTTAAGGAGTGGTCTGAATTCTGGTTGCAAAGGTATGTCCAATTGCACAAGGAAGATTTTGGGAAGTAGGAATTAAATAATTTTGTAATTCTGTTTCAGAACCCAATATCTTAGCATTTGTAATTACAGAACAATTTGCTGTTTTCTCCTTTTCCTTCTACTATAAACTGTTAGTTCTCTTCTCTGACTCAAATGAACCCAGTAGGGCAGAAATTTGAGTAAGTTTCTTTCTCTTACCTCTGATCCTTTATCTCTGTGGTACCATTTCTGCTTGCACTTTACATTTTCTGATTTGACTGGGCCACACAAAGCCTAAAAGAAGGTAAAAATGGTCATCCTTGCTGTAGGCAGGTGTACAGACTCTCTTCTGTGCACTGAATTTTGGCAGATTTTAAGCCAAGAGTTTGAGAAGTTTTGAGGAGTTAATAGTGTAAATATCCCATGACTAATGGTGCAAAATTGGTCACAGAGGTGAGGTCATAGAAACCACCTCAGTAGTGAAGGACTTTTTTCACTGCAGTAAGAAGAGCTCTATGGTTGTACCGTCTACAGTGGTCAGCAAGTTAGTGAGTAAGGTACAAAGAAGAGGAGAGAGCTCTGGTTTTGTCAGCCTGATATTGAGGGGATGGACAATTTGTTAGTCAGATCCTGTTTTATTCTGGTAGGAGAATTCACATCTAGAGGGTGAAGCAGAATCATTATTGTAGAACTTAATTAGTGTTTGTGGGTGATTTTTCTCAGAAATAAAACAAATAAGAAGACCATGAGATCAAGGAAAGATCCTGTGGAAAGCCACAGAGAAAAGGAAGGGAGAGAGGTATGAGAGACTGTGAGAAGCATCTTCCGAAAAGTTTATGGAAGAACATTTTGAGAAAAGGCGAGCTTGCAAAACATGAAGCCACACTTACAAATAGCTGCAGATTATGCAGGTATTTGCATACTTGTATGTGTGACACAACAATAATTTTGTGATAGTGGTAAAACTTCCATTGAGAAGTTTTTAAGATTGATCAGCAATCCATTACCCGTATGTGCACATATTGTATATTTTATCTATAAGTATGCATGAATGAAACTGCATAAGACTTAAAAAATCTAGCTCCAATTGCTATGTATTTTATGTTTTCTACACTTGGACTAAAATAAATGACAAAGACATTTATACACAGTCTCAAAAAGCAGGAATGCTGGCAATTCCTTACTTGGACAACAATGATAAATACTCTCTGCTTCATATGAGATCAGGAAATCACTTGCCTTTAAGCCATCCAATCTAAGGGTATTAATTATGTATTACATCTCATGAACCTTCTAAATTTAGATAGCCTTGAGGGGATTGGTGTGATTTATTAATATACTGACAAATAATTAGCTGAGAAATGTATCATGTATATTTCATCTGTAGCCTGGAACTTGAGCCTTTGCCACTTGGGAACATGAAAAATCTAAGGGTCTGTCTATCACTTTACTAGTTATTGAAGACCGACTTTTTTACCATTTTGTATAGCTAAAATACAACATGAAACACTGACGTTGTTCAAAAGTGATGCTTCAGCACCCCTGAAATTCATGGTGTTAGTAAAGTTAGATAAGAGTGAAGTATGCTTCTGAATCAAAGCAATTAAAGTCTCTTAATGAATGGAAGGCTTGAATAAGTACCTGGTTATGGTTATTGGCAACTAATGCACTTGAACCAATGCTGCAGCTGGTTGAACTACTGTTATGAACAAAAGAATCTGTTTTTAGTTCTATAGCCTAAAGCCTTGCAACTAATGCTACTTGTAGCAACTATTAAAAGGGTCGCAACTCAACTTCATTAGCAAATAGATTGTTTTGAACAAAGATTAAGGAGGATAGAAATTGAAGATTAGATTGCTAAAGTCACTTCTGTAGTGCAGAAAGAATCCTTGAGTGGAAATAAATGGCCAGTCTGATAGCTATTTATTTGAGATATCAGGGTCAAAAAAATTTGTGTGTACCTGTACTGGTACACAAAATGTAGCAACGAAACTTTTAAGTTCCTACATTAAAAGACTATGAACATTGGAGAGCTGATCACCA
Organism: Anas platyrhynchos; assembly: GCF_047663525.1. Classification (NCBI taxonomy): domain Eukaryota; kingdom Metazoa; phylum Chordata; class Aves; order Anseriformes; family Anatidae; genus Anas; species Anas platyrhynchos. Next base: position 60,366,014 of record NC_092588.1, on the reverse strand, counting down.
AAAAATCATAAAATGTAAGGCTATCATTACTTTTGTGGCCTGCAGATGTGTGTGTTCCACTGTTATCATTGTAATACCTTTTTTTTTTTTTTTTTCTTTTTCTTTTTTTTCCTTACATTTCACAGTTTTTGGAGCAGATATATAGAGGAACAATGCAATATATTTTCCTTCCTATGTCCTGATTTACCTGCACTGGTCTTGTCTGACCAGTTGTTCTGTTCCTTCTCCCTTACTACTCCTCTCCAGAAAAAAATATTCCATCTGTTCTTGTCACTGCTCCCCTTCCAGTTGCTTCCATCAAAAGCGAATACCTAGAAAGCCATATTTAGTCTTCAAATTATAGCGCACTGGGTCCCTCTGTAGGGATGCAGATGCCTGATGTCTAGGAGCTCTAAGCACATGCAACATGCTCAACAGCTAGAAACTTTGTCTTAGCTTCCTGCCAAGTTCTTGATAGTCCTTCCAGTGCACATATACGATCAGGTTTTTCAAGCTTATAACTTGAGCAAGTATTAGTTGCATCTCATGGGTATAGATTCTATAAACTATATATTTATAAAAACAGATCTCTTGCCAGGCGTATGCAGATTCAGGCAATACAAACTTGGAAATGGCAATACAAACTTGGAAAAAAGGCAAATGTCAAGGGACTAGTATGAGAGATTACTTTAAGTGATTAGCAAAATGGCAGAGGGCAAAGGAAACATTTTCACTGATGGTTGTTCTTTCATCTCTCAACGAGTAATCATGCTCTTCAATCTAAAAATCTTTCAATTCTAATGCTCTCAGTATTTACTAGTGACCTTCATCCACTGTCATTCTCCAAGTTGCCAAATTTACTATAGTTGACTGCAGCAGCTCTGAATCCAGATGAAAGGTTTTGAAATGCTCATTGTCATTTGTATTGAAACAGAGTAGCACCCCCTGCAACAAAGTTCTGTAAATAAAATAAAATTTGTCTCTTTACTCTGTCAGGTGTTGTTGCTCAGCCAGTATCACTGTCAGCAAGTATTTATACCTTCATAGAAGGATAGAAGGGAAATAACAGGAAGACAGTCATTTGTTTTCAAAATGAAGTCACAATGAACTTCTGCACAGAAAGTGTTGCAAAATAAATCCCAACACCAACCCAAAAAAGCCACCTCCAAATATTTAAACTACTTAAAATTGGATCCAGACTGTGGCTAATGGTGATAAGTAACAAATTACTTACTGAAGAACAGCAAGAACTATTTTAGCCCTTTCTGTAAAACAGATGGGCATAGGTTTGGAATATGACACTAACTTATTTTCTCTTTTCTGGAGAGTGTCTTAAACAAATTCTATCTCGCCTGATTAAAGTCCTCAGTTTGATTTTTCTGGGGGGAGGAAGGTTCTCTGCTGTCTCTTCAAAACAGATACCAACAGATTCCACTGTAAAGGTCTAGAACCTTCATTTTAATTTGTCAAATCTCTCTTAAAAACTAATCTGTGCTCCTATTTTACAATGTATATTCTTCAGACTTCTGAAGAGAGGGACATGTCTGAAATTCTGACACTGTGGTGTGTCAGAGATGTCATTTCCATGCTCTGCAAGGATGGTTTGCAAATTAAAGTCATTATTCTGGCTTTTTCTGCTCTACTTTGTATTAACTGATAAAGCTACTGAAACATTCTGTCACATACCTCTATTGCCAAGTTACTATATCAACTGTAGATAATTGCAAAATAACTTCCAATAAATTTATGCAATCCTGATTGCAATCCATAATTTCTGCCATAACATTGGATTTTTGCAACTGTTGTCAGTCCAAAGTTGTTCTTAATACTTCAGCTGCAAATACAACATAGGTCATGTTGCCTACTTTAATCTGTCACTGGAATTTACTGTCTGCACTTACTGTATACCCAGTTTTTAACTACTAGCCTCAGGCTAGGCTACACAATATCACACAGTTACCAACTCAGATGTAATACAAAAATTAAACAACTGTTTCCAGAAATTAGGACATTGCTGTTCCCTGAACAATTCAGGCTAAACTATACTAAACTCAGTTTACCCAAGGACTCACAAAAATTTAGGGAAATAATATAAAATTTATTTATTTTAAAGGCAGTAACTGCATTTCTTTTCTCTTCAGGTCAAGCCTGGAGACTGGAGGAGACAGAAGGGTCATTGACAAGTGGAAAGTTTTGAGTCTTTTCCATGGTGGTAGCAACCATAGAAAATTTATTTTTGATATGGATTCCAATAGTTTGTAAAGGAAGACTACTTAATAGCCTAGAATTAATCTTTGGTGGAGAATATGGAAATACTTTATAGATCTCAGAAATCAATGAAGTAGAAAGGAGACCATCATCTGCAAAATGTGCAAAGTATATGAGGCAGCAAATTGTTTTTAAGCCCTACATTATCAAACACATATCTAGAGGCAAGTGAGGCAAGTTTGTCAAGTTCATAAAGCAGAGAAAAGGAGTGTTTTGTAGTGTGCTGAAGGTGTGAGTTTGAATAGCACATCTGTTTCTGATTTTTTTTTTCCCTTCACAATTCCACCATATTGAGTAAGTGTTTACCTGATTACTCAGGCTTCTACATATAATTTTCCTGGGTCTGGTTTACTGTTAATGCTTGAGTTGATAGCTGTATGGGTAAAATTCTTATTAAATGATATCTTGATTTCCATGGCGTCCCCTCCTGTCCTTTAATTCCTGTCTTTTTTTTTTTTTTTTTTTTTTTTGAAACTTATGATGGCAGGTATTCTTCATCATTCTCCTAATTATTTCTCACTATTTTTATAAATATCAACGTGCCATCTGATCAGCCTTCAACCTCAGCTGTATTGGCCAGGAGACAATTGCGTATAACTAGTAGTTTGTGGTTTTTCTTTTTCATTCTGCTGCTTTTCACAGGACTTTGCCAGGAGCACACCCAGAGCAATTTATTTATTTATTTATTTTTAATTTCTTCTTAAGTTTCCCTTTTCCTGTAATACACCCATGAATTTTACAACACTGCTCACAATCACACTAATAATTCTTGTCTCGTTATTTCCATATAGTTCACTGGCAGTCCATAACCATCTGCTGTATCCTGTCTTACACTCAACTTGTAAACTTATTTTTAAATTTCTAGATAGACACCATCTTGTTCTGTGTTTTTGTAATATTACTTACAATGGTATCATAGCTCATGACAGGAGCTGCAGGCAGGAACACAGTACAAGTAAATTATTAGTTTTGGATAGGTGTCATTCTCCTGCAAAGGAGACTGAAGTTACATATGCAAAAAGAAATTTGCTCTGCTTATTAACAAGTAACAATTAGGTCAGCTGAAATTCTGATTAGAGTGGACATTATATGCAAGTCTTTTAGATGTCATTTCTGAAATGTCAATCTATATAATGCAAGGCTGGTATTCCCATTTGCAAGAGTAAATTTTGGTTCACCATTTTGTAGTTTGCTGTAATGTGTTCTTAAAAATGTAAGGACTTAATATCTAAATTTGCTGCTGCTATTCCTGTGTAACATCATCTTTCTATTTCACTTTGAATCCATGATTCTTACTCCCCTAAGGGATTGTCTCAGTTCAGTGGCTAAGACATGAATATTGCTGTTTTTTTGGGTGTGATATAGGGTCTTGTTGAAGAATGGTTGCCAGTAATAAAATAAATGGTTGTAAAGCCACAAGTGTTAAAAAAAGACAGAATTAAAATAAACTGTTCAACCTTTCAGTTATATGGGACAGGGAAAAGAGAGACAACAAAATTTGACTCCTAATTCAGCTTTGCAAAAGTGACTCTGAAAACAATATCCACATTTCATAAATGAAAGACAGCACCTGCCTGCTTTTCTTCTGCTTTCTTGCAGCATTAATGGGCTTAAAATGTTGTTATTATCCTAATTGATGGTAAATGGCCTTTCATGGCACCATGAAAAAAAAAGAGTTTAAATGAAAGTTAAAGTTCTGTAACAACCTAGCATACATATTAATTTTACTTTTTTTTTTTTTTATATCTTTTTTAAGTTAAAGGAAGAAATACCATGACCTACTCTAACTTTCTGAAAGTCATAAAGATTTTCTGATTAAGTATCTTTTAAATGTCTGGGATCTGAGACTTAACCAAAAGGTATTTTTCTGGAAAAGTATATTTATTTTAAAATTTTTATCAATGGGGAATCCAGCTAATCTATGATTATTTTTTTTTCCACAATGATAGTAATTAGGCCTTCCTGAAAAATGGAATTTATTTTTGTACCAAATATGAAAATTCAAAGTCTGTCTTTTTTTTTTTTTTTTTTTTTTTTTTTTTTTTTTTTTTTTTCTTCCTAATTAATGGATAAAATCAGTTTGGGAATTTCCAGAATTCTCCAGAATATTGTCTTTTCATGGCCATTTCATTAGTTCAGATTTTTTAAGTTGGTAAACTAAAATAGAAAAAATGAAAGAGCAGAAGCAACTGGTTTTACTGGTTTTGAAGTTATCTAAATTAAGCTTTTTGTCCGTGTGTTTTTTTTTTTCCCCAGGAGCAACAACAAAATGGTAGTGAAATCAATGTATCTATCTAATCAGTTCAGTGGAAGCTGACACCATTACTAAGTATACTAAGTACAATGTATTATCAACTAAGTATGCATCACACATATGTTTATATATGCACATGCTTATACATAATCAAGGTAAATTTTTTGTTTGTTTTGTTTGTTAGTTTCAGCAGATCTGTTTCAGCAGATCAAATTAATGGAATTATTTCACCTCACATTTATAGTCTATCACCCATTTGGTTATTTCTGAATTTTGAACACTGAAGCTGGATGCAACATTTTAGTAACCTCCATGTTAGAGAAAATACAAAGGTTGTAGTGTCTTTGTGTACCATGAATTCTTAATTTTTCAAGAGAGCCAATGCTTCCCAGTATTGTGCATTCTGTTAATTTCACACTTGGAAGGTACCATTCAAGGTTTGGCTTCAGCCACTGAATTGAAAAAATGAAGATTATTTATTTGTTACATATTCTCATTTGTATGTTACCTCTCTGTCATTTACAAACTTCTCCAGTAAGGATTTCATTGTTTTCAGTTGCTAATAAACTGATAAACAAGTTGATTCAGGAACCAATCCCTGGCTTCCTAGAAATATGTCGTGCAATTCCATGTCAAGCACATTAGTGAAGTCTGGTTATATTACCTCAATGTTATTGTACCTAGCCAATTTATTTATTTATTTTAATTTCAACTATTAACAAGTTAGATAGACTGGTTTCTTTTATATATATATATCTTTTTGCTGCCGTGTCCTGAAGTAATTACTGACATTTTCATGCTGGCTAAACTTTCCACTCTCCCAACTAGAGTCTTTTGGAATATCAAAGAAAACCAATTTATTGTTAATTTATTTTTTAAACAAACAAACAAAAAACTATTTCTAACTAGCATTTCTCTCTGTCTTATTAGGTTTTGTAATGACTGTAAGATATTCTGCATTTTAGTTCTGCTCTAGTTTGCTCTGGTTCAGTCTGTTGCCTACAAAGATTTCAAACAGTTTGAGACTCACCATTCCCCAAATAAAAATTAGTTTAAATTTGCAATGCTTTGACTGATTCAGTTATTGATAAATAAGGTGAAAAGAGTTTCATATTGTAGCAACGAGAAACCCTTTTACTAACTAGACATTCTCTAGAAATGGGAGAAAAATCTGCAATGAATGAATGGATGTCACTTTTAGTTTTACACTGAAAAATGCAGCTGTGAGCAAAAATTGAATGCTACCGAACCAACAGCACACTAAAATGGCAACTTAGTTTAATGGTAACAGTTCAACCTTTTCAAAGGACTGTTCAATGCACTTAGCCTCCTCTCCTATGGTAATGCTGAGTGATGAATCCAGCTGTTTCATGGAAACAGGTGCTTCCCCTGGACTTGGTGGTATTAGTATTCCAAGTTCTGGAATATTTTGAAGAGGAAGATCCATTAACTGCTTCTCTTTAGCCTTTTGAAATTTTGAAAGCTTATATATGACCAAAAAAAAAAAAATCTTACTTCCCAAAGTTGTTTTTGATGTGTATATTTGAATTCATTGTAATATTCATTAAGCCATGGTAATCAAGTGATCATTGATGAGTCTATAAGATTTGTAGCCTAGTAAGAATGGCAATTTAAGCACAGATATTCTTTGGAATAATCCTTGTTTAGTTCCATGTAAATGAGGTTCTAGCTTTGCAAACTTAAGAGGTTTATATATTTTAATTAAAAAATAAATTTGCAGAAAGAGAGGCATGATATGTATGGATATTTATTAGCAAAGGAAAATTCCCGAGAATATTACGAGTCAATTGTGGTCTTTTTTTTGGTTTTTTTCTTTTTTTTAAATAAAATGGAATGACTGAGGTGTGGAAGGCCATGAAATTTGTAAAAAATGTAGAAAAAATAGTTTAACTCAAAATATAATTCTAATTTTGTGAAGGCATTTTTCCTTTACAGTTTCAGCATTTCACTGAATATTTGGTGGCCATGAGAAAACAATGAGGAAATTAGTATCATCTCACTTCCTATGACACAAAAAACAGTGACAGCAGAACAGTATTCAGGAAAATCATAGAATCATAGAATAATTATGGTTGGAAAAGATCTCCAAGATCATCTGGTCCAACCACCACCCTACTACCAATGTCACCCACTAAGCCATGTTCCTAAGCACCACGTCCAACCTTTCCTTGAACACCCCCAGGAACAGTGATGTCACCACCTCCCTGTGCAACCCATTCCAGTGTCTGAATACTCTTTCTGAGATGAAATATTTCCTAATTTCTGACTTAAACCTCCCCTGGCACAATTTGAGGCCATTCCCTCCTAACACTAGTTACCTGTGAGAAGAGGCCAACCTCCAGCTCCCCACAACTTCCTTTCAGGTAGTTGTAGAGAGCAATAACTCCTCCCCTGAGCCTCCTCTTCTACAGACTAAATAACCCCAGTTCCCTCAGCTGCTCCTCACAGGACTTGTGTTCCAATCCCTGCACCAGCTTCGCAGCCCTTTTCTGGACTACTCTGAGCAATCAGATAGAAAGGAAGCATTTTTTGTTCGCAGTTGTTGTCTTTCTTGGATATAGTGACTTAATTGTCCAGATAGAATTATTTTGGGGGTATGTGAATGTATTATTATTGTTAACAGTCTAAGAATTTGTTCATCCAAATTTTGACCTTACATAGTAAATGTGTTTGGGTAAAAATATGTAAAAAGTAAGAGACAGGAAGACTAATTGTGTTCAAGGGTAGAAAACATGATGCTGCTTGAAGCAGTTTTCAAGATAATTGATTTCATATTATTTGTGGTCTTGCAGCTTGGATCCCATTTCAAGAAGCCACCTCTTTTTAAGAGGGCAAATAAGCCACATGCTTGTAATCATCCCAAAGCAACAACTTAATGACATTTTATTGCACTGGCTAGGACATGCAAAAAATGGAGACTATAACTGTTAATATTTGTAAGTAGCAGTATGCATAAAAGGGAACATGACTTTGAAGTATTTTTTCCTACATTACGGGAAACATTATATAAATCCATTATATAAATCCATTATGCATTAAAAATAATTTGTTTTATCATTTAATGTATTTTTCCATGGAACATTAAAAGAATAAATGCAAGTTCTACATTAATGTAAAAATGTGTATAAACATCACTTTCTGATGATGAATACTCTGTAGGTAATGTAATGTAATATATTAGCTATATTAGCTATTTACATCTACAGTGGTACTGACCTGCATACCTCTAAAACTTTCACCATATCAGAAATTTATTGACTGACTGTTTCTTCACGGGGAGAGTAAACCTCTTTTAACTTCTGTTATCTACCTTGTTTGTATTTCATGTTGAGGTGAAAACCACTTTGGGCATTAATATACAGAAATATATTTTCCTCTAGATTTTGTCCTTCCTTCATCCTTATGATTTCAACTGATCTGAGGAGAATGCAAGGTTAGATTCCTTAGTTGCTTAGTTTTCACATGGAACATTTTCATAATGTCAGAAGCTTCAGCTTTTGTCTTTTGTGCATGAAATTTTCTTTCAGGCATGATTTCATGAACTTTTCTAACATTTTGAGGTAATAAAGTCTTGAGGTATGTAGTGTGTGCAATATCCTTTGCAAGATAAATCTGAGGATTGCTAAATTAATTTAATTTCATATTATACAGGGGAGAAGAAAAGTATTCTTCAACAACATCAGTCTTCATGCACTTTTGAGGTGTCCCCAGGTTGCATATAAATAGATTATTCTCCACAGGGCATGGTTGGGTAGGAGCACATTCATAATTGCAGCATGACTAATAACATTTTGCCTTTACTAGAAAAATGCCACAGGCTTTGTATTGACCTGAGAGTTCAGGGTCTCAGGACCTGTGTATGTCTGCCTTGGTCAGAGTTGATTTTATTGTGTTGCATGGTGGTTAAGTGGCTGTAGCCTGGTTTAGTGTAAGCTCTATGAATACAGCATATGGTCTGTAACTGGGGCTGGGGGAGGGTATTGTGCAAGGTGTAGATGGGAACCAGAAAAAAAACAAAAAAAAAAAAAAAAAGAAGAAGCAAACTGTGATAAGAAAACATGTAAGTATGACCCAGAACTGAGGAGAAAATGACTCTACCACCATCGCCATGATCAATTGCCTCCCAGTTCAAGCCATTAACAATTCCTCTTAAGGCTTCCCTGCTCTTGAGGAAGAATGAAACTGCCAACTTCAGGACTCAGACTGAGCATAACATTGGGGAAGAGAAAGCTTTATATACCTATTTAATGGTATTAATAAATATACTTTTATTTATTAATTAGATAAGTTGTTTGATTAGGTGGTTAAAACACCAACCAGAAAAACTGTAAATTTTAATTTTCATATATGTGGTGTCTTTAGCAAGAATTTGGGTGTAAAACAATCTGTCAACTCAGAGTATTGTGGCAAAAAAAGTCTGTTATGTCTTTTCTCAAGTGACTTTTCCTGACATTTGCAGTCATAGAGAACATCCAGAAGCTTTAACAGGGGTTCCACAAGTGCTAAATTCATTACAAGATGAAAGCAAAAAAGCAGATACTTCTGTTGCTAATCTGGGAGAAACATGAAGGACATTTTCATTGCAAACTGATTTATGCTAACTTTTTAAAATTCTCAAGTCAGACCAGTGTGGAAGAAGCTGTATAGAGAACTCGACTAGATTTTCTCTGAGATCTAGCAAAATCTACAATGATAAGAGTCCCTCCCCTCCCCTCCCCTCCCATCCCCTCCCCTTTTTATAGTCAGCACCCCTTTCTGAGACTTAATATGTCTCTACTTGTTTCCAAACTCTGCCTTCCTTGAATAATATTGCTGACAGTATTTTACTTTGTTCTCCTGGTGCTTAAAATGAAAAAAGGCTCATTAATCTGTGACTCCAACAACACCAGCAGCGAGTACAGTGTGTGTCCAAATAACAGAAAAAGCTATAGGCTGGCCACAGGGGGAAAAAAAAAAAATGTTTCAGCTTGTATATTTTCAATGCAAGCAATTAAAATGGTGAATAATTTAAGTATTATTAAGTATTATTTATGCACAGTAACTGTACTTTCTGGAGAACTCATGAGCAGTGCCATGGTCTATGGCACTAGTTTCTACTGGCATCAAATCCCATGAGCCTCTATGAATGTAAATGATCAGGCCCCCATACTCCCTCACTCAGTCATAAGGAAATTTATGTGACCTCATCTCAACTGTTTGCAAGGACTTCATATATTTCTTTCTAAAGAAGATAAAGCTATATTTTACTACACTGAAAACAGTTTGTACTAGTGTAAAAAGATGCCTGCCACAATGATGTAACACGTCAGATATATGCATTTTCCTTTGCTGTAGCCCTTTATTGTCAATGTAATTAGAAGAACTTTAAATTGATAGTCCATTACAAATCTCTCTTACTTTATTCCTTCATTGTAGGTATATATTTTAAATTAATGATGATGTGAACTTATCTCTCATCATTAATGGCATTAATTGATGCCATCCACATTAAATGTAGAAAGATCTTGGTTTATGTATTTAATTATTTGCATTTCAAGTTGCTGAGAGTGTCAGACTGACAAATGTACTAAACATTAATGAATATTATTGTCCACTGCTGTGACACAACAATTGATTTTGACAGTCTTGGCACAGAAAAAAAATCCCTAATGTTCTTGTTCTAAGAACATTAGGCAACTATAAAGATACAGAGATACATCTGTGGGAAACTAGTTTGCATCCTAACCTGCAGGTGATGAGAACAACTGATGGGAGGTCATGCCATATCTCGGTATTGAAATAAAATGACTTTTCTGTTGATTAAGTACACCTGTGTGGGGTAAAATATCTACTTTTTCATTTGGAGACACAAAACTATTATGATTATTTTTTTCAGCATTACTGAAAAATTGATAGGCCAAAATATTATTGTTATACCTCTCATGTTGTGGGAAATTATATCACTTTCATCACAGACATCAGTTCTTAAAAAATAAAATTATCAGTTAATAAAGCCTTGATATTTAAAGATGTGCTCATTGATTCTATTCATGATTTGTCCCACCTTGTATGGAAACTCGAAGTATACGTGCATGATTTTGTAGGAACAGTGCTTTTAGTGGATACAAAAATAATAATGAGCAATGAAAGTGATTAAATGTGTAAAGAGATAATAGTGATAAATTAAGAAGATCTAATGGCTATGTATTAATAATGTCTGTCATGATAAATGAAGAGTTGACTGCAAAAATCTTCAGGTAACGTCAGCATTCCTCACATCTTGTGAGTATGGTGTTCAGTTCCTTGAGCATCTGGTTCTATTTTGGGCATTAATCTCATTACAATGCCATTATCTGACACCTTGCTTTGCTTTTGACAAATTTTAATTAACAAGTTCTTGTGATATTGAGATTGTTTAGGAGTTGTGTGTTCATTTTTGAAAGCATTCTGAAATTTCATTTTTAAAAATCCAAACATAGTTTTAAATAAACTATTATTGTTGCTCAAAGCATTTCATGTGAGGACTATTAAACACCTTATATTTACACTGTTCTTGGTATTTGGTCTAAAGTTGACTATGCTACAGAACTTTATTTTTGCTGGTAACTCAGGCTAACTGTGCTGGATTGAGAAAACAGTTCTGTCACATTTTTATTACTGTATTTCCAGAACTTCACTTTGCCAACTTTTCAGAAGCCTAATGTTCATCAGTGCTGACAATATACCTATTTTTTTGCCATGTTTTGAAGGCACTGTACATAGGTATGGGACAGATTTTGTGCTTGAGAGCTATCAAAAGGAATTTTCCAAGGAGACTTTCTAAATAGCCATTTTTTTCCTTGAGGATGAAAAACAAAAGCAATAACAAACAAACAAACAAAAAACTTGTCTTCAGAAAACACTTCTGTGTACAGAAAGTAGACATTTAATTCCTTTCTTTTCCTTCCTTCCTTCCTTCCTTCCTTCTTTCCTTCCTGCCTGCCTGCCTTTCTTTCTTTCTTCCAGAGGATGCAAAGACATGTAGGAAGGATGGCAGAAGAACATGCAGTATGATCTTTATCATTGATTAAATCTACTACTCTCTTATTAGTGGCCTTTTTTGATCCACGAAGTAAGAAGAACTTGGATGGAGTGTGGTGAAGCAGTATGGTAAAGCATGAGTATTTTCTGGTCTCCAGACCTTTGGATGATTTCAATACTGTAAATATTATTTCTAACTTTGTTTTGCAGCTTTGTTCACAGTTTGCAATCTGTAAAATACATCTTAAAATAGGGGCAGTAACTTAGTCAATGTTGGGGTCCTTATTTAGCTTACCAAATGGCTAAATTCATATTCATCAAATGTCAATTGCTTATTCGGTTATCTTCTGAATGTATACCTCACATTGATGTATCCATTTCACTCTCTAGCCTAAGTGAATTGTCCCTTTTTAATTCAATTAGTCTTGCTCACTGGTTCAACAGTTCACTAGGTTAATGTATTAATGTTTGAATGGAAAGATGCCAATCACTCTTAAACCTTGCCTGAAGAACTACTTAAAGTAAGTGAAAGCATGCTTAAGGAATTTGAATGTTAGAAGTACATTTTCAATGGATATAAAAACATACGCTGTCTTCTGTGCTGCTGGGCCTACTTAAGTAAGCAATAGTTTAGTTTACTAATCCGTACTACAAGGAAAGAAATGACTCCATAATGCAACAGTTCTGTTTCTTGGATCACTTCCATGTGTCGCGTTTATCTTTCTGTTACTAATTGCAAAGTCTGAGACAACTCAGCTTTGTGTTTGATTTTCAGACACAGGACATTTTCTTTACTGTTGCTTCTTTTATTATTGCTAATGGATTTAATACTGGCTTTCAATGACTCAGTTAAGTGTCACTATCCTGTTCATCCATTATAGAAAAGAGGGATCCTAATTAAGAGATTAAGAGGTTAGAAAGAAGCAAATATATATATATATATATTTTGCCTGTCCCTGATGAGGCTGCCAACTTTCAAGAATGAGTCAGTAATGAACATGTCACTCAGATTTCTACTTTTGCAGGTACTGAATTATCTCCAGCACACCTGCATAATCCTTGCGGTCATGTATGTCCTCTCTGCAATGCAATTATTGCTGCTGTTGTTGCTGCAGAAGCCAGGTAAGGAGAGGCCAGGAAAACAATGTGTTCCTCTCAAAAAGTCAGATGGTGTCAGAACGCTCCAGGCTGCGTTCAGTATTATCAGGATTTTCCCTTGGAATTTTTGAAACAAAAATAACCATTCTTCTCCCAAAACTTTAAAATGACAAGTATCTATTTCTTTTGCCCTTTTACCTCAGTGTTTTCCTTCCTTTATTACTCTTCTGTAGTGAAGAGACCAATAGAGAGGAATAAAAATGGAGAGAGTAAAAAGCAAAATGCAAAACAGTTTGAATGGAGCAGTGAGTAGGAAAACCCAGCACTAGCACTGCACGTCACATGCAATTGCTGCTAGTGAAAGAACAACAGAGTACAGAAGCATAGAGGTTTGGTGCTGGGTGTTTACCACCTGTGGGTCTGTGGTCAGATGCTGTCTAACAATTCTTACCTCTGTGGTCTCAACAAAAGGGTTAAAAAAGAGAAATTGTGAAAAGCTCAAGTCTTTGAGATGGCTTTTTACTTTGCCCTGCCTGTGCTCTAAAAGGGCTATCTCTGGTCATGTTTCTGTTTTAAAAGTGCTTGTTCAGAAGGGAATTTTGCTGAATTAATTTTCTTCCCTTAAATGCAAAAACACTGATGTCACATTTCTTGAGTAGTTAATTCAGTTGAATCTTTTTTCTCCTTCACTAATAAAGATTCCACCAAACACCAAAACAAAGAAACAAAAACTTTGAGCTTCTTTGTGGTCTTTAGTGAATGCAGATCAGTCTGTGAAAGATGTTTTGAATGGATGGAGTATACTTGTATAAATGTGTTTATAAAAAATGCATTATATTCAAATAAATTAATTCTGGAAAGATTATCACTGTAATCATTTTACTTTCCCATAAGTAACTGAAAAGCCTTCTTTGTTCTATTATTTCCTTTAAAAACAAACAAGAAAAAAACAAAATCTATAGATGCTTCAGCAATGAGATCTAAGGAGGATTGTGAATGAGTAAATAAATTGAGCAAACATAATATGGTTAAAATAAAGACAAACTGAAACAATTAAAAGTTTTTTTTTTTTTTTTTTTTTTTTTTCCCTACCCTATCCTCAACATCCTTCTCTCTCTCTCTCTCTCTCTCTCTCTCTTTTTTTTTTTTTTTTTTTTTTTTCCCTGCTGTCTGCATAGACATAAGATAAAATCAATGTGCAATTGCATTACTTTTGATTTTTCTAGGTTGGTACAGTGAGGTGAATTTGTTTCCATGAGAACAGATTGCTGAGGAAATCATTCAGCTTACGTCTTACCAGACTGATCAATGCGCTCTGGATTTTGTTGCAGGTAAAATACTCTGCATTGACTGAGTAAAGAGATTACACTAAACCAGGCAAGTTAGGGTACAGCAAGAAGATCTTTGTTTGCTTTCATCATTGATGAGGGTAGGATAGCTGTATGACTTAACCAACATCCTGATTAGAAGTCATAGTACAGGGTAGATCTGGTAATGTAATTTTTGAGAAATGCTGGTCTCCCATTTTGTCTGCGTAAACACATGTTTGGAATGCAACATTTTTTGGTGTTTTTACATTAAACCACACCACACCACCCAAACAACAACAATAACAAACCATTGTTGCACTTAATTTTTTGCTACTGGCGTATATGTGATTTTTTGCCTTCTGAATCAGCAGAAAAATGTTTTAAACTAAAAGAGATGAAAGACTTCCTAGAGCAATACTTGCTCTAGGATTGTTCTAGGATTCTGTCCTAGCAGTGTTGTCTTCTGATGATGTAAAAATATCCTGAGAATGCCCAAGCCAAGTCAACTTGGTTCATATAGACCAGCACACTGGACAGTGGCTCCTTCAGGCTTTGGGGTTGACTTCTATAGAGTATGTACTCTGGTTGCTATGCAGTTTCTATGCATGAGTTTGTGAGATCTGTTTCCTTCAGTAGTACTTGCCTCTAGAAGACACACAAAGTACACATTTTTATCAGACACTTTGTTACCAGAACATAACGTAGATGTTAAATACACTGATAACTAACTGTGTAGACTTTTATCAAAATATGTGTTTGGAAGCAAAAGGAATAATATAAGTGATTATTATGTGACTTATCACATCTTTGTTGTGACATGAAGGACCTGTATGCATTTTGTAACTTTAAAATTTCATTTGTAAAAACATACATGTAAAAAAATATATATGTAATATGAATATAGTTCCAGGCATTGTAATGATGGTAATTTAAGGATGATGGTAATTTAAGGTAATTTAAATTTAATTACGCAAAACACCCTAGCATTTTAATGTAACATTGACAAGTAAATATTCTTGAAAATGTATATTAATCATCAGTAATTATGAGTACAATGTGGATTACTTGAGGTCTGCATTGTTGTTAATTATTCATTTCAGCTTATATCTAGTTTTAATGGTCCTCATCATGTTCTGATCCTTGAAAATAATTGATTGTGATAATTACTAAAATCATCATAAAATCTTAGTAAATGGGAAACAGATTGAGAAAAAATACACTACAGGTGTCTGTACATTGCAGAGTCTTCCATGCTTACATAACACATTAGTTGCTTTTGGTGTCTGAGATATGACAGTCACCAGTATGATGGGCCAACAAGTGTGTGTTACTGGGCTGAATGTAGATTACAGATTTCCTCATGACGGGGAAATAAGGAAGGGTTCACAGTGAATCCAACCTACTCTCTGTAATGTACAGACAGCTGTATGTTCATCTGCCTCTGACATCTGTAGGATGGGGCATGGGTTATTTGGTTTATGGTTTATTTTTAAACTTCCTAAAACATGCATTGTGGTAGTCAAAATATAATACGCCTTTCTCATATACCTTTTCTTTTTTGAACATGGTGAATTAAATCTGTTGATCAATAGGCCACTGAGTTCAATAGATACATTTGTTTTTTAGCCTCTGGCTCAAATGATAAATTTTAGCACAATTAATGCAGACAATCTGCTATCTAGTATCTAATAATTTGTGATATCTAGTATCTAATAATCTATGTGAGTGTAAAACCTGGTCTGATGTTGTACATAACATCAGCACTATGAAGAGGTGTGACATTCAAAAAATGAATCGGAATACCTTCTTGTAGTAATACAGGCTATCAGAATATGTGTACTGCACATATAATTTAAAAATATGTTTTTTCTCCATATATTTCTAAAAATATTGTGGTACATAATGACATATAAAAGTTCTGGCTTTTTAACTCTAAATATTGATAATGTGAAAATTCAGCTAAATCTGTTGACATGGGAAAGTCAAAAAAACTTTACTGTTCATTACATTGCTAGATTGCTTTCCAATATATACATTTAAATTTTTTCTTCAATTTACTTTTCATATTATTTTTGAAATTATGTTGTATCTAATTTTAAAGTAAAAGTTAGCTACATGTCTTGAGGTAGCAATTTACGGCATATTACTTTGTTATTTCACTTGAAAGTTAATAATTGGTCATTTACAACACATTTAAAACAGAATCTGCTTTCCCCTTAAATGCATAGTTGTACTTACTGACTATTTGCCCTGTAACTTATTTAAAAATACTAACCAGAGAACTGTCATTATCTAAAGTGAATTTTGTGATTTGTAATTGCATATAAAACTTGCTACGTTACTGTGATATAATTTGGAGCTTTTTTTTTTTTTTTTTTTTTTTTTTTTAATAAAACCACACAGAAAAATTGCCGAGCATTTTGCAAACTCACCATGCAGTTTGAACAAACCTACTATATTTTGCATTTTTCAGCTTCTATATTTGCAGATATATTTTTTGTCAATAATAAAACTGTGCAGGCTTATTTAAGAAGGGTTAAATCATTTATGTATGTTCTAGCTCTCTGGTATAATTGAAATATTTAATCAGATAGCATAGTAGGTAGTGTGTTCTCCAGGCACATTTCGCTAGATTTGTTTTCCAGGATAGTTTTATGGAAGACTATATGATGCAGCATTGACTGCTTATTGTGCTTGTTACATTCAGAGACAGACAACATGGATGGGTTAAGTAGGGAGAAGGACTGCCTTTGTTCTTTTCCCTTTCTAGAAAACATCCTCTGCAGCGTTGACACACACAATGATGTCAGTATGAGGGGAAGGGCAATGAGCTCTAGAAGACCCTTTTTGAGCAGGGGGCTTGGACCAGGTGGCTTCCAGAGGTCACTTTCTTTCCTACTGTTCTGTGAATCTGTTATCCTTGAAACCATCCTAATCCTACGGGAAAGCTCTTTTGCTTAGAAATTCAATGGGAATAGCAAACATTAGGGGCATCAGGCATCAAAGACCTTCTGTGAGCCAGAGGGCTGGTTGCTGCCATGAGGCAATGCTCCAGGCTACCTTCCTCTCTGCAAGCCCAAGGCAAGATGCTCTGACATGGGGAGGTTTCTCACACCTTGTAGCCTTCTGCACTCTCATGGCAGGACCTGCTGACCCTAGACAGGGTCCAGCAGGCTTCACGTCTCTGTGGTCATACCTGTCATTTGCACAGCCTAAGACTGTCTTCACTGCTCTTGAAGATACTCTCCTCTTGCTGCTCCAAAGTCACTGCTGACATTACAGCCAAGGCAATAGAGAATGCTGGGAGGAAGGAAACAAGCAGCTCCTCTGAAAGGGAAGGGGGAGACAGAGTTTTGGCAGCACCTCTGTCCTGCCCCACCTTGCTTGGTCCTGGTCTTTCCCATGGGGCAGAGTTGTGCAGTCACAGAATCACAGAATCACAGAATTTCTAGGTTGGAAGAGACCTCAAGATCATCGAGTCCAACCTCTAACCTAACACTAACAGTCCCCACTAAACCATATCCCTAAGCTCTACATCTAAACGTCTTTTGAAGACTTGCAGGGATGGTGACTCCACCACCTCCCTGGGCAGAGTCACCTGCATCTGCCCAGAAGCTGGGGACCAGAAGGGCTTGATTGTGTTTCTTTTTTATTTCTGAAGTTCCTGAACAGTAAAAAAGCTCTGACTGGACACATGGCTTGGGAAATGGCTTGCCATTTCTCACCATGGGCTCACTTCTGTGTGGGCTGGGGATGGAAAGCCTCTTTTTCCTCTGTTTCCATCAGAGAGGGGCAGACAGGGAAGCAAGCCTGAGTGCATTGCAGGTAGGAGTTTTCCAGGGAGCTCTGCTTGACTACTGGGCTATACCTGGGTCATTTAAGATCAAGTTTAAGTACTCCCCTGGCTGTCAGTAGAGAGAGAAGGCAGAGAGAACTTGGGTCTTACAGAGCTCTTTCTCTGTAAGCCCAGCAGCCATGTTGGGTAGGCACCTGGCAGCTGGCCAAGGCCCCTCACCACAGTTATGAAAATCATTGCCATGTAGCAGAGGTGAGTGACTTTAAGTCCCAGAGCATGGGGATAGAAGTACCAATCCTCAGAAGCCACCAAAGTATCCCTGAGAATGTTGTTTACAAATTATGCTCTTTCAAAAGCCATTTTCCCTAGCCATGTGCAGACTGACACTTGTAACTTTATAGCCATTCTTGGGATGATGTTCCAGTAACGACAAGAAATGGAGACCTCTGATTAAAATCTTTAAATTTGTGAACAGAGGTAATTTTGGAACTATTCTGGTAAGAGGCTTCAACTGTCTATAAAAAATAAATATAATAATAATAAAAAAAAAAAAAAAAAACAAACAAAAAACAAACTATCTGGATTCAGAGCTCAGGTGTTTAGGGACTTCTGAGTGTTACGTCCCATAGCTCAAAATTGATAAACTTTATACATTTTATCCCATTAAAAGTGTACTGTGAAAGAAAATCACTTGAAGTGACACTTCGGTTTTCTTTTAGCTTACTGTATTTGTATTCTCACATATGATCCATCATTGTCCGAGAATTATTTTCTGTCACCAGTTGTTTCATCACCACTGCAGTGGCTATGTTCTCAAGATTAGGACACAGAATAGACTATAAATTTTGTATGCTGATTCTTTAAGGGAAAAAAAGCACATTAGATGCAGAGTAAGAGTTGAAGGCTGAGAGTGTTATAAATCTTGGCTCTTTATGCCACATGGAGCCCTAAGAAAGTGGTATTCAAGATTGTATTTCATAGACCTTTTATGCATTTCAGGCTGTACTTGTACTGTGCTAAGAATATATTTACAATGTGACCTGAGGAATTATGTGGTTGTCAGGCTGATAGAATGGCAACAGGTAACTTTTAGAGATGAAAAGGAGAGAAACAGGATGACACATCTCTAATATCAAGGATTAGAATGTGAGGAAGAGGAAAGTAGGAGGGGAGAGAGAGAAAGGAAAGGAATTTATTTTTCTAAAACACACTATAAATAAAGGAGAAATGATAAATAGTAAGGAGCTTGGGATCCCCTCTAGGTATTCTGAGAAGATCCAGGACATCATTTTCCTGAAGGTTTTGCAGGCTGGAATGGTTTAAGTCTTTGAAAGTGTTTGAGAGGCACTCTCTACTAGATACCCAGTCAGTTTTAAAGGCAGCTTGACATTCTAAATATACTTTTAACTTCCATATGTGTGTTCTTTAACTGGAGAAAGAAAAAAGTGTGTTTTCACATTCTATATATCTGGACATGCTGGTTATGCAGAGAAACTGGTAAAACTAACTGCACCAATTTGAAAAAAGTGGTGTTAAATGTGTAAAGTACATCACGCATTATCTGGTAGGATAGGAACAAATCTGTTTTAACTGCATTGCTTTTTATTATAATATAGTTTGTAAAAATGTTATAGTAAAAAACAAAAACAAATAAATGAAATTATGTTAAAGTTGATAGTATTCCTTTTCAATTCAATTAAAACAAAACAGTGAAAAGAGATGGAGGATGTTTAGAGGTGAGGGAAAAAGCAATGGGACAAAAAGACTTTTGCACATATTGCTGTCTTATTGCTTATATTAAAATTGTAACTTTGAGCTCCTGATGCTTAGTGTATTGGGAAAAGTTGTCAGCCCTGCCAAAAGCTTCAGGACTCAAAACAGGAAGTGCATTTGCAATAACACTGGCGTATTCTGTCACAGCATGACTTATGTTTTCCATAATGGAGAGTGGGCATTGTGTGTAGGGTTTGCCTTGATACAACCAGGCCTCTGGATAAGCAATTATATAAATTCACATTATGATTCAAGATCAGGTAATATTCCAGTGTGCCAGATCCTTGAGCTTATTTTAAAAGCATCAGTTCTAGTTATAATTTAAAATGTTGCTGTCTGAGAGGTAGGACTTAATAGTTAAGTATTAAATTTAAAAAAAGAAAAAAAAAAGAAAGAATCGAATAATACAATTTTTCAGTAGAAGATATAAATATTCCTCTGAGGTATCAGCTTCATAAACACTGAGGTTAAATATCTCCAGTTTGAAATGTCTAGTGTAAGACAGGCTGGCTTTATTGTTTTTATTATTACCTAGTCTGTTTATTTAATATTTTGTTGTCCTGTTGAAATCCCACAGATGTCAGCATTAATATCTTGCACTGATAAATGTTGAATCTCAGGAGCCTCATTTTGTTTTGATAAATCAGAGCTGATAATATTAGCTGTAAATGCTGTTAGATGCATCCTCAATCATATTTTTGTTCATACATGGTAAATTTAACTGTAGTTTTACTGTGTTGATGTCAGTCACTGTTTAACTTAGCATAATTTTATTTATTTATTTATTTTGTGTGTGTGTGTGTGTGTGTTCACTTTTAAGATAACTTTTCTTCCAATCTATTTCATCGTATTAATGTAAGAATTTAGTGAAATTGACAGACTGCATTTTCCTCTGCTGGATTAACTTTCAAACAATTCATCTTTCTCTTTTTATTTGCCATTTGTGCTGTTCTGCACTCTGAATGCAATGTTGATGGATTAAAGTTAAAATCTGCTCTCATAAAATTCAGGGGTACATTTTTCTCTGTTGTTTCCTCTTAGGATCTTGAACTCTACATCCTCAGGGTCATTGCACCAAGGTTCCCCTTGACTTTCACACCCACAGCTGGTTCTTTCTCTTTTATAAATATCAAGCCCAGCAGAGCACCTTCTATTGTTGGCTCATCATGTGAATCAGGAAGCCGTCATTAATAGGCCACGCTGTGTTGTCCTTCCAGGAGACATAAGGGTGGTCAAAGCTGTAGATCATTGGTTATTTACAGAGTGTTACGTGAAAAATTCTACCAGATTGGAGTGATTTAATGATTAGGAGGATTTCAGTTCTCTTATACTTATTTCAGGAAAATAAACTGTATAAATCAATAATAATAATAAAGATTGAATGTGAGGTTATGGAAAATTGATTCCATAAAACTAACTGTATGTAATTTTACTGACATGCCAATTATTACAAAGTAGTTTATATTTTATTAGCATAATGATTTTATTATTTTTTATTATTTTTTATTATTTTTTATTATTTTTATTATTTTTTATTGTTATTATGACAAGGTGTATGGTCATATGTCAGTAATAAAACAGTTCTTCCTTACTCTGCAGTTTCTCCCTGCAGGATTAGCTGTTGAGAAGTGTTTGTGTAAAATTATAAGGGCAGTTGCAGTATATAGATTCATAGCATTATCATGTACGTTTAAACAGTGGTATATATGGAAAAATTAATCTGAAGTATAATAGCTGGATGTGACTGATGTGCAGTTGGAAATGCAAAGTAAGTAAACCCTGCTGGTTGAATAAAATAAAGTGAAAAGCTCTAGCTTTTTCCATCTGAATCTGTGCCCTCTACATCACTATTAAAAGTTAGCCACTCTCTCACATACCTAGTTTGTAACTGAGGGCTTGGAAATACACCAACTACAATAATTGGGTCATGAACATGCAAGCAATTAGAGATGCATTACAGATCTAGTCGCTATGCAATATAGCCTGGCATCTACCTTTAGGAATAGCTGTGACTACATCCTACAGTAAAAGGTACTGAAACTCTAAACCTCATTCTTTTTCTATTATACTAATGCTAGTTGCTTACCTTTGAAGTAATCTATCAGTAATGGAACACCAGCGATGAATTTAACTCATGTTTTGTGCCTACACGAACTAGCATCCCAGAACTGAAGAGAAGGTAGACCTGAGACAGCTAAAAGTGGAAGAATGAACTTTCACTGAAGATCTCATGGAATAATCAGTCCCTGGAAGGGACAGGTCACTCCTTGGATGGACATGGAAATGGTAGGAAAAAAAGGAATGGTAGGAAAGAATCACCTACCATTAGCCTGATAGAGGTAGGATAAAAATATAATAAAATATTGGCTATGTCTATATTAGCATGGGTTTGCTTTGAAACTTGTGGACATAAGAAGTGAAACATGCAATGGAAATCATGTCCAAACTAGTTATGGTTATCTTTGTTTAATGGTTTTATGTTGCAAAACATTCAGGTTACTTTTGATTACCTCCATCTTTTTCACTCTTGTTTCCCTATGATGCCAGCCAAAGCTGTTTCAACACTAAAATTTTAAACTGCCTCCACTTCTCACTGGAAAATTAAAATAAATCATTTCAACATGTTAGTAGTTGTTATTGCACCATCATAGTATACTTATGCATTTCAACTTGTCAAAAAATGATGGGTTGTTATGGGTGTTTTAATGAAAGACCGTATTAAAAATACCAGAGTAATGTAAAACATATTGCAAATGAGTTCAAAATTAAAGGCACTTCATATCCTTTATTAGATTCCTATAGTTTTGCATGTGTTCAGACTAATGGCTGATAGTATGTGATGGGAATGCAGAAATCAAGCTGGTAGATCAAGCATTCCCAAACACTAGAGATTTACCATTTCTTTTTCACAGGACTACAACATTGATTTTTATAGACATATTATTATATATATGTATGTTAATATTTATAAAATGCATGTGCATATAGATTAAACATATTACATATAAAATATGCATATTTATATTTACATTATATCTATATAAATGCAAGGCAAGGACATCAGTCCACCTAAGGAGAAGATGACCTTGAATTCTAGTTTGCACAAGAACTTTGCAGTACGTTTCAAGTGAACTTCTTGGGCCACCTTCTTTGGTACAGTTGGAAAGATTTGCAAGGGACAGGTACTATGAACAGCTTTTAAAATCAACCTAGCTAAGACTTCCTGTTGCATGCTGGACTCTGGATTAAAGTACAATTTTTGATATGACTCATGCTATCTTCTCTTCCTATGTTTACGTTAAAGGTAAGCCAGTGAAGACAGAAACTGCTGTTGTGCAAAAGTGAAGAACTGTGT
Organism: Anas platyrhynchos; assembly: GCF_047663525.1. NCBI lineage: Eukaryota > Metazoa > Chordata > Aves > Anseriformes > Anatidae > Anas > Anas platyrhynchos. Next base: position 60,343,161 of record NC_092588.1, on the reverse strand, counting down.
GTGATAAGACAGAATTTGCCACAGGAAATTCAGGAATATGAGTAAAGTATCCCTCAAGTCCCCAGAGGCAGACTGTGGGATTAAGGAATATAGTAAACTAATAAAACAATTTTTATTTAGCAGAAGAGAGAAAGAAATTGTTAGTGACTGATTTGTTCTGAGACCTGTGTCCAGGTTGACATTTTCAGATTATTCCACTCCCAATGAATGTAACTTTGAATGTTAAACAAACAAGCAAACAAACAAACAAACAAAATGAAACAAAAACTAAGAAGGATTGATCTTTTAAAAATATGTTAAGACTTCTTTAAATTGCATCCATATATGATAAGTAGAACAGAAGATTTCATCATACTTATATCCAACTAGACTTTGTAGTAATGGTCAGTTTGATATCTGGGAGGTCAAGTTTTTTCTCCTTTTTTTTCTGTGAAGGTATTCTGGAGCATGTATAGACTTATATAGGAAGAGGAGTCTGAGATAAAGATCTGGACGTCTGTTTAAGAAAGCAAATAACTCTTTGAAGGTCCAGGTTTACTTCAAGAACTCTAAATACAAGAAAATCTGGATTAAAATCTTTGTCTATGCTAAAACAATATCTTACCCAGTAATAAAGGAATGGCCAATGTAGCGTAGATACTAGTTCTTTGAGCATTTGTATGTACTGGATACTGTAGAAGTAACATCATTAGAAAAACATTATTATTATTATTATTTTATTGTAACGGCTTTTCTAAGTTTTTAATTAATTTCTCATTTCAAGAATCCTCAGTCTTTCTATTATGCATTCAGTCCCAAGCAATTAGCTTGGGCTGTCCATGATCTACGCTGTTCTAGAACAGCCCATTTTCTGTTCAGAATTCATAGATCTCTGTCTTTCCAGTGTCTCAGCTTCAGAAGAGGAAGAGTCTGTCCATTGCAAAGTGATTAAGGATATATTTCAAATACCTTGCTTCTTTCTCAGGCTTATTTTCTGTACAAGTGCTTTTGCTAATAGGTTATCATGAAAAAGGTTGTCATGAAAACTTATGAGTTCTTGCTGTATGTAACATTTCCAGGATCCCTAAATTTTGCATCAAAATAGAACTTACGGTTTGATGAAGGGACCTTTTTCTACCAAGCAGACATTTCTGAGTATATGTGGATAGTTAATCTAATTCTCTACAACATTAAGGTTCAATAGAGAACAGCTGAAAGAATATAGGGGTCTATTTACAGTCCTGGAGAAAAGAAGGAATAGATTTCTAACTATAGATGTGTTTCAGATGCTTTAATTTACATCAGATGCTTTAATTCCCAACTGGGTTTATGAAGACTATTTCAACAGAGTAATTTTGTATCTTTTCTTTGTAACTTTTTTTTTTTTTTTTTTTTTTTTTTTTTTTTATGGTAAAGGGAAGTGGTGTATTCCATCTGTCTTGGCATTAGTGAAACATTTAATGCAATACGAAGCTGAAAATTCTAAGTTAGGAAGACAAGCTTTTAGCAAAATAATAAAATAGGGAAAGAACTAGCTGAAGGAGAGGAATTGGCTTGTGCCAAAAAAAAAAAAAAAAAAAAAGATTAATAGTGAAATTCTTGAAGGTCAGAGAGACCTCACTGACCTTGATGGAAAAAATATCAGGAGTAGTGCGCTGATGTTTTGATGAAAAAAAATTTGGAAAACATCAGTAAAGATGAAGATCAAAGTATCATATTGGCGGGATGACTTTTTACATATTGTCCTGTCCTGTATATGATGCTGCAAAGACTGGAGTAAAGAGCAGAAATTGAACAATATAAAAATAAGATAGTATTTGTTAAGCTTTGTTAAACAAAACAATCCAACCAAACAAACAAAATGTACAACCAAAGAAAACAAGTGGAGAAGACTTGGAATTAATTAGAGGATTACAACGCATCAGGAATGAGATGTAGCTACTAAAAGATGTAGATTTAAGACACAATAGAAAAGATATGTCTGTGTGTGTAGAGGGAAATTGTGAACTGACAGTTTACCATCTAGAATATTAAGTACTGTAGCAAGAGTATATTATAACAGGACAATAATATGTTCAAGTGAAAAAGCAGAAGAGACTTTTTAAAAATAATAAGAATGAAATTTTGGAGCAGTAACCAATAAAAGGAACAGCCAAGATATACCTAACTTTTTCTTTTTTAAGGTAGAGTTTGGTGAGTTCATTAAATCATTTAAATAATATGGTTATCTGCAGTAGGAGAGGATGACTCAGGACTCCTGTGATCATGAGTGAAATAAGAGACAGCAGTGATAAATATCACAGGAATATTTAAGAGAGACTGATCACTCGTCTGCCATTATTCCCCACTAATAGCCTTGAGGAGTTTCATGAATTGCCTGGCTGCCACACTATTTTTCAGGCGATGCCTGACAGTTGATGCTGATCACCATGGTACATCCCACATAGCTTTGCTGTTATTATTAACAGGTTCATCTGCTTTTTGCTGGAATGTGTGTTCTACTTAGTCACATAAGTTTTATTGAAATATAAACAGCAGTAGCAAACCACCCAAAGCAGAACATATAACATTCTACTGCCTGTGTATATCTAAGTATTTATAAGTTTGTATAATTGCACTGGAATTTATTTCTCTTCAGGAACTTGAGAACTTACAGAGATATAAAAGATTTAATACTGCCAGAAATATTGTTATTACTTTCTACAGGAGTAAGTGTATACATTTTATTTGCCTTCTTTTCTCATAACAAGTACTGTAAATGAGAAATAAATACTGAGAGCTGCAGAGCCCTACATCTCTCACACAAAGGAAAGTCATTTTTAAAATAGCTCTGTCTTTTGAACAAGAAAGTAAAGAAACACACAGAATAACAAGGCACTTTGCCTATTCAACTCTTGGGTAAAAATGAATCCATCAAATGTTTACCTTTAACAGTTTGGTTGCATTCTTTTGTAGTAAAAGATAAAATTATCAGTTGTGTTCCACAAATTTAGGAAAAAATGTCACTTTACTCTCACTGTTATGCAGGAACATGTTAGGAAAGCATATAGTAGGCAGTGACAATTCATGTACCGAAAGTCTAGGTTTAGTAGCCTGAAGATTTCACCAACTTATTTATTGATGTTATTTCACTGTCACACCATATTTTCCTAAATAAGCTAGAGAAATATAGTCCTATGGAAGTACTGCCAAGTATGAGTTAGCCAGTTGAACAATATTCAGAAAGTAACTTATTTGTTGATTATCAGAAAAGAGGGAAAACAGGGTACTACTCCATATAATTAATGTCTGCTATAACTAAATGAGGAATATTTCATTGTGCTTGCAGGTTGTATACTGCTAAAATTTCTGGGAGAATGTGGAAGACTTGAGTAAGAAGGATGTAATTTGAATTTTGGATTTTTTTTTAAGTTATAATAAACTGCAAAAATGTCTTAAAGATTAACGAGATTCAATTCAGCAAGGATGAAGATGAAGTAGTATGCCTAAATGTAGTCAGTTTTGAAATAACCAGAAGCTGGGTGTGAAATAAATGAACAGTTTCTTCTCATATGCATGGTTCTCACTGTTCAGGACAGAACACCAGTTATGCTGATTCATTGATTTATTTACTTCTACATCAAAACAATGAAGAGATAGGCAACAGCTGCCCAAGACAGCTGAAAACCTAAACTATTGCCTAAATATCCATGCATTTATCAAAATTAGGAATGAAAAAAAACAAGAAAGAAGCAGTAATAGCTAAGAGTAACAGTGAGGAAAAACTAAGTTACCTGATACTTATTTTTTATGTGTCATGTGTGCATCATTTGATCATTTTTTATGCATCACCTCTGAAGATCTCCTAACTTAGGTAATGCCTTGTGATCTCCTATTTTATTCTATTCTAATAATTAGGAACAGGAAAGTATTTTCAACTCTAAGCCAAAATTTCAGCTATGGATAAAATGTTTCCAAACAAACAAACAAAAAAAAAAAAAAAAAAAAAGAGGGTACAGACTAAGAGCCTTAAAGGAAATGAGAAAATAATGTATTTTTTACATTTTTTTGGGGATAGAAAATCTTCCATTTAGAACAGTTGTTTTGTTCTTGTGAAGTATCTGGAGGAAGATTAATGAGAGAAGAAACAGCAAAAAGGAAAAAAAAAGAAATCTTAAAATCCCCTTAATGAACATGAAACCATAGAAAATAATGTAATAGGCACAATTCACATTATGATGAAAGCCTGAAAGTGTGTGTAAGGTCTAAAAGAAACCACCGAGATTCAATCTAACTGAATTTGGGATAGTCAGTTGAGATGTTGCATCTTTTGAAAAGTACTCAAAGTACTTAAAGAGCTAGAGGTATTTCTCCTGTCAGGAACTCTATGCAATATTTCAGAGGAAACATTTCTTTTAAACATTAGAGTCATCTAGGAAGTATGGACAGAACCATTATGCTTTGTATTGGTCTAGTAGGCTATGTATTTATGGACATGATTAAACTATCTGTCACAAATATTGGAATATTTTATTTTATTTTATTTTATTTTATTTTATTTTATTTTATTTTATTTTATTTTATTTTATTTTATTTTATTTTATTTTATTTTATATTTTTCTGATCTGAGCATCAGCCTGATACCTGTAATATCCAGTGCCATTCAGCCTGTACTTTGCCTGCAGGCAAAATTCTGAGCTGTACCTATTTCATGAGGTCACTGGGAGGAATGGCAAACTCTTATAATGAATTCAAGATAGATATTTGCTCCAATATAAAGGAAAAATGTTGGTTTGGGTGAAAAGAACCCACAACATTTTAATATGACCTGTTGGACAGAGAAACCATATGTTTTGGAGAGTTTTGGCTTGGTCTAGCAAACTACTACTGCATATTATATTGCAGCCATGCGTTGCTAGCCATGTATGAAAACTCTATAGGCTTTTTTACAAAATTTGTAATTTCATTCATCATTTTAAAATTTTACACTGATTTCACAAAGTCAGAAGGTTGTTCATAAAAACTAATGAGTGAGACTATGTGCCTTGTTTTGTACTATTCCAAAAATTTATAGTATTTGATCCCAAGAACGAACGAAATTTGTTCTCCTAAGAATAAAAAAGCTGACTTTTAACATAAAAGAAATAATAAAATTTAACTCACTTTATTTCAAATCTGTAGCAATATTTAGGGTGCATTAGCTGGATATCTGTTTTTCTCTGACTTAATATTCCTCTTCCACCTGCTACTTCATCTTTTATTCAGTAGTTTAGAAGTGTGCTAATGTTTCATAAGATGATTTTTTTTTTTTTTCCCATGTTCACAATTTCTCTGTTTGCAGTTACAGATATATTTGTGTTCTCTAATTTTCATAAGGACTCTTCCCAGCACACAACACCAAGTAATAGCCTGTAATAAGACTTAGCTTTAGAAATGTTAAACAATAAAAATGGAAGATATAGTAGACAAAGAAAACCACTTTTTTTTTTTTTTTTTTTTTTTTTTTTCCCGCCAGTTGCTTCCTGCACAAGGATGAGAGGATCCTATCATCTCTGACACAAGTACTCAGCTGCTTGTTCAGGCTTATTTCACAGGAAAGAAATATGTCCTGAACAACAACTAATTTGAGAAAAATTGGCTTCCTGATCAAAAAAAAGAAAATATTCCTGTGAGGAGATAGGAGGCTTGATCTACAGGACATAAGAGACTATCATCAAAATCATTACTGGCTAGCAAACTACCTTTTCCTTGAACAAAGACCAGGATAAAGAAGGTAGAAGAGGGTTACATCCTATTCTGACTCAAATATTCACCAGTAAGTTACTGAGAAGTCTGAATGAAACAATTTCCCATGAGATACTTAAAAGCATCCATCTCCAGAGACATAGAGGATGCTCAGCACTACGAGGCCAGAGAGTAAAGGAGGTACATAAAGGAAATCTGATTCATATTCAAGATTTTAATATATTTTAATATATTTAGGATAAGTATAAGGAGAATGGATATCATTTACTTGTGAAGTTCCTATGTGTTGTATATACCTTGAAAATATATCAGATAAATCACACCAGTGAAATTTGTGTGTTTAATAACTGCTGTGCTTGTATCCCTTTTGCTACTTTTTCAAAACAAGTCTGAACCGTTTGAGTAATGTTGTTTTGGCTGACAAACCCACTGGTAGGAGAATGCACAGTTATCATTATAAATAACATTTCTTTCCTTCTTTCACTTTTCTCCTATTTTTATTTATTTATTTATTTTATTTTATTTTATTATTTTATTTTTATTATTTTTTATTATTTTATTTATTTTATTTCTAACTGAAATACAATGTTTTCTCTAAGGGTTATTCACCTCCTTTTATAAAAATAGCCTTTTGAAAGCTAAAGTATGAAATTTTCAGCATTAAGATAGGCAATTTGTATAGTGCTCATACTCATCAAGAGTTCCCTAAAAAGCGTTTAAATTCATGAGGCAAAAATTACGTCTGTTTTATAATGGGTAGATACTAGCTGCTTTTTCTTCTTTTTCTTACACAAATACTTTTGACTCTAGGATGCTCCTTCTTTGGAGACCTTAAATATTCCTTGATATACAGAATATTAAAATTAAAAGCAAACAAACAAACAAAAAATCAATGCAAAACCAACCAGACTATAAGTGTATTTATATAAGGAAAAGTATTTCTACATGAATAAATAAGTAAATAATGTTCTTGCAGTAACTTGTAGGACAAGAACTTGTAAGGACAAGAACTGTGAATAGGATAGTTTCTGGCTGCAGTTAGATGTATGGTTTGAACTCTCTGTGGGCAAAATTTTATCCATCTGTAACACAAGCTGTGTGGCTGCAGTTTAACCACCTCTTAAAATGCTTTAAAATGATGAAGAGCAAGAATTTTATTTTCAAAAGAGTGTGATGAGAAAGAAATCAATCAAAATTTGTTCTGAGAATTCAGAGCACATGGGGGTATATTTTTGAAACAGAAACTGGCAGCTGAGAAACAAATCTTATTATTGCTTAACCGGATTTTGGAGCAGAATTGCCATAAACTGTCTGAACACTTACTCTGCATCAATTTTTGTAGCAGCTGAGGAAAAAAAAAGTTGGCAAATGATTTTTATTTATTTATTTAGTTAGTTAGTTAGTTAGTTAGTTAGTTAGTGAAAGCAACACATGCCCCAGAAGAGAGCTGGTCAATTCACTCTATCTCATCTTGAAAGCCACTCAGGCATTTGTTCTGTAACCTACTTATTCTGAAGCTAAAATACTAAATTAGCAGGAGTGATTTTTAGGCCAATCAGAAACTTAATCTTACTTTTGGGGAAGAAAGTGGGACTTCTAAATTCAGTGGGAAGAGAGAAAGAATGGTAATGGTTTCTGGAGAGGAGCAACAGTAAATACATGCATTGTATTTTTCCCATATCTGAAGCAAAAGCCATAGCACTATGATTTAAACTTGCAGTCACCAGAATACTTTTTTTTTTTTTCCTTTTGTAGTATATTCTTGTGCTGAGTCTTCATATCTTATCCTAGGTTTCATACATCTTAGGGAGCATTAGTATAACAAATTTAGAGTGCTTCAAACCTCTAAGGCTTATTATTTTATTACTAGGATCTTGTAACTTAAGCAGCATACAGATGAAAGTTTGTCAGCATTGCCTGATTATTTTTAAGGGAAAATGTTCCTGACTACTAGGAGCTAGAGACAGATCACACCTGAGAAAGGAACTCTCAAATCAGGTTCTTGGGCTATATAAGCATCTCTCACACATGCAGCTGATTTGATATGATGACAACACTCCCTGTGCCCTCAGCAGAGAGGGGCTTCCTAATATAGAGCAGTTTCAAGGTGAGATATAAACTCCAAACACAGTCATTAGAGAGCAACATGGATCACTGAATTACCTCTGTTTTAAAAGGTCCTTTTAAACTATTAATTGAAATTTTGGCTGGGATGAGGATATGACTGGAATGCTTCCTCTTTTAATGTTTTTGGTTAAAGCAAGAGCTCTTTTTGTTTGTTTGTTTTAAATTATTTTTTATTTTATTTGTTTGTTTGTTTTTGTGTGTGTGTATAGTGTTCTCCAAAACATAGGGTGTTTGATGCTGGACATCCAAATGGAGACATCCAAGCTGGCAAATTATCTCTGGTAAAACTCACTGGATATTCACTGTCTCTTAGGCCTTTCAACTTTCACATTCTTTGCAGCATTTTCAGCATAGTTATCATTGCTTCACTACAGCAAACAGCCTTTCCCATAGAAATAGTTATTCATTTGGCTGCTCACTGTTTCAAGACAGCGATGGTGTCCTTCCCAAAATGCAAACAAAAGCTTCTGAAAAATGCTCCCCTTTTGTTTGAAAGAAGTTGTAGTCTCATCCATTTCTAATGAAGAAATTATACTTATTGATATTTATTCAATATAAAAAACTCTCATTCTTACATATTTCCTGTTCTTCAAGGGACTCATTACTAACTGTACCAATGAACCAGAAAGAAATAATATGTGGATGGAAAAAAATTAGGATGCATTTTCAGCTATTGTGTACAAAACCAGAAGGCTTTGGCAGAGTTGTTTATGAAAAGAGAGAGATTTGCAGAACTAGATAGCTATTTGAACTTGGAAATGCAACTTACATGAAGAAAAAAAAAAAAGGAAGAAAAAAAAAGCAAAGAACAGAAACACAACCATCATCACCAACAGCATCAACAACAATTTAAAAAAAAAAAAAAAGCTTTTTGGAATATGTTTGCTTATAGTTTTGCTTTGGAAGAGCCTTCCCGTGGAAGACAAATTTTTCAATGGTCTTGCCAAAGTAGTAGTAATGGGTGACAAGTACTACTTGTCACCAGTAGACAGGTGACAAATTGTCAGACAACACTTGAAGGTTTCTGAGAGGGTTTTGATGACACAGTGGCCTAATGTTCTCCAGAGGAACAACCTCAAAAACTGTTCTCTTCTGCTTCTTCTCTTGAATCTTGGCCACCATAAACACGTATTCTTGGAAGAGAGATTAAAACAAAGAAAAAAAACAGGTAGCTAATTGAAGGTACAAATGAATAGATATATTGATTAAATAAGGGATTTAGTTGGATTGTTTTTGTCCTATAAACTTCTAATTATCTGTTTTATATATGATACAAATATTCATCCTTAGCACTAAAAACCTCCTCTATTCCTTAGACACGTGTAGTTATAAGGTAGGCAGACGTAAGGGACTTTTTAATTATAATTGCTTCTCTCTCTGTAATCTGCAGCAGACAAAAAAGAAAGTCTTTAGGTTAGACTCTGCTCTCAGAGGTTAGATTGTGCTCTCAGTTACTAAAGCACATTGGAAAACACCTTTAATGTCTATTGCCAGTTTTATTTTACATTGCCACTTCTATTTGCACATTTGAAAAGTGTTTTTGACAAAATGGTTCCTGGAAATTTTGAGTGTGGTTAAATAATACTTCTTATAATATAAACTGGAAGCATAAAATAATCCCTAAGAGGCTGCAGTGTATTTCTTCATAAATGTTTCCTTGCTTTGCATGCGGAAGTTTATTGCTGTTATTTTGCCCATGAATGAGTTGTAGACATTTCGAGAAACAAATTTTAAATAGGAAAAGAACACACTAAAATTTATTCTTCAGGAAGCACTCTTTCCCTGAGAAAATCTCACAGTTTCTACACCTGTGTGTAAGAAAGGCGTTGTATTTGTGGCCTGTTAACCTTGGCACCTTTTCTTTAAATATTTGTTCTCATCAAATCCCTGTCATGACAACACATCAAAAGAGGGCAAAGGTCTAGAGAAAAGCTTTCATCTTCCAACAAGTAGAGAGAAGACAGTGAAATGTCAGCCTGGATTTAACTTTGCTTACTTATTGTATATTTCTATTAATTCTAGTGCATTCAGCAATAGATTAGGTAGAGCTCACAAGTTCTTAGCTACCGTTAATAGTCTTAGATAAAGCATTGAACATGAACAGATCTTGGATCTTTCTACTCTGAACAGAAATATTAAAAGTGTGTTCTGTCCTGCCCTGGTTTTGGTGTTGTACTTCTCTTAAGTCTTAATTAGCTTTTATGTAATTTGCAAGCATTGAGGTGACAGTTTTATGCTATTAACTATTTTGGACACTGATAAACTATGGAAAAAGATTTCATTAGGGAAGATGAATTAGTTCAGACTGATCCAATCTTTTGACTCTATCATCTTTACTTCAGGCTGAATTGCAGTTTCAATTGTTTTTCTTGATTATATGATATAATTTAGAAGTGGGAGAGAGAGTTTAACACAGAGTTTTAAATAGCCCTTGTTGAAGACTAAAGCACGTGTTTGAAATATCATCAGAGATAAACTGCAGGGAGAATGTAGTGCATAAACCTGTTACCTTGATGTTATTCCCATATCTGAACACAATATGCAATGAACAGTGTCCAATGTGCAATGTTCTTGTGCGATGGTAAGAGGCTAGGCAGAGAAGCTAAGCTGAATTAGTAGAGGAACCAAGCCTAAGTCCCAGCCTGATGACACTGTTCTGAAAAGTGCTTTAAATGCTAACTAAGATCCATCCATAAACAGAAAAATCAAATAAATCCTCCTGTACATTCATTGGTATTACTGAGACTGAAATAGCATACTTAGGTATTTCAATCCCTTGTTTAAATGAAGATTAAGAAATTAACAACATTGAGTTGTGAATACAATAAAGAAAAAATGTATTAATTTCTCAAGTAAGAGAATATCTTTCTACCTAGATAACTTAAAGAAATAAATTGTCATTAATCTCATATTTTCTTTTTGTTTGCTCTGCTTAAACAGATGTTTCTCCTGTACTAGGTCAAATCATGACAAATTTTAATGCAGTTTTCAGAGAAAAAAAATGTAAAAAAAAAAAAAAAAAAAAAAGATGTTCAAGACTGTGAAAATAGTTTGTCAGTGGATAGGCTTCTCTAAATTTAAGGGCTGTTTCAGACAAATACCAGATTGCGACATTTAGGTTTTCAGAAGATAAAATTTCATGGTTACTGGGGGAATTCCTGCTGTTGCACTGCATCTTCTTGTTTAACTTGCTGTTATTCACTTGATTTTTCCATGCATTTGATATCTAAGCATCTAGAATAGTGATTACCTATTTTCACAATAATCCTCATTATAGTGAATTATATCAAAAGCTGTATATGGTTACCCACTCCCTATTTATTATGACAAGATCTCTTTTTCTTACTAGGATTACTCTTACATATGTTATTGCTAGACTCAGACCACCATATGGAATATTTGGTTGCTGCTTCATAAGTTAACTAAATGTTCTCAGGTGTTTGTTCAGAAATAACTCTTACTTCAGTTGTTTTCAGGCCATAAAGTCACTTAACTGGACCAGAAAATTCAATGCAGGTTTCACTGGAACTATGTTAGGAAGAAAAATATCAAAATATATAAGCCTAATTTAGGGTTTTGCTATGTACAGATTTGACATGGAACACATTTGTGTATGCAAAACAGATTAGTTTCATTTTTAAGACAAGCCCTAAGGGAGCTTATGTTGTACTCTAGAATAAAATAATCTTAACTTTATTTAGCTTATTGTGCAGTTTTGATTCTGAAAAATAACTGATAAGCTGACTAGTAAATGGATTAAACTAAATAGGCACAAGGTGTCTTTATTCTGAAATGAACTGTAGCTGTTCAAGGATAGCTATAACATTTAACTCTCACATCCTATTTTACTTAAATTAATGTTGTAGTTAAGAAAGCTGTCAGGAAATGAAGCAAAATACGTTTGGTATTATAAGATATTTTCCATTGTCTTGAAATGAGTTTAAAATGGATACATTCAAGTTCATTTGCATTGTAGATGAAGGGTTTTGTTGATTCTTATGTTTGCTGGATGGGTTTCCCCCGGCCTTATTACTGATGGACATAGTGCCAAACACAGTAAAAACAGCAGAAGCCCAGAAGCCCCTGAAGTACCAATGAGCTTGTAATGTTCATTCCTGATGGCACTGATTGACACAAAGGGGAAATGAATAAAACTAGTGTATAGTCAAGGGGAACCACATCTAATACTTTCTAATGTTTCTGCCTTTACTTCTAAGCCTCATCTCTGACCCTTAACAAATTCATACTATTTCTGATTCAAGAGCTTTTTTTCTATATAGTGCTTTTCATCTGGGAGAGACTTGCGTTTTATTTTATTTTTTTGCCTTATTGACTGTCTCTTTTTAAAAATATCTCACTGAAAAAGAAAAAATGTTAGAATGTTTCCCCTAAACAATTTAATTCCTCTCTTTTTCGTTGTCTTATCTTTTTAGATAAAAGGGGCTGCATAAAATATATATATACTGTATTAGTAAGCAAAGTATAGTAAATAAGTGCAATTCAGGGTAGTGCCAAGTGCTCCCAAGTAATTTTTTTCTGCTTATTTTACTTTGACAGTATTGTTAATAAAGATTTCAATGGAAAACACTCACCTGCTTCCTCCTGTTCACAGTGGATTCACATATCTTATTGCCTTAGGCCAATAACAGCAGAAGAGGGGAAGGTGGTAATATTAGACTTTAGATATTATACTTTAGACTTTAGATATTTAGATATTTTTTCTGTCTCTTATTTCTAGATATTAGAATTTCATTTAATTTTAATTAGAATTTAAGGAAACCATAAGGAATGACAGAAGTAAAAAAGGCTTATTCTGTAAAAGGCTGAGTTCTGAAGGAATTAGCAGTTGCACTCATTCAGATGCTATTTTCTTAGGCCTGAGAATAAACAGCCCTCAAATTAGCCAGAAAAAATAGTGTTTTTCTGTGTTAGGTCTGTATCTTTTATATCTGTTTTTGAAAGTCTTTGTCTTACAGGGAATTGAAAGTGAGCAACTAACTGAAGTAATTTCTAGTGAAGTGTGTTAGTGGGGTTATGTCTGGTTGTAACAAAAATTTACAGGATGATTAGCAGCTGTATGCTAATTATGCAGGAAGCTCTTGATTTCCTGAAAACACCGATTCTCAGTTCAGATTGTATGGTGTCTTTGTTTCATCTCTAGTTAAGAAGTTTTTTGTATATATTCTGTCCACTCCTAATATTTCCCAAAAGCTTTTCTAGAAAATTCACCAAGAATGTCCTGTTGAACAGTCTTTTTCAAGTATCAGTCAGACATAAGTAACTCTAGCTTTGTTATTAATGATTCCTGTTTCCAAGAAAAACAAACAAAGCTTTTCATGGTGTATTATACAAATCTGCATATTAGCTTATTTTGAAGGAAAATGGTATGAATTGGCACATATGGATATGTTCATTCATATGCTGATTTCTGATCATAAAGGACTGTATGATGAGAAAACACTTTGCTAACAAAGGTCTTCAGCAAGTCCAAGATGTTTTTTTTTTTTTTTTTTTTTTTTTTTTTTTTTCCCAATTCCTGCTTGTCCCTGCCTCTTGGAACAAAAGGAAAATATATGCATTTTAATAAGCTGGATTTTGTCTGTTTTTACAATGCAGAGAGCTAAAACTAAGACTTCTAAAGAAATAGCATTGAAGCTGTTGTTTATTGATGGCTCCCAGCTCTCCCCTCCCTCTACAGGAGACGTTCTCCAAGTAATTTTGGACTCATGTTTAGCATTCCTGTCAAGAACTACGGTTTCATCCTTAACATTAGAAAAGCAGAACTTGAGAAGAACTGGCAGGCACCAGATCTGGTAAGCCTAGCATGTTACTGAATATCACCACTGAGGAGCATTGTCAACCACAACAGATGAGATAATCTAAACAAGCACCATGTTGTGGGTTGCTAATTGGCATAATAAACAACAGAATATATCTATCAAGCTGTGTTTGTGGGTTAATGGAAAATAATTAAATTAGCAATAAAGCATAAGGCTTATAAAACTTCTCATTCTTTTTATGCTTGTGCTAGTTGGTTTTCTTAGAGTCATTATCTCAAGTAAAGGTAATCACTTTCATACATGTTTCTCTAAAAGATAATAAAATGAAAATAATTTAGGATACTAGTCACCGATTAGTGATATAGAGAAAGACATTGATCTAAGAAAGAAGCTGGTCTACCAACTGTACTTGAGTTGGATTGATCTTTCAGAGCAAACAGTTAGGGCCAAACAATCTTAAATGTCATTATACTAGTAAATAACATGAAGTAACATTAACTTCAGATTTGTTAAGAAAAATTCTGAATGAGTCAGAAGTCATTTTTCACCTAATATTTATCAAATTAAGATCTGCACCATCCAGGTACAGATCTTCAGAAACAGAAAGATAACACATACATATTGTTCATAAAATAAAAAAATAATGACGAACAATTTAAACCAGCCTAATTGCATTTGAAACAAATTTTATTTAATGAGATAAAGAAAAGAAATCTCTAGGAATTGAATGATCTGAAAAGAAATCCAGGTCAAACTGATATTTGCAGTTCTGTTTGTATTTGAAACACTTTCTGAAATAAAGCCAAAACCAGTGTTGTGGTCATGTAAGAGACCGAAGTCGAATTTAATAATGAAAAGAAATGGATGATTGAAATGTATCTGTTTAGATGGCAACAACAATTGCAGTGGGTGAGAACAAACTTTCCCAGCATTACCTTCCTGTAAGGGTAACTTAAAAGAGGCTATGATGGATGTATCAAGTGAGATTTTTCTTCAATATGTGAATTTCTCAGACCTCAGACTGAACCTGAACCTGATGTGTGTCAGGATGGCAGGTTTCAGAAGACTTGTATACTAAACTTCTCAGCTTTTATAGCTAGTTGAAGATAACTCATGAAATTGAAGATCCAGTCATTCCCGTTGTTCTATCCATTTTTTTTTTCCTCTCTCTCCAGGAACTGCTCTTTCATAAGACTTGTATAGTAAACTTCTCAGCTTTTATAAGTAGTCAAAGGTAGCTTGGGAAGTTGGAGATCCAATCACTCCTGTTGTTCTACCCTTGCTTTTTGTTTATTTGTGGTATTTCAGGAAACGGTCTTCAAATACACTTGCTGAGAGGTGGGGAACAGATGATTATTGTTGTTTAATGTTTCATAAAATGATAATTCAGGTTCAGACAGGACCTCAGGTCTCTAGTCCCACCTGTTCACAGAAGAGGCTGCTCTGAGGTCTGATGTTGTTGCGCAGAAGTTGCTGTATCTTGAAAACCTCCAAGGACAGAGATTGCACTGCCTTTCTGGGCAGTCTCTCCCATTGCTGTATTCTCAGAGAGAGGAAGTTTCTCCCCCATCCAGTCTGAACATCTCCTGTTTCAATTTATGCCCATTGTTTCTCATCCTCCCACCACGCACAGCAGCAAAGAGCCTGGGTCCATGTCCCTGCAGACACTGGAGGCTCCTGTTAGTTGCCAACAAAGTTCTCTTGTCTCCTGGCTGAACAAGCCCCAGTTCCTCAGCCTCTCCTCACAGGGCAAGTGCTATAGTCTCTGCTGTATTTGCTGTGGCTTGCTAATTTCCTTCTAGCGTGAGGGCCCCAAAATTGGATGCAGTACTACAGATGTAGCATAACATGTGCTGAGCAGAGGAAGAAGGGAGATAATCACTGCCTCTATTGGTTGGCCATGCTCCTGTTCATACAGTCCAGGGAGCTGCTGGACATCTTTGTTGACTGAGACACAGTTCACTGGCCACCAGGCCCCAGGGCCTTTCCTTTAGGGTTGCTTCCAACTTGTCTAACCCCAGCCTGTGCAATTGTAGGGGCTCCTTTGTCCCAGGGGCATGTGGTACTTGCCCTTCAATTTTGCAAGGGTCCTGTCTGGCCATTCTTCCAGCCTGTTGAGGTCCCTCTAGAAGGGCTTCTACTCTCAAGAATATCAATTTGTGCCCCCCTAATTTGGTGTTATATTCACACTCAGTATCTGTACATTCTGTTACCTTCTACAGACTGCTGAGAAAGATGTTAGCTAGGAGACATCCCAGCACAGACCCCCACTTCATCAGTTATTACCATCATTCAGGTAGAATATGACCCATTAACCATAACCTTCTGTGCCTGACCACTGAACTAATTTTCTACCTGTTTTATGTCCATCACGACCACAATGCCTTAACATGTATACAGAAATATTGTAGGAGACAGTGCTCAAAATCTTGCAAGTGGAAGCAAATGAAATCCACTACTCTCTGCCCATCCCAGTTCTTTGATTAAATTAGTATAATTTGCATGGTACAATTATTTAGACTTAGTTTTAAATTCAAAATTTCCTCAAATGCATCTAATAGTTTGAAGTATCCTGTTTCCATTGCATTCCCACCTGCAAAATAAAGAAGGCTTACTAAGAAATTTCTAAGTACTTTATGAAATATATACACAGCACAACCTTTTTTATGAGATAGAGGGTTATAGTGGTGAAATACATATTGAGGAATTTCAAAGGTGGGGGGGGGAATGAAATGTATTTCTCTGGTGTTGCTCTTTCTGCTTCTTTAACTTTTTTTTTTTTTCCCCATAGCAAAAATAATAACATATTTCTCAGTGTTTTGTAATTTTACTCCTACTTACCTTCTGCTCAGTAGTAAAAAAGAAGAAAATTATGTAATTTAAAATAGGGGAAAAGCCAAAGTAAAACTCAATTTGCAGAATGTTACTGAACTCCTAACTTTTTTACCAATAACACCTGAAAATCGAATATTCTCTAGAACATCATATCATTTCCTCTATGATACATTATTTCCCAAATCACTATATGCAGAATATTTTGTGCTCATTACTAGGAAGCTAGTATTAATCTCTATTATACTGTCATCAACAATCGCCCTTCATGTGTTCTCTTACACCAGAGTGTGACAATTTTCCTTCATTTATATGTTTTAAAATTTATTTTTTTACTTTTTTTTTTTTATTTGAATTAGGTTACATGACTAGATCCAGACACTTCTTAGGATAGGTGTGTAGAATTGTGGAATTATGTATCAAAGGTGGTGGAAGAGACTAACCTTAGCTTTCATTTCAGAGATGTTTGAATTAAGAAACTAAATCCCTATCCAAACCATGAAGAAATAACAATTTCTTATTAGATAGTGAAGACATAAGAGGATGAATTCCCCTTTCCCCGCAAAATTTCTATCTGATGCCATTAATTATGTTTAGAAATGTGCAAAGAGCTGTGATTTGTGTATATGACCATATACACACACCAGAATTCAAATAGCATTTAACTGACTCAGAGACATACTAAGATTTTCAAAAGCAGAGTAAAGTTGTTGGATGTCAGCCTATCATGAAAACAATGAAAAGCACCTACTCTGTATTTTTACCTCCACCTTTTACATGTCTAAGTATCTTTGAAAATAGTATTACTACTTTTTAATAATATCCTTAGTAAGATAAATTTAGCTTACAGCTGGAGTAACAAAGTGAAATGTTATGGCCTGTAATATTAGAGAGGTCAGGCTGAATGACCATTCTGGTTTCAAAAATCTGTCAGCCTCTGAATGAGAAGTTTCTGCTTTTAGGCTTTCCTCTTTATTCACACGTTTTCTTTCTTTCCCTCATGCTGGGACATCCTACTCTTTTTTGGAATATATAAATCACAGGACAAGAGCCATCAGAGATGGTGAAGATCTACTTAATCATTGAGCCACTGCCTGCCAAATAGAATACAGTTCAAAAATAGATGATATTTGAGATATTATTCTGATAGCTGAATAATACCACATTTATTCTTAGCCTAGGGGCCTATATCTTTTAGTAAGTAATTTCTAGCTTCTTTCACAATCTATTTTAATCATCAATATTATTCTTGCCCTGGAGGGATGCCCTCCAAACCTCCTTCAGCTTGGCACTCTGGTCCATAACAATTCCCATTCCATTAAACCAGCCCATTTAAATGGAGAACTTACCTCAGTTAAGTTCTAGAGGATTATTACAGCAGTCACATCCACAAAGATTTATAAAGTCACTTGTTTTTTTATCTTCCAGTGCCTCCTGGACTTCTAGCTCCTCAATTAATAATCTTTTCATTACAGGGGTTACACTTGGATAAAAAACAAAGGTGTCATTCTCCCACAAATAATTATTTCACACTGTGCTATTATATTTAGGTACTACATTTTGAGACTAGACTTGGAGCAGTATATCCTCATGAACCATCAATGGGAAGGAGATGAAAAGCAATAACCATGGACAAAGCCTTGTGAAAAAAATGTCCACTGCAAAACATTCCTTTAATCTTCTATATTAGAAGAAGTTCAGAAAGGCCAAACAAATCCAGAAACAATTCATTGTCTCCATAAGTGATTTTCTAAGAAATATATTTTCTAAGAAATATATTGCATAATAACTGTAATAAAGCTGTTGGCATTTTGCAGATTGAAAAGCTTTTGCCACTCTTATTATTACAGACAGTGGTAAGAAAGGACTTTTGTTGAAGTATCAGCAAAAAATACTCATGTAGAAGTCTTCCTCCCTTTTTGCAAGAACTCAGGAATAGGATTCATGAGGAAAACAACAACAGAACAGTTCATTTGATTTTCAGTGTTTGAGAAGTACAGCTATTGTATATATGTGCATATACACTGTGCATAGACACAAAAACTTCTGAATAGATATACAAGCTTATTATACAATAGGAAAGTTTTTAACATTCCTGGATGATCCAGGGCAGACCATTTGGGAAAAATGCTCCACATCCAGGTCTCTGAGACTTAAGGGTCAATCCTTATCCTCTTCACAAGGACAGGGAGAGCCTCCTGAAACCTGTATAAAGGCTTTGATTGTACCACTGTGTTGTGGTTTAACCATGCAGGCAGTGAACTATGACCCTCACCTGTCACAGCATTCTTAAATAATCACTTTTTGCAAATTAAAATCAATAGTCCCTTTATTAAGATCAGAAGTAAGATCAGCCTTTCTACTCCATCTGGGGAAGTTCCCACTGGAAATTGGAGCATTTTCCTGGAAGAAACCCCTTTTTGCATTGTTTTTATCTGCAACTAATGCCTCTAGGCTTAATGAAGATTTTGCTTTCCATTTCATCTCTATGGTCACACAGGTAAAACCACGGGGTGGCCTGTGGTGTGCATCCACTATATCCTCTGTCTTGAGCAGAAGAATACTTATTCCTAACAGCAGAGAAACTGGTCCCTACAGGTGGGGAGGAAGACATTCTTTGAGTTGCTGGACCTCTTGGGAAAGTTGCTCCACAGCCAAGATACAAGCCTATGGGAAGGAAGTGAGGTTTCCTTCATATTACTGGAGTTGGCCAGCCAATTCACCCTATTTTTGTTCCTCTCTGTTTTCCAGGACTTTACTGCCAATTAGTTGACATATGACAATGGCACACTATACAAATGTCTGCCACATGGGTTGTGTGCACTTGACCTTGTCTGGATCTCTTGATGGTTGGTCATTGTCTAGGTCACTATAAATCCTGTCTGACATGTCTAATTCCCTCAGGTATACCTCTCTCCATGGTGGTCCACGTACATAGGTGACATATAACACCTTCTTTGAAAGGATACCTTTCCTTCACACCTGACAGGAGTCATTTGCAGAGGCTGAGAGCTTGCACTCCTTTTCCCATTGCTTTGTCAGTGTCCTCTTCCTTAGAGAGGGATCCAAGCTTCTTGGCTTCCCTGCCCTTTAAGTATAGGCTACTGACCCTGTTATCACAGCATTGGAGCAACCAGGTGACACTATGTTCACCTGAATGACAGCTGAAATCTTTTCGCATATCTCACAGCTCATCCAGGGATAGGGATCAGGTGGTTATTGCTGCATTTATGAGATATGTCTCTTCCTGTCCTTGTGGTAGCCCTGCTTCAGAGTAGCCTGGCTTGTCCGTTTCTTCCTCCTTCTCTTTCTTAGTAGTAGTTTTTCCCTTACTAAATGAGCTGACTTTTGCATCCGTTGTTTCATCTTGTGTCTAAGGACAACTGAGGCTGGTACAGGTTGGGTCTCTGGCCCAGCTACAGGTCCTGTTGTAGGGGTTGGAGTGGTTGTAGGGTCCCTCATGGGGGTTGGATCAGTGTTGAGTGTGGCTCAATAGGCACGGGTGAAGCCCCAGCATGTTGCAGTGATTTGTGTCTCTTTGGAATTGCCAGAATGATGGCATACCTTATTCAAACATTTTACCATTTTGGGGGGGATTTTGCATTTTTTCAGGGGTGAAGTTCCAAAGCACTGAAGGCGCCTGCTTTTCTAGGTACCTTCTCATATCTTGTCATGCTCCCTGCCACTCACAACTATCCTGCCTCAGGGCAGACCTCTGGTTGATATTTTTAAATAGTTGTTTAACCATAAACAAAACCAGAAACACATTCAGGAGGCATAGCAATAGGAATATGTTAGTTTGATCATTCCAGGGATATTCAAAATTCTTAAGAGCTACTGTAACTAATCTGGAGGAGGAGGGTGAAGTGAAGGAGAAAGGGAGGGTAAAGAAGCAGGGGAAAGTGTTCCTCTTTGTATCCCCCATAGATTTGCTCCCTGAGGAGAAAACGTAAAGAGTATAACTATTAATAGTTTCTGAGAGATGGTTCCTAAAGTATAGAGATAATGACAATGCTAAGTACAAATACCAGATTAGTCTCATGACCAGTAATTTTATCACAACATAAGCAAATGTTACACATTACAGCAAAATGATAACCTTAAGCCAGCCCCCAGAGATGATAAACAGCATGACAGGGTGCATAGACAGCAAGTAAGGTGTTACACAGCACAGCTCTGAGAACCAAGCAAACTACTCTGAGAGCAAATAAATCAACATTGTGACCAACAACTGTTAAACTGATATAATGCTTATAACAAATTTGTTTTAACATACTTTGGTCAGATCTGTCATAATCTCAAGCCTCTGTGCCCCACATTGGGCACAAAAGAGCTACTGTGGTTTAACCCAGCAGGAAATTTAGCACCATACAACTGTTCGCTGACTCTCTCTTACCCCATGCGATGGGGGAGAGAATTAGAAAAAAAAAAACAAAAAAAACACACACACACAAAAAAACCATAAAACTCATGGGTTGAGATAAAGAGAGTTTAATAGGACAGAAAAGTTTGGGAAAATGATAAATGATAATATACAAAGCAAATAGTACACAATGTAATTGCTCACCACCAGTTAATGCCCAGCTAGTCCCCAAACAGTGGCCACTTGCCACCCTGGCCAACTCACAACAGTTTTTATTGTTCTGCATTATTCCATATGGTGTGGAATATCTTTCTGGCTGGTCTGGGTCAGCTGTCCTGACTGTGTCCCCTTACAGCTTTTTGTGCACCCCCAGACTTCTTGCTGTCAGAACAGTATAAGAAACTGAAAACTCTGCTCAAAAACAACTGAGACTTCAGTGTGTTATCAGCATTATTCTCATCCTAAATCCAAAACACAGCACCAAAACTGCTACTAAAAAGAAGATTAACTCTATTCCAGATGAAGCCAGGACACACTGAAGAATCATTGGACATTTTTGGCCAGTTTTATTCACAATCTTTCATCATAGACTTGTAGTGGGTTTATGTAGGTTTACAGGGGGGATCGAGTGCTTCGGGGTATCTTCTGAGAGGAGAAGCTTCTGAGAAGGTGCCCCATGTTAGATAAGGGTCCTGCCAGTGGCTAGAGCTGAGCCAATAAATGATGTTGTTTGTGACTTTGTGAGAACATATTTAAGAAAGAAAAAAACAAACAAACAAACAAAAAAAACAACTGCTGGGGAACAGCAGCTGGGAGAGAGAGAGGAGTGAGAAACAGCCTTGCAGGTGCCAAGGTCAGTGAAGAAGGAGAGGGAGAGGTGCTCCAGGTGCTGGAGCAGAAATTCCCCTGTGGCGAGGACCACGGTGAAGTAGGCTGTCCCCCTGCAGCCCATGGAGTACCATGGTGGAGCAGATCTCCACACTGCAGCCCGTGGAGGAGACCACGGTGGAGCAGGTGGACCTGCATTGGTGGAGGCTGCGGCTTGTGGAGGACCCCTGCTGGAGCAGATTCCAGGACGGACCTGTAGCGCGTGGAGAGGAGCTCATACAGAAGCAGGAGGTCAGGAGGGAGCTGCTGCCCGTGCAGGACCCAGGTTGGAGCAGTTTGCTCCTGAAGAATGGATCCCATAGTACGGACCCATATCTGGAGCAGTTCTTGAAGAGCTGCTGCCTGTGGGAAGCCCCCACAGGATCAGTTCAGGAAGGACGGCATCCCATGGGAGGGACTGCACGTGGAGCAGGGGCAGACAGTGACAGAGAAGGAGCAGTGGAGACAAAGTGCTGTAGACTGACTGCAGCCTCCATTACCTGGTTCACCTGTGCTGCTTGGGGAGAGGAGGTGGAAGAGGGTGGGTGGAGGGAAGGCAGTTTTTGGTTTCTTTCTTTTGTTTCTCACTTCTCTGGCTTGTCAGTAATAGGCAATCTTACTAATTCCTTACTCTGAGTCTGTTTTGCCTGTCACAATAATTGTTGAGTGATCTTGTTCTTACCTCAACCCCTGAGCCCTTTGCATTGTATTTTCTCCTCTTTCCTCTTTGAGGAGGGGGAGTGAGAGAACTGTTGTGGTGGAACTTGGCTGCCCACCCAAGTAAAATCAACACAAGAGTGTTCTTTTCCAACCAGAGTTTGAAACAACACAAACCTATGTCTTTTTCTGTTCAAGCTGTGTAGTTATTCAATATTGATCATTTGTAAATGTATTCTTGGGAGCCTTAGAAATTTATGAGCTTTTCAAGGTGTGGATTTTCCTTTAAAATGAAATCTTAAAGTTATCTACTGAATGAAATCAATCTAACGGTAAGTTTTGCATTACTTGGGGTTATGTAGCTCGTCTTTCTTAAAGAAAAAAAAAAAAGTAAAAGATGGACAAAAGACAGGACAAAAAGAGGTATTTTTTTTTAGTTTTACATACTAATTTTACATATACTTTCCATGCACAGTTTGCGTATTTTCTTTTACAAATACGAAGACACTAATAAGAGTATTACTGTTTTGCAGAAAACTAATGATCATATGGAACAAATGTCAGACTTCACTGGTTGTCCTGTTAATTTTTTCAACTGTGTTTAAAATACACAATCCTTCAGTCTATAGGAAAAGAAACAACTAAAAAGGAGCTTCTGTGCCTAACAGACAGCTTCTCTACTGATTCAGTACAGAAAAAGGAAATATTTTTATGTTTTTTGTTTGTTTGTTTTTCTCGTATGTAATTAGTTTTTGTGTTAATGTTCAGCATCACTGATTGTAGACATGCCTCATTCTCTCAGCTCTTATTGTTTTATGCTGTTGGTCAGAAAGCAATAACTCATGTTTTCTGTCTTATTGAAGAATAAATGAACCCATTTTACTATACAACCAGTTGGTTTAAGGATTAACTTGTCCTGCTCATTTAACCCAAAATAACATTAAGACTTTTTCTTCACAAACTAACTAACTAACTAAATAAGAAACATGAAAGAAAAGTTATCCAATATAAAGAGAAATAAAGTAGCAAAATAAGTCTTATTCTTTTCTATATAATTTACACTGTTCACATCTGAGTCAATTCCTATCCTCTTTATTATCTGAAACAAACGTCATGTTGGTAATGCTTGGTCAAATTTCACAGCCCTGCTATTCTTGGCTATTTAATTTATATAAGACTGGGAGAGAACTGACCAATGATGATGAGATCCAGTTTTGCTCTAAAGAATTGATTTTAGCTGTGTTGCACAATGTCAGGCATGGCACTCTACTTACAAAGCCATTATGGATTTATTTTTAATTTTAGTTGCCTTGACCAAAATACATTTTCTTTCAGAAGCATTTCAAAAGGCAGTGATCTACTGTTTTTATTTACAAAAAAGACTTGAGCTTTACACTTAGATGGAGATAATATAATTAGCAGAGGTATTAGTAAGGTTTCTTTCATTTGTAGTGTGCTTCCTTGGTTTTACAGAAATAGCTCAGAATTTGGGAAAAGGAACACAGACTTTAGGTGCCCCACCATATAATGAAGTATTTGAAACCAACTGTGGCTCTTCTAAGTGCCCATCTTCCTTGAAAGGAACAGGACTATGTAGATAAGTACCTCTCATTAAGAAGCAAATAAATGAGGAAAACTGTTGACAATCACTGTCAGAGGAAAGACAGGAGCTGATTTTTTTTTTTTAATCCTTTTTTTTTTTTTTTTTTTGGTATGTGTGTTTTTGTTTGTTTGTTTTCTAGAGGGGACCTCTGAACACCACAATAAACCAAAGCATACCAGAGAGAATACATAAGCTTTTTTGTACAGACTTTTAGTACAGACTTTTAAAAAATATGCATAGCAAGAAGCCAGAAATATGTTTGTTTAACCTAAAATGAATTTTCCTGAGGGTGGCATCTGACCCCTTGTTTTACTGCTGGGACTAGGAAAAAAAAAAAAGGAAATGTCGTGTACCCCTGACATAAGTAGGAGGAGGTGTTCACCTTTGAGGATGTGAATTGCTGTTAACAAAGCTACTTCTCTCTTGTGATGGAAATAGACACATAGATTTTCAGAGCAATACCTAATACAATGGTTTCTCTTGGCAAAAAGCAGTCCTTATGATAGGCCTCTCAAAGATTTGCCTTCGTCTCTATGACAAAGATGACCTCTCTTTGATCAATGACCAGCAGCCTGATCTAAAGATATAGGACATAAAGTGAAAATCTGCTGAAATGGGCACAGGAATAATGAAATCTGAAGGTCTGAAGATTTGTCCTAGTGAATCCACTGGCTTTTATCAGTCAGGTTTTTTGTTTGTTTGTGTGTGTGTGTTTTTTTTTTTTTTTTAATCTGTTGAAATTCTGAGGTGGAACAGGCTGTATTGTTCCTTGTTAAGCAACTTGGAAACAGTATGTGCATGCATGGTGTGTGCATGTAGGCTTATATATGCTTCTCAAATTGGAAAAATATGTCCAAATACACACACACACACAAAGAGAGATTGTTAATAGTAGATTGAAAGTCTGTTGAGTTAGAAAGATCTGGAAATTTCTCTAACTACCAGCATTAAATAATCACTTTCTCCTGCCTTCTCTTTCACATTCCATTTGTAACTTTTCAGCAGGGAACACTTTGTCAGCTGAACAGAAGGAATAAAACATCCTCAAAATAACATACATAGTGATGAATACCCACTAAAAATTCCAGGTGTTGCACATCTTAACCTATATGGAGTAATTGGTATTCTGATCCTACAGATAGATGTGGACTCTTGATAAGGTGAATCTGCTTGAGAAGAAGCACCGGCCCAATTATACTTAATTAATCACTTACAGTTCTTGGTCACTTTAGACAATGCTCTCTCCTGAAGGTTTAAATTCCACTTCTCCCACTTTGATTTTAGACACCGAATAACCTCTTTTTATACATGAGTACTTTTAAGTTGCAGTATCATATTTAAATGTACAACTTTTTTTTTTTTACTTTTTTTTTGGGGGGGGGGGGGGGGGAAGGGAGTATTAGAAAGAATCCTTTTAAATCTGTGCATTTTCAATGTTTATCTTCTTGGGACCAAGACATTTCTGACCCATATGCCAAAAGAAATTAATAATCACACTTGAGAAAAAATAAATCATCATGTTTGGAGAAAATTATGCTCATATGATACAATAATAATTGCTTCATGTGTTATTATTCTAGAAGGTATATTCTAATTAGAAAAAGCAGCAGAAATAACATAGATAATAGTAACCCATCCTTGCCCTGTTAAAAGCAATTTTTTATTTCTTTATATAAATTTGCTGTTTATAGGCTAACACATTTCTCTGTTTTAAGGTCAAAATTAAATTTAGGGTCAGAAGCTTGAAGCTAGATGAATGAAGAACTTTAATAAACAAAGTCTTATCCAGTCTAATGAGTCTATGGCTTAGGATGTATGTTTTTTTTTATTATAAATAGAATACATATTTTTTATTATTATTTCTTTTCCTGTAAAATATAATTCTGTCATCAGGTTGGTGAGAATCAGCAGGTATAGGGAGTTTTGGTCTATTGTTTTATTGTTCCTGGCTATTTATGACAGGGTGATCTGAGTATGGACAGTGGGAAGGTGATACCTTACTGGATTTAAATAATCTCTTTTTCTAATTGCTTGTGACAGAAAGCTGTCTTCTAGTTCTTGCTTCTAGTAATAGCTTTGCAGGCAATGTGCAGGGCAATAAGCCCTGCATATTTGGCCACTGCACCAATGCCCTCAGTCCTGAAAGAGGCTGTGAAGCCTTACTTGGCTCTTACTTGGCTTACTCTTACTGCTTGTAAAGAGGTAGGCTTCTGAGAAAGTAACAGGCTGAAAAGGAAGCTGCATCAAGTAGTCAGAAGAAAAATGAATTTCTCTGAAATATGTTAAAACCTGCCCCTCCTAGGGCATACACACTTCAAACTTAAACAATACTTGGACTTCACAAGACTAAAATGTCTTCTGAAATTACATGCATATATTCATGGCTTTCAAAAGCTAAACAGGAGCCAGTTGTTTGTTTATTTTATTTTATTTTATTTTATTTTATTTTATTTTATTTTATTTTATTTTATTTTATTTTATTTTATTTTATTATTTATTTTATTTTATTTTTCTATAGCTATGTCGTGGTTTAACCCGGCCGGCAGCTAAACACCACGCAGCCAAAAGGAGACAGTAGTTTTCTTTTCTTCAAGTAGTTAATGCATTGAAACTGTACCATCTGTTCCCTTCTCCATCTGTTGGAATCAAATCTCTCTCTTTTTTTTTTTTTTTTTCTTCTTGTCCGAAGAATACCTTAATTACCTGGTGGTAGGCTATTCTCAGAAAGGAAAGTGCAAAAAACACATCTAGATTTTATAACTTAGCTCCTCAGTTTGGTCCCATATCATCCCTGTTTCCTGACCTCCCACATTCCACAAACATTCATTTTTTCCTGAGCAAAATACTAGTGTTGGCTTTGTTTATTTCTTTCTCTTTGTTGTGAACCATCTAGTGCTCTCTGAAACAAAACCCAGCTGCATCGGAATATTGTTTGGTCCAGTGCCCAGCCCTAGCAGATAGGCAAGATAGGATGGAATAGGCAAGACTGTACTCCATAAAATACTCCCACTGTAGACCTTCACACCAAGCTTTACACAGTACCCTCTGCTTATGCCCTACACATGTTCTACATACGTCTGTAGTTTTATGCGATTAGAAGTACTGCTCTAGTGTAGTGTGACACTGCCCTCACTCATTTCAGACACTTGAATCCTTCACCTTGAACACGAAATGTTCACTTACATACTCTCACATATGCACACGCACAATATGTTTCTGAAGTTGCAAGAATACCACAAGGGGACCAGAGGAGCTCACAAGCTAAGTGAAACACAGATCTAGATGGTCTTTCCTAAAATCTGACATCCCCAAGTAGTGTGAAAGTAAACCACTGGTCTGAGCACTAAGAAAACTAACTGGAAAGCATGAGTTTAGAATTGTATACATAACCTTATTTCCTCCAAATGAAATTGTTTCATGTCAAAAGAGATGAGCATGAACAAATATGAATGTCTCCTGGGACAATTATGGGACAGAAGTGTGATGGCTGAACAGAAGTCTTCCCTTGCCTGGTACAATTGAATGATGGGCAAAAAGCAGATGGGGACTGTGATTCTGAAAAATTATGAACTGTGTCATGGTCAGGAAGCAGAAGGAACTTTCAACTTCAACCTCTAAATGGAGGTTAGCAGGGTCTAATTCCTTTGTTACTCCATCCTTATTTAAGTTTTCCTGGAACAACTCTAACATCTCTGCTGTAAAAATCCTGTTTGTTCTTGTAAAGCATCCCTATGATTTTTATTTCCCTCTTGATTTTTGATAATTCCTGGTCATAGTTAATGTTTGTAGTCATTTCTGTAGTATTTCCCAATATATTATTTCTCCTTCTTCTTTTATTTATTTATGTATTTATTGCATAGCTAAGTGAAACAGGGATCCTTAGAATATACTACCTTTTGAGGCTAATTTCAGTAGAGTTTCAGAAGAGCTTTTTTTTTTTTTTTTTTCCTACATGTGCATTTGGAGATTTTTTGAGTCAGTTTTTCTCTTCCTTACTTATTAACGTAGTGAGTGATGATTTTGTTGTCAGTATGGTGCAATAAAACTTTGAATAACATCAGAAATAATGTCTTAACTGTATTTAGCCACAAACATTAAGGTACATCTAAAATTACATTTATTCCTTCTGAGGTTTTAAAACACTTGAATTTAAGGAACCATGTCAAAGAACATTTTTACCTTATAAATTCCCATATAAAATGTAGTTCATGTAGTTCAAACTTTCCAAGCAGTCATTTTGGCATGTAATTTGAAGTAACTTTAACAGTTCACAGATGCAGCCAGAACAGAACACAAGTGCAAATGATTAAAGCCAAGTAGGGAAATCGATAACACTTTTAATTATGACATTTTAAAGGACAGTGTTACAATACAAAGCTCTTTTTTACATGTCTCAGAGTGTTTTGTGGTGAATTTTGTAGTAGAAAACACACATAAAGAAACAAGAGTTTGTATGACTTGGCTCTTACAAAAAACTGAGTAGCCAAGAAGAAAGTATTCTAGAGAGGATTATTTAAGGGATACACTGATTTCAGGTTATGAAACATATCTTTAATACTTTCTCATTTTAAAGTTATTAAACTATTCATTTTATATATGTTTTGTTAATACTCTGTTGTTGTGTAGGTCTACTTTGGTATTCTGCATAAATTGGTTTCAGGAGTCACAGCAAACGTAATATCTGTGTGACTGTTTAACTGGGCTCAAAAGTCTAATGTGAGTTTATTTTTTTTCTTAAGGCAAAACTTAAGGTATGGAGTCCTGAGCATGAGTGGCTTGATAAGATTAGACATTGACAAGAGAGTTACGCACCAACAGAGGATTCACTCGTGACAAGTAGCAAACTGTTATTTACGTTTTTTTCCTTAGTTTCCATTTGGAGTGGCAGAATTCCTTTCTGGTGAATGAAATAGGGAGAAGTTGTTTCAGTTTCTGCTCCAATATTTGTTCTCACAAGGTGAGAGACTGGATTAAATTGAATTTTATTCCATTATATTTCTGGTCATCAGAACAGGTTGCCCAGGGAGGTGGTGGAGTCACTGTCCCTGGGGGTGTTTAAAGAAAAGGTTGGCTGTGGTACTTAGGGACATGTTTAATGGTTTAATGTGTAATGTTGGTGGTAGGTGGTCTATATGATCTTGGAGGTCTTTTTCAACCTTAATGATTCTATGATTCTGTGATTCCAAGTCTACCAACAGCTGTTTCTGTACTGACTACTTCTTCTGCTTCCTTTCATGCCGGAGTCAACACCAGGGAAAACAAACAAACAAACAAAACAACAACAACAAACACAATAAATCAGTTTAAACTGACTACATCTGTTTTGCAATGATGTAGCAAGTATATTATTTTCTGAGATTGTTTTAATTTTTTACGTGCTTTATTTTCCCTTGCAGGATCTTAGCAAGAAGACTTTCCATCTGCATGTTGTGGTGGTGAAAAGGGATTGTTAATACTGGGGCCCTGTATCCTAGCTGAATAAAAGTTAAGAGAAATCTGATCTGGGAGTTCAAGCTCACTCCTGTTATCTCTTCAAGTCTGTGCCAACATAGATGGTGATGCATCTAATGGGAATCACAAGCCACCATAGTATATTAGACAGCAAACAGCAGTTAATTACCAAGGCTGTGGTACTTGCAAGGACCTCAGTGAAGAAACTCACCCTTTCAATTTGTTAAATGTTTCCTATAGGTCTCTGCAAACGCTATCTGGAGACAGATGTCACTTTTTTTTTTTTTTTTTTTTTTTTTTTTTTTTTTAATGCTGGTTTCTCATTTTTGTTTTCATTTGAAGTAAAAGATTACTTTTAATTGAATAGAAAGCTGCAAAATTTCTTTCTGCTTGCTTTTCTTACAGACAAACACACTATTATGGAAGCCAGCCCAGAGGCAGGTGAACAGAGTTGATTGATTGCATAGTCTTCCGTGTGAGATTGAGATGAATGTGATAGAAAATGGTGAGTTTTGGAAATGCTCTCATCTCATCTACAATGCTCATCTCTCATCTACAAATACTTTTGCTTGAGAGTGATTATGCTGTTGATTTGAGAACAAAGTTGGATATGTTTGAATGCTTAGCATTCAGATACTGCATAATTTAAAATTGTGTATATTATTAAGTTATTAAAAAAGAAAGCAGGAAAGAGACTAGATGTTCCTTATTAAAGAGATAAATGTTCCTTATTGTTGGAATTAGACCATTTCTGAACATGAATCATGACTTTTTTTTTTTCCACAGACTAAGTCTAAAGTTTAGGTCAAATTTTTTTTTGTCTCCAAGTAGCCATTAATAGTTTAGTGTATGAGAATATGAAGACCTTGCTATGTAGACCTCTATCTTCTGTTTGTTCTGTGTGTAAACTATTCCTATACCTCTAACTCCAAAGTCTATGTTTTTGTTGTTTAAAAAAAAATACACACAAAAAAGCACTGTTCTATAATTTATAAACTGAGAATGGTGTTGTCATTCTTAGAAACAAGTGTCTAGAGAATTACTTTTACATTCTGAGTAGCAAAATTTTACCAAGTGATTTGGCTTATTGCAATCATATTGCTAGTAGTACATAATTTTTTTCTAAAATGACAACTGTTCTAGGATAGATATTTATAATAAGCAATTGTTCGATATTTGAAAGGCAAATTATTAATAAACATCAACTTAATATGAAAGTTTTTAAACCACAAATAATGTGGTTGAGTGTGGTGAATTGATTTAGCTCAAAGGTTCATTCAGTTACCAGATACAGTTACAATACTATACAATACAATAAATACAACATAATACAATACTCATCACGCATTGTATTAGCAGGGAGGAACTAAGTGAAAGCTGTCCAAAAACAGAGGGAAAGGAAATGAATTAATCAGTGATTATAGAGTAAAATACATTGTAAAAGCATTGCACAATTTGTTGAGATAAGCTCAGTAGCACAGTTCATATTGGTCTGGCCAGATGGAGGCTCCATTTGACTTTCTTAGTAGTTTATTCTGTTCTGAACATGAGCATAGAGATGCTAGACTTTTGAGAAAAGGCAGAAAGTATGAATACTTTCTGCTCTGTTAGTTCATGAAAAAGAAGACTGGAATCCGTGGAGACCCTGTTGGCAAAGGTTTCCCAGAAGCATTAAATCAGTACACTGTCTTGACAGCCTTTTCATGTTCTTCACATTTTGATACTCAGGCATTTCCTTTTGTTGGGGATATTTTGGTATGGTGATATTTGTTTGCATCCAATTGGGAATCAAACCAAGAATATTTTGAGTACGCTAAAGGTTTTATTTTTGTTGTTGTTTTTCCTCCTGTTTTCTTTCTTTCTTTTTTTTTTTTTTAATACAGTTTATTTATAATCTTTGTTATTAGAAGTTTTTTGGATTTAATTTTTTTTAATGTTATGGATTTTTATAAATATAAATAAATAAAATAATATAAATAAATATTATAAATATATATAAAATATATAATATATACATATATATATAATATATATAAAATAAATATTTTCCTATGTAAAATAAATATAATATAATGTGTGTATTATATTATATATTTATATATAAAATATATAAATAAATGTATAAAATATATAAATATATTATAAAATATATAAATATATAACAAATAAAATAAATATTTTTATTTATTTTTTATTTTTTTTCCATGACATCACACTATTTTAAAAGGATGTTTTTTGTCTTGTATTCAGCTGCTGCCATTTAGAATTGAGTCAAGCATTTTGATTTGCTTTCTAGATTCAACAATATCCATTTTATGTTGTATTCCAACAATCTGGAACTTTGTATGTCACACAGATGCTTAGATGCACTAACTTATTGACTCACATATAGTGCATATATACCCAAATGAAAAATAGCTTTGAAACATTTCACAAAAGAGGTTAAATAGCATAAGTGAGACTCTGCAGTTGAAGATAGTCATACTTTTGTAGGAACAGATTTTAACTCAGCAAGCTAAATTGTCATCAGCATTTCATAATAACTGTCACAAAAATCCATTAAGAACGCTTAGAGGCAAAATTATGAAATGGCACTGATTTCATATGGTAATTAAATTTGTCCATGCATGGTTAATAGTTGTGTACAGTTAACAGGAAAGGAAGAGAATCTAGAAAAGATGTACAGTGGAAGCAGTAGACTGAATGTTCACCTGTGTATATCAAGTATTTTAACTCATTCTAGTTAGAGAGATAAACTTACATCTTAGTTAAGTGTAGTTTAGATTAAAGCAGATTTTTAATTATTATTTTTTTTAAAGTTACTTAAGTGACCTGAATACTGATAATAATTTGATAGGCATGTGAAAGTAAGTCACTACAAAATTAAAGTTTTGAAATAGGTTACTTCTTAGAAATAGGTGAACTTTGTTCTTTTGCTCAGGATATTTTCTGTAATTAAAAAAAATAAAAATATCAAGGAAATGTACAACCACTGTCTTTACAAAATTGAAGTAAAATAGAATTCAGGGAATTATTTTATAAAGACAAGCTAAACAAAGACTGTCTACTATGTTTATTTCTTTGCCTTGCAGGGCATAAGAAAAGATTTGCCCAAATATTCTTTTTTGCTCATAAGATCTATTGAATTTTGTATTGATGAGTACAGACATGGTATTCCACAACAACACTGGATATTTCCAGAGTTCACGTGTAATTAATTAGGTGGCAAAAAAAAAGGCCAGTATGACTTTCTTCCTCTCCTTTGTCGTCCTTTCCCTTATTAACCTAATATTGCAAAACAAAACTTTGGTTGGCCAACATACTGCATGCAAAAGTTCAGTCCAAAATACTAGTCTGATGAAGTTACAAAATTTGAATATGAGATAATTTAAGTATGCTTAATCAACTGTGTGACACATGGAATATATGCTTAAACAGATGTGTATCTATGTACTAGGTCAAATTACTTATTTTTTCCAAATAAAAAGAAAAGCATATAAAAAAGTCTGATTTCTCAAAGACTGAAGAATACTTATGGTCTCTATCAAGCTTTTTCAAACATAAAATAGAAAGTTAATTTGGTTGGAAATTAATTTACAGATTTAGAAGTAGGGTTCTAACATAGGAAATTTATGAACTTCACAGTGTTACTAAATAGATTTAAATTATCATACAAAGGAAGCCACATCTTTTATGGCTCTCAGTTTTCAATGGAATATCATAACAATAATACATTTTTTCAAAAAAAAAAAAAGTGTTGATTTGTATACTTCTTTTTTAACTATATAAAACATTTTTTAAAAATAATATAAAATTGAATGTGTTTAAGTAATAGAACATCTTTAATATGCAGTTATAGACAATGTTTGTCAAAATGTGGAGTGTGCTGGGAGGTGGGAAAGGAGGACAAATTGATTACCATTGTGTTGAATTTAAACAAGCTTAGACTTAACCAAGCTACTACAAGAGCCTATTACCACTTGATACAAGTCTTGTTCATCTAGGTGCTGTAGTTTCTTACAGTTTCACAATGGAATAAGTGCATTGACTTTTCCTTCAAATTGGTAAAAGTGTTGCAGGGAGACAACATATAAAGTCCAAGACTGTTTATATCCAAAAGCTAAAAAAAGGTGTATAAATTAGATTATAAAAACATAGTTGCAGTTTATAACTGCAAATATTGAAGACTAAATGTTGGTGCCACAAGAATTATGATTTGATTAACTTCCTCTCTTTTAAATACAACAAATCTTGACCAAAAATACCCGTTAAAGTAAAATAAAATGCTTTCAGCTGCATGTACTTTGTTCTTAACCACTGTTCTGTCCCCAGAGAGTTTAAATGAAAACTGAAATGCATCTTGCTAGACTGTCTAGCTGAATTAAGCATTTTAAAAGACCCAGGATCAGTGGGTGTGATCTTGATGGTTCTTCGCACTCCAAATAAGGGACAGTAAACAAATGTTGCCATGCAGCACTTAAGAAGTTAAAATATGAGAAGCCAAGCAACCACCTAGCTCATGCTCTTACTGATTCTTCATCAAGCCTTGCTCCTTCTATGATGCCTACACAATACTGCCTACTGCTAACTCTTTGGCAGGCAGCAAGTCACACATTCTGTCTCAAAGATATTTTTGTGTTATTGCTGCTTTTTCCTTCCTCTTTCTTGACCTTACCCATCTGCATGTTGTGCCTATCAGTTTTGTCATTAGCACAGACCCTGATCCTTAAATACATGAGTAAGTTTAATGTGTTATGTACACCTTTTTGTAGGTTCTAGATTGTGAGAATGCTATTTATGTGTGTGGATATAACACACACACATATATATAAATATATATATATCATTGAATCACAGAATCACAGAATGGCTGAGGTTGGAAGGGACCTCTAAAGATCATCTAGTCCAACCTGCTGCCAAGCAGGATCACCTAGAGCACATTGTGCCAGATGGAATCCAGGCAGGTTTTGAATATATCCAGAGAAGGAGACTTCACAGCCTCTCTGGGCAACTTGTTCCCAGTTCTCTAGCACCCTTACAGTAAAGAAGTGCCCTCTCATATTCAGGTGGAACTTCCTGTGCTTCAGTTTGTGCCTGTTGTCTCTTGTCTCCTTGTTGCCTCCTGTCAGTGGGCACAACTGAAGAGTCTGGTTACATCCTCTTGACAATTTCTCTTCAGATATTTATATACATTAATGAGGTCTCCCCTCAGTCATTTCTTTTCCAGGCTAAACAGGCCCGGTTCTCTCAGCACGTCCTTGTATGACAGGTGCTCCAGTCCCCTAACCACCTAATTATATATATAGATATAGATATATATTTTCTGCTGGCATTTACTGCTGGCATTGCTGCTTGGTTTACTTTTTAAGAGTGTCTTATAATCTAACTGTAGGAACAAGTTGTCATCGTGAAAGGCATTTTACAAATGGCAAAAATATGGTCCCATAGTCTCATCTTCTATGTCTGTTATTCTATACATCATAAGATATTGCAGTCAGACATAAGACATTGCAGTCACATAATCTTTCAGTTAACACTGCACTGCTTTTCTTAAGTTTTTAGGTCCTAGTAATTTTGATATATAGTTTTATCTATCCAGTTTTATGTGTTTTGATTTTTTTATATGTCTGGAATTACACAATCTGTGAAATTTTGATTTCTCAGAACAGTTCCTGATGACATTCTCTTTGAAATCCAAACCATGGAATTATCATAGGAAGTAAAGAAATACCTCATCTTAGGTGGCAATATGAGATAACTTTTGTCTGCTTATTTTCAATTTTTATACTACTGAGCCAGAAGCTAAAACTACAGTCCAGTTTCTAACATCATTGCTTTCAATTATTTTTGACTTATGTTTGTTTTACATACATCCACAACCATCTTTTTCAATGTGCCGAGTTGGGAATTAAGTGATCAGGTGTAACTCTACTTTTAAGAATGAGGGAGATGAGACTTAACAAAAACCCTGTACATTTCTTGCCTGCTTGATCTGGAAGTCCTTTTATGTTCTGTCTGCAGTACAGAGGGCATACAAACTACAGAGCACAATAGTTTCCCTTTTTTCACACTACAATATCTTTGTAGTATGTGGTTTTGCTTTGCCTATATTGATGAATAATTTTGAATTATTATAATGTAATGTATACATACTCACATGCATATATATTGGCACCTGTTATTTGCTTTCCATAAAATTATCTCCTTGCTCACAGTCATAAATATGTTAATAGAATTAAACATTCAGTAAAATTTGGCATCTGGAATCATTTGACTTTCACAGTAGATCAATAAAACATCTCCTTCAAATACTTCTGAACAGACTACACCTCCAGGAAATGTAATAAAGTCAAAGGTACAACAATTAAATAGGAAATCTAGGGCTTTTGCATTTTAATTTTATTGAAAATTAATACAGAAATTTTATCTTCTTATTCAAATATAATAATCTCAAAACCAAACACTTCTTTTAGATTAGACAAACACTGAATAATGAAAATATGCTTGAGTAGATAATCTTTTTAGCCCATGTACTAATACAAGACTTTCTGAAAAAAAACAGGATTTCTTATATCAAAGTTGTCCCACAAAGATGTTCCAAAACACCTCATTAGGAGTAAGAAATTGGAAAATCACTATCAAATTATAGCATAAGCCCTCATGAACTTGTTCTATTTTCAATTCTTGCACCTACTCATGAGTTCACGAAAGCTTTCCCTTGTAAAACACAGGGCAAATTAGTTGAATGTGTAAACCACAATTTTTACTTATTACTTCTATCATGGTTTTTAGCAGAGCAGCATTTTAGTCTGGAATGAAATATGAAACAATCATTTTATAGTGTCCATACTTGTAGGATGAAGTTATGCTTTGGGGATTTTTATTTTTATTTTAATACCACCATTGAGCTTGAAACACCAAATTAAACATGTACTTCATAGAATCCCTGAGAAATCCAACCTACAAGTATGGTCACTCGATGTTTTCTGTGCTCATACAAAAACATTTTACAAACGAATCTCTTAGTGAGGTGAAAAGTATCAAGTTAGGGTCTTCTCTAACTTCCTTCTTAGTCTCTCTGCTTCGTTAGCAAAAAAGGATAATTGAAGCAAATGTCCCCTTAGTTCCATGACTTGCCTTAATTTTTTTTGGTTAGTTACAGGAAAGACTAAGCCAAATATTGAGAAAAGTGAAGGGAAGTACTGGAAGTAATACTGGATAAATGACAGGAGTGTAATGGGAGATGCTGGGTGAAACTGAAGGAAGGGAGGGCTGGAAACAACAGCCAGCCAGTGCAAGGCAACCGAACTCCGGGGCAAGCTAGGGACTGCAAGTCAGTGAAATGAAGTGTATTCTGCCCTGTTATATTAAACACTTCCAAATTGCCCTGTATGTTACTCTGCTTTTTATTTATGACAAAAATAAACTAAAAAGAACAGTAAATGTTGATGATTTCTCCTAAAGTTGAATTAGCTTTTTGTGGTCTAGACATCCTAATTGCCAGTATCCAGATTCAGACAGCAGTGCTCTAGAGAACATAAAGACTGCTATTTCCATACAAATACACGTGTATGCACACACGCACAATCAAAATCTGTTACAAAGCAGCCATTTTACCCTGGAGCAAGGCTATTCTACCTTCAATAAAGAACATTTTGTTTTACTATGGAATACTCACTTTCCCAGTGAAAGTACTGGCTTCAGTTCTACATATCAATCATCTAAACCTCCCTTGCCTCTTCTTTGACTGCCACTGCTCCTCTCAGCTGGAATTTCTGGCTAGTTCCTCCAGAAGTTTTCATCTGGGGTATTTTGGACAGAACAGTTATGATCCAGAGATGACTATGTTTCAACAGCACAGATTTGAGGTCAAGCAAAACAGTGATTACCACTGGACAGATTTTCTCTAGTGGATTTAACAGGCAAGTTTGAAACATCTCCTCTTTATGTAAAAGCTCTTGATTTTGTT
Source organism: Anas platyrhynchos (assembly GCF_047663525.1). NCBI lineage: Eukaryota > Metazoa > Chordata > Aves > Anseriformes > Anatidae > Anas > Anas platyrhynchos. Next base: position 60,305,809 of record NC_092588.1, on the reverse strand, counting down.
TACCCTCTTCTCTTTAAAGTTGTTCTATCAAGTTGCAGTTAAATACTATAGCATGATGATTAGTCCGCATTTCTGTAATTTTATGCTTAAACTATATTTAAATTTTTAAAAATAACAAGCAGTTTAAATGTCCAGAGACCTTTTAAATAAACATCTAATGCATCAATATACAAGGTATTCATTTTATTTGTTTTTTGATATACAACCTTTCCCATGCCTGAGTGGGCATATGCAAAGTTTTGTTTGCTTGTTTGTTTGTTTGTTTGTTTCCTTTAAACATCTAGCACAAAAATTACCAGAAAAAATATTGGATTCTTAAGAAGGAAATTGTAAAAGTCTTTTTAAAGCTTTTGACTAATATGAAGGTAAGTAAGGGGTCGAAGTATGGATTTGTAACACCTGTCAAGTTTCATCTGAAAACCACGACCTTCCAGTAATAATCCTAGAAGATATAATGATACAAATAATCCTTTGTATCTGTCAGGACAGAAGATGCTAATTTGAGGGATTCTGCAATTTTACAAATCTGAAAAAAAAAAAAAATACGAAAAAAAGCGTAAGCTAGATTGATCCAATCAATGCTTCACTGAGAATTCCTGTCCATTCAATCCTTCATATAATCATGGAATCATAGAATGGAAATCATATTGGAAAGAACCTTGAAGATTACTTAATTCCAACCCCCCTGCTAGACCAGGTTGCTCATCCAGTTTGGCATAAAGCACTTTCAGGGACAGGCTATCCACAGCCTCTCTGGGCAAATTGTTTCAGTGCCTCACCACCCTCATACTAAATAATTTTTTCCCAATATTTGATCTAAATCTACTCTCTTTTAGTTTAAAGCTGTTATCCCTTGTCCTATCACTACACCCCCTGACAAAGAGCCCGTCTCCACCTTTCCCATAGGCCCCCTTTAGGTACTGGAAGACCAGTCTTGAAGGCCTCACTGGAGCCTTCTCTTGAGACTGAACAAACTCAACTCTCTCAATCTGTCTTCATAGGAGAGGTGTTCCAGCCCTTTGATCATCTTTGTGGCCCTCCACTGGACTCATTCTAATATATCTATGTTCTTGTGCTGGGGGCCCCAAAGCTGAACACTATACTCCAGGTGGGGTCTCATGAGAGTGGAGTAGAGGGAGAAAATCACTGTGCTCGAGCTACTGGCCAGGCTTCTTTTGATGCAGCCCAGGAAATGGTTGTCTTTCGTGGCTGCAAGTGCACTTTGGTGGCCCATGTTGAGCTTCTTGTCAACCAAGACCCCTAGGTCCTTCTCCTCAGGGTTGCTCTCAATCCAGTCTCCACACCCTGGCCCAAATGCAGGACCATGCACTAGGCCTTGTTGAATTTCATGAAGGTTGCACAGGCCCACTTCTCAAGCCTCTTGAGGTCCCTCTGGATGACATCACTTCCCTCTAGCATGTCAACTGCACCACACAGCTTGGTGTCATTGGTAGGCTTGCTGACCCCACTGTCACTGACCAAGACACATGTCAAATGCTTTACACAGGTTCAGGTAGATGATGTAAGTTGCTCTTCCCCTTTACAACAGTGCTGTAAACCCTTTGTAGGTCATCAGATTTGTCAGAATATTAATAACAAAGGCTAATAACAGGGAACATGCTGGAATTGAGATGTCTAATGAGGTAAGCAGGATGTTTAAGGGAGTACAGGACGTGTTGCTATCCTAATGACTTGAAAAAAAAAGATTCAAATATGCTTAAAGTATGCACATTTAGGAGTCTATATACACACACACACAAGCAGTTGACAGCAGTACAAATAGATTGAATCTATAATTACAGTGAAAAATGAAAACCCAGGGAAAATTAGCTTAAAAGATATACTCAACAAAATAAAACTTCTGCAAAATAATAATCTATTGAGAGTGGTCAGGGCTGAATAGAGGAGCGACATTCAATAGCATACAATGAATTGCAGTTTATTAGTATGTTTATAGTTTGAGACATTTCTACTCAGGTTAACACAGTGGAGGCTGATGCCATAAACTAAGGAAGATCAGTACAGGTTTGGTATAATTGTAGTATGTTGTATCGACAGACTACTATATACACTTCAGTACAAGATTAGCACTAATAAAGAAAGGGAGATCATAAAAGATTGATTTAATCATCTTGTAAGCTTGTGAATTTGCTCAAAAAGAAAAACTGCAAAGCAGGGAGGTTTAGTTCATAAACTAAATATTAGAATGTATTTGGTAGATTGAAATGTGAAAAATAAGAGTTAAATGTCCTTTTATTTGAAGGGCGGGTTTGAGTGTGAAGTAGTTGAAAGGAAGAAAGTGTATGTTATGGACATAAATTAAGTAGAAGTATTTCTTATGTGATGAATGTACATGTGTTAAGAAAAAAAGAATATTTTATATGTTTCTCATTAATTTAGTGCAGGAAATAATTTTGTATTGAGGGCACACTGAGCTGTATGGAAAGAAAATGATTTTCTTCCTAAATCTCTGCCCAGATTTTTGTCAGTGGTATTTAAGGTAATGGAAAGGCCTTTTTCCATACATGAAGACTTCTCTGACTGCAATGTTATACAAATAAGCATCAGGAATACTGTATGCAGATAGCCTGTCTCTCACTGGGCTAAAGATAAGGACTTCCAAATTATAATTTAATTTTATTCATAGTAGGTCTGGCCACTAAAAAATTCTGCTTGTATTCCAGGGATTTTGGATCAGGTTCTATAGGAATAGAGCAGTTGTTTTTAACTTCTGCAGTCTTCAGTGTATGATTTACACATTAATTAAAATATATATAATACTCTTATTAATATTAGTAGAAAGTCCTTATTGGTAATATTCATAAAATACTTTCATGTGATATATTCAAGTATTTTTTCCTCCTCTAAGAGAGTACAAAACATTTAAAAAAAATCAGAGATCCCTTAGGGATATGGAAATTTTAAATTGTAAATATTGGTCCTAATGAAAAATGACTGACAGTTTACTACTGATCGCATCTGGAAATTGTTAAGGATTATTCCTGAAGGTGTGAAGTATCAAGTGGTTTTCGTAACACTGCTTTGTAAGTATAACACTCATTGTAAGTATGGGTGGGTAGATATTGTACAAACACAAGTTTAGTCTTGCAGGAGATGCATGAACTGTCTCCAGTCAGAATTTCTGTGTCATACTTATCATAACCTTAAATATTAAACACACTTATCATAACATTAAACTAACATTAGTTTATCCTCTTCCTGTCTCTGTAGTGTGAGATGATACTGTAGGAATCACACACACACACACAAAATCAAAAAAAAAAAAAAAATCAAGGAGATAGGCATATCTAGTTTATCTCCTTAATGCAAAGGTTTTAAGAATATTATTCAACAAAATCTTTATTCCTATTATGAGTTTAACAAAAAGCATTGTATTTGCAAATGACAGGTATAGAGAAGAGGAAAAAACCTTATTATGTTCCATTGTGTTGGACCTGGCCATCCTTTAATCTCACTTCGTTATCATCAGGGATGCCAGGATATTAAATGTTTTTAGTTTTGAAAAACAGGTACTTATCCCGTTCCTGTTTTTTTTTTTGTTTGTTTTTTGTTTTTTGTTTTTTGATATGATTATGTAATCATTTCTTTCTTCCTTCCTTTCTTCTTTTTTTTTTTTCTTCATAATGGTTTCACTTTAGCAATGGATGAGAAACAGATTGTATAAGTGTATAATCAGGTAATCAGTACCACCCAGCTAAGATGCATGTGTTAAAGCTCCTGGTTGTGCCAAGGGAATTGGCTATTTTGTTTTCAGAGTCCCTGCAGAGATAGAGTAGGTTACAGACTCTTGGTTTTGTTGATAACAGAAAAACTTTTAACAATTTCTTTAAACCAATATAATGTTAGTTTGTATAATATTAATAATAGTAAAACATAAAAATAATAAAATTATAATATATTACATTATTATTACATTGCATTACATTATTACATACATTACATTAATATTACATTATAAATAATATAATAATAACAAAGACACAAGCCCTTATGTTCATCTTTCTACTGTTTTTGCAGTTCCTTTCAGTAGAAAGAATCTTCTCTTAATTATAAAAAAAAAGCAACCAAACAAAAAAAAAAAAACCTCTGATATTTGATAATGAGATAAAAGACCCTTTCTGCAGTATCATTTGAGATGAAAGCAGCTGCTAGCTGCATTATTCCACTCTTAGTCACAGCCAAACACAAATGTACTATAATATGCTGTAAGGTCAAAGTAAAAGTGGTGTGGGTCATCCCTGCTGTGTAAACTGAGAGGTGTGGGGAGGAGGAAGTAAAGTTTTACATTGATGAAAACAAGAGGAAGACCTGCAGCATGTGGCAAGCAAGAATAAATGAAAATCCATTTACAAATGTTTTACTCTCTTTAAGAAATCATTGAAAAATAAAGAGCTAGTAGGGCAAAGAGATAAAAACAGGACAAGATTTTTTGTCTTGCTCTTGCTGATTTTACACTGATTTTAGTATCACTTCAGTCTGAGCACCAGCTCACTTCAATGTGCAAAGCAACTTTAAAGAATATTAAGGCTAACACTGCTTATTCATGTTGTAGACTTTTCTCAGATCACTTTAGGTGCTGAAATATGTCATAGTTTGCAAGTGTTTCTGTGCTGATGCACATATGGCTGAGTTACTCCTGAGCAATTTTCTGATATAAACTGGTACAGCTCCAATTAATTAAAAGAGAAACCATGCTCTTTTCACTTTCATTTATGACCTTGTAACTCACTGACTTGATTGGACTTATGATGATTTATATCAACATTGATGGTTGATTTTTGTCTTGCTAATTACTCAGAACAGCCTGTTCTGATTATTGGGAGGCATTGGGAGGAACAGAAATGTTTAAACAGAACTCAAAATTTGGATGTCATTTATCTCCTTTGTCTGGGACAACTGATTAACTCATTAAACTTTCTGTATTCTTTTTTTTTCTGTGGTTCTGTAATTAGGACTTGAATTAACATTAAATTGCGAGCTGTGCATTCATTTTTCCTTCCTATCAATGTGAAAGTTAGAAATACAATATAAAATATAATAATACAATAATACAATATAATAATATAATAATACAATAATACAATAACACAATAATACAATATTAAAATATAATACAATATAAAATATAATAATACAATATAAAATACAAAATTGAGGTTCTGTGATCCTGTTTGTTTAAGAAATAGAACAATCTTAAACATGCTTGTAATATTTCTGCTTTACCATTCAAAATTTTAATTTTTAATTGTGCTTATCTTCTTTATTCAGATGCAAACTAATTTATTTTTACAAAGAAATCACAACTTTCTGATAATTAATGTAAGGGGCTTGCAACTGTCTTGGCCATAGAGAATTTAAATATTGCCCATGATGATTTTCTAAGCTTTGGTTTGATTTACCTTCCAACTTGTTTTAGCTTCCTCTGTTTATATTTTCCAGTAGGTGCTTACATGAGCAAAGACTGATTCACCAGTCTAGTATATACAGCAGTTGCCATTTAATATGCCGTATAATAACAGCAAATTAATCATAGGGTGCACTGGGCTGTTGTAACCATACAGGAAAGCCAAAGCATGTACAGGAATGCTTGGCTCTGTTTTAAGTCTTAGGAAGTAACAACATGAAGCTCACCAAATGTTTGGTAGTTTCTAAATTCTCAGATCCTATTTTAGTTTTCCAGACTTAAAAATGCCATAGTGCACAAGTGCAAAAGAAAATAAAACAAGTGATAACGAAGGTGTGAAAGATCTCACATAGGAAAAAGTGAGTGTTCATCCTGGAAAAGACAACTATACAAAGGACGTGATAAAAGTAAATAAAATCATTATTGGTATTGGTGAGCTGAATGAGGAATTCTGGAAGCTTTACTCACTTAAGAACTAAGAAGCATCAAAATATATTACTAGTGGCTTCAAAATAAACAACAACAACAACAAAATAAGACATTTCTCACAGCACATTGTTGTGGGACTTCTTGTTAAACATTTGCCTGGGTTAGAGAGCTGATAGAATTTTATAGGTCTGTATGTTTTTGTTGTTGTTGTTGTTTTTCTCTGATTTTTTTCAGAAATCTCTACCTCTAGTTCAGGAAGTCCCTCCAGCTAAGATCCAAGGGCTGGAAGAATATAATGATATGCTTGAGTTTTCTTTGTAATTGTTTTTATTTTCCTTTGATATTTTTTTTTTATTTCCTCTAGAAAAGATTCCAGAAAAGTGTTTATGTGTTTATGATGACAAGCATAGGGAAAGAAAAAAGGGCAACTGAATGAAACATTTTTTTTTAAAGAAAATACTATCTATTGGTTATTATCATTAAGAATATGAAATCATGCCTCATAAATATAAAGCAATGAAATAAAAGGGAACCTCACTCCATAGTACATTTTTTCAGTGTATCGAAATTCAAGATTGCAGAGGTTTTATGGAAACAAATTCTGTGACTTGTTTTTTTAAGAAATGCTAGATAAATTAATGAACTGTAATAAAATTTGCATTTATATAAACTAAGATTGCAGTGGTTGAAATTGTGAGAGAAAGGCTGCTATGTACAGAAAGAATATTCTATCCCATACACTGTGCTCCTGTTCCTTTAACAATGCATGACTGAGCATTGAGGGGACACTAGGTGGGAAGTGAGTTCTTAATTACTGGTCTGTGACAGAGTCAGAGTATTGGACTTAAGGCCTGGTGTACTATTAAAAATACTATGAGTAGTACAAAAGAATAAAAAGAAATATAATCCTGAGTGGAGTTACGGAGTTTGTTGTTTACTAATGACAGTCTGGTACAGTAAATGCTTAGACCCAAACTAGGCAGGTCCAAGTGTGTCATATTATTATTTATTTATTTATTTGTTTTGTGAATGGATAAATTCCTTAATGTTTCTGACTGGAATTTCAACCATATTACAGTGGTTACAATGGTATATTGAATAGCCTTGAGTCCTGTGGTGGTTTATGTGTGAGATGGACCACTGGAAGGAACAACTAAACTAAGGAATCTCATGCAGTTATTGCCAAACATGTATTAACCAGTGGTCATTAACTACTTCCATGTTTTTATTATGAAGTACAAGTTGCAGCTATGCTAGCTCAAAGATAGAACCTGAAAGTAGGAGGGGGTTGCAGTTCCCAATGGATACAATTAAAGATATGATTATACTTCAGGAAACCACCCACAAACTTCATGCAGAAAATGATGCAACTGAGTTTTTATCTTTTTGACAAACAAACTTGAGAGCATACCTTCACGGAAGCCACAGAAATGTGTGCAATATAGAAGAGTGCTAGCAAGATTGAATTAAACTAGGTAGCTCAGGCTGCATACCAATGTATCTGTGGAGACCCAAAGAACAGGATAAATTAACTCAGTATAAAATTGTGGACGATACTGCTAAAATTGCATTAATGTCTTATACTTCTCTACTTCCTTAAAATCATGTGTCTTATTTCAGCACAGATGAATTGGAACTGTAACAACCTATATTATGACAATCTGTCATAATACATGTATGTACTTTATTGTCTACTTCTTTTCTGTGTGAATGTGCAGATATATTTTTCATATACAGCCAAGGAAACATGCCTTGCACAAAAAATAAGTATTTCTTTTCCAACTACATAGCTAAACAGGAAGGTTGTATCTAGCTTATCTGAATTGCTTACTTTCCTTTTACATTTAAACTTTTACATTGATGCCTCTTCTTCATACTCGAATGTGGCTGTCCAGTAGTCATTAATTTAGAAGACGGAAACTTTGTTCCTGAGTTCAAACAGAGTATTTAATCTTCACATAGGTTTGCATTTTCAAGGATGGCTAATGGGGATTTCAAACTTTTTGCATCATATACCTTCCTATAGCCAGGAGAAAAAAAACAACTTCCAAATATTAAGCTGTATATTTTGATGTCTGAGTACCTTTGAAAATCTGGTCCATAAACTTCACCTACTGATTATGTTAAGAAAATTCATACACCTGAAAAAAATAAAAGGATTTGGAGCAAGAATTTGCTGCTTTTATGTTTTGTTATATGGGTAAATGAACAGGTGCACTTTAAACATAATTTTAATTTTTCATATTGTGAGCTCCAGATCTTTAATATTTGGAGGCTACATGGTTCTCAAACTGTTATCAGTAAGTATTGTAAAAAAATCAAAACAAACTTGCTTCAGTGAAAGATAAATGAAAGCAGCCCTCAATTTTAGGCTTTTTAAAGCCTCAATCTCCCCACTGCATTAGTAGGACTCAGTGGGGCTATGAGGTAACAGGTCAAGTATATCAATGTAGCAGTATGGGAATTTCCTGAGATCACTTAAAAAAAGCTAAGTCTACCTATTATCCATTTTGCCAGATATGCAAACCTCTGGGATTCTCTCTTCATACATTTCAACTAGTTCTCTGATGTTCAGTGTCACTGAAAGAAATGCACATCTGTCTGCTGATTCCTTTGAGTTTCAGGGCTGCTAATTATAACGTGGCATTTATCTTGGGCATGTGGAAACCCTTGTTTATTAACTTCATAGGTCAAGGCTCATCTTCACTTATTGTAGAAGTTTAATAGGCCCTCAAATTGTTTTCTGTAAATAAGACTCATTAACCCCGCAACCTCTAGAATATTTTTAGTTTAGGAAGTCCTGAGAGAGAGAAAAAATCTGCAGTTTAATCCTCATGATGAATATTCACCCACTTCTGACTATTCATTACTGAATCAATTCAACACTGTGGCCTTTGGTATCAAAAATGGAGGAGAGAGAAACTCAACAAGGAGATATGTTGAGCTATGAAATGGCTACTACTATTGTAGAAGAGAAAGCTATGTCTTACAAGCAAATACAATCCCTTTAAAGCTGATGAATCTGAGGCCGATATAATTTATTTTTATTTATTTATTTATTTATTTCTCTGTAGAACTGCTCTGTAAAGCAGAAAAAAGATTTTAGATAGGGCGGGGAATCACTCAGGATGATGGAACCCCCCAGTAATTTGAATGCATGTTCTTAGCTTTCTGTTTATGGTTAATATTGTTAGTGTTTTGGTGGGTATAACAAGCAGCAGAAACAGCATTGTATGCTTTGGGAAGCAGCCCTGGAGCATGGCACTGGGGGGTGTTGAGGGTCAATGGCCAACTACACACTAAAACTGAGCAACAACTTAGAGCTCAGCATGGCCTGTGACAGGCCAGAGCAATTCGATTCTTCCCATTTACCCTGCCTTTCCTGAAAATAGATTTGGCTCCTGTCCTTTTAAAACCAGATGAGCTGTAGAGAACATCAGTGAAAATGGAAACCAGCATGAAGCAGGCTTGTATTAAATAGCTTTATAAGAGGCAGACTTGTATTAAATAGCTTTATAGAAAGAATCACTGCATGCTACTAAAACCAACTGGTGTTGTCACTCTTTATATCTGCTTCAAAATGATTGTTATCAGGAAGATTTTTTTTTTTTTTTTTGCAGATTGAAAAGAATGAAGACGCAACATATCTTTTATAGCTCAAGGGTACACATTTTTTAAGTGTAAGAATTAATGATTCACATAAAATGATGCAACCAGAAAACTCACTTTAGAGTGATGCGGTGTTATATATAAAAAAATACACTGCAATTGACACTGAATTATTATTGTATTCTGACTAACAGTGTACATGCTGCAATTTTCTCTAGTATGAGTTCTAAATCCACAGAATGCATAGCTACTGATTATTCACTTCCCTACTGTATATCGAATGACTATTTTTTAAATTATTGATATTAGAAAACCCTAAGACCAATCTTCCAGTACTGTAAGCTTCAGCTTTTCATCTGTTCTTTGTCTTGGTGGACTCAATTTCAAAACCCCAATCATTTTCAACACCATTTAATTACTAGTTATTAGACACTGTATCTCTTTGCCCATGTGTCAGCAGCAGCAAATTAGACACTTAAACATCTAACTACTAATATTTTCCCTGCAGTTCACTGCTTGTACTGGGTTCATATTTTCTTTTGCCAGAAGAGGATTAATTCTAGAGGCCTGACTGAGATCCAGCTGAAACTCTTTCTCAAAGGTGTTAGTTTTAAAGACAGCAGTAGGCATTGGCATTAAAATCAGTATATAAAAACTATCACAAAAATGGGACGATTAAAATTTAAAAAATAATAATAGCAATAAATTAAAACAAAAGGAATAGGATTTATTTTCTTTTACACTCAGAAATGAATGAGGAATTGTACTTTATACACTAATTTGCCAGAAGAATTTTGGAGATAAAAAGTTTTTCAGTTCCCCTGATAGAGCTGTACATGGGGTTTAGTTCCACATTTCTGTGAGTTCACCCTTGGTATCATTTCCAATGCTGTAATTACAACCTCTGGCCTAAACTACAGATTCAGTGACCCTAGACCTCTCTCGCCCTTTACCATCCACTATGTCTCTTCTCAAGATGTTGCGCTTCACAGAGTTAAGACAATGTCTTAACTCATCATCTTAACTCTTAAGACAATGTCATTACATGAAAGTAGTTCCACTATTTATCCCTGTAGAAGGCTGTCACACTGACAGATGCCTGTAGTTTCACTGTGGTGCAGCTAGGTATGGCTTGGGTGGTTCTTTGTCTGTATGACTACAAATTTTCAGTATTTCTTTTTCTTTGAAGTACCACTTGCAGATGAATGCATTTGATGCAGCAGAACTCATGAAGCTTTTCTTTCCCTGCAGGAAAGAAAGGGATTTTGAAGATGTCACATAGTGTTCTAGCAGGATGTGTTGGCCCAGACTTCACCAAATGACCTCTCCTGTTAGGCATGTTAGTCACAATGTGACTTACTAATTTAGCAAGCCCAAGAGAGCAAGAGGAGTAAGGTGCAAAAAGTACAGAGCAGGGATACAACATGCAAATCATTGCATTAAAAGGTCAGTCTGTCCTCACTTACCCGTAACTAGCTTATCCCATTTGCAACACCTATCGCTGCCCAGTCATTGAACTCTGTAAAATGAAACTCCAAAAAGCGTATTGTTTCAAAGAAATAAATCATCTGTATATATAAAATCAAGTTTCCATGCAAGTACACACAGAGACATTTACACATGAACATATAAGTGTATATATAAAAAACTTATAAATGATGGTTAATCTTTACTAATATATAATATATATTATGCTAATGCTTATTGTATTTACATATAGGTCTATGTAATATATATTATGTGTCATTATTACTGTAATAAAAACGACTTGGTTGCCATCACGGAAACGTGGTGGGACCAGTCTCATGACTGGAGTGCTGCGATGCCTGGCTATAGGCTCTTCAGAAGGGACAGGCAGCACAGAAGGGGTGGCGGTGTGGCTCTCTATATTAGAGAGTCTTTCGATGTTGTAGAACTCGAGGCTAGGAATGACAAGATCGAGTCCCTTTGGGTTAGGATCGGCAGGGACAACAAGGCTAGTGTCCTGGTCGGGGTCTGCTATAGACCGCCGAACCAGGATGAGGAGACGGATGAGGAGTTCTACAGACAGCTGACAGAAGTTGCGAAATCGTCAGCGCTTGTACTCGTGGGGGACTTCAACTTCCCTGACATATCCTGGAAGCACAACACAGCCCAGAGGAAGCAGTCTAGGAGGTTTCTGGAGAAAGTGGAAGATAGCTTCCTGACGCAGCTGATTAGTGAACCTACCAGGGGTGGTGCCCTGCTAGACCTTCTCTTCACAAACAGAGAAGGACTGGTGGAGGATGTGATTGTCGAGAACAGTCTTGGGCAGAGTGACCACGAAATGGTGGAGTTCACTATTCTTGGCGGGGCCAGGAAGGGAACCAGTAAAACCACTGTATTGGACTTTCGGAGGGCTGACTTTGGGCTGCTCAGGACACTAGTTGGTGGAGTCCCATGGGAGGCAGTTCTGAAGGGCAGAGGGGTCCAGAAAGGCTGGGCGCTCTTTAAGAGGCAAATCCTAATGGCGCAGGAGCGGTCTATTCCCATGCGCCCAAAGATGAGCCAGCGGGGAAGAAGACCAGCCTGGCTCAACAGAGAATTGTGGCTTGAGCTTAGGAGAAAAAAGAGGGTTTATAATCTTTGGAAAATTGGGCAGGCCACTAAGGAGGACTATAAGGATGTAGCGAGGCTGTGCAGGGACAAAATTAGGAAGGCCAAAGCTCATCTGGAGCTCAATCTGGCTACTGCCGTTAAAGATAACAAAAAACGCTTTTATAAATACATCAAAACAAAAAGGAGGACTAGGGAGAATCTCCATCCTTTACTGGATGCAGGGGGAAACTTAGTTACAAGAGATGAGGAAAAGGCGGAGGTGCTTAATGCCTTCTTTGCCTCAGTCTTTAGCGGCAAAACCGGTTGCTCTCTGGATACCCAGTACCCAGAACTGGTGGAAGGGGATGGGGAGCAGGATGTGGCCCTCACCATCCACGAAGAACTGGTTGGTGACCTGCTACGGCACTTGGATGTCCACAAATTGATGGGGCCGGATGGGATCCACCCAAGGGTACTGAGAGAACTGGCAGAGGAGCTGGCCAAGCCCCTATCCATCATTTATCAGCAGTCCTGGCTATCGGGGGAGGTCCCAGCTGACTGGCGACTAGCAAACGTGACGCCCATCTACAAGAAGGGCCGGAGGGCAGACCCGGGGAACTACAGGCCGGTCAGTTTGACCTCAGTACCAGGGAAGCTCATGGAGCAGATCCTCTTGGGAGTCATCATGCGGCACTTGAAGGGCAAGCAGGCGATCAGGCCCAGTCAGCATGGGTTTATGGAAGGCAGGTCCTGCTTGACGAACCTGATCTCCTTCTACGACAAAGTGACGCGCTGGGTGGATGAGGGAAAGGCTGTGGATGTGATCTACCTTGACTTCAGCAAGGCTTTTGACACCGTCTCCCACAGCATTCTCCTCAAGAAACTGGCTGCTCTTGGCTTGGACTGGCGCACGCTTCGTTGGGTTAGAAACTGGCTGGATAGCCGGGCCCAAAGAGTTGTGGTAAATGGAGCCAAGTCCAGTTGGAGGCCAGTCACTAGTGGCGTCCCCCAGGGCTCGGTGCTGGGGCCGGTCCTCTTTAACATCTTCATCAATGATCTGGATGAGGGCATTGAGTGCACCCTCAGTAAGTTTGCAGATGACACCAAGCTAGGTGCGTGTGTCGATCTGCTCGAGGGTAGGAAGGCTCTGCAGGAGGATCTGGATAGGCTGCACCGATGGGCTGAGGTCAACTGTATGAAGTTCAACAAGGCCAAGTGCCGGGTCCTGCACCTGGGGCGCAATAACCCCAAGCAGAACTACAGGCTGGGAGAGGAATGGTTGGAGAGCTGCCAGGCAGAGAAGGACCTGGGAGTGATGGTGGACAGTCGGCTGAATATGAGCCAGCAGTGTGCTCAGGTGGCCAAGAAGGCCAACGGCATCCTGGCTTGTATCAGAAACAGCGTGACCAGCAGGGCTAGGGAGGTGATCGTCCCCCTGTACTCGGCTCTAGTGAGGCCGCACCTCGAGTACTGTGTTCAGTTTTGGGCCCCTCGCTACAAGAAGGACATGGAGGTGCTTGAGCGGGTCCAAAGAAGGGCGACGAAGCTGGTGAGGGGCCTGGAGAGCAAGTCCTATGAGGAGCGGCTGAAGGAGCTGGGCTTGTTCAGCCTAGAGAAGAGGAGGCTCAGGGGTGACCTTATTGCTCTGTATAAGTACATTAAAGGAGGCTGTAGAGAGGTGGGGGTTGGCCTGTTCTCCCATGTGCCTGGTGACAGGACGAGGGGGAATGGGCTAAAGTTACGCCAGGGGAGTTTTAGGTTAGATGTTAGGAAGAATTTCTTTACTGAAAGGGTTGTTAGGCACTGGAACGGGCTGCCCAGGGAGGTGGTGGAGTCCCCATCCCTGGAAGTCTTCAAAAGACGTTTAGATGTAGAGCTTAGGGATATGGTTTAGTGGGTACTGTTAGTGTTAGGTTAGAGGTTGGACTCGATGATCTTGAGGTCTCTTCCAACCTAGAAATTCTGTGATTCTGTGATTCTGTGATTCTGTAATTTTTGTCATTCCAGACATGTAATTTACAAAATGTCTCCCTTAGTTTGCACACTGCTTTGATCTTATTACCTGGTGAACCACCGCTTTTGATGTTGGCACACATTATTTTTCAGTTTGGTGTTTGGATTTAAAAGTAGCATTGCTGTATATGCTGCAACCTTTTGGATTGGCCTTTAAAAATAATGATACTGTTTCTAAAATCTTTATTAACTAAGCATTTTTTGGCAGTAGAGGAAAGTCTTTGCTGACCTTACACTAAGCAAGGTCAGGGTCTTGTTAAGCCATGAACTCCTAATTTAAATTTGTAATGTTTTATGCAGAGACACTTTAGCAGAAAAAATATTTTATTATTATTAATTTTTTTGTACGGTTTTACAGTAATTCTAATGAAACTAAATTGCCCAGGGAAACATGTTGGGCTGTAGGAAATAAGCAATGATTTGGGGGTTTGCATACCCAAAGCAGAAGGAACCCCTGGAGAGGTGCAGGCTGTACTGGCAGCATGTTAAATCCAGTGCAGTGATGATGAATGACTGCCCATGTAAAAAAGCCGAGCATGAAAGACATGTACATATACAAAGCAATACCATATGGCAACACCTGAGATGAGAAAGTGAAAGATATGTTTCCAGATCCTGCTGTTTCTGCCTTTTTCTCGGGCTCCACTGACTCCAATGTGCCTTGCTGGTGTTAGAAATCCAAAGAGCATTGGGTTGAAGTGGTGTCTGTGGGTTCTGGCTATCTTTGGGAAAAGAGGTGATAGGATAGCTGGGATATGTTTTTACATTTTAGAACTTGCACAGTGATTTGGTTTATTAACTTAAGGCTTGATTTTTGGATGGAAACACAAGGTTTAAGTTTTTGGAGATTAAATGTATGCATGTCAGAAAAAAAAAATAAAAGGAAAATGAATGAAATATCTGTATGCACAAAATGATGCTTGCATGTATAATGGATGCTGTACTGTTTTTGTTTTGTTTTGTCTTGCTTTCTAAATATACTGCTTCTACCTTTGTCATGAGATATAATACTGAGAACTAGGAGAACAAGGTAAAATGTGGATAGTTGATACTTTAAGTGTGGTTATAATTCTCTGGTTATCTTCGCTGAATGAGGATGACTAGACACATTTTTAAGGGATTTTGCTTAATATTAGTGGAAGGGTGTTTTTTTTTTGTTGTTTTGTTTTTGTTTTTTTTTTTTTTTTTCTTTGGTTGGTTGGTTTTGGTATATTGAAAAATGAATAAACCTTTATACAAAGCAGATGTTATGAGAACAGATAAGTAAATATAAATCTCTTCACTCTTTTCGGTATCCATCCCAGGTTCTCAAAATATCCACTTTAAGAGGTACTTTCTGTACCTTTTAAAATTGAAGGCAGAGATCCCCTTTGTAGATTTATTTTTAACTACCTGAAGATGGTTAAATGTATCAATATGATATCTTTTATAAAACAAGCTGAGCAAGGACTTTGTTGTGAATAACGTTATTAAACTGAATGCTGCTGAAGAAAATACTTTACTATTTATTTTAAAGGACTGCCAAATATTGTTTGCTAGATATTTTTATTCCACTCCATTAAAAGAAATTTTCACACACAGTGAAGGCCTGTCATTGATCAAGTATTAACTGGCCAATTCATTATATATTTGAGGTTTAAGGAAAACTACAGTCCTGGCAGCTGGGAAAGCTCCCTTAATAATTAATGGAGTGGTCTAAGCTGAAGAAAAAAGTTGTACCTCAAGCGCTGATGCAGTCACATCACAAGATTCTGTGTGCTGGTCTGCTGAGCTGTCTTGGTGAACCCAGAAAGAAGCAAAGTGATTTATGCATCTCCTTATTCACAAGTCAGCACTGAAAGAGACAATTCTCACTTGCCTGAGTCATTCCTAAATGTACAAGTCACAACCTGCCCCTGGGAATATATACAACAGTTCATAACTTAAAAAAAAAAAAAAAGCTTGGTGGAAGAAGTATAAACTCCTTTTATTTTTTATTTTAATTTAAACTCTGTGGCATGTAGATTTTCAGAATGAATTGCTGTTTTGTGAAGGATTCCACTACTACCTCTAGCAGACATCTAATCATGAGACAATATTAAAAAAATATCTTTAAATAATGAATTGTTGTAACTATATATTGCTTAGTAGAAATTAATTAATAATTCAGAAGAAAATGCTGGTAATTAATATTTGCCTCTCTACGCTGACTTTAAAATCCTTTTTGAATGAGTGAGGTCCCACTTCAGAAGTGATATGCAGATTGTGGTAGGTTTTGCAGTATTTTACGTCTACTTGTCTCCCTCAAGGGAATACATGTCTTTTCTCTTCTAACTCAAATAGCTATAAACAAATATCACCTAGGAAAGGTATTGAAAAGGGAAGAGGGGAGATATTTTTCAGAGATACTGAGCCCTTGTGGCATATGTATCTACTACAATTTGTGTAGTATGAGTATGACTACTCAGCAATAGAAATTTCCATCAGTATTTTAATGGATATTTCTATACATAGATTTTATTTGTTTGTTTGTTTGTTTACTGGAAGAATGTTTGTCTAAGATAACTTGGGGGAAATGTTTCAAAGAAATGTGTTTGGACCTCTAAGTTTGCTTTTTGATTGTCTACTTTTTATTTGTGTGTATCCTTGTTTTTAGTTTTTGTTACTGTTGATTTTATTCCCCATTGTAGTTGTGCCTTTTCATGAATCTGTTAAATTACTAAATAGGCTCAATCCTTCTGGAATTTTCCAAAGAGAAGACCTAACCTAATATTTCTAGTTGTGACTCTGTCTCCCCTTCAGCTTCTGTGACTGCCTTTATTCAAATATACACATGAATTTAGTTTATCAAAAGAAAAATATCATAATTTTAGATTCTTGCCCTTATCCAGAATTCTACCCAGCTCATTCCTCTGTGTGAGGCAAGAGGACCATAAAACCTTTTCCATCAGACCCCTCTTCTTAACAGATGTTTTGGTAATATCTGCCTTGCCAGTGTTTTCCTGCAGTCATGACTCATGATGGAGACTCAGGTGGAGCAGTGGACATCCTGAAAGTTAATGCTTGTTTAGTCTTTAGGAACTTGTGTCTTCCTTGTTTTTGGGACTCCAGTGAAAATGACTCCTGAATGATCAGCTAATTCCAACCATCTGTGTGTAAATTCAAAGAGAGTGTACATCTCCACTGGATGGTTTTATCTTGAAAATACCCAAATATGTGTGTCTGGGCAGATAGCAAGAAAATGAAGCATGGTATAGAGAGCTGACTGCAGCTTCATGATCTGTCTCCATGTCATGTTTAGAAATACATTGGATGTGTTTCTAAAGTGTTACCCCAAAACATTGTCTGGATTTTAAATGTGAAAAACAGAATTAGTAGCCAGCATACACAGATACAGTTTTCCTTACAAAGCCAGCTCCAACTATCAAAATTACAGCTCGGCTGTTCAGTAGGGACAGCAGTAGGTGTGGAATATAGTTGAAGTGATTTCAATTAACAGCAATTAAATTGTACTTGGTTTTAAAATAGGATGTCAGCAGTGAGGAGTAAGATTCACAGCATCCCTACAGGTGATAAATGCAAATCAAGTCTGCTGTTCACCTGAAATTTTTAGATTTCTTCTATGGAATAATACTATCAGTGGAGCCAGGGAAATGAGGGGAACAGCAGTTAGTGGGAGGATATAATGTGCAGAGGGAAGGAAGAAGTAACTTGTTCAGCGTAATGGAAACAGAATGAACCCAGCCTTTTTGCAGTGCCTGTTTTCCTCCTAGCCCAGAAGGAGGAGAAGAAAAGAGAAACAGTTGTCAGCCAGGATAAAGGTATCACACAAGGGAGCAGCACAACTTCCTAACTACTGCTGCTCTCAAATTATAGCAGAAAATATATTCATCAGAATGTAGATATCAGAACTTCCATCATAATTCAAACAGCCTAATGCTACTAAAAGGTACAGCTTGGAAGAGTCCTATTGACTCCAGAATTTTTCCAGTAGAATGATCTCTCTTAACCTGACCGACTAGCTTTATTTTGTTGAGCAAATAATTCAGGAGAGAAGTCCTTAATGTTTTCAGTAACATTCTCAGTAACAGCTCCCTGCATGCTTACTGTCCAGGAGTTCTTATGGATAGGTAGGCAATTTATGTCCCCATCAAAATAAAATAAAATAAAATAAAATAAAACAAAATAAAATAAAATACTACCACCACAAACAAAAAGAAATATATTCATAAGTAATTGTTTGTGAAATGCAGAGAAATATGGTAGGATTTTTTTTTAATTAAACAGAAATAATATTAATAAAAATACTGTGTAGACTCAGACTAATGCCAGATATTTTTTACTTTTCAATTACTTTAATAGTGCACAGAATGACCAGTGTATTGCTAAGTAAATATTCCTGTTATATCATCATAATTTTATTGCAAATTAGGTGTTTTTACTGAGCTGGAACATTATGAGGTAGAACTTGTTTAGCACTTGGAACTGTTTTTCTCCACCTGATTTCTGCCAAGCAGGGGTAATTGAGAAAACCAGAGACTCACTTATTAGCAAAACACCCATTCATTTGCTATACTCACTGAGTACCTCATTATCTTTAAAGCACCTAAACTCAGTTTAACCGGATGAGTCAGGGAGAAGGTGAGCCAAAAGGACCTGTCACAAGCTTGTCTGTATGTGTTTCTTTGCTCATAGACAGCTGCTGAGAATGGCATTCTGTGGGAAATAAGATCTGCACCAAAATCTAAAACAATGTACACTGCAATAAATAAATAAATAAATAAAATTGCTGAATCAAAGTACTTACAGAAGTGTTTGGCGAAACATGAAATATTATTATCAAACCCAAAGTAAAGAATTCTAAAAATTTCAAAATCTTTTTATCTAACATCTTCAAAATCAAATGTTTAATTTCATAATCAGCATCAAGTTTTTGTAATTTTACTTTTTATTTAAAAGTGAGATTTATTTACTTAAGAAGAAAATCAAAGAAAAAAATTAATTGGTTGTATTAAATTTTAGATGACCAAAAAAGCACTTTGCGGAGGTGTTTGGCCTACCTTCTCACTCACATTCTTGTCTACAGAAGCTATGGAGGCAGTCAATGGCAACTTGACTTTTAACTGAAGTACATAAAATAATCATCTGTATTTTGGAAATTATTTGGAAAATGTTCAAGCCTAGATGCCCTTAAGTTAGTGTAAGAAGCAGGAAAATACTATATTTAAAAAAAAAAAAAAAGTTTTAATCTAAATGTATATTTGAGTACTATAGAATTTCCAAGAGATTTGAGCATTATTTCCCAACTTTAGGTGGTTTGCAGAGTATACCTGAAAAATATCTTCTGTTGTAATAACGCATTAGCACAGGTAGTTTATGAGCAACCTAGCTTGACTATCAAAAGGCATTTGAATACATAGTTTTTTAGGGAATAATTAATTCTGCCAGGAGGTGGTACATTTGTACTGTACAAAGCTCCACACTAGGCTGACTAGTTTTCTTTTCTTGTGTCAGTAGAGGTAGTCTTCATTTTAGACATACCAACAGAATAATTTGCAAGGATACTTGTTGTTGACCATTGTGAATAGCACAAAGAACTTGCAAAAGGGACTGCATAAAAACAATGGACAGTTGTTAACATGATTTTCAGAGGGGGAATGATGAAGAAGTATTCTGAAAATATGACCACTTAATATTGGTGTGAAACCAAGTGAAGCACAACTAAGGAAATAAACTCTTCCTTATTAATCAAATAGCACATCTTTATAATCTTCCTTTCCCCTGGAGCATTATTTCCTTGCTGATCCTTAAGGAAAAAAAAATATTTTATTTTTATTATTATTTTTTAAACCTAAATACTGCATAGATCGAGCTGAATGTTAAATAAAGAATAAATAAAGTTACTTGGGGTTATGTTGTTTATCCAATTGACCAACTTGTTCCTGCTACATTGTCCTTCTCCATTTCAACTGCTATTAATACCCACAGCATGACTTGAGAATTAATCGTCTATTTAGTGCTGTTGTTCTGAGGAACAGTTGAAAACTTATGCTAATAAATTACTTGATTAGTGTCATTTGACACAATGTGAATAATTTGTCAGTGGCAAGTGTCTTTCCTCTTGGGAGAGTGAAGGTTAAGCAGTGACAAAATAGAAAAGCAAATATGTGAACATCAGCATAATTATTCCTGGAACAGAATGTGAATAACTTCCTCTCTCTCCTATGTCACATCGGTAACTTTTTTTTTTTTTTTTGGTAACATTTTGGATAATCTTTCTTGGTTGACAAACTTTGTTGTTCTTCTTCTTTTGTGTTGCCTGTTATAAGAACCTGTATATATCAATCAAAGGATTGATATATACCTATATATATCAATCAAAGGATTGACTTTGCAGTATATCTGTCCTCTTGAAGAAAGGGACGTAAAGTGTGTGGTGAAGGAATGTGGTAAAACCCCCAGAGATGAATGTACAATGCTCTTAATCCTACCAAGATTATTTTTTTTTCTACACCAAATAATTTTATCTAGTTAACCTCAACACATGAATTCAAAACTTGGTATATGGTCAATGGAATATTCTGAAATTGACCTATTTTTCCTTTGATATTAGAATTAGATAATACTGTTTTTCCATTATGTTTGTACTTTGGACAAACACATTTCATTTGTCTTTTGCTGTGTAGTTAATGTGGTTTCATGATGTAAGGCTGAATATACTGTGCACTAGTGTTTACCTTCTGTACCACTGCCAAATTGCAGTAATAGTTCAGTTTCCAACAATATTCAGAGATGAAATATTTCCTATAAAGTAATGGAAGCATTCAGAGATGTGAGTCTTCTGATCACAATGGGACAAATGAGGGATCTGATCATTCACAGGAAATTCTGAATGGTTAGCCATAAGACAACCTTGAATTGGTTCTGAGAAGAACTTTTTGCATTATTAAATTGAGCATAAAATAACAACTGGGAGAGAATTTTAGTTGTATGGATGGGTAAAATATCTTAGACATCTCTTGTTGAATTACTCTGAAAATATGAGACATCTTTCAGTGATGGTCAAGCTTTTGTATCTTTTTGTAGGTGTTTTAGGTGGTCTTACTCTTAGCTACATTTGAGAATAAGCAGTTATCATAAATCCTTGCAAAGTGTTCTCAGACCTCTATAATATAAACAACGAAAGATAACTGAAGTTTCACCTGTGTTTTTATCTTATAAAAGTGGAAGGCTTGTTGCTTTATTAACCAAGGCTCATTTTGGAAAATAAGTTTTTAACACTTTTTTTTTTTTTTTAATATCTTTGTTATCACTTTGCTATCTTTAATATCACTGCTGCCATATCACCAACAGACTGGACAGTAATTAGGAATACTCTCGTATGACATTGTCCTTGAGAGTAAAAAAAGAAGGTCTCCATCTCTATTGCATACATGACATTTTGTAGACTTTTGTATGCTTTAGAGAGAACAGTATTGTTTTTTAAAAAAAAAAAAGACAATGCATCTTAGCAAAAAATTCACAAGTCAAGACCTGGGGTCAGTCTTTTCAGCAACAGCTTGGAAAAAGAAGACTGGTAGAAAATGGGGAAGACCCAAGAGACCATAAATGTAAATCTCTGTGTAACAGGAAATAGGGAAATTGTTAATTTTAGAGCAGTAAACAAGCAGGGTTGTACACAATGTAAGAAAGGAATTTGATGAAGATATTATGAAAAGAGACATATGGTGCAAGTAGGAATAGGAAAATATTTGCTTACCCTGACATGAAAAAATCCAGTCATCTTGAAGCTAGATGTCTGCATATTTTTTTATGTTGGGTTCTAGTTCAGAGCTGCAAAATAGGGAGAGTCAGGATGTGCATACCAGGAAGAAGAAGAGGGATGATAAAGATTACGTTTTCTTTAATTTAGACTTCATTGTTACAAGCAAGTGAATTCCTGATATGCTTGATGAACCAAAACCTCTTGCAACCCAAACAACAAGTGAGAGACCTGGAGGCATCCAGATGGAATGATACGTTCTCTGTATATTCACTGAAAAACTGCCTGAACCACAAAGAATATAAGAATTTAAATAATAGATTGGTTAAGGAGAAAGAATGACTAAGACGTTGGGCTCTGCGTCTGTTGGAAAGGGATTCAATTTGCAAATATCCTCAGAGATCAAGGGCATTGGCAATAAGAAACATAATAACTCCTTTAGAAAAGGGGAAAGATGAGCTACACTTAAAATTTAGTTCCAAAAATCAGAAAAATCCAAACACAGAACTTTTTGTTTTCAGACAGCCTTGCTAGCCATCCACTCTTGCCATTTGGTGAAACATCAAGCAATAAGCAATATCATTTCACACTATTCAAGCATTGATGGGGTGGTCATTTTCACCATCTGTCACACAAATGTTATTGGACAAAAAAGTCACTTCCTGAGAGCAATGTTGAAATGATATTGAGAATCAGATAAACAGTTCCTGTGGCAAAAATCAAGGAAGTCAAAGATACTGCTATAGACAAAGCAGGAGAAGAAAACAGAAAAATTAGACAAACATAATACTGCTGTTGAGTAATGTAAGATCTGCTTCAGTCCTATTCCTGCCACTCATATTGAGTCAAAACATATGAAATCTAGAGTAAGGCTATAACAGATTGGAGTAGATTGGTGTTGTATTTTTAAGACAGAAATAATGCAGATAACATACATTATTGCATGATATCATGATACAGAGAAAAAAGTATGTACAGCATATAATTATATGCTTTGGACAATGACACTATGATGGATGATTTATAAACTCTGGTCTCCTAGTGAAACCATTGACCACATTCATAGCTTTCAAGCCTTGGTGATTTCCTTTATGCTGTACCTCCCTGAACTGTGAAGTTACTTAACCTAACTTAAAAAAAGCAGGTAAGCACGTAGGCTAACCATGCAAATGCAGAGCTCAGCTAGAGGGAATTACCAAGTCTTCTCAGAAAGGTAAATTAGTACACATTCATTCAACTGCATGAGCAATGTGTAGCTGCTGTTAGGCTGCTTCTGGTACCTGAGCTCAATCATTCAAACTATCTAAGACACCAGTGTGCTACAATGCCATCTGGAGTATGGATATAGTCTTCTTCTACAGCAGTAATGATATCTGAAGTTCAGTGCAATAACTTTGAAATCTCTAAAGCTCTCTGACTGGAATAATTGTACTCCCCTAGAAGTCTCTTTTGCACCTGAAAACCTATAGAAAGGCAGTAGTCACTAAAATCAACATCAGTGCATAGTTCCCCAAAGCCATTGCTTTATTTGAAAGGCAGAATAAAAGGCTGTTGCCTGTGATATCACCACGTATTAGACATTGGTGCATCTGTGTGTGACAATCAATCAAGTGACAATCAATGTAAAAGATGTTTCTAGAGATTTTTTTCCTGCTGTTCTGGCCTGTTCCAATTAAGCATGTTTGATTTTTAGATTTGGAAGATTATCTCTAGTATTAGGCCACTACTTGCAGGGCAGGGGGTTTGTAAATAGAGAGGCTAAGATTGTGTGTATGTGTCTCTCTTTTTTTTTAAAGTAGTATATTAACATTCATAGTCCAGTATATAGAGATTTTATTTTATTTTATTTATTATTATTATTTTTTTAAATCCCATAAACACCTCTACTGTACCCAGTTAGTTCCCATAAGGCCTAAATAACTTTCTTCTCAATCAATCTGAAATCAGATGGAAGTATAGAAATGTATTTTTTTCTGTTTAGGACTGCACTTACAACAGGAAGAAACCCAAAAGAAATAAACATCACTAAATGTCATCACATGTTGCTGTCACAGGGAATTCAATTTGAGAAGGCTGCTTATTTGCCAGTGTAATTAGATAGCATTTCCTACAGTAGAAAGATGCTTAGCTTTAAGGAGCTAGGGATGCAATTTCTCTAAATGACTGCCTTATGGTTAGAAATTACCTCAGGAGAAAAAAGAATGCCCGTATTTTAGTGCTCAGTGGTGCAAGTAGAGTATGGATTTCCATCCTATGCCTATTTAATACGCATTTTTAGTAAAGCTTGTACTCTGAAACTCTCTTATACTCCTTGTAAGTATTTTGTCAATATGGTAGTTGGCAGGGAAATATGGATTTCATTAACAGTGTTGGTGAAGAAAGTGACTATTACCAACTTCCAGCTACTATAATTTTATATGAGTTTATAATCACTTTATTTTATGTACTTTTGGTAAGAATATGTGTGCTTGTGTGTGTGAAGATGCTCTTGTATGCATTATTTCCATTCTCCCAGAGTAGATTTTGGTGTATCCTACAAAGGATATACAATTAGAAAACCATTCAGGCTAAATAGGCTGACTGGCTAAAATGATTTACAACAGAATGCCACCAGATTATTTTCATTAGTGAAAGGTCCTTAGCTATTAAAAGCATCATTTCTGAAGGCACAAAATATCCCAGAACACATATGAATACTAAAAAAAAAAAAAAAAAAACTCAAATAATTTGAATAACTGACATTCATAACTACTTGCATCAATTAGCAAAAATGGATTAACTATAATATTTAAAAATTCAGGGTTGCTTATTTTCTACCAAGAGAGGAGTATTAGGAAGCGAAATGCTTTTGGTGAGAGAATGATTTTTCTGGACAGGTTTGTCCATTGTCTTCCTTGAGGTTTAGACTTTTTAGTCTGGGGGCCAATCTTTTTCTATTAATGACACTGGTGCAAACAGCAGGATCATGCTAATGAGACTTGCAGATGACGTAAAGTTGAGAAACAAAATCAGCACAGAAGAGGATTGGAATGTCTTACAAGAAGATGAGGGTAGAGAACTGCAAGCAGGAGACGGATGGCAGAGCTGCAGGCCCATTAAGATAGCCCTTAGGAATAGGAAAAACACCTATGCCCTGTTCAGCAAAGAGATTAATATCCTTCAAAAGACTGGGGGGATATCAACAAAATCCATGCAAAACAACCCATTGTCCACCTTTGACAGGACCTTGCTCACTTTATGAAAGAGACTGTAATGCTGGTACTTGAGACAGCAGAACATTCCTATGTTTTTATTATTTAGTAATTGTTATTCTGAATAATAAAATTAGAAGCTGCACACAGTCAAACACAAATATAAACCCTGTTATATTAAAACTTCTAATAACTGCATTCAGAAAGTTGGATTATAATATCATGATGTAACAGTAAGTTATGTTTTCTTCTCTGAAGAAATATGTAATTTCTAATTAAATTCCCTTGTTAATTTCTAATTCAACCTACTAGTATTTGGAACCAAAATGCAAATATGTATTACCATTCAGAATAGGTTTTGAGTGGGGCAAATTTATCAGCTCATCACAGTACTGCTTGGGCAGAAATTAAGTTTTTCTCCAAAAGAACAATAAAAATCAAAACATATATGTTACTATAGATGATAGTACAGTAGAAAATGTCTTTCCTTGAGTAGAGGTCATGATTCAAAGCTAAATCAGTATCATAATCTTTTTTATTATTATTTATTTATTTATTTATTTTTGGGGGAGGGGGAATGCATGGATGAGGGGGGAACATACATTTCAACCTGCTTGGGTTTAGGCTTAAGGTGAAACCATGAAAAAAGTAGAATTAAGAAAATATTTTCTTGGAAATTAAGTGACATAAATAAAACCATAAGAAAGAGAAGAGAAGAGAAGAGAAGAGAAGAGAAGAGAAGAGAAGAGAAGAGAAGAGAAGAGAAGAGAAGAGAAGAGAAGAGAAGAGAAGAGAAGAGAAGAGAAGAGAAGAGAAGAGAAGAGAAGAGAAGAGAAGAGAAGAGAAGAGAAGAGAAGAGAAGAGAAGTATGGAAGGAGGGAGGGAGGGAGGGAGGGAGGGAGGGAAGAAGGAAGGAAGTGTATCATTCAAAGCAAAAGCTGTGAAAGCTTTTTTAGTTCTTGAAATATTTGCTTCACTTCTCTCCTGTGACCTGACTGTCATTTGGCATGAGTAATGAGTACTTCTCGCTAGGTTTCTCATCACACACTTCTCATCAGAGGGCAATGAGCAGGTAAAGAATAAAGGGTCATCAAATGACAAAGGATCTTAGTACAGACAGTTACAGAAACCCTGGAAAACTCCAATGATTACAGTAATAATGTGGTTATGAAGCTGAGTACTTTCTTTGTGCACATCCTATGTTTTATTCCATTCCTTGGTGATATGAGAGAGAAAAATTTTAAACCGCAATGTTGCACTAGAGATAAATGTATTTGAGATTAATTTTAAACTAAGCAGATGTGATCTAAAGATCCCCAAAATTTTAAAATTCTTGAAAATGTATTGGAAATTTGGAAACCAAATAAAATGTATCAGCAATCCCAACATGAAAGCTCCTGACCTGTATTACTGAGAGATAATGAATAAATAATCTGTAATAGTCACTGCAGTGCCTATCACTTCTTTGACAGAACTGATCATTTATCTAATTTGCTACATTGCTCAGATGTTTTTGTTGATTATGTATCACTATTTTACGTAACCTGGTAAAATAAATAATTTATTATTATTTTTTTTAGTTTAATTTGAAGCATGTTTGTTACTGATAACTGAAATCTGTCATTTTCGGCTTTTAGGAAACCACCCTTTCTCTAGCTGCAGATGATGTTACTTACAATGAGTAGTTTGAAAATTAGTAGGTCTACATCAAATGCTTAAAAAGGGATTTAGCTGACCCGAGTTTTCAAATTGGCGTTTGAACATAGCATGCTGCAACAACTAGTTCTAAAGCACCTCCAAAAATGCTGTTTCAGGATATAAGATCAACTTTTTTTTTTTTTTTAAACAATATTTTAATATAGGTTAGTTGCATTTGCCATGTATAACACTCATATAGATATCTCAAATACACATATGCATGTATACACAAAATACTCCCCCCTCCCCCCCCTCCCCCCCCCCCCTTTCTTTTTTATTGGTGTTGGATTTTAAATGGATTTTAGGAATGTTTTGGAATTTAATAAGATGGTCCAAGACATCTTATTTGTATTGTGCTCTTTTCTAAAGACTGAAATGGTCTGAATTGAGTATTGTAATATAAATTTATTATTTTAAGTCCTCATTGTGCATGCTTCTCAGCTTCATTTGAGACATTTTCTTAACTTACTGAAACTGTCAATAATGAAAATCTTCAAATAAACAAAGGCCCTGCTTACTTATGTAGGTATCTTCAAGATGATGTATCCGCTAAGAGGAAAGAGATTAAGATAATTCCTTCAAACAATGTGAGGTTTTATAAAGGGCTTTTCTTCCTTTTTTGACATGATGCTTTTAAGAGCGTATCCACAGAGATATGAAACTTTTTCTTATGAAAGAAGTTGCTCAGGCTTCAAACATTTTTCACATTAATAGGGAAAAAATAATTGCAGAAGTGATAAGGTTACCCCAAAGTCAAAAATTAAGACTGGAATTTGTACATCAGACAAAGATCAGGGGAAACAAAATGTTCCCTTCATCAAACTGTATAAATGTCTCTGTTTTGAGTATATCTTCATTATAAATCCAATATCTGTTAGAAGAGCATATGGTATTCTTTAGAGTATTACTGATTTTCTTCCAGGCAATATATAAGATAAATTCCAAGCCCTTTAGGGAAACAAAGAGAGAGGAGAGATACAGAGAGAGAGAGAGAGAGTCTTCAGTAGGTGCTGCCTACTCAAGCTGTTTTTAGTTAGTAACTAAGGTAAATTCCTCCAGTTGTGGGAAATGTTATACAACTTTCCAGATAAAACTATATGTTTAAACTGTTTCCAGCCTAAGTGGAAGTAATAGGTGTAAGAGACAAAAGCAATGGTCTCCTTGAATTTTATCTTGTGCTACTCTGTGTCTGTTTCTGACCTGCTCCCCTTCAGACCTATTGAAGGCCAACACATAAAAAACTAAAACCCATCACTACTGAAGGCCAGCTAACAAATATATTTCCTGTCATTCAAATAATAAATAAATAAATACATAAATAACAATAATAACAAATTTAAATGTCTGGCTACTGTCCTCCATTCCTGTCAAAGAGCAGTGAGAGCCGGTTGCTCCCTGAGGGACAGGGAGTCATGACCTGAGGGTGATCCAGCACAGGCCATGCACCAGGGTGCAGTCCCACAGTATGTGAACACAGTAGGCAGAGTTGGGGGCTGGTGGTAGGGTCCACTTAACACTCCTAGAGAGCCAGGTCCACACAGGGTGTCTAATCAGGAGCAAAAGGAGACAGGGCCAGAAAGAGGGCTGGGAATAAATGACGGTTTATGTACAAGATCAATGAACAAAGCTACCTAACATGGCCTCAGAGTCAATGTAGGGGACAAGGTCAGAGAAAGGACTAGAGATGTGCACACCTACAACATAGCTTAGGAAGGAATGATGTCTCCCAACCATAATTCCTGATCTAACTGTCAAGTAGACACCCCAGCTATCTTTTATCTTTTATACGGAAATGGTAATTCTTCACTGCTGTTCTTCAACTTATTATATTATTGGTTTAATTCCAAATGAAAGGTCAACCTTGCATATAAGAGCTCTTCAGCCTTCAAGTGAGCTTTGTGCAGAAACCTGTTGAAAAAGTGCATGTGTCTGTCCCTTCTTGGCTTCTCATAGAACTATAGCCCTAGATACATCCACACATCTCTTAAATACCTCCAGAGATGGCAACTCCACCACTTTCCAGTAGTTGTAGAGATGAAGTCTCCCCTCTGCTTCCTTTGTTCCAGACTAAATAACCCCAATCCCCTCAGCTATTCCTCATATGTCTTGTTTTCTAGTCCCTTCAACATCTTTCTTGCTCTTCTCTAAATACATTACAGCAGACTTTCTTGTATTCTTATATCTTTCTTGTATTTCTCTTCTAATTCTGATTGAGCCCCAGAAGTAGTTTTGGTAGTCATCTCTATCTGTGCCTTAAAGAACTCTCTCTGGTACATGATCCTAATTTTCTGTAAAACTTTATCTGGTACAAGATGTTTAAGGCAATTAAATGTTTTCAAGCTTTACTTACATTGTTAGAATTCTTAATACTGTATCAAGTATTTTCTCACATGAATAATAAGAGTTGAGGAAAGAATAGTTGAGTTTCAGTTTTGAAAATGTTTAATAAGAAATAAATAGACAAAACTTAAAGGCCTTTTTGGTTAAAGAAAAAAGAAAAGGAAAAGGAAAAGAAAAAAAGAAAAAGAAAAAGAAAAAGAAAAAGAAAAAGAAAAAGAAAAAGAAAAAGAAAAAGAAAAAGAAAAAGAAAAAGAAAAAGAAAAAGAAAAAGAAAAAGAAAAGAAAAATACCAGAACTTTAACTGGGAGATGGAGATAATTCTATCTAGAACAGTGTTTTGTTTGTTTGTTTGTTTTTTGAAGGAGCAGAATTTTTGTTTTAATGTAAAGAAAAAGTTGACTCAGAGTGAAAGACATTTGAGAATTGAAGTGGGAAACATTCTGTCCCTGTTCATGCTGAAATTAACAAAGAGCTTTTGGTGCTAAACTTCTGAATATCAGGCTTAGAAGCATGGGCACATGACTGTTTTTTTTCCAAATAGCAGCCATTGTTTTGTCTAAGGACCCTGTAAGCTTCTGCTTTTATGTCATTACATCACATCGGATCACAACATATGACACCACACCTTTGTGTGACCTCAGCAGGATGTACTCTAGCAGGATGACGGGGAGCATTTTCACAGCAGAAGATGCACGGGAAAATGAGAGCACGGGAAAGTTGCAGCTTGTACATTCCCCTGCACAACTGGGAATTGCACAACCATGTGAGTTGAACATGTCTGCATTATACTCAGGTAATGGACATATTCATCATCATATCATAAGAGAGATATGAGCTCACGAAACAATACAACAAACGTGACTCCCCACCACTGCCTCACATACACACCAGTCCAAAGAACAGTCCAAAGCATTGCTTCTGCATACCCGCATTCAATAAACAAACAAAAAGGGGACATTTATAATCCTGCTGTCCTGATTTACAGTTCCACTGACTTCAGACAATATGTTACCTCAACAACATGACAGCTGGATGATATGATGCAATGACAAAGTCTTGTCCTGCCTTTGACTCTTCACATATGGAAAGATAATGAAAAGTTTCCATGAAAAGTGAGAGGACATAAAATTTTTACAAGACCCATGAGTAATCCTTTGACCTATTAGCCTTTTAACCTGACTTTTTTTTTTTTTTTTATTAAACAAACAAACAAACAAACAAACAAAACACAAACAAATGCTTCTGATTAAAGTGTGGCTTACTAAACTTATTCAGTTTAAAAAAACTGCCTCCAACAAAAGAATGTTTCTTAAGAATCAATTATTCAGCTATAATTTAAGGATGTGAGTTAATAACTTCCTAACAACTAGTTTTAATTCATTTTGTAAAAGTTCTTTCCAGTAAAGACAGATGGATTTCTAGTTGGGAGAAGAGGAAACAGAGTGCCTCTATTCTTTTTAAATAAATGAAAGTTTATATCTGAAGTTATTACCAAATAACACTTGATTTTCCTTTGAAACTGTGATATTTTTTTTTTTTTAGGAAAAAATCATTATAAATTGGATGTCAGGCTTCTAAGAATCCTCAAACTTTATTATCTTTTAGATAATAGAATTTGTTTTAAGTCAGCAGGTGAAGTATTCTAAGTATACTAAGGTATACTACCTTAGAAAGTAATATCTTTTCCTTCACAGACTATATTTTATCCATCAACCACAGCAAAGTTCACAACTTTTCTCCTTCAACCACCCACAAGATTTAACACAATTATTTTGTAGAATAAGATACTACAGATAAATGAAGTAAGCCGTATTGGATACTTTAAGGGAAGTAAGGGGGAGATCTGGAGAAGCCAATATGGATATTTAGGTAACATTGTCTTGTAGCAAAAGAGTAAAAGAAGTAATGATGGTAAAACTGAATATTATTTTTAGTAGAACTTTTCTTTGTTTATTTGTTTTAAATATGTACCATTCCAAGGTTAAAAAAATGCCATAAACCTGAAAATTTAGAGTTTTTTAAAAAATTAGACAGTTTTTAATGTTTGAAGTCAAACAGAAAAGCTGGTGGTATAAAAAAAAAATAGTACATTTGGACTTTTCATATTGAATATTTGTTGCTATTTCAAAAAAAACATGTTTTGCTTTTGACAAAACTACTTTTATAACTGACACCTGTTTTGCTAAAAAATATTCAGCATGACCTACTAAGGAATTTTTGGTTGCAAGAAAGAATATTAGAGAATATTAAATAATAATAATGATTATAATAATGATGATAACAATAATAATAACAATAAAAACAATAACAACAACAACAACAATAATAATAATAATAATAGTAATAAAAATGGATTTAAAAGATTTAGTGGTATAACCAAGAATTGTTCTGTTTGAAACTCAAGAGAACCAACATGTTCAGATGACCATTGTGTGGCTGAAAACTGAAATTGTACAGCTCAAATATTCCTTTCAGACACAAATGCAAGATATATTTTTTTAAAATATTCTGTGTGAAATATGTGTACCTTTCTATAAATACACACATATACACGTATCAATATACACATATATGTCTGTGTTTGTGTGTGATAAATGGATATTAATTTTAATCCAGTTACTGTAAGAGCTAAGAAGAATGTTTCCAATGGAAGACAACTCAAATAATCCACAAATGTAGATACATATATAGATACATAATCTGTATATTTTTTAAAACTATCCATGTTGGAATATCAGGCTAAGGAAAGACAGTCTTTTTTTTTTTTTCCCAGAGAAATAATTTGTAGTTTTGAGTGTTGTGATATATTACAAATGGCAAAAAATAATAATATTCATAATACACTGTATATTTAAAATTAATTTTCTTGCAAAACTGAAAGTTAATTTTTACATTAAAAATCAAGATAAATTACGTGAATTGTCTTGACTGAAAGCAATGACAATGCATAGATAACTGCTTGAATCAACGTCACCTGTCACGGCCCCAGTTATGCAGGGCTGCATGCCAAGTGACAGCGACTATTCTGGCTTTATCCTTTCCTGCTGCCCTTTGACAGAGCTGAGTTGGGACTGAGCAGCCATCTACGCTGACTCTACTCTGACTAGGAGTCTTTCCAAGATAGATGCCTTTTTAGCTGGTAGGATTTCATGCTTTCTTTTCCTTTTGTATTTTGGAGCAAACTGAGGTGCCAGGGTAGTTCTGAGATCATAACTCATTTGTTTTATCCTTTCATGACATGACATGATATGAAATGACATGACATTGTTATTATCCTGTTGTGTCTCCTTTCATTCCTCAGACTTACTGCAAGTCTGTCACCAGTTTGTGTGCCAAATAAGAGAAGTACAGGCAGGCTAAGAAGGATGAAAGTCTAGCCCCAAATGCCCAAATCCCTGTTGCTACTTGATTTAAGCAGAAGACTGAAGTTATGGGAAAATGGCTGAAAAAATTATGGACAAAACTACTACAGTTCAAGACCTGGGCCATGTCTCAAGGCTTGGGCTGTTGAGCCACATCTTCTCTATAGGGAGCTCTGTGGTGTTATGTAGATTTTCTGGTGGCTTGCTTGTTTGTTGACTTGTTTATTTATTAATATTCCAGTTCAGGACTTTATGGAGTCAGCTCTACTGCTGTAAGCAGTGGAGACAGAATCTAGTTCTGGAAATCAATACAGATTTCTAGGACATTTCAGTAGATGATGCAGGCTGGAGAGTGATGATATCACAAAACAAAAACAAAAACAAAAAACAAGTGTTCCATATGGCCTGGTTGTGCTCCTCAGCACTATGCAAACAACAAACATCACTAAGTGTCTAAGGAAAGCTGTGCATTACAGCCTGATAGTGAACAAAAATGTAAAATGGAATTTTATTGATGTAAAAGCTGTCCAAAAGAGTTGTGCTGAACGGAATCGAATCCAGTTGGAGGCCAGTCACCAGTGGTGTCCCCCAGGGCTCAGTATTGGGGATCAAGTGCACCCTCAGTATGCACACTCAGAGTGCACACCTGCAGATGACACCACGTTAGGAGCAAGTGTCGATCTGCTCGAGAGTAGGAAAGCTCTGCAGAGGGATCTGGATAAGCATGACAGATGGGCTGAGGCTGACTATATTCATACAGGTTGTTCAACAAGGCTTAGTGCTGGGTCCTGCACTTGGGTCTCAACAACCCCATGTAATGCTACAGGCTGGGGGAGGAGTGGCTAGAAAGCTGCTGGTCAGAAAGGGACCTGGGGGTAATGGTGGATAGTCAGCTGAATATGAGCCAGCAGTGTGCTCAGGTAGCCAGCAGTGTGCTCAGAAGGCCAGCAGCATGATGGCTTCTATCAGGAATAGCGTGGTCACTGGGACTAGGGAAGTGATTGTCCCTCTGTACTTGGCCCCAGTGAGGCCACACCTCGAGTACTGTGTTCAGCTCTGCAATGTAAGAAGGACATGGAGCTATTAGAACAAGTCCAGAGGAGGGCCATGAAGAATAACAAAGGGCTGGAACACCTCTCCTACAAAGACAAGCTGAGGGAGCTGGGGTTGTTGAGCCTGGATTAGAGAAGGCTCTGGAGAGACATTAGAGTGGCACTCTAATACCTAAACGGTGTCTTCAGGAAAGATGGGGAGGAAGTCTTCATCAGAGAGTGCAGTGATAGGGATAATGGTTTTAAACTGAAAGAATGTAGATTTCAATCCAGCATTAGAAAGAAGTTCTTTAGTCAGTGGGTGGTGAGTCTGGTGGAAGGTGTCCCTGCCCTTGGCAGAGGGATTGGAATGAGATGATCTTTAAGGTCCTTTCCAAAGCAAACTATTCTGTGATTCTGTGATTCTTTTATGATATGTTACCAATTTGACTTTTTGCATGTACAGCAAAAGGAAATGCATAGGAACAACAATATAGCTGTCACTTAAATAAATAAATTAATAAAAATTAAAAAGCAGTATTCTGCTGTAGTCTACTAAATTTACAGAATAACATATGACAGAGTCTTTTTGTGATTCAATTAACTTTTGATTTTGGCTTCAATAGATTATTTTCTCCACCTGTTTTTCAATTCGAAAAAAAGTTGTTCTATTGATTTTGTTTATTCTTTCATTCCTCACTTTAAGTTGCCCTACGTACAGAGAATAGTGCTGACAACTCCGAAAGAAAAACACCAATTGGCAGATTTCACAGATAGCTGGTTAGGTTGTTTCTATAACGGAAAATATACAGAGTCGTGCCAAAAAACTAATGACAAATGGAGCAACAGAATTCAACCTCAACTACAAGAAAGAAGACAACTCATGTATAAGTTGTGCAGCTGTCCTCTGTGTTGAATCTAGAAAGAGTCCCAAGAAAGAGAAAATACTTAAGTGGTTCAAGAAGCAGAGAACAAATCTCTCCTCTGTAGAGTTTCACAGACTTGGGCAAAAGGGTAACCACATGTATAGTTCTCTAGCCTTCTGTGGTGGAAAGGAGGGATTTGAACACTTTCAAGGAAACTAGGAATTGGCCTTGGGCTCTGTTTCCCATATGAGTGTTGTGGCTGTGTATTTTTCTGCACAGGGAAAACAATTATACCACCGTTGTTAGTCTCATATTATAGTAATGTGTTGAAAGGAAACAGTAGGCTCAGGTTAGTTTTCCAAAATGAATGTTTTATTCATCTTCTCTGAAGAAAGGATTACTAGTTTTGCATATTAAACAGCTTAGAGGTCCTTATAAATCTCTGACTTAGGTGCCCAAACTGTAGGCATAATTTGGAATTCAGAACTTGACATTATGCAGACTATTGTTAATTAATATTATTATTTTTTTCTAATTTATCTTTGGAAGCTCCTAATCAAAGAACCATTTTAAATTTTACATTCCAGTCATGGATCTGTCAAATAAAGTGCTGACAGAGCAGCAGTAACTTGCGGAACCCTATATCTTTTATTGTTTATTATCTCCATCATGCTGGAATATTTAGAGCCAATCCATTAACTACAATACGTTAACATCACACCTTTCTGGTAAATCTTTTAAGTGTTAATTCACAATGAGATTATGGTGCATTGGTTTTGTAATTTTAAAGGAAAATTAAACTCTTTGCCCTTAGTTAACTACTTTAGATTCTTCAAAGAATTTAACACCTTGCTCATACAGTTTAACCCAGTAGGCACCTAAGCACTACACAGCCTTATGCTCACTCTCCCACAGTGGGATGGGGAAGAGAATCAAAAACTGTGAGAAGTCATCAGGTGAAATGGAAGATTTACTAAGAAAGGAGGAAAAAATAAACAGTAAAGAATAATAATAATGAAAAAGAGTGATGCAAAACACAATTGCTCACCACCAGAGTTAATTAATGCCCAGCCAGTCCCTAGGCAATGGCAGCACCAAGCCAACATTCCCCAGCTTATTGCTGAGCATGTCACCATATGATATGGGACATCCCTTTGGTCAACTGGGACCAGCTGTTCTGTCTGTGTCCCCTCCCAGCTCCCTGTGCACCCCCAGCTTCCTTGCTGGCAAGGCAGCAAGAAGCTGAAACGTCCTTGGCTCTGTGTAAGCACTGCTCTGCAACAACTAAAACATCAGTATGTTATCAACATTACTCTCATCCTAAGTCTAAAACACAGTACCATACCAGCTACTAGGAAGAAAATTAACTCTGTCTCAGCTGAAACCAGTGCACTTCCCCAGCTTCTCTCAGGTGTAGAGGGAAGGTTGTTTTGAGGGTCATTCTAAGAAGGTAAGCTCTTTCAAATGGCAAGCCCTGCACATCATTATGAGTCCATAAATACAACAGTCTCTCAACAGTGCAAAAGTTGAGGAACAATAAATAAAGACTGAGCTATTTTCAAATGAATAACCTACTTATAGTATAGGTTATATAGCATTGAAATATTATGCAAGAATGGATTTTGACAAACTTCATTTTGTGTTATCCAGATATGACACGTAGCTGCTGAATTAAAATTTTCTGATAGATAAAGCAGAGGTTTTACACATAAAAGCACACTAGTGAAATTCATGGGAAGAAGGTCAAAATGGAGATTTGGGACTTGGGAAATACTTCAGGCTTTCAACTGACATTTTAAATTAGACAGTTCAAGAGCAAGAGCAAAAATCATTGAAAAACTAATATCATATTGTTTTACAAGTGTCAGAAACCTTGTTTGGGATCACTCCCTTATTGACTTAGACAAGATGACCAATTCACAAAGTGCTTGTGGATACGTGCCTATACAAAATTACATTTAGTACTTTAGGGCATCACATCCTTAGTAGAACATTGACAGTCAATTCCTCAATATCATATTAATTTTTAAGATATCACTATAACTAACTAATCAGTTAACTAGCTAGCTAATTTAACTTGCAGATTCCATCTAATACTTGTTAAAACCCTCATTCCCCATCCCCCTGCACTACTCAGAGGTATGGAAGAGGTAGAGGAGTTGAAGCTGAAGGACTGAAATTGAACCTGGGAAGAAGAGGAGAGGGTTGGAGGGTAGAGGAGAATGGGAGGTGTTTCTTTTTTGTTTTGTTTTGTTTCTTAACATCCTACTCTGTTATTAATAAACAATAATTTTAATTAATTTTCCCCAAACTGAGCCAGTCTTGCTCTTGACAGTAATCCCTGCCTTTAAGTTGGCCCACCATATATATATATATATATATATATATATATATATATATATATATATATATATATATATATATATATATATATATTTATATATATATATGTTATTTTTTTTTTTTACTCCCTTACCTCCCATCCCATCCTGTTGAACTGGATGGGCATCTGACTGCTGGCCATAGTCAAACCACCACATTGCAATACAAATCTTCCAAGTATCTAAGCCTTTTCTCTCATGCTATATTCACCCTTCCAACATCTCTTTGGTTCCTATGGTTGATGGTGCTACACTTCTTCAAGCATGAAGGTCGTGTCAGTGTAAACTCTTTGTTGCATTCTTTGCTAGGAGTGGTTGTATCCGTGTCATGACATCCACTTCCTTCTCAGTCTTGAGTTTACTTAAGGTTGTTGCTGTACAGTTTTTGTTACAGCCTGCTTTCTTTTCTCTGTTTCACAGCTAAAGTTTGAAAGTTGCATTATAGCTTTCTTCAGCCCCGATAATTTTGAAAGCGCATTGTGTTTTAGAGAATGAGCACCGAGGTTTTTGAAACATTTCCATGTATTGTATTCCGGGTTGGATGCTAGGTTGAATGGGGTCTTGGGCAACCTGATATCATAGAAAGGTGTCCCTTGCATATGACATGGGAGTTAGAACTGGGTATTTTTTAACATTCTTTCCAACCTAACCATTCTATGATTCTATGATTCTCAGAATTTAGGCAATAGTCATTTAAGCAACATACAACTTTTAGCACAAGTAAAACAAGATAAAATAAGATCAGTCTGAGAAAAAGCCAGACAAGCCTTCTGAGCCTGTACTGTCAGGCTGTTACAAAGTCTGCAGACTTCTAACAACATTGGTAAAGTTAGTATGTACTTACACATATCTAAATGTAGAGTGCATAGTAAGCTGTGGTACTTTTTCAAGCACAAAACGATGTGGAAGGTCTGTAGCCAAATCTATCCAATGACCATCATCACCATAGGAAGCTACTTTATAAGAAGAACAGCAGCGAAAGGTTTTTGATGTTCTTCATTACAAAATTCAGTATGTTGACAGAATTTTATCAACATATCAGAGGCTAATGTGCTTTTCTTTCTGCATTTGTCAGATCAATGATTATATTAGAAAGAGTAGGTTGCTGTGGCTATGCACATCTTGTGATGAAGTTTGTCTCACAGACTGATCTGTATGCAGTTCATTTCTCATGCTGAGATCACAAGTTAGACGGCATAATGTTGATTGACATATGGTGGACAACACATCTCACTGGAAATCATGTTCAGCATCAGCAGTTGAGGGTCAAACTTTGCTAACTTAACATTAAATAAGTTAAATATTTTCTGCATAGGCAGGCCCTTGGCAGCAAGTTTTGAGTGTCATTAATTTATATTCATATGCTCCAAATGCTCAAACAGGACCAATTTTTAAGGTCATTATTAAATCCTTTGGTAAACTTCCCTCTCATATGTCTTTTCCTTCCCTAACCCCCAGCTTCGATGAAGTTCTGGGCTGAGTGCAAATAAATCATTTGAGCCACTCAAAATGCTTGTAAGTGATAAAACTTCTGGCTTTGAGAAGCTGAGTTTACAGTACCTTTTAATTACTCTTGTTCAGACAGTTTATTAAAATATGAATCTTTGTGACTTTTGTTTCATGTAGCTATTAAAATGTGATTAAAATATAATGTTCCTTTTCCCCTATATTTGGGAACACAGACTGTGGGGCATTTTTATTTCCAATGTGAACAAAGGAACTCCAAATAAGCAGTAACTGTGAAACTTCGCTCTAGAAATAAACAAAAAAACAACAATGACACATGACAGCTGGAGGTAAGTGTCAGAAAAGGATCATAATCCAACCATGGGGAATTGGACATGAATATGGTATTTCCTAACTTTAGGAACATAGGCCATATGGTGCTTATGCAACTGCAAAACTTGATCCACTGTCACAGTTTTCTCATTTTCCCACAGAAGGGTAATGCTGTACATCTTTTCAACTTATCTTGCTTTTAAATACTTAAGAAACTTAAAATTTCTTTGACTTACATGATATGATTCTGAGGGCTTATTGAACTTACATAGCTTATTGAACTAGTGTCAGGAAGGATTTTGGGCTTAAATCCATTTAGAAACAAATGCTTCTCCTAGATGCATTTAGATAACCTTTGTTGATTTTAGTGTATGCATCAGCAGGTCACATTTGGCCCATGGTCAAGGCTAATTTTAATACTAACATTTATTCTTGTACTGCTCTGTTTAAGGGCAGGACATGAAAAGCTGATTTTATTCCAGAATAAATATATCTTTTCAAGATTAACTTTTTTTTTGTTTGTTTTTTTTTGTTTTTTCCTCACCTATGTAGTGATATTTTAAACTGGAATTTCAAGCCTCAATAATCATATATATACTGGAAGGATGAATTGTCTTATTGCAAGTTTTTCTCAAAGATTATTGTGATCATGTGGTTTTCCTGCATAAAGGATGCATATAAAGGGTGAGAGTTGTCTAAAGATAAGTATCCATTCCTCTGTCTCACTCCATTGTTAAGATTGGAAACAATATTTGTCTTTTCAAAGTGTTATCTTTTATGACTGGTTATTCAGGAGTACAGGTAAGTTTAGGGGGACTATACTACTTAAAGATTATTTTAATGGGCTTTTCCATATTGCATCCTGCATCACTCCTAAACTCTGCTTCTTCCCACAGTTCATGAAAAAGTCCGTTCACGTAAGCAGTCTGCACAGAGGCTGTGTTATTACACATACTTGAATAACCATAAATTCTCTTCAAATACACACAGTGAAATTCAATCAAATTTATCCAAAATAGTCAAAAACAAATAATGAAAACAAAGCAAAATAAATATGTAAATATGCTCAAACTGCAGTTTGCACTGCTAAACTCTAACATGTAGACTTTAATGACATAAAATACAGAAGTTGTACAATACAATGGAACGTATTAGAAAGATTTGATTGTTTTTATAAGGCGTGTTAAAATCCTAATTCATTGAAAGCAATTCAGCATTTTAAATGTCCTATCCCATGCTTATCTTTCAGCTTCAGTTTGTATTTGCAGAACATTTTTCTCCTAGCTCAAAGGGTAATTTTTTTGTTTGTTCTCATTACTCTGTTTATGTATGAGTTATTCTTTCAATAAATTAAATTTACAAATAAAATACTGATGTTTAAGAAAGTCGCGTGAAAAGACTTGGATTTTGTCTGTATGTTTGGAATTTTGAAAATAAATAAGACCTGCTGCTTTTGTTAAAACAAAACCTGTGCCTCTTAGAAAATGGAGTGTGAAGTAAATTATGAAGAAAATGCTTATATTTTCAAAAGCTCTTACAACGAAATATTTGTTTGGTTTGTATTGAATCTCTCTGATTAATTTCACCCATAAGTCTGGCTGCTGTCATAGAATTCTTGATCACTTAAAGTCAACATAATTATAACAAACCCACAAAACAAACAAACAACAACAACAAAACACAAAAACAAACAAACAAAAAGCAATAAAACTCTTAACCAGTTCAAAGAACCCATGTTATATGAACAAATTTGTAGCTAGTGACACCTGGGAGCTTCTTTTGCTATTAAGTCTTTCAAAGGCAATAAAATACATTAGAGAATGTATACTAAGGAACTTAAAGGAACAATTAATATAATAAATCACATTACATTATAGATACTGTGTCTTTTAAAATTTAAAATGTTTTGAATATTTTAAAATGTCATTCTCTGAGAAAGATAGATGCAAAGGAGCATAAGATAATAATGATAAAAGTAGTTTAGTATGGATTATATGTGTTAAGAGAAGTTACTTATAAAGCTACTGAACTGACTTTGCTAATTTCATTGCTTATTTAAATGTAAATTTTTGCAACAAGGATAACATGTGACTTCATTTCACATATGGATAGGATCTACTATCAATCTTTTAGGATATGCTATCAAGATTATAAAAATTGCTTGTGCTATTTCCATCTAGAATCATTCATACAAGCATTCAAACATATCTACATTTTCATTTGTCTTAAGGCAGTTTTAAACATTCTATTAGCATTTCATTTTAACGATAGATGTTTAACCATATGTTCACTGAAACATTTCCCCCCACACCTTTACAAGACAAACATTATAGTGCATTATTTTTGTGGTACATTGCTGTCACTGAATAGATCTATTTATTTATT
The DNA here is from genome assembly GCF_047663525.1 of Anas platyrhynchos. Lineage (NCBI taxonomy): Eukaryota > Metazoa > Chordata > Aves > Anseriformes > Anatidae > Anas > Anas platyrhynchos. The sequence continues at coordinate 60,265,003 of NC_092588.1, read as the reverse complement.
TATTACTACATTTCTGTGTGGAATTGAGAATAAACTTTCCTGGTAACCTAGATGTTCCGTGCCTTTATTACCTGGATAGAGTGTATAACCTGGTATTACCTGGGTAGTGTATGAACTCTTTTTTATGGATAAAATCTTGGTTATACATGTAGAAGACTGTTTTCTCTTCACTTGACTGTTAATGCTCAGAAGAACATATGATTCTGTTTTGAGTGTTCTTTTTCCTAAATGTGGATGCAAAGGTTTGACTATGTCTCATTCTTCCTTCATCCAGAAAAGATTATTTCCATAAGAAGGGAAAAAGAAAAAGAACAACTTATAGGGTATTTTCTCTGTCAAAGAAAATAAAAGCTATCTGTCATCACTGTGAAATGAAACAATGCCCTCATGCTCATTAGGAAAAGAGAAAAAAAAAAAAAGAAGAAAAATTAGGTGAATTTTTCAGTCATCAACTAAATAGACATCCACAGCAAGCAGTGAGGTTGATTTGGTCAAACTTGACAAATCTGCTTGAGAGAAATCCTATCCACAGTTCTGCAAAGATAACTACATTTTCATTTTCATTCAAGGTTCTTCAAGCAGTTTCCAAATCTCAATGAATTAAGCCTTTCAGCAGTGTTACTGAAATTTTGTATCTGTGTTTTAGGACTTGAGATTTAAAAGTCTAAAGTATCAATCCATAAAATGCTGTCCATGCCTAGTGTAAGACTTAAATGGAATTTTAGGTAGTCCAAATAAAAAACATAGGACTTCAGTTCTTCCCTTGCCTACAGCCTAACCCTCGTGGTGCTTGAAACATTACCTTCTCAAATGAATATCATGGAGAGAAAAAAGATATTAGATCTAAATCCATGAGCATGAAGACGGTTTAATAAGTCTTCATTTATTAACTGTGAAATAAAAATACTAAGAAATTTGAGCAGGGATTGAAAACCAGGTTTCCTTCCTCTCAGGTGAGTACATTAACTACAATGAAACAAGATAATTCTTTTAAGTTCTTTCTCTGTTTGTTTACTTATTTATTTTTAAAATCTGATAAAATTGCAGTTCTCCTTTGCAAAATGACAACAGAAATATGCAATGGTGTTCTACTGCCATGTGATTCAATCATTCTCCAGGGAAACAGGAGAGAAAAGAAACAGATTCCAATATCCTAAGTGGATTGTTCTAATTTGTGTCATAAAGTGGCACTGCTATTTCCTCCTCAAACATATTTTAAAGATATTTTAAAGAAGAGAAGAGAAGAGAAGAGAAGAGAAGAGAAGAGAAGAGAAGAGAAGAGAAGAGAAGAGAAGAGAAGAGAAGAGAAGAGAAGAGAAGAGAAGAGAAGAGAAGAGAAGAGAAGAGAAGAGAAGAGAAGAGAAGAGAAGAGAATGACATTTCTGAACAGTGTAGCTTTGCATTGTACTGAGAAACCCACTGTAATTCCTGTAAAAGTAATTTTTAAAGTAACACATGAGGCAGTCTGGTTTGTGTACTGAGGGACAGTATTAGTGTTTGTTCAGGTGCATTTTTTATATTACTGTAATACTAGTAACTGCAACTACACCAGTCCAAGTGAAATATACTGCAACTTGGAATGAAAATGAGATGAAAGCAAAAACAAGACACATATAAGCAAAAACAAGAAACAAGAAATATATTTTGGAAAGATCTAGTATGAAAGCAACACTGTATTGCAGCTATGGTATAACTTTTCTTCTAACCAGCATAGATGGGTAAAAATAATTTCTTTAACAAAATTCTTGAAAGGGAGTTCTTTATTTAACAAATGGAAAGAAAATTATATTTTTGCATTGGCTGTCTTTTGGCCATCTTCCAAGCATTTACACATTTCCCATAAAGCTGATGAGTCAGTTTGGCTTCATTGCTTCTGATTCTGTTAATAAAATTGAGGTTGGAATTTAAAAAGGAATCACAAGCATGAATTAAGAGTAGTGATGTTCATCCAAGCTCCTTCTGCTTTTACTAAACAAATGAACTTTATTTCTCAGGATACCTTGCAATACATGGTTTTGCATATATATGCACTTTTTAATTTATTAAAAATTTATTAAATATTCACTTTATTAATACATGCACTGGCTCTTCACCTTCATTCCTCATCATAATCTCTTTGTTCCTTTCCTCCTTTGTTACCGCTGTGTTTATTTCAACAATCTTCCCACACTTGTTTGGGCTCCCCTTTTCCACATCTGCTTTTATCTGTTTGTTTGTTTTATAAATATTATCCTTTCCAGTTCCTTCTGTATATTTTTATTGCTCTTGTTTGCCTATCATCGGCACACTGAGACTCAGAGGACTGATGATTATATAGTATGAGCAAATGCTACTTATTATTGACAGTGTTTACAAAATCAGTTTGATACAAGATTCTTTGAATAAATCAAGATATTTTTATAGAATCATAGAATCATTCAGATTGGAAAAGACCTCTAAGATCATCTAGTCCAACCTTTAACGTAGTACTGACAAGTTCACCACTAAACCACCACTAAGGTCTACAACTCAATGTTTCTTGAAGACCTCTAGGGCTGGTGACTTATTTTCTTAAAAATGGAAATGCTGGACAAGAAATATACTTATTTTGAATTATCAAAGCTATACAAAATTTGTCCAATTCCTTTCTCTATAGCTATCCTCATTCTCTTTCTCTCTTACAAGTGCTGAAGCTATCTATGCACTCAATACCTCTAAGTTCTTCTGAGCATCCAATAATTAAAATAATAGAATGAATGGTCATGAGTAGTAAAAATACCTAGCTCTTGCGAGTACCTGTACCATGTAAGTCGATTGTTTTCATTTGCTTTTTTTTAAAAAAAAAAAGTTTTATTTTCCATTATGTAAAACAATATGTAAAACATATTTTATTATGTAAAACAATAATAAAATTATTTTCTATACTATATATAGAAAAAAAGTTTTTGATAGCTTTCTTTCTTTTTCTTTCTTTTCCTTCCTTCCTTCCTTCCTTCCTTCCTTCCTTCCTTCCTTCCTTCCTTCCTTCCTTCCTTCCTTCCTTCCTTCCTTCCTTCCTTTCTTCCTTTCCTCTCTCTCTCTCTCTTTCTCTCTTTCTCTTTCTTCTCTCTTTCTCATTCTCCCATTCTCTCACTCTCATTCTCTTTCTTTCCTTCTCTCTCTTTCTCTGGATCACCTAGACCTAGCTAGCACAGACAGTAGATTTTCAGAATCTTCTAATGGAGTTCAGGAAAACTGAGGATGATAAATTTGCTTGATCACTGAATAGGAAGTATAGTGATTGCATTCTCCTGGAGTTGTTTTACAGACATTAGCTGCATTTTTTTTTTTTTAATTTTTATTTATTTATTTATTTATTTATTTTTAAATATAGTAGTACTTATCTTCAGAAATAATGATTATTTTCCTTAAGGAATGGTTGCTGCTTGTAACAGTGCTCAATTTGCATTGCCTTTGCAGTTACATAAAGTCTGTGAGAGATATCTGAAGCACACTTCAAAAAAATTCCTGTGTGTGCCTGGCATTTTTTGAAGCTGATTATGTTACCACTCCTCTCTTACTGGCTGATAGATAATATGTGTGAATCACTGACCTGTTGTATCCACAATTTTTCAAAACAAACAAACAAACAAAAAGTATATATATATTAAGCACAATTAATACTAGAGTCTGACTCATTTGACTCATTTTCTTTTTTCTCTTTTCTCAGCACTTATAAAGCTTATTAAGTATTCCAAGTATCTGATTATGTACTGAGAAAAAAATAAATATTTAAATATAAAACAAGACTGTTTTCTCATAGTATATTTTCCTTTTGCAGTATCTTTCTCACTGGCATGCTTTTCACGAACTGTCTCCATATATATGCTCTGAAGATAAAATACTGATTAGGTCAATGTGGAAGAAAATGGTACAAAATTATACACAGTAGGTATTTCCCTATGTGTGTTCAGTCATAAATTGAGTCTTATTCTGCCAATTACTTCTTCAAGTCTGAACAAGTAATATTTCCTTCTGTACTATTTGCAACTGCTTTGTAGAATCTGTTCCTTTTCAAAGAAAGCTAGTTCCCATTAAAAAATAAAGTAAGGATATATATATATAATATATATATATATGAATATATATATATATATATTTTCTTGAAAAGGAATGACATATAATGTATTTTCATAAAAAATATTTCATACTTTGTATAATTTTGAAATATTTGGGACAAACAGAAGTCATCAAAGATATCAAAGATTGTCTTTCAGTAAGCTTCAGAACCTCAACAACATTTTGTCTTTTATAGAACTAGCTAGCCTTTTGCCATGGCTCTGGCTGGGATAGAGTTAATTATAAACAAACTGCAGTTTTTGTGATGTGAAGCTTATTTTCTAAGAATGGAAGATGTCCACTTCAGCTTATACCAAAGTAACAGCTCATCACCCTGTCTCTGTCAGTGCATTATACCCCAAGGAAAAAAATACAAATCAGTATAAGTTTGCAGTGATGCTCCCTGAAAACATCAATAACCAGCAAGCTGAAACTCCTGGTCCTGGTGACAGAAACAGGATATTCATTGGTGTACATGAGTCCTCCAGTGGTGTGCTTCTGTGAAACTGTCTGATCTCTTTTTAATTCCTTCAGTATTGGAAAAGTTTTTGTGGCAAGGATTTGCACAGTTCTCCTATGCCTGATGTACTAACACATTTTTTTTTCAGTTTCTTTGATTTCTGCTATTTGATATCTCTTAGAATCATAGAATCATAAATGTTGGAAAAGACCTCCGAGATCATCTGGTCTAACTGTTCCCCTACCACCAATATTACACACTAGACCATGTCCCTAAGTATCTCATCCAACCTTTCCTTAAATGCCCCTAGGGATGGTGACTTGACCACCTCCCTGGGCAAACAGTTCCAATGCCTAATTACTCTGAGAAGAAATGTCTCCTAATTTCCAATCTGAACCTCCTCTTGCTCATAAAGAAAAGATCTGGACCAGAAAAAGTAGTTTGTTCTCCCTTCTCCACATTTTTCATTGTTGTATTACCTGAGAACCAGCCAGTTAGGGCCTAAAATTAGACAAAACATTATAACCTAAACCAGACCTTTCAAACTTTAGTAATACTTTAAATTACTGGCAACATATATCAAATTTGTATAATTTTGTTCAGAATAAAAATTTTGGTTTTAGTGTAATTTAAAGTAGCAATTTTATATCATCTAGCTAATTTTCCAAACCCAAATCAAGAAATTAAAATAGTGTTTTAAAATGGAAGTGGACTGCAATATTTGTAGAAGAGCAAAAATATAAAGAAAGTAGTTGGGTTTTACTCTTTCTCCTATAAATACATCTGACATGTTTTCTGATAGTCCTTTAAAAGGTTGACATTTGAGTCAAATGGGGAAACCTAGACACATTTATACAAAATGTGTAAGTATTAAAAGACAGACATGAGCAGGCTGGAATGAAACTGGTTTAAGCCACCCTTAACTACCTAACACTTTAACCAGTGCTTTTCTAAGGATGATTTGTGAAAAAATGTACTTAAACAGATGGCATCATTAACTGGAGATGTAAATCTTCATAAAACTACTAATGAAGCCTGACATTTTCCTACAAGGTTAAAACAATGTTACATTGCTAGTTGTCCACTTCTGTAAAGGAAAATACATTTAAGAAGAATTTGCCGAACACTTCTAGAAGTGATTTAATTGAGATTACCCATAGAATGACTTATCATTATGACTATCAAGGTCTTTAGATTTGTATTCTTGTAGCAACAGCAACTTTTTCTTTAAACCACTGGAGCTTCAAAAATTGAAGTTTGGAAGTATTTTTTGTTTGTTTGTTTGTTTGTTTGTTTTTCCACTTTTCCCCTTTTCTTTTACTGCTTTTCACCTCCTGTAGTGCACTGCAGCTTTTCAAGAGTTTATACAGAACATTTGTATCACATTTTGGAAGTGTTCAGGCAAGTCTTAGTTTGCGGGAACTCTAAAGTTGGTATTTGCCACACAGTTAGGATCAATATTATATCTTCACTTCCACTGAAAATGAAGCTGCTTTTATAGTACGAGGTTTATGTAAGGCCAGATGGTGGCACGTTGATGTTACTCAGCAATACATACTGTTGTATGTAAGGCCAGGGGGTAGGATCTCTTCCCCATATTGCAATGTCCCAGGCACGGTTTGGGGTTCTTATTAATAGGCACAGAGCTTGCCTGACCATGACTGCAGCTGATATACTTCTTTGATTTTATTTTCATTTGTGAACTATAAGTTGGAAGTTTACTAAAGTTTGTGCTTTATTTTCCTAAATATTCTTCCTGCATAATTTTTTGGACTTTTAATGTAAGACTCATCTAGACAATAGATTTCAAAGGTGCCACTCTGTGTCACTATGTGCCATTTCTTTTTGCTATTTAGCATTTTTTATTATTTTTTATTAGTCAGTAAAATAGTATATTTTGGTATGGCAATGCTGACCATGGATTTTTTTTCTGAATTCAAATATTGCAATTTTTTGGTGACCTATATATATTAAAAACAAAGAGTAAAAAAGACAATTCAGTAGCAGATACCTCAACAATGGATTGAAATGTGTTTCATAAATATATGGTTATTTAAATTCTCAGTTGTTAACAGTTTTGCAAGGTGCAGTCATTTTTTTTTTGTTGTTTTTGGTAGAAATTCAATTCTAGAATAGTATGTTTACAAACCATTTGTATAACCTGGAAATTTAAAAATATTTAATCTAAAACCCGGGTTAATGTTATGAATCAGTCATGCTTTATAGAAATCACAGTTCCATGTAATGTCACAGTGAATCAGTTTCTATGCTACTCAAACTTCTGGCTCTTTGGCCTCAGTGTAATACCGAGAGCTCAGACCATTTACTCTATGACATTAGGAAAAACATGTCTCTGTTGCCTCTCATGTCTTTAGAATGTCTTCTATTTTTATCATCTAAAATGTTTTAGTATTGCTTCTTACATTTTTTTTTAATGTTTCCTTTGTGGAAATTATTGATCCCTTATATTCACTTTAAATGTTGGAGAGTTTTTTTTATTTATCAAACTGGAAAACATCCCTTTCAATGACTATTTGTCCAGCTTATTTTGTCAGGAGTTTACATATTTTCTAGTCAATTTAATACCTACCTTGTGAAACAAGTCTGATCACAGAATTCATACATGCCATTGCATTCTCTTCATTTTATGACTGTAGCTCATTTTATTTCTCCCTAGATCTAATCTATCTTCCCATACGTAACCTATTAGACATGGTTCTCTAACATAATCTTTTCCACATTCTTCATTGTTACAAATGCCCATTTCTTATTCTTCTAGAATCACTGTATAATTGGCTGCATTTTTCTTTGCTGGCACTTGCTGAAAAATGCTTTGGTATTCAAATTCCATTATCTTTTATATTCTTGTAATTCTAAGAGTTAAAATTATCTTTTCTGTTAAGCTGTACATACACTGTGGAAATAAATTTGCCACTGTCTTTGCACTGCTCTTGTTCTCTGTGTCTTGTCTTGAGAATCTCTTGTTTCCCCTTCTGGAACAAACACAGTAGATCAATGAACAAGGGAGTACTTTTTTATTATAATTTTTTTTCTTTTTCTCTGAAGAATACCTTGATCAGCTTGATTAATTTATTCCTTCTCTGCTGGCCAGTGCCTAGGATGGCAGAGGGCATCATTACTTCTGTCTTTACCATCTAAGTAATTAGATAGCTGAAACATAAAATATAAAAGGAACTTGGATCTCAGTACCACACATTTTCTGGTCTTCACTTGGAGGTTTATGCCTAAATGTTGAACTGGAATCTCTGACCATTTCCAATATGAATACATGTATTTAAGTTTCTCTCACTAGATTTCAGTGATCAAGGTGTGTTCTTATAAATATAGATGATTTGATTTGCTGGCAAACATTATAAGAGGGCTTTTTTTTTTTTTTTTTCCCAACTAATTTGTCCTGTGGATACCATTGACCTTATGTAAAATTATACTTTAGAATTTAGTTTGGGGATACTAGAACTACAGAGAAACAGCATTTAAAACGGTGTTGTAAAAAGCAAGTAGCCTGTCCTGAAGTTTAATGTTTGAGAGAAATTCTCTGCAAATTCTCTGGCTTTTCTGTGGCACTTCAACGTTGTTTTTTTGGTTTGTGGGTGGCTTTTTTTCTTTTTTCTTTTCTCTTTTCTTTTCTTTTCTTTTCTTTTCTTTTCTTTTCTTTTCTTTTCTTTTCTTTTCTTTTCTTTTCTTTTCTTTTCTTTTCTTTTCTTTTCTTTTCTTTTCTTTTCTTTTCTTTTCTTTTCTTTTCTTTTCTTTTCTTTTCTTTTCTTTTCTCTTTTCTCTTTTCTTTTTCTTTTCTTTTCTTTTCTTTTCTTTTCTTTTCTTTTCTTTTCTTTTCTTTTCTTTTCTTTTCTTTTCTTTTCTTTTCTTTTCTTTTCTTTTCTTTTCTTTTCTTTTCTTTTCTTTTCTTTTCTTCCCTTCCCTTCCCTTCCCTTCCCTTCCCTTCCCTTCCCTTCCCTTCCCTTCCCTTCCCTTCCCTTCCCTTCCCTTCCCTTCCCTTCCCTTCCCTTCCCTTCCCTTCCCTTCCCTTCCCTTCCCTTCCCTTCCCTTCCCTTCCCTTCCCTTCCCTTCCCTTCCCTTCCCTTCCCTTCCCTTCCCTTCCCTTCCCTTCCCTTCCCTTCCCTTCCCTTCCCTTCCCTTCCCTTCCCTTCCCTTCCCTTCCCTTCCCTTCCCTTCCCTTCCCTTCCCTTCCCTTCTCTTTCTTATTTGATTTTTTTTTTTTTTTTTTTAATGACTGGTCTGCATCCACTTTCCATCTCCCAGAGACAGCATTGGATAATGACAGTTTGGTGTGTTCTTGTGCCTTAGTTCCTCCCTACTCTTAGGAAGTTATTGAATTTCTTTTCCAAGATAGATTGCAGAGTTACATAATATAAGAAAGTGTAAGAAACATATTTCATCTCAAATGATCTTTATTTTTCTCTAATACTTTATGGTGATAGAAAGCTTTTTAAAGTGTCTTAATTTTAGTAATGAATAATGGATAGTGTAATTACATAGAAATAGCATTTAATTATGTTTTTTTTTCTTTGCACAATATGACCTATATGACCTAGCTACAGTTATTGAAGCTCATTAAACTGACAATAACATTCATACAGTGTGTCTTGGTCATGCCAGATACATTTTGTACTATTCTGTACTGCTTGGCATTATTTTATTATGTTTGAATGACTACAATGAAGTATGACCTCTGTTGTAGCTAAAATTAAAAATTCAAACCCAATTAAAATTTGAACTAAATTTTTGCTATCCTAACACTGATCCTGAATGTTAGCACTTTATACTCTTTCAACATAATGATCTAATGTGTTAAAATAAAAGGACTAATAATTTATTAAAAAAAAAGCATATAGAACGTTAAACACATTTAGTTTATTCTAGTCATAAGCCATAAACAACCCTTTGGCCTAGATTAACACAATCCTTGAAAATATATAGTATAGTAAACAGTTAATGAAATCTGCAAATATGAATATCTAAATGAATGCAGATATCAAATTTGTAAAATGGAAAAGATTTTATTCATAGAAGGAATTACCATATGAAATAAAAGAGTGTGTAGGGAACATTTTGTATCGGTAAATAAGAATTCATTCACTCATGCCAGTGAAAGTGCTGAAGGACTGTTAAAATAACAAACAAACAAAACAAAAAAATCCCAATGAACTGAGGAGCTGAAATATAATAAATGGCAAATCTACAGAAAGTCAAAGCCAGTGAAGTGTTATGAGTAATATTCTTCACTGTCTGCCTGAGAGAATCTGTTTTGATTTCTGAATTTGCTCTTTTTCCTTATCAGGCCACCAAGCAAATGCCGGATTCTAGCCAAAATCCCCTTTGACTAAAATCAGCCTGTCTTTGGATGTTGTCCAAGCCTTTCCTGAAAGCATAATGACTGCTCTATTTTTCCATACAGTTGGTGTCCCATCAGTATTTAACCCATACTTGGTAAAAGACCTTTGACTTCCATGAGTATGAAAAGAGCTACTTAGGAACCTTCTTTGCCTCAGTTTTTAGTGGCAAAACCGGTTGCTCTCTGGATACCCAGTACCCAGAACTGGTGGAAGGGGACGGGGAGCAGGATGTGGCCCTCACCATCCACGAAGAACTGGTTGGTGACCTGCTACGGCACTTGGATGTGCACAAATCGATGGGGCCGGATGGGATCCACCCAAGGGTACTGAGAGAACTGGCAGAGGAGCTGGCCAAGCCCCTATCCATCATTTATCAGCAGTCCTGGCTGTCGGGGGAGGTCCCAGCTGACTGGCGGCTAGCAAACGTGACGCCCATCTACAAGAAGGGCCGGAGGGCAGACCCGGGGAACTACAGGCCGGTCAGTTTGACCTCAGTACCAGGGAAGCTCATGGAGCAGATCCTCTTGGGAGTCATCATGCGGCACTTGAAGGGCAAGCAGGCGATCAGGCCCAGTCAGCATGGGTTTATGGAAGGCAGGTCCTGCTTGACGAACCTGATCTCCTTCTACGACAAAGTGACGCGCTGGGTGGATGAGGGAAAGGCTGTGGATGTGGTCTACCTTGACTTCAGCAAGGCTTTTGACACCGTCTCCCACAGCATTCTCCTCAAGAAACTGGCTGCTCTTGGCTTGGACTGGCGCACGCTTTGTTGGGTTAGAAACTGGCTGGATAGCCGGGCCCAAAGAGTTGTGGTAAATGGAGCCAAGTCCAGTTGGAGGCCAGTCACTAGTGGCGTCCCCCAGGGCTCGGTGCTGGGGCCGGTCCTCTTTAACATCTTCATCAATGATCTGGATGAGGGCATTGAGTGCACCCTCAGTAAGTTTGCAGATGACACCAAGCTAGGTGCATGTGTCGATCTGCTCGAGGGTAGGAAGGCTCTGCAGGAGGATCTGGATAGGCTGCACCGATGGGCTGAGGTCAACTGCATGAAGTTCAACAAGGCCAAGTGCTGGGTCCTGAACCTGGGGTACAATAACCCCAAGCAGAGCTACAGGCTGGGAGATGAGTGGTTGGAGAGCTGCCTGGCGGAGAAGGACCTGGGAGTGATGGTGGACAGTCGGTTGAATATGAGCCAGCAGTGTGCTCAGGTGGCCAAGAAGGCCAACGGCATCCTGGCTTGTATCAGAAACAGTGTGGCCAGCAGGGCTAGGGAGGTGATCGTCCCCCTGTACTTGGCTCTGGTGAGGCCACACCTCGAGTACTGTGTTCAGTTTTGGGCCCCTCGCTACAAGAAGGACATTGAGGTGCTAGAGTGGGTCCAAAGAAGGGTGATGAAGCTGGTGAGGGGCCTGGAGAACATGTCCTATGAGGAGCGGCTGAAGGAGCTGGGCTTGTTCAGCCTAGAGAAGAGGAGGCTCAGGGGTGACCTTATTGCTCTGTATAAGTACATTAAAGGAGGCTGTAGCGAGGTGGGGGTTGGCCTGTTCTCCCATGTGCCTGGTGACAGGACGAGGGGGAATGGGCTAAAGTTACGCCAGGGGAGTTTTAGGTTAGATGTTAGGAAGAATTTCTTTACTGAAAGGGTTGTGAGGCACTGGAACGGGCTGCCCAGGGAGGTGGTGGAGTCACCATCCCTGGAAGTCTTCAAAAGACGTTTAGATGTAGAGCTTAGGGATATGGTTTAGTGGGTACTGTTAGCGTTAGGTCAGAGGTTGGACTCGATGATCTTGAGGTCTCTTCCAACCTAGAGATTCTGTGATTCTGTGAACCAAATCATTCCATTTGGTTACTGTGGTGGTTTTACTGCGCTGGGCAGCTGAACCCCACCACAACTGCTCTCTCACTCCCCCTCCTCAGAGGGAAAGCAGGGGAAAATAGGATCAAAGGAGTTCAAAGGTTGAAATAAGGACAGAAATCACTCAACAATTATCATTACAGGCAAAATAGACTCATCATAGGGATATTAATGTAATTTATTACCTATTACTAATAAGCTAGAACAATGAGAAACTAAAAACAAAATAAAAACACCTTTCCCCCATCCACCCTCTTCTAGAGATATGCTCCATGTGGGACCCATGGGCTGCAGGGGGACAGCCTGCTCCACTAGGGGCTTCTCCACAGGCCACAGGGGAACTTCTGTTCTAGCACCTGGAGTACCTCATGCCCTCCTTCTGCACTGACCTTAGGGTCTGCTGGGCTCTCTCTCATTTTCTGACTCCTCACTCTTCCAGCTGCTGTTGCACAGCATTTTTTTTCCTTTCTTAAATCTGCGCTCACAGAGACGCAACCAATGTCGCTCACTGGCTCAGCTCTGGCCAGTGGCATGTCCCTTTTGGAGCAGGCTGGAGCTGGCTCTGATTTGACATGTGGCTACTGCTGGGCTTTACTCCCAGATGCCACCTCTGCAGCCTTCCTGCTACCAAATCCTTACCATGTAAACCCAATACAATTATTTATGGGAAAGGAGGCTACAGTAAGTGTTTTAATTGCAGGGTGTGAATACTCAATAAAAAACAGTCCAGGAAATCATGCCCTGAATTTAGTGAGAGTAGGAAAAGTCGAGGATAACCCCCATAATCAACACTGATATACAAAGCTGTGAGGTTGCTATCATAAAACTGTATTCAACTGTAAAGGTATACATTACATTAGCTGAGCTAGCCTCACAACTTTTTGTTTACTGCGAGTATAAAGGAGCTCATGCATAAGGACAAGAAATATAAGATTACAACTGTCCTCAGCACCTTGTCTCACTCCTTTGAAAGCTTAACGCTACAAGCCCAGCTGAGACAAACAACCCATATAACTGTGGCTAGTCCCATACTTTGCAGTGGATGTCGAACTCAGAGGAGGAACAACTCTTTGTGAGTAGAGTGCACAAAGGTTTAAATATCTCATTGAGACACTGTTGCTCAAAGTGAGCTGAAAAGCCATGGAAATATTTAAATGTAACCATTAAAATATGTAAAATGCCCACATAGATGGAAGAGTCAACTTAAAGAAGATCTTTGCAAGGCTGACCATGAGTCAGCAATGTGCCCTTGTGGCCAAGAAAGCCAAGGGAATGCTGGGTTGCATTCAGAAGAGTGTTGCCAGCAGGACAGGAGAGGCGATCCTCCCCCTCTACTCAGCCATGGTGAGGCCACACCTGGAGTATTGTGTTCAGTTCTGAGCTCGCCAGTACAAAAGGGACACAGAACTACTGGAGTGAGTTCAGAAGAGGTCTACGAAGATGATGAGAGAACTTGAGCACCTGTCGTACAAGGACAGACTGAGAGAGCTGGGCCTGTTTAGCCTGGAAAAGAGATGACTGAGAGGAGACCTCATTAATGTATATAAATATATGAGGGGAGCATGTTAAGAGCCAGTCTCTTAGTGACAGGACAACAGGCAATGGGCACAAACTGAAGCACAGTGAGGGTGCCAGAGAACTGAGAACAGGTTGCCCAGAGAGGTTGTGGAGTCTCTTTCTTTAGAGATACTCAAAACCTGCCTGGATGCCATCTGGCGCAATGTGCTCTAGGTGATCCTTCTTGGCAGGGCGGTTGGACTAGATGATCTTCAGAGGTCCCTTCCAACCTCAGCCATTCTGTGATTCAGTGATTGAATCTGTGATTCTGTATTGGAGTCTTACCATGTATGTTAAGGACGAGCCATCCATTTGGAGTGAAATGAACCAGTGACTACAAATATGCATGCGTCTTAAGTATTGCAGCTCTATTATTCCACTCTTGTTTTATATATATATATGAGTAATCATATAGTATGCAGTGGGCAAGAACCTGAACTGTACTTTGATTAGAGTGTCAATTAAGTTTTTATATTTACTTCTTCCTACTAAAAAGTGTAAAAAAAAAAAAAAAAAAAAAAAAAAAAAAGCACAAATCTTTTGGAATGTAATCTTCACATTAGTCAATGACAGACCTTTCTTTCACCCTTGAAATTTTTGCCATTACATGCCAATGTTGTACTGGGGTTAGAGTAGATTACTTAACAGGGAATGTCATTTATGTTAATATGAAATAGTGGATTAGGGTTGCTGCCTGTAGCATCAGGACCTCTGGAGAACTACTGTTTTCCAATGTAGTTCTGAGGATACAAAGGTTGAATGAGGATAAGAATTTATTATATTTTTACAAATTTGCAAGTATTGAACCAAATTTTTTTTTATGACATCAGTATGTTCTCCTTGAGAAATAATGGTTCTAAAGAGTAAGATAGTCACACTTGCCAGTTAATTTTAGGAAAAAGCACTTTAAAAAGCCTAGGAGAATCTCTCATCTGATTATCTTTTCATTTGAGGAGCAACAAACCAAAGTCACTTGTAAAAATATTTGGCAGTAATATCAGCTAGGATCATTAGAAGCTTTAAAATCCCAATGAATTCTTGTGGCTTGGCAAGCTGCCAGTGTGACTTTCCAAACTCAGAAGCCTAATGCAGGTTATGTAAGACAAGATACAGACAGAAGACTAGATAATTTCAACTGTTTGACACAATTTACTCATAGAGTATTCAATGATACTGTACAAGACTGTCACTATTTGGGATGCATTTAGTATGCTGCAGATGCTTCAGTGTTAAACCACAACCCTCAAATAATGACAGATATGATGCAATCTGGGATGTAGCAGCTGCTAATGAGTATTAATACTGCACAGGAAAAGCAATTGTTTTTCTTGGCCTGTCAAGCTGGCTTTGATTAGACAAATGCAGCAAAAATACTCATTTAAAAGGTTCTTTCAGAAAAATGGCCTGTGCATAACATTCCTTATTTTGCTGAAGAGTATTTCCAGCGTGTAACTGGTCTTGTATAATTTCCTGTTGAAATTTTAGCTTTTGACTTGATTTCCTTAAATATTTTATTTTGTAGGCTATATAACAAACTGAATTACTGTGTCATTGCAATCATTGCTGAGTGAACATAGCCACACCTGAAGGATCACAGCAGAAGGTAAGGAGAGTGCTTGTAGCTATTGTAAGAACTACATAATTTTAGTCAAATCAGTCTTGTCTGTATGGTGCATACGCCTTTCAATTTTGTGTATTTTTATAAGCAATGGATGAAATGCCTTGCTTTATTTATGGTGTAACGATGACATTACAAATCTCTTTTCTTACTAAACTTTCACTATACCACTGGATTGCATTTACTATAAAGTGAGAAACTCTCTTACGGGTCTGAGATGTGACCGACCTTATGAGTCAAAACTCCTAAGTCTTGTTCAGAGCTAGTCCAGACACAACAGCTGTTGTCAGGCACAATAAGCAGTCGTTTGCGAGCCCCTGCTTGCCAGCTCACTTGGGAAAAGGTTTGAAAGCAAAGTCCAGAGCAACAATATTTCAGCAATTTTTGTTGTTGGGGATGGTGAGTCTACAAGGTACCTATCATCTCCTGTGAGACTTTTACACATTGAACTCACAGCTTGATTACAGAAAGGCTTTGGAACACAGAAAAAACAAAACTCAGACCCTCTCTTTGTTTCCACATAAACTACATTTAGCACATTTATTTTCAAATGT
The DNA here is from genome assembly GCF_047663525.1 of Anas platyrhynchos. Classification (NCBI taxonomy): domain Eukaryota; kingdom Metazoa; phylum Chordata; class Aves; order Anseriformes; family Anatidae; genus Anas; species Anas platyrhynchos. The sequence continues at coordinate 60,249,510 of NC_092588.1, read as the reverse complement.
TAATAGAGATAAAGACAATGAGCAGTGTGACCCCTCCCTCTAATTTGGCATTCCTTTGAAAATGCCTATACTAGGGGAAGCACAGGAACTGGGAAAAAGTAGTGATGCTACTCACTCACTTTGCGGTGAAGCCCTTCTAGGGTCTCATTGCATTTGTTGGCCCCTGTAGGGTCTCATTACATTCATTGGCAAACCTGCCTACATAACTTGTAAAACAAAAACATGGGTTTGAATGACTGCATACTTTATACAAGTTGTACAAGTAACTACCTGTTTTCTTATCTGTCACCCCTAGAATGAGTAACTAGTCAGTGCTAGAGTCAGAGTAATAAGCAAAAAACGTGACTGTATCACTGTGGATTTGCAAAGTGTAGAACATATATTTCTTGAACTATTAAGTCTCTGTCTCTCTCTCTTTTTTTTTCCCTACTAGATCACAGCTGTCAAAATAGAAAATATCTCCCATTTGTGGTAGTCTGAAAAGCCTTCTCTGCTAGTTAACATGGCTATTCCTTTCTGAGTCCGAATTTTCTTTGATGTGTGTTTATAACACTTTTATTTCCTAAATAATATCTCTGACCAAATCACATGAACTATGGAAACATTCAAATATATTTTATTCAGCTCTGCTAACTTTGCTGAGTTAGATGGGGTGAAAGATGCTAATTGTAGTAGAGAACAGCTGATGTATTGTGTTGTTTTATTCCTGGAGAAATTTGGTCATATGCCTAAGTCCTTTCAAACTGCAAAGCATAACAAGTGATGTTAAAAAAATACTTGTCCCTTATGAATTTGTGGCAGTAGACATATTCTTTTGCTTCAGAACAGCCCAAGTCTTTCATATAATATTTTTTTTTCCGATTCCTTTATTTACTAGTCTTGTCATTCAAAGAAAAAAAAATATTCAAAAATGAACCAAAATTTTCCTATCTGTGTTGCATAGACACACTCACATGCAACTTATATGAAGCATAGTAGTGTTAAAAGCACCACAATATTGTGAATATAGGGTCGGCAGAACTAGCTGAAGCTTTTCAGTTCCTTTGCTCCTCTTGTAATTTAAGTGTGACAAAGAGAATACAAACATTTTATCAGACCAGTATGGTATAAAATTGAGTAATGTTCTTTTTCATTTTTCAGTTACCATAAGGCTCAGACACCTGTAGAGGAGGAAAGTTTAGATTCACTTACACTGAATCAGGAGTGAGTCCTAACAGACCATAAACATTGGAGGCCGTGAAAAGGTGCCAAAACATTTTATTTGAAAATTTTGATCAGTATAAAGTCCAAAACCTTGTCTCAAAAAAGTAAATGTTGTCCTTCCTTAAATAATTTAAACATAGCTGTCTGTCATGAGATTCACTTGCTGCTAAAATTTGATTTTCTTTGTGCTTAAACAGATACACAAAATTGTCTTTATTTCAGATGGTCTCTGTAAAGTCCTCAATTATAGATCAGTGTTTATGAATTTTTATACTAGTTTTAAATGCAGTATTGAAAGGAAGCATTCTTTTTCTTAGAGCTAGTCATGGGCTATTACATTTGGAGGAATTTTACAAATTAGTTCCCTTACTGGTTATCACTTAAAGAACCTCTTGGCCTTGAGTTGATATACCTCATTCTTTCCTGTCCACTCTATTAGACAGAGACAATATCCCCAAATTCTTTGCAAATATGAAATGATCTCCTAGTGGTAGAAAGTCTGCTGGAGAGGAAGCAGAACAAATATGAATCACCTAAAATGAAGGGATTCTTGACAGAAAAAGAAGAATGAGTGTTAATGAATAGGAGGAGATGGTGTTCCACATAATGTTTAAGACCATGTTTGAAGGGCTTTCTTGAATCAAGATTGAACCTCATTAGGTATAGAAGTGAAAATCTTGGTTTAAAGTGTCATCTTAATTTGCTTTTGTCCCCCACAGTTTCAGGAGAGCAACCTGAGCAAAGAGAAATAGAAAAATCACTTCTAGATTTTGAAAGAATTTCTAAAATCTTTATATTTCTAACTCTTAGTTAATTTACAATCTCATAAACCTGGATACTTTTTTTTTTTTTCTTTACAGTCCAAATAAATAAATCTTTTCTTGTCACTTTCTTCAGTGCTAACATTCCAACACTCCATGTTAATCTAGTAGTACTTTACATCCTTTTTATAGGCTCATACAATTGATTTCTGTAAAGGTTTTCTGCAAAATATCTATGTAGGAAATCCATGGAGTTGCTGGTTCCTGAAATTACACTTCTGCCTTCAGCCTTTAGTTAGCTGCAGAAATCACTAAGGAAGTTATACAAAATTAAAATCAAAAACCTTTGTTAATGCAAATTTGAAATAGGATTCTGGTGGAGCACATGCAGATTAATGCAGAGATTTACTGATGGCGCTGAATTGAGATACCTATGTAAATCTTTATTGTTGACTCCCTGACTATTCATATTAAATTTTAGAAATGAACCCAAATAAAATCTTTGCTGCAACATCCCATCTATAAGTTAAGGTGATTGTTTTGTGCTTTGGATGACATAAAATCTAACTAAGTAAAGATATAAGTGGATTTATATTTAGAGGGCACTGAACTAAAACTATATTCAGACTTTTCTGAATTTCAAGTTTTTGTGTAGTTATAACTGTGGGTGTGAATATAGCTGGACTGATTTCTGTGGCATTGGAATCTATGAACTAGTAAAAGTATTTAACTTCTTTCCCTATTGAGGTGTCTTCCTGCTTCCTGTCATTTTCATTCACCACTTCCCATGCAAATGGAAAGAAGGAAATGTAGAATATTAAGACAAGTAATATTACTGACATTTGTCAACACTTTTTTTTTAATTATTTTTTTTCAGCCACATTTTGGATTTTTAGATGAGGATTAATCAAGATCCAAAACAGGAACCCTTATAAAATGGGAAGTGCAGTGGAATTAAAAAAAAATATATTACAAATATGAAGAAATACATATATATATATTACAATTTTATGAACATATAGTCTGTTTTGTGATATGATATTCACTACTGAACTCTAGTGAGTTCCACAGGAGAAAAAGTGCAATATTGAGTATTAACAGAACAATACCCTAATAAACGAATAGTACTCAGTGTGTTTTGACAAGAGAAAAGCTGACATGTCCTGAAACACAACCAAACCCTTCCTAAAGAATTGAGTTTGATCTTTGGGCTAAGATCAGAGAAGTACTAGTACTTAGAAGTACAAGTGATTAACTTGTGCCTGGAATTCAAGCAGAGGTTAGCTAGTTGCCATCTGTTCATATGGGAAGCTTGATGCTGCCAAGTTTTGTTCTGGATGACAAATACAACTTCAGAAAAATGACCATGCTTTACAGTTTAATTCAAGAGGTTTTGTTTGTTTATTTGTTTGTTTCTTTTTCTTTTTCCTCAGCAAACTAAACTGCAGTTAAAGAAAAACAAAAGTGTGGATCACAGTTCTCTGTTGAGTTATAGTGATTGATCTGAATAATCACTACCGCTGCTCCATTTCTAATGATTCAGTGAGATTTCTGGAAGTGCAACACACACAAACAAAAAGACTTATCTACTTGTTGAATTGTTTGTTAAGCATTTATCAAGGTTATCAAGGGACCTGAACAAGTATACAGAAGAGAGAAATCTCATTAATTACCACAGACAGACCAATATACAAGGATGACTAAGTGTGTTTCTTTTGCATGTTTTTTTTTTTTTTTTTGGTGTTTTATGGGTGTTTTTGAGATTTCAGAAAGTTCTTTTTATTTATTTATTTGTTTTTATTTATTTTTCCACATGGAAAGACAAGGGGATTCAGTATGCTGTCCCAGGCTCAAATTTCCATTCTTCTTTATCCACACACAGAACATCAGATTTGTTCTCCCAAATTCCAGCAAGTGCTCTGACTTAGTTTGGGGGCACTGTGGTTCATTATCTGTAAATTATTTGTCCTAACAAAAAGTCACATGTCTCAATCAAATTTATTCAGTTTAATAAATCAAAAATATACCTCTTATGAGTCTTAACTTGTTGGCTTTCATAATTCTGTCCTATAATTACATGAAAGAAAAATTTATTCTTCTGTTAGCTATACTGTTGTCCATTGCTAAGCGTGCTTACAAGATACTTCCTAATAGCATCCATGGTAATAATATTTTCAGCCTTGATTTACCCTCTAGCTAGATTAGTTATACACATTGATGAACAATACTCACATTGATGAACAATATTTTCACAGGACAACTTTTATTTATAATCAGTCTGGATAGGTTTTGAATTGGGTTCCTGAAAAAGCTAACAAACTGTTGTTATATTGTGAACCATCCAGTGTCTTCAAAAAGGGTATCCAAAGACATTCCAAAATTACCATGGTTTAATGTTTCAAAGAGGATTAATTAAATTACATTGAAGCACTGTGTGGGAATGCTTAGTCAGAACTGCAGGGTTTCAGTTCAGTTTGTTTTAATGTATTTTGAAGTGAATTGCACCAGATCAATTATGCCATTTAAATTCTGAATGAACATGCTCATATCAGTAGTAGATGGGTTTAAGCAATCTACTTTAAACTCACACCTTTAGTTAACTTAATTAACTCTTCTCCCATACCAATGTATGATGGTCAATTTCATGGTCTCTAGGTTAATTTCAGTGTTGATACAAACACAATGAAATTTAACCCCCTTCCCCCCCCTTTTTTCTCTCTCTCTTTTTTTTTTTTTTTCAGGCCAACATTTGAGAATAACTAGAGAGAATTACTTGTCTCCCTCTGACCTCTAGATTAAATCAGATAAGAGTTATTGAGCATGTTTCACAAATTAAGTATTACAGTAATTATCTCTTAGGCACTTGATCTTAAAATAACTAAAAATAAATACTTAGCAAGTGATATTCACCTAACTTAATAGTCAAGGAAAAAGCCCTTCTTAATAGTTTCTATTTTCTTCACAGTAAAGTTAAGTGCAGAGACTTCTCTCTGAGTGATTCTCTCATAGCCAAAAACGGTTCTGAGTCAGGGAAACACAATTGCCAATTAATGTTACTGATTCTTATACTGAAAATTAAAAACAAACAAGTGAGCACTTAAGGAACAGTATGTTGTGGCTCCTACTCAGCTGCTCCAATGTGGTTCCTCTTCCTGTGTGTCCTCTCTGTCCCTGCTTGATTGTCTTTTTTGTTCCTGTTCCGCTCAGGGCAGTTAGCTTTGTTTTGGTGTTTTTCCTTCTCTACAGTCCCTCCTGCACTGACATATTTCTTGCTTCTTTCTTGCTCCTGCTTTGATATTGTCTCTTGTTCCTGTTGTGTAGTGTCTCTTCTGCTCTGGCATTGTTTTCTCAGCATTTAATGTAATTTCTTAAATGTCTTCATGGAGGCACCATAAATTCATCTCATTATTTCAGTTTTGGCACACAGTGTATCTGTGCTTTCTGTTGTGAAGCCAGCTGGAAGCAGCTGGCCACCTGGAAACCCAGCACAAGTCAGCCCCTGACCCCACTCCTACACATCCCTCCCACCCCTCTACCACTACAAAAACCCTGCCAGTTACACCCAATATGGTAATGGGCTCCAAAATTTCTTATTTGGTCAGGTTCAGGCAATAAACTTGTCAAGACTTTTCCTGTGAAAGACCTTTAGAGATCCAAAAGGCATGTGTTGTAAATGACAGATTTCCTAGTGTTATTATTCTGCACCCTTGTATGCCTGAAGCTATTCTTCTGTCAATGACCAACTTAATAACCTGTTGACCATTTTTTATAGTCTTCATCCAGACAAAACTTTCTTGGCTACTGGCAGGTTGGTATTTCCAAAGGGACACAGAAATGTCTCCTGCTGTATAGACAAATAATGAAGACATCACCAAGTTTGAGATGTTTGATTGCAAACATTTTATCAACTCAGAAAACTCAAGCTGTCAAAAGTGAGATGTTCATAAATTTCAATTCAGAAATCAATTCAGATTTATATATTTTTTTATTTTTATTTTTTCAAGTTTGAGTTTCACTTAGACCTTGGCAGTCCCTACCTAAACCAAAACAACAAACATTTCCTGAGAGGTCTGGAATTCTTCACATGAGGCTTTCACCATCTGTTGATAGGTAACTGGTAAACTAAGTAAGGAAGAAAAAAATAAAAAAAATATATAGCCTATCAGTTCCTCCAGGTTCAGTGTGGCACAAAGGCATAAATGAGTTGCTAGGCTGAAGAAAGTGCTAGACTTCTTATGGAGACAGTGATAACCCATATTGACTGATGTTTTCATGGTATTTTGGGCTAAATCTTCCTGCTGCTCCATTGCACATTTTCATTATTTGTTGTTGCTATTGCATTACCAACAATCACTTGAAGCTCTGTTAGGCTCTTCAAAGAAGCACACATAGTGCAGGAGGAAACTTTTTAGCTTGATATTTTCATTATGAAATTTATGCCTTTCCTATCTACCCATCACCAATACCAGAATATTTTGTCACAAGTCAAGAACTTGGAAACAATAGCTCTGGTAATAAAATCATAGAATCATAGAATCATAGAATATCCTGAGTTGGAAGGGACCCTTAAGGATCATCAAGTCCAACTCTTGACACCGCACAGGTCTACCCAAGTTCAGACCATGTGACTAAGTGCACAGTCCAATCTCTTCTTAAATTCAGTCAGGCTCGGTGCAGTGACCACTTCCCTGGGGAGCCTGTTCCAGTGTGCAACCACTCTCTCTGTGAAGAACCCCTTCCTGATGTCCAGCCTAAACTTCCCCTGCCTCAGCTTAACTCCGTTCCCGCGGGTCCTGTCGCTGGTGTTAATGGAGAAAAGGTCTCCTGCCTCTCGACACCCCCTTACGAGGAAGTTGTAGACTGCGATGAGGTCTCCCCTCAGCCTCCTCTTCTCCAGGCTGAACAGGCCCAGTGCCCTCAGCCGTTCCTCGTACGTCTTCCCCTCCAGGCCTTTCACCATCTTCGTAGCCCTCCTCTGGACACTCTCCAACAGTTTCATGTCCTTTTTATACTGTGGTGCCCAGAACTGCACACAGTACTCGAGGTGAGGCCGCACCAGCGCAGAGTAGAGCGGGACAATCACCTCCCTCGACCTGCTAGCGATGCCGTGCTTGATGCACCCCAGGACACGGTTGGCCCTCCTGGCTGCCAGGGCACACTGCTGGCTCATATTCAACTTGCTGTCTACCACGACCCCCAGATCCCTCTCTTCTAGGCTGCTCTCCAGCGTCTCATCGCCCAGTCTGTACGTGCAGCCAGGGTTTCCCCGTCCCAGGTGCAGGACGCGGCACTTGCTCTTATTGAACTTCATGCGGTTGGCGATCGCCCAGCTCTCCAACCTATCCAGATCCCTCTGCAAATCTGATTGTGAATCTAGAGCAGGCCATAGGTGAAGCAAAAGGAGAAAAAAAATGCATTTAAAAGAGTATGTCCAAAGGGTTTCAGCTTAATTCAAAACCTCAGAAGTGGAGATAAGTTATATGTGACTGAATGCAAAATTACGACTAACCACTAAAACACTTAAAACTGACTGGTAGTGCTTGTATGTAGACAGATAGACAGAAGCCATTTTTAGATAGTTAGATAGATAGATTTAGATAGATAGATGCCTTTTTTTTTCCTTTTTTTTTTTTTTTTTTTTGGCTTCTCATCTTTAAATCACCTAAAAATAATGTTTTAATATCAAAAGGCTTAACATTATAAAATTAAATTTTGGTCCACCAGTCTGTGGTGGTTCCACTCAAGTGGGCAGCCGAGTTCCACCACAATCCCCCTCCTCAAAGAGGAATGGGGAGAAAATATGATGAAAAGGGCTCAAAGGTTTAGATAAGGACAAGGAGATCACGCAGCAATTATTGTAATGGGCAAAACAAACTCAGCATAAGGAAATAGTAAGATTTATTGCTTATTAATAACAAGCTAGAAAAGTGAGAAACAAAGGAAAGAAATCAAAAGCACCTTCCCCCCCATCCACCCTCTTCCACCTCCTCTCCCCGAGCAGTGCAGGGGAACACGGAATGGGGGTTGTGGTCAGTCTACAGCACTTCTTCTCTGCCGCTCCTTCTCAGTCACTCTCGTCCCCTGTGCTGTGGGGTCCCACCCACGGGATACGGTCCCTGATGAACTGATCCGGCATGGGCTTCCCACAGGTAGCAGCTCTTCCAGAACTGCTCCAGATATGGGTCCGTACCACGGGGTCCATCCCTCAGGAGAAAACTGCTCCAACCTGGGTCCCCCACGGGCAGCAGCTCCTGCCAGGTCACCTGCTCCTGTGTTGTCTCCTCTCCACAGGCTCCAAGTCTGGCCCAGAATCTGCTCCGGCAGGGGTCTTCCACAGGCGGCAGCCTCCATCGGTGCAGGTCCACCTGCTTCACCATGGTCTCCTCCACAGGCTGCAGCGTGGAACCCTGCTCCACTGTGGTGCTCCATGGGCTGCAGGGGGATATCCTGCTTCACCATGGTCCTTACCACAGGCCGCAGGGGACTTCTGCTCCAGCGCCTGGAGCACCTCTCCCCCTCCTTCTACACTGACCTTGGCACCTGCAAGGCTGTTCCTCACTCCTCTCACTCTCCCAGCTGCTGTGTGGCGCAGCGTTTTTTTCCTATCTTAAATATGCTCTCACAGAGGTGCAAAACAACATTGCTTATTGGCTCGGCTCTGGTCAGCAGTGGGGCACTTACCAAACATGAGGCAGCTTCTAGATCCTTCTCACAGAAACCAGCCCTATGGCCCCCTGCTGCCAAAACCTTGCCGCATAAACCCACTACACAGTCACAGAATATCTGAATGAAATGACAGAAAAACTTGCTTTAAGTCATCATGATGTCATCATTTGACAAATGTTCTACAACATGACAGGTCAATAACTTACTGTCTTTTGGTTGAAAAAAATCATGCAACACAACTTTTTTTTTTTTTTTTTTTTTTTTTTTAATATGTATATTTCTATAATAGCTCACAAAACTTGCATTTTTGTTTTGAAATGAAAGAAAAAGTGTTCTTAAGCATATTTTTGACAGCACAGCATGCAAGCGCATTTAATATAATAGAAGCTAGATTAACTATATACCCTTTCTTTTTTTTTTTTTTTTTGTTCACAGCTTTTAAGGACATTTACAAATCCAGTTTTAAAAAGTTTTTCTGCTCTTCTCAAAACGTGACTGTGAATTTTTAGGGCAGCAGGCAAAAAGAGGTTTGAAAGGAAAACTTCCAACATGTGATGGAAACCTTAAGTGTCATTATGCAGATCATCATTTAGAATCCACTCATATCTGAACAGATGGTAAAACCAATGCAAATGAATATGTAACCATATTTTCAAAGATCACAACACTCTAAAGGAGAGTGTTAGAATTTATTTATCTTGAACATTTCTGATGTCTTAAATTAGGACAGAGATAAGGTTACTGAGGCAAAGGTTTTCACTGATAATTACCATTTTAGATATGTAAATCCAAAGTTTACATCCTTAGAATCTTATCTCAGCTTCAGAGGTTCCAGAATTTCCCAAGTTTTTTTTTTTTTTTTTTTTTTTTTTTTTTCAGAAGGAATCTTACACACCAAAATTTCTGAAGTGGGGAATAATTCAAGTCTGACTAAATTTTACCACTATTTGTTGCTTAGTTTACACTGAGAGTCCAGTGATATTCACAGGGTGGCAATTTATTTGTGTTTTCTAGTAAAAAAAGTGCCAGAACTACCCCTCTATTTTACAGAGATCCAGATTTTGAGAGGTTGCATTACTTTTCTTACAACCTAGAGTACACCTAGATACACTTGGAACATGAGAGATCTTTTCTTTTCCTTTCTTATACTTCCTTTCACTTTCCTACCCTTCCTCCTCTTTCTATGCTCTTTTGTTTTCCAAATTTGTATTCCCTGATTTTAAAAGCAGTTGCTGGCCATTTATGGCTGACTGAAATCAGAAAGCTGTATTTTTTTTGGGACGGTAGACTTTAAGTGTTGCACTTTGTCATTTTGGAGCACAGCAAGATCCTGGCCCTGTTAAGAACATTCATTCATCTGAATCTCTCTCTCTCTCTTTTTTTTTTTTTTAGATTTCTTTCTTTCTTTCTTTCTTTCTTTCTTTCTTTCTTTCTTTCTTTCTTTCTTTCTTTCTTTCTTTCTTTCTTTCTTTCTTTCTTTCTTTCTTTCTTTCTTTCTTTCTTTCTTTCTTTCTTTCTTTCTTTCTTTTTCTTTCTTTCTTTCTTTCTTTCTTTCTTTCTTTCTTTCTTTCTTTCTTTCTTTCTTTCTTTCTTTCTTTCTTTCTTTCTTTCTTTCTTTCTTTCTTTCTTTCTTTCTTTCTTTCTTTCTTTCTTTCTTTCTTTCTTTCTTTCTTTCTTTCTTTCTTTCTTTCTTTCTTTCTTTCTTTCTTTCTTTCTTTCTTTCTTTCTTTCTTTCTTTCTCTCTCTCTCTCTCTCTCTCTCTCTCTCTCTCTCTCTCTCTCTCTCTTCCTCCCTCCTTCCTTCCTTCCTTCCTTCCTTCCTTCCTTCCTTCCTTCCTTCCTTCCTTCCTTCCTTCCTTCCTTCCTTCCTTCCTTCCTTCCTTCCTTCCTTCCTTCCTTCCTTCCTTCCTTCCTTCCTTCCTTCCTTCCTTCCTTCCTTCCTTCCTTCCTTCCTTCCTTCCTTCCTTCCTTCCTTCCTTCCATTTCTTTCATCCATGAGTCTTTTACTGGGGAAACATAATAAAAGTCTGTGGTTTTGCTGGGCAACAACTCATCTGAATATCCAAAGTTTATCTAGTCGTTGAAATGTCTAAGTGTAACTAAGTACTTCTACTTTTTCCAGTCCAGAACACAAATGGTCTGCGACCCATGAAATTAGAGAAATCACAATAAAACTGTTGTCTGATACCACTTTAGAAGACAAACGTGATAGGACATAAGGAACAGATAGTGGCTAGTTTGGAGCACACCACCTTGTGGAAAATAATTTATCTTATTTACAACAGAATTCAACTGCAAAGTAGATATATCTTTGCAAATGAAGTACATTAGCAATAAGGACTTTGAGATTCGTCTCCTTAAAAGACTTATTGTACATGTATTGTGCTTCTTTGAGAAAACAACTGACCAGTCTCAGCCTTTTGAGGATCTTGTCCCACTTTTAAAGAACTGTTCATAACTTTTGTTGGTGCTTCCAACCACCTCATGAATATTTATGCTGCAGTTTTTAATATTTGATCGTACCTTTATATAGAATAAACTAAAATCAGTAACTTCTTTTCTGTCCCAAACATGTATGACATGGATGAAGAAAAAGAGAAGGGACACATAATTATTGGAGTTGACGGCATTTTATTTTTCTTTTCTATAACATGATTTCTTTATATGTAGCTATCATAGGATCAGCTTGTCATATGATACACTGGCAGTAACATTTATTATTGCCAAGTACAGCCAGGCTGGATTTTGATTTAAGGCAGTAGGTAATTCCTTTAAACAATGAATTATGTCTCTGTGCAATGTTAGCAGAGGACACAAATCTAAGTCCAGTTTCAGATTGCACTTATCCTACTTCACTACTGTGAAACTATATTTATTGTATTGCATTAAAGGCTTTGAAGGTTCAAACATGATCATAGAGGTGAAAAGCTTGTAGTTTTGATGAAAATGAATACATACACAATGCATTTTGGGTATAATTTCTTACAAAATGAATGACAAAATACATTATTTTCCAAAATCATCTTCTTATTTTCACTAATTCTGAAGGATCACTATTTTAAGGTATGGTATGATTGATTATATTTAATTAAGTCTTTATATCATGAAAAAAAAAATCAGATCTCAGTATTTTCACAGATGTGTTATTTTTGAATAATAAAACAAGGACTTTTATTGCAGATAGCTATCTTGTTACTTGCTCTTGTTGAATTATAAGGTACACTTTTTGACTAACATGTCTAGATGTTTAAGATTGATGCCATTTATGATGTGAATATGAGCTCTCAAATTCCTTAAACTCTCAGGGCAACTATGTATTTAATCCCCAGTTCCTATGAGAGCACCCCCGAGAAGAAAGCAAGAACTAGCTTTTGTATATATTTAGCAAAAGGCACATTAAATCATTCACAATTCTTATGTGAGATGCTAACAGTCAGAACAGACAATTTAGCCACAATGAAAACCTTTTAAAGTTTAACATACTAACATCTCTTTTTCATCTTCTCTATAATTTTAGTCTCCTCTAAAACATGTCTAGTTATCAGGAACTAAGAGTATCCTTAAAATCATCTTGTCATATTCTTTTCATCTCCCACTGAACTAAGAGTTCCATTGTATATTCAGTGCATCTTTTTTTTTTTTTTTTTTTTTTTCTACTGAACATGCTATATTTCCCTACAACATTGCAGTTGCAGGTGCAGCAATTCAGAATTTGGATATAGAGAGACAATACGAGTCGAAGAAAATCACTTGCAGTTAAATATTTTTTCCTCTTGGAATCTGCATCTATTTGTGGCTTAAGCTGTTGTACTGTAAGTGTTCCTGTGCAATAGGAAAGCAAAAATGCTGATGACAATGACAAATTTTGTGTATTTATGAAGACGCACACACACATACATATATTTATATAACTTGTCATTAAATATAAATCCCAGATTGAAAGAATAATTATGATTGATTATCAACTATAAAAGAGCATGATTTGCATGACAAAGTAAACATTAACCTTTAAAATATTTTTGTACAATAGTTGATTGGAATAACAGGTAAACAGGGAAATGAGGTTTTTCTTATTGTTCCAGTACAATCAAGATTTTAATCAAGCCATGCAGATTCATCATAATGTTTGTCACACTATGTGTCTACAATAGTCCTCACTAGACAAAGGAGCTTCCAGGGATCTTCTGTGTTACACAACAGAGTAATTGTCTCAGGCTAAGAAATGATCAAATAATAAAATGTTCAAAATTATAGGAAAGATTGCAAAGACTGAAGAATTCTAGGATTCTAGAAAAATAGTAAATAAAGTAACTTGAGAGAATAAATCAAGAAGAATCTAATCACTGCTAGGTTATTATTATTATTAATTATTATTGATTATCATTGTCATTAATCATTAATAATATCACTATTAATAATTATTATTTTTTAATAAATATTTAATAAGAAATAAAATGATTTAATTAATAAAATAAAATAAATAATATAATTTTTAATAATAATAATAATAATAATAATAATAATAATAATAATAATAATAATAATAAAGATTGTAGTTTAAAGATTACCTGGTTACCTTTTCACTCACCTTTTTATTTGTATGTTGCCTTTTTCTTAAGCTTCCAAGTTTCTTTTTTATCTGATTGAAAAATAGTGACTCTCTCACACCCTGTACGTCTTCTGTAACTCTCACAAAGTACTATTGAAACTCATCTAAGAGAAGGAAAACCTGAAAGAGGAAAAGGTGTATTACTAAAAAGTGCAATTTACTGTTTGATACCGTGGAGAATTTACATTGAATATCCTGTGATTATAATACAAAAATATCTTTCTTTTTAATGTACAACAATCATAGAATCATGGGATAATTAAAGTCGGAAAAGACCTTGAAGACCATCACCGTACTACCACTGTCACCCACTAAACCATGTCCCTAAGCACCAGGTTCAACATTTCCTTGAATACCCCCAGGGACGGTGATGCCACCTGGGCAACCTGTTCCAATGCCTGACCACTCTTTCTGAGAAGAAAAGTCTCTTAATTTCCAACCTGGACTACCCTTGGCACAACTTGAGCACATTCCCTCTAGTCCTATCACTAGATATCTGCATGAAGAGACAGACCCCCAGCTCAATATAATTAACAATATACTATTGGGAAAAAAAAATCATTTTGTTTTGGTTTGTTTTTGTTTTTAGTATGAACCAGAGATATTATAATTTTAGTCTGTTTTGCTTGTAATATCAAGGCACAGAAATGCCACTGTAAGTTTATATATTGCCAAAGGCCTAACAAGAAATAAGATTGGCAGCAACTGTGACATAGTCTGCCAGTATTTCTCTTTGTTAGACTGGTTTGATAAATCCTTTTCCTGAGATCAGATTATGGCAGACACTTATGGTGGTGATATTGTTGCAGCCAGAAGTGAATTTTGCACTGAAGTAATCCTAATAATGTAAAAGCCAATGGACATAGAATCCTTGTGACAGCCCATTCATTGTTAGTATGAACTGAACTATTATGTTAGTCATGGAAAGAAGAAGACAAGAGATGGTAAAACTAGTATGCACTAGTTCATAAACAATTGAAGTTAAAGGTGTTCTGGTGTACAATATAAAGAAAATTTTTGTAACTACTGCAATGCAGTTGGAAATAATGTACTGAATTTTTATAGACTGAAAATCTAATGAAACCAAATGCATTGAAAAAGCAGTGAAATAGTGATAAATTCAATCCATGTGTTGGTTATTGAACACTGAATGTGCATGGCAGATGATTTTTCTATATATATTTGAAACCTATGTCTCATAGAATCATAGCAACACATTGTGACATCAGCTTGCTAATCTACAGGGATTTGTTAATTTGAAGATGGTACATCTGTTTTTGTAAAACCATTAATGAATAAGCTGGTCATCACTATCTACAAGACAGTAATGTTGTAAAATATTTTTAATTTTGAAGAAATGGATGCTTACAACTTATAAGCTGTAAAAGTTAGGATAATGACGTGAAGATAAGACTTTTTTTTTTTTTTTTTGGTCAATGCATTTTAATTTATCTTCTCTTCTTTTAAGCACTTGATTCATTCATAGTTTTTTACTTGTATTGTTTGAAATCCTGTTGGTAAATTCTGATACCTTCTTTATATGTCAGTGAAAAATTCCTGGGCACTGTCTTAGCTGTAATCCCCATTCATTCTTCTTGATTGTCCTTGGACAGAGAAAATAAGATGTCTCAATAGTTTATATAAATGCTTTAAGGAAAGTACCTGTACAACATTGTCACCATAGCAAACTAGTGAAAACTGCCCTAAAGTTTCAAATAATTTCTATGGCTATGTTTCTTTAATAGGATAGCATCTTCATTTGCTTTTATTTAATGCTGATTTTCCTTTAAGACTGCAATTATCCAGCTGGCAAACACAGAATGGTCTCCTTAGTTATTTCCCAGCTTAAATATACAGCTATTCATCCAAACTGAATCTACCAAATGAAATGTGTAGCTACTTTGGAAGATAAAGGAAAAGATGGCTCTTAACTTTTTGACCTGTTATTTTCTAAGTGTTTTTCAGACTAGAACTGCATCCACAGATAATAATTTACATATGAACGAAATACAAGTTATGGTGAATGGAACAATGGAAGCTGGGTATGTTGATGTTCTCTGGTAGCTTGAGCTTTCTGAGGAGAGGTTTTGAGAAAAAAAGTTGCTATGCCATCATCTGCACATACAGGATAATTTACTAATCATAAGCATGTATGATCAGAAATACTTCAGAAATAATTTTGAGAGCACAAGCAGAAGAAAATTACCTAACTCTGTTTCTTGGCTCCCCTGAAATTGTATTTATGTACCATACATTTCAGTGTTCTGATTAAACAAAATTGAAAGGAATGGAAGTATAACCCCATACTGACAGTAAATATGACCAGACTTTTTTTTCTATCTGGACTATAAGGCTATGTGGTAGAGAACACTTGCTTTTCTGCATTTTAAAGAAAAAAAAAATAGTTATTGCCAGGAAACATATTATCTGAAACTTTACAGGTCTTCTAAAAGTGTCTTGATAAAAATAGATTAAAAAAAAATAGAGTTGAAACACAAAAATATGCTCAGAAAGAAGTAATTTTGACCTCATTTCATGTCAGAACATTTTTTGTAGTATTGCATTGCTTCACCATGTTGGTGAAAATGTTATCTCAGGCTGATTGCTCAAGGTCCCGACCTGCAGATAAAAGAGATTTTGATTGAGATTTTTCAGTGTAGACTGAAAACTTTTTAGAATCCAGTCATCCAAGTGAATACACTAACCTTTATACTTAAAGGGCACACACCTTCCTTATACTCAAAGGTTTTTATTTTATTTTTGGATTAAAAAATAAGAAAGAAATCCAAAGAAGAATGAAATTATTATCTTATGCTATGTTCTATTAATAGATCCCACAGCTTAAGGCAATGATCTATTTCAGCTTTACAGAAGATTACAGCAGTCACTTGGTTGTTCATAAGACACCGGAAATTCAAGTGGTTGCTTATTTTCAACTTGTAATAAAAAAAGGCCCAAGGACCTGCTATTAATATCACTATGTCATTCATGTCACCATCATGAGACTGCCTTTAGCAACCTTTTAAGTGGTATTTACCCTCGAACTGGTACTTGAACAGCTTGTATAATATTTGCCTCTTTCAAAAATAAATCACTATCAAAACTTTCATATCCCCAGACAAGTGACTATATCATTAGCAGTGTCTGTTTTCCTGCATGACCTTTCTCAATATATTTAGAACTGTCTTATTATTCTTGACACCATGTGAAAGATTTCAAAATAAGTGTATGCAGGTGAAATTGCTAAATGAAATCTCGTCTGACTTTTTGTTACCTTCTGGAAGAACTATGTTCTCTTTTTGCAGTGGTTATTCTGTAGGAATAATAGACTATACTGCTCAAGGGCATTTTGCAGATAGGCATTTGCTGCACAGAGTGTTTTTACATCCTGGAATACCCTGATGATTTTGAAACTCTAACATTATGTTAATATAGCTGACAATGTAAGACAGTCTTGCAAGCACATCAACGTTAGTTGCGAACCTAGATATGTCTTATCACCTCATTTTTCAAGCTACTATAAAATGC
The DNA here is from genome assembly GCF_047663525.1 of Anas platyrhynchos. Classification (NCBI taxonomy): domain Eukaryota; kingdom Metazoa; phylum Chordata; class Aves; order Anseriformes; family Anatidae; genus Anas; species Anas platyrhynchos. The sequence goes on along the minus strand of NC_092588.1, from coordinate 60,232,744 downwards.
AGAGATAAATGGCCACACATTGCTTGCCCCAAGGACAGTGAACTGTAGGTGTCAAAACAGAGAAGACTAATTAGTCAAAATCCACTATCTCAAGGTCAGAGAAACTTTTTTTTTTTTTTTTTTAAGCTTGCATAAAGTGATCATCTACACTTTCTTATGAACCATTCTGGTCAGTGTCCCTCTCTCCATTTTTAATTTCCCTGTACCTTCAGCATGGGCAACCAGGAGGAAAAGCCTCCAGTATTCAAGTCCTATTTTTGCAAAGTGCTTTGTTAATTACCAAGTCTTTGTATAATAATTTATTTCCCCATGGAGTCAACTGATCATGCCATCATCTTGGCTGTACTTCAGTAACTGGGTAATCTGACATTGAAGTCTGTTTAACTTCATATGCATTGTCATGTGTTTTGGATCTTTTTGATGCATACCAGGATTCTGCGAGTTTGAAGGCTAAAACCATCTTGTACTCTTATGTGTTTAATGTGCATGTGTGGTAAATGATTGTCCACCCTCATTCAAGCTTTCGTCTTATAATGTCTTTGAAATCACTTAATACTACATTAATGCTGAAAATAAGTTGATAATTTCTAATATACTGTGATATCTGGGATATCTTTCACAGCTTTTTAAAATTTCATCCAAAATAAGTTTTTTCCAGTCACAATTATTTTTAAAGCACCCTGTAAGTCACATTTTGCTCCATTCAATATTTGTCTAGCTGTAGATATCGCTCAGGTAAAAAAATTACATTTTAATAATTATAAAACATTCTCTCTGTACTCCTGTAATTAATGAGATACAATTGCAATGAAGAGACATATATTCTTTCTAAAAGGGTTTATTTTACAAGACTAACTTTGAAACCAAAATTATAAACAGATATTTGCTAATGTTTAGGTATTTCATTATATGCAATATATGTTTTGGATATAGCAAGATTTTCAGCATGTCATTCATTCAGAATATAGAAAACACCTGTAAACACAGTATATTGAGAAGCAGCAAAACTTTTTATTTTTTTTTTCTTCATTTACACTTTAATTCATACAATGGAAGTGAATTTCATTTTTTCTTCTTTTAGATATGGCATCTTTATGTGGCATTACAAAAAGAGTTAAGTTAAGCACACTATTTTACTCATGATTGGGAAATATATAAAAGAAAATTTTACTCCAAATGCAGCTTTTATTATAAACAAACTGCTAACTTTTCTGTAAAATTCTGCAGAAAGAATGTTGATCTGTTAGCATTTTATTATTTTTTTCCTATTTGGTTGGGTAAGCTTTCTCTGCACTCTCATAGCAGTCTGTAACAGACCTGAGTTGTAGACTTAACAGTTTAATTCTGATATTGATTAAGTTTAAGCAAAGGTTTTTGCCTCTGGTAATGTAAATGAATTAGATCAAATAATTGCGTATATATTTCAAGCACTAAAAATTTTTAACTGGCTACAGATTTTTGCTTAAATTGCAGAAACAGCATGGGTTGTGAGACACTACTGAATTACTGACAGTGAACCTGGAAGCCAGGCTTTCCAGACTCTGTAGCTGCTTTGAATTAAATTAGGCACTCCAGAAAACCCAGGGATTGCTAAAACAAGAAAGAACCTTTCTACACACACCCTAGTAGGAACCTGAAAATCCAGAACCTTAACCTTTTTCAAGTACAGCTGGGAAGATTATCAGACCTTTGTGATTTCCAAGCACTTCAGGGAGCTTTAAATATTGCAAGAGCTTTGTGGTCACCAAAACAGAGGAAGGTTTTTTGGCAGGACTCTCCTGGACTTAAAGTATCTGATTAAGTTTTTGTGACCTACTTGAGAATAACTAAAAATAAAATAAAATAAAATAAAATAAAATAAAATAAAATAAAATAAAATAAAATAAAATAAAATAAAATAAAATAAAAACCGAAGAAGCTTCCAGGTCCTTTGTAGAAGCTGTTTTAACTAGGTAAAACTAGGAAACAGCTACCTTTGAAAGAACCGGTACCACTCAATGGAAGTCCGTACCAACACATGACAATACCTGATCAGCAATTCATATGATAAGAGCAAGACAAGCTAAAAAATCGTCCTTTTTAGATTATCATACTGATTATATGCAAATTATGCTGACTTTGACATTATTATTATTTTTTTCTTTTTGGAAAAGAGACAAAAATCCATGCAGACAAGAGTGTTTCAGCAATTCTTCACTTCATCAGACCAGTTTCATCGAACCAGTGTCCTGTCCCTCATGGCTGGCAAGAGCAGATATATAAAGGAAAATAAGAAATAAGGTGAATATTTATACTCCAGCTTTCCCAATTCACCCTTTTCATGTCACTGATAACTTTGTGGGCCCCTACCCTACTTGTTACCAGTAGTCTTCACAGAATCACAGAATCACAGAACTGTAGGGGTTGGAAGGGACCTCAAAAGATCATCGGGTCCAACCCTCCTGCCAATGCAGATTCCTCAGAGCAGGCTGCCCAGGTAGGCATCCAGACAGGCCTTGAATATCTCCAGAGAAGGAAACTCCACAACCACCCTAGGCAGCCTGTTCCAATGCTCCGTCACCTTCACCATGACGAAGTTCTTTTGCATGTCAGTGCGGAACTTCCTGTGCTCTAACTTGTAGCCATTGCCCCTTGTCCTATCCTCACAAAACACCAAGAAGAGGTTGGCTACAACCTTCTGTCCCCCACCCCTCAGATATTTATATACACTGAGGAGATCCCCTCTAAGTCTTCTCTTCTCCAGGCTGAACAGACCCAGGTCTCTCAGCCTTTCTTCATAGTGAAGATGCTCCAGGCGCTGTATCATCTTTGTGGCCCTCCGCTGAACTCTTTCCAGGAGATCCAAATAATTTTATTTTATAGAACCTATTGTTCCATGCCTTTAAATTTTAATATATCTTGGTGTGGGTTTTATATGTTTGTTTGTTTTGACATGGAGTGAACAGAACTTCTGGCAGCAAGTAAAAGTGTGAGTTCTAATCAAGTTGTCTATTTTTTTTTTTTCCCATTCTTAATCATTGCTAACACTCATTTTGCTTTTTTGCCTGCTGCAAATGCTATGTGATATTTTCAAGGAGCTATCCACATAAACTTCAAGAGCTCTTTTATACATCATACTAAAGGGCAGTCGGTTATTGTTAGTATGCCACTGGCTGATTTCTTTATAAAATCAGTTACCTATGTTACACCCTTTGAGTTAATCTGCCACTTTATCTTTTTTTTTTTTTTTTTTTTTTTTTGAGGCATAATCCAAATATTATAATACTTCATTAATGCTTCATTAATACTTCACTTCATTAATATTTCACATTCAGCTTTGACTCTTCTGCATATTTTTTTTTTATTCTCAGCAAGATATGTCACATCATTACTCATATAATTTTCAGATTTATTGCAAAAAAAAAATAAAAGTAAAATAAAATAACATTGACCTGAAAAGATTTATTTTAAAAGTCCCTACAATTGTGAAAACTGACTATTTAATCCTTTTTTTTCTTGCCTAGGTAAAATCTTAACTGGTATCACTGACATATTAATTTGTACAGGAGTTTTTGTGTAGAATATACTGAAAAATCAAGATTGGCCTATTAACCAAATCACCTCTCCCTTTCCAATGTTTATTCCTGTATCAGAGAACTTTAATAGATATATCAGATATGACTTTCCTCTACAAACGCTGTATTAATACATTGTACCATACAGAATTTATCCTTAGGGTTTATCCTTAGGTGACCCCTTACTCTCATTTCTACCATTTTGTCCATGATAGAGCTCAGATTGATCTGTGGTTATTCAGATCATCACCTGGATTACTGACATTGCTAGTGTCACCTTTTATTACTCTTGCAACAATTACAGTTTAAGCAACACTTTAAAGTGTTTAAAACACTATCCTTAAAAAATAGTTCCAGAGAGGAAACATCCTTACCTCTGTGACGAAAAACAATACACAGAGCTTACCTATTATTATTTATTATTATTAAACTTGATATTTCTTGCATATCATCTGTATCTTGTCTGCATCTGCCTTATATATCTACGTTGTGCATCTGTCCTGAAAGGTTTTCATTAAAATATGAAGCAATGGATACCAAACAAATGCATTTGATTTTCTGCTGTATCATGTATTTCTGATTCTGAAAAGTAGCATGAAATCCAATGCTAACTCTATAAATGTTTTCATCTTTGAATATGAATGTGGCTTGTGGTAGACTTTAGCAAATAGAGCATTTCATTAAATCAAACAAAAGTGATATGTTTATTTGGTTCAGATCTATTATGGAAATACACTCATAAAACATGATTAATAGTGTTTTTTTGTTTTGTTTTGTTTTGTTTTTTAATTGAAAGAATTTATTTTGCAAAGATAAAGACCCTTATAATATAGTGCAAGGGTTCAGTAGTGATGAATTTGAGTCCAATTTTTAAAACTGCATTTCAAAATAAAGTTAAGGACAGTACAACTTTTGTAACACTTTCATCCCACAAAAGAATGAGCAGATTGTATGTAACTCTCAGAACATTTCTGAATTAACTTTTGAATGATTTCATAAATGTTTTCACCTGCAATTTCTCACTTTCTGTATGGCAGCTGAATTCTGAATATTTCAAAGTGGATTGATATGGTTTATGAGGATTAATGCTTTATTATTTTCACAAATGAAATCAAATGCCTGTCCTTAAGATTTATTAGAAGTTTTAGGGATTATCTAGGAATTACCTAGATTCTAGTAAGCATAGCCTTGTGCTGGACTCTGCCTTCACATTATATGCTATAGGTAAAGCATAAGGAATTTTGTGGTTACTTTGTAATTTGTCTCTTTCCTTGCTTATGAAAGACTTATGCAGAAATGGCTTGTGATAACCAAACTCTGATTTGAAGTATCAGCCGACATGGCAAGGCAAGCAGTAGTGAAGGGCATTGTTTCATATGCTGCACTAAACTGTTGGGAAAGAAATGGAGGAATACTTGGCATCCTGAATGTCTCAGTCATGCAGTCTCATGTTATATCCCATTCCACAAACAACTTAAATGGTGTAACTGAACTAAAGCTGCAATGCTTTCCATAAACCACTGAGAAATCACTTAAAGTATCCCATATATAGCTTACAGGGGCAGTAAAATTTTGGCAAAGAGCTCCTCTCCAGGCTCTTTGGAGGGAGGTACTATGACTTAAATCTTTTGCTTTGTTTATGCTTTATCATAACTGTTTTTGATATCGTTTGTGACCTCTGAGCCAGAGAATACTAAACTAATAATACAGTTTAAGTGCAAAATCTAGTTGCCTTAATGGAGGAGTAAGTTTCAGCTCAGCAATACTGCTGTACTCAGAACAGTGTAAGCCCACTTGTGATGCTTAGATATGCTCTATTGGTTGGTGGTATTTTGTCAATGTATTGTGAATTTGCATCCAGAAATATTCAGGTTACATGTTAGCATAACTATTTCCAATAATAAATTTACTGAAGCATGGAAATAAATTGCCCATCTAGACTTTGCTATCTCCTTCACTAAAGATTTTTAAAGATTGGCTACACAAGCATGCATCTGGAATGACAAAGATATAGTAGTTGATCCTGTCTTGTGCCAGAGAACTCAGTGACCTCTTGAAGTCCCTCTTAGCTTTATTTCCTATGATTCTGTGAAGATTTGAAAGTAAATATAATAAAAGCTCTGAGATACTCAGAGACAGCAGTAATGGAGCTGTATAATGTTTTGAATAGATGACACAAGTGCTCCCTTCCTGGGACTTTTGCCAGGTAAAGGGTTTTGAACTACAGCTTTTCTGAATACTTACACTACTGAATTCCTCAATTTATTTCTAGTGAAGCCTTTCTTCTTAAATCCATATAAATAAATTAGGCATCTGAACGGAAGGGAACACATTCTGATTGTTAGGAATTGATTAGTATGCTGTAAGTGGTAATAAATGTAAATAACCCTATAGAGGACATTTCTCTGATGTAGTTTATTTCCACTTTGACCTGTGGAGATCTCTTTGACCTCTAATCTCTGATTTATTATACGTCATTATATGTCAACTGATTTATTATACGTACATGCAAATCTCAGAGGATTGTATCATTATTTTTTTGGTTGGTTGGTTGTTTTTCTGTCTTTTTTTTTTTTCCTTTAATATTGCCAATGGAAATTGACAGGTCTTTCCATGCTCAGTGACTCATTTTAGTATTAATTTTAAAGATCAAAACAATAGTGTTGAATACTGCAATGTACTGTAGATATGACAGCATTTAAATACAATGAAAATTACCTTAAAAAGTACATGAAAATATCATGTATACATTCAAAAGTTGAATTCAAATTCAAAATTCAAGTACAATATGAAAGATTATTTTTTGTTATTTTAACATGAGCTTTTTTTTTTTTTTGTATAAATAGTATACAACGTAATTAATTTATCATAACCTAATTCTTTTCTAAAAAGATATATATATATATTCTTCCACAAGAGCTAAGCAATAGCACCATCTAGAAGTATAGTTTCAGTTATGTGTTAGCTTCTTTGAACCTATCATTTCCCTCCTTTTCTGATAATGGATGGAGGATAGCCTTAATAAGCTTCCAAAGTGAATACTCTCAAAGTTTCCTAATTTTGGGAAGTTTGGTACACTTTTATTAATTTGCACAAGTCACTGGAAAATTAAAAGAAATTCATGTTTCTCTATTTAAAATAAGGTCTCTATAAAAATTATCAGTGAAATAATTATAGAAAATAATTATTGAAGAGAATATTTTTACTTTACTTCAGACTGAGAAATGGCAGAACCATTTTTGACATATTTCAAAAGTATAGAGATAGAACCGGGTACTTGGCAGAAAAAGTCTACACAGATGAATAAAGCTTAGAAAAATATAAGAAACTGAGAATGGACCTTAAAATTGAAAATGCAGAAAAGCTCTTGATAAGCCTTTATACACCATACAAGGTATGTGTTCATATCAGTAACATTAGACCAATACTAACATGTCATATGACAATAATGTAGCTTGTAAAAATTCTGTCTTATGGTAGCCTGCCCATGGTAACCCTGACAAATTTTTCTCCCAGCACAAGAATGACAAAATTTTATCTGTAGGTAAAGAACAGTTATTCCATGTGTAGTACATCAAAAACAAATTTCACTGATCCTGGATCACTGAATGGTCAAAGAAATGAATGGTTAAACTCCAGAGAATGAATTATTAAACATCCCTCTCTGTGTATCTCTGCTGGTAATGTAAATTCAGAAGCCAAGTTCAATAATGTTCACGGTATGGATATTTATGCTTTAGATTTGGAGTTTTCTTCTCTCAAATTCTGCAGCTGACCTAACCTGACACCTAAGCCACAAAGTTTTAGTAAATAAGCATACCGGTTAGTGTGACTAATACCACTCAAGTGTTTGACAACTTTCTGTCTTGCTGTCTGGAGTATGAAGTGGAATGGTTTGCTATTTTTTGCTTTCTATATACATACATATGCATATACATGTACATGTATATATATGTATATATATATATATATATATATATATATATATATATATATATAGTAAATGTACTATCTTAATCTGGAAGGTCTAGGATTTTTTCGGGGAGAAATTTCATGGAAACTATTATTATTATCATTATTATTTTTCATTAAAACATAATGACTTGTTGAAGTGAAACATCTTCTGACAACATGTTAGTTTCAGGAAAAAAAAAAATCTTTTAGGAAAAGTATCTTCCATCCAGCATTGTATTTTCCAGAAAAAAGTAAAAAAGTGAAGTAAATGACTGTGGTCAACATTTGGATAATTGCTTAGAATGCAACATGCAGAGATTGCAGAGATTTCTCATATTCAAGATACATGTTTCCTTTCCAACTCTTTAAAAGTGTATTATTGAAGATAGGATCAAAGGAATGAATGTTGGATCTGGGAAGAAAGGGGAATATTTTGCTTCTCTTTTACTTAATGGTGATCTGAAAACTTTGTACCAGTTCCTTAAAAACATAAATCCCACAGCTTTATCCACTCTTACGGACTTAGTCTATAAAGTGCAATATATATTTTTTTATTATTTTTGTATTTTTAACTAAAAGAATGAGTGTTGTCACAATTCACTTAATCTGTTCAGCCTGGAAAAGAGGAGTCTGAGGGAAGACCTCATTGTGGTCTACAGCTTCCTCATGACTGGGAGTGAAGGGGCAGATGCTAATCTATTCTCTTTAGTGACCAGTGATAAAACTCGAGGGAATGGAGTCAAGCTGCAACAGAGGAAGTTCATGCTGGGTATAAGGAAAAGGTTCTTCACTGAGAGTGTGGTTACACACTGGAACAGGCCTCCCAGGGATGTAGTCATGGCACGAAACCTATCAGTGTTTGGACTATGGTTTCAGTCATATGGTCTGAATTTTTGGGTAGACATGTGTAGTGCCCGGAGTTGGACTTGATGATCTTTGTGGGTGCCTTCCAACTTGGGATATTCTATGATTTTAATTCAAAGTAATTTGAATTAATATTTTAGTTTCCCTAGGCTCTAGCCACAGAGAAACAACTCAGCTGGAAATGTAAGGCAAAGCCAAGTATCATGGACAGGAAAGGACAGGCCTAGTCTCTTGTTCATGCCAAATTATGTGCCTTTAATATCTTATTGCACAAGCTAGAATTTCTCCACATAGGAATTTCCATGCTGACATGAAGTGCATTACTGTGGTTCAACTAAGAGATGAAATAAACATGACAAATATAAATAAACAGGCAGACCTATGTTGTGTCATGCAAAGGAGCTTGGTACATGATACCTGAGATAGCACCAGAAAATAAACCATGTTTCCCATGGGTGCCTTTTAGCTCAAGCTCCTTCAGGCCATGGCAATTATCCTGATGGAGCAGGGTTTAGCAGCAAGTGGGATCGAAGCTGGACTGGGAGCTGCTATTCTGTGGTTCTTGGCACACTGAAGGCAACCTACTGAGAATTTCAAAGCTTTGCACAAAGAGACAGAATCACCAAACAGGATAATGTAAAATTGTAGTATAAACCAAACTGCCTAAAACTTCTTCACACATAGAGTAACTTCTTAATGTAAACCTAAATTTTGGATAACCTGGTAAAGCTGTAAATTTAAAAAGGATTTTCCTATACAGTGCAAGTTGGAAGAGAATCAAAAAGAAAAAATGTCCCAATATAAGCAAGAAATATGGTGTATAATCTAACACAAATATATATATATATATATATATATATATAAATATAAAGTTTATAAATATCAGGAACTCAACATATGCCTTTAATATATTTCAATTTACATTTAAAATGTATTAAACATAACTGATTTAGAATGTTCTTCATGTTGTAAGTACAAAGAAGCAGAACATTAGTATTTAGTGCTCTTTTAATTAAAATAGCAGTTTACTCTAAGCCCTGGAATTAATTACTTTTTGAACTGCTTCTCTGCTTTGCTAATAATGTTTGGCAGTTTTAAAATAGGGTAGCAAAACTTGAGGCTATTCATTTTAGAAAGCTGATTCAGAAAACATTGAATAAGCAGAACTATAATTTAAAAAAAATGTCATGTATAGCTGCATACTACTAATTTAACTATGAAGACCTCTGTGAAAATTTGCATATGTGAACTGTGAATGAAAGGCCATTCAAGAAATGGAAATCCAAACCAATCTTAGCATTACTGACCTAATGATACTAAATTTTGCCCTAGTGAGGACTTCCAATATAGATGATTACTTTTCTGTGAACCTAGCCCTTGGAAAGAAACAGTACATTTTGAAGGAGATATGTAGTAAAAATGCTGGGTTTTAGCATATTTATTTAACTATGGAAAAATATTTTAGAATTTAAAAGACAAGATATTTATTTTAAACTGGAAATTGAGTAAAAATTTAATCTGGTAACAATGTACTGATGCAAACAGTAGTCAAGGAAAGATTCTGTATTTATAATGACTTTTTTTTTTTTTTTTTTTTTCTTCCAGAAATGATTGCCTGAATACCAACTAATATTATCCCCCATTTAGAATATTTTGGAGCTAGTGTCCTAAAACCAAAACCTCCATGTGTACAGAACAAGAGCAACACCCCAGATAACTTCAGGCGTTAATAAAGCAGGCTTCCACATAAGTCAACTAACTTCTGGAAGCAGCAAAAATATTCAAGTAATGGTATTAGCGTGTCCATTACAGACAAGGACTGATTGTGTGAACCATGTGCGATACATAAGCAACAGTCCGTTCTTGATATTTGGGAAGGTAATGAACCATCCATGAAGTAGCAGTTGCCAGATATACTTGTGTAAGTGCTGCTGGGGCAGTGACTCTTTGGAGTGCTTTTTATATTCCCAAATCAACAGCTTTGTCCCCATTTTGGGGACGCTATGGCTTGGATTTACTTGTATTTCTTAGAACCTCCATGTGATTCTGTTTTCACTCATGGTCACTGTGTTTAAAGGTGAGACACCTGCTGGAGGGTGTAACTGGCTGGCATGATCCTGAATGAATCAGTCAAAGGTCATTGCCAAGTACTTCTGTTATATGAATTCAGATCCACTGAAGTATTTAATGTTCACTGCCAGATGTTGATTTGATATTTAATAGTGGAGCTTCCTGTATTTTGAAAAATTAATAATGATCTATTTTTTTACCTGAGAAGAGTTGTCTACAATGGTATTCAAGTATCTATTAGAAGTATGTCTCACTTGTCACCTTTCCACAGCCTGCCAGCCTTCCCCCTTCTCTCCACCCCAAGGTTAAGAGAAGAACAATGCAATGCTAGTGCTAATCTAGAAACTAATAGTTAATACAGAACTTCAGCTAGACTGATAAATGTGCATCCAACAGCCTCAATGAAATTCTGTTGATTTATGACTGCTGACCAAGCTAGGTATCTACATCTAATTCAGTGTTGCTGTGTAACTCTTCTACTTTTACTGTCATCTCAATCTAGTTATTGATACATCATTTATTTATTTGTAGCTTTGAATTATATACTGCATATATAACTCATGTGCTCATATATATATAACTCATATATAACTCAGGTATAACAAAGGTGCTGATTTGGCAGTTAAAAAATAACATGCAACATTCAAATTCTTTTTCTCTAAGACATTATAAATGAGTATCCTTTGATGAGGTTTACAGTATTTTCATTGTATGTAACAATAAAGAACTTCAGTCCAAAATATGTGACCAGAAACTGCCTTTCTTACTCTCTCAAAAAGACAAAATGTTTGACAAGACAGCTAGATTCATGCTCTTCTTTCTACATATTACAAACATTCCACTTAAATAATAAAGAACACCTATCCTGCCTCCCTAGTGTAAAAGAGTATTTGCCTTAAAATGTAAATTGAGTCCTATTAACTATCCCCTGGAAAAATGCATTCAATCACATTGTTGCAATGGAACATTAATGAAATAAAAAATAGTTGAACTTTCCAAATTAACTCTTTTAAGATTCCACAGTATTAGGTAGTAGAAACAGTGCTGTTCAGTCTTAAAAAAGGAGTAATTTCTTTTGTTAATGGCAAAGAGAATATTTAGTGAGCTTCAGGAAATTTTGCAAGTTTCTTTATAAATAAATTCAACTTTACTATAACATACATTAAAGAGCATATACTTTTTAATGTATCTTCACAGTCCCTATGCATATCACTATTTTTAAATACAGTTTTCAGGTGGGAACCCCATTTGCTATTTGTATATCTTTTTCCTAAATACAGTTATAGGAAGAAGGCAAAGGTGTAATGAAATGTCTCAGAGTTAAGTGCAGATGAATCAGCTAATAGCTAATAAGCCACTGGAACATAGCTATACAGGGATGTATAATCTACCTTACCTGTATATTGTGCCAAGGTCCCAATGTCATCAATCATTAAGCTTCATTACCACAATAGTTATTTCCAGACATTTTCCATTTACACATGGCAGACTGATATAGGCAAATGAATGGTCTGTTATAACATTTGCATGTAACCAGTTAGGGATGATATAGGAGAAATGTTCTATTACCTTATGACTTGAAAGGGAAGATTATATTTTAGAAGAGCAACAGGAGTGAGGCCCAGAACTGTCCTACTTGCACTCTCAAAAAGCTCCTCATTGGCAGCTTCTACTCTGCTGTGGGCACTGGAGTTTTCTTAAGTATGCAGTCACATGATTATATTGAGAAATCCATCCTACAGTTTATATTTTATTCCTGCATTTGGAAGTGTCATGGCTTTATCAGATGCTTTAATTTGGATTATTTTCTACAGCTGGTATCATATGGAAAAAATTCATCCCCCACCCTCCCATCCCCCCTATTTTTTAAGGTTAAGCAAGATTTCTGCAAGACCTTATTTTAATTCATGTAAATATGGAAATTAAAATTTTAAATATGTTCTGCTTTGTACGAATGTTCATACTTGAATTGGCATAGTTCAAAAAAGGTGAAGTTAGAAAGCTTAAAGTTGACTTATTTCTAATCTTTCTTATACAATATAAAGCATTGCCACTATGAATATCTAATTCCAGAATTCTGCAATGCATATGACTGTGTTTATGCATATATGTAGTGTTTGATTTTAGAAAGATTTAGAAATTTGAAATACAGTTTAGGATATAAAAGTAAAAGATGACCTACATATTTTGCAGTCTTGAAAAATTCCCAAACTTTTATTTGTTTAAATATGAATCAACAGGAACATATTTTTGCACCCAAGGGATTATTTTCAGGATGTAAAAATAGGTATATATATTAACCTTTTGAACTAGCCTGAATGATTCCATAGTATTAGATCCTGAATCATTTAATACCTCATATTGTTCTTGAATCTAACACATAGTCTTTCTTAGTATTAATAGCAGGTTTAATAATAAAGTAATTATAGAAGGACTGATAAAATATTTGTAATTAATTATAGTGATATATTTTTAATTTATTAATTCATAATAAATATCAGATAGTTGTAATTCTTTACCTAATGAATTTACCTAACATTTACTTAACTCCTTTTATTTTTTTTTCTAGGAATGCATAAAATATATACTGTTGCATTTGATTTTGCAATAGGTCTTAATTAATTATACCAATTATCATTTATATGGTGGTCTTTAGTTTTAAAGAGTCAACCTTAACTGTGATATAAAGATCCAAATTTTCCATAGGCAAATTAATGTTATGTGATCTCAATTTTTAGTAAATATTTTTTACAGTAATATTTATGATTTGAATTAGACTGACCTATGTAAAAGAAATGTTGACATTCTCTTAATATGCTTATTGTGTGGCAACGAGCTAGAAATTTTTTAGGAAAAATGTAAGTAGCAGTTTCAAATTTTTTTTCTTTATGTTGTAAGGTTAAAAAAAAGTTTTGTAAGAAGGAAAATACAGATTTAAAAATTAATTTTAGCTGCTGCCATTTCAGTTTTGCCATGAGATTCTTGTGGCTTCTTTGAAAACTGATTATTTAGAAGTTTTTTCTAGTCCTTTTTTTTTTTTTTTTTTTTTTTTTTTTTTTTATCTTTATATTGGCAACAGTAGAAATTACAAAAATCCCTACTAAATGAATTGGAAAAGAGAACTGTTCAATATTTCTGCTTAACAACTTCCATATTTTTCCAATAATAATAGAATTTCAAACATTCTTTCATGTTGAAATGTCTATGTTTAACTCATAAACCAATTCACCAACATGTGAATTACCAACCAAACAACCACAACAAACACAATAACAAAAGAAGAAAACCCACCACATATGCTGTACTCATGAATTCTGCTAGGAATCACCCTTATTCTTCAATGGTAAAATCAAAAGTCCTTGAAACCCATGTGCAAAATGTATCTCAGACTCAGAAATGGAATCCTGACTAGCACTTTTGCAAGTATCATTTACTCCAGAGATGATAGGTTGACTTCCAGGTCAGTGATCTCCAAAGGCATTAGATTGTGAATTCTTAAAATTCACATGCATGCAACCCCAATATATGCACATTTATTTATTCATAAATTATATACTATACTAATGTATTGTGAACATTATAAAATATATTAAAAACAGAAATAAAAAAATGAGGTAAAGATGAATTAAACATTATTTTTAAACCAATATTTGTTTTATTTTGTTTTGTTGTGTTTATTTATTTTATTGTTAATGGTACAAAAAATGTTTTTTCTTCCACCCCAATGGATTGTCTTGTGAACCCTTTGGAGTGTGCGCACCCTGTTTTGAGACCACTGTTCTTGAAAAACCTAATAAAACTGTGTGCAATAAGCAGGCTTGTCAATTCCTGTATCACACAACCTTTTAATTAATTCAATTTCAGAGTGAGGCTAAATCAGATAGTAATAAATAATAACAACAACAACAATAATAATAAAGCATCCTGTAGAAAGAAAAGTCTATTATCTCTTTGAATTATGAGGTATCATGTATATAACATGCATAGTCCAAGTGGCACCTAGTAAATCCTAGGCTAATTATGAGTAACTCTAGTTAAAAAGCAGATCTTTCTTCTTTCTCTGTCTAGATGTAACTGTTTCCTTCTGATATTTAAGTATTATCACCCAAGCTGGATTGAAGAAGGGAAACTCTTACATTTCCAAGAAAAGGTAGTGAGAAGAGGTGCTCTATCCCTGCTGTGTTCAGGATATTCAGTTGAAAGTGTGTAGCCCCAGAGTCACTTACAGTAGAGAGGTCTACAAATGTCCAGGAAATGGATAACAAGAAAATAAATTTTATTTGAAGTGACCAGAAGATGCCATTATCCTAATATCAAACAGCGACCCATCTGATATATAAATTCTGCCTCTCGGTATGTGTTTCATCACAAAAAGAAAAGAGTATATTGTGGTTTCCATTGTTTTAGCTTTGATCCCAGCTGAAAGAAATAGTGGGCAAGTCCACACTTATGAATAAGTCAGTGAAAAGAGAGCTTATCTTAAGGTGAAATGGTCTGTCTCCACACCTTGTCTGTATCTGTTTTGGGGGAATTTATTATGCACTAACATAACTCGGTTCCTGTGGACTGCATGCCCTTTAGGATCTGGAAAACAGATTCTGATCTTGGAATTCATCTTTCAGTTTAGTTTCATCCATAAGTAATGAAATAGACTGCTCCAATTTGCAATCCAAAATGCAGTAAGTGGGGGCAATTGGGAAAATAACTTCAAAACCACACTCCTAATCTTAACCAAAGCAAGAATGTAGATGTGCTGATTGGCTTGGTGATTCATTTTAGCATTTCCAAATGTCACACCGTGTATAGCTGTATTATTATGAGCATCTCATTTGGATTTGCTACGTTCTAGCAACAACAACCATTCACAACAAGATCGTGACAAAAAGTACATCTGTGATTACATACGTCAGCATAGAATTCACACCATTTATTTTTTTTAAATGTAGAGAAGTGAAATATCATTCTCTTATTTCTTCTTTCCCATCCTCAGCAGGGTAGATTGCTATTCATAAAGCAGTAAGCCAAAGTCTCCTCCATTTCAGAACTTATCTGTTTATTGCAGTTCAAGGTGTTCTTTCTGAGTGTGGGAGTAACTCATGGCTACTTTGAATCTTTTCAGTCTTTTATCTACACCAAGAAGAATTAATTCATGTAGTTATTAAGTGACATAGAACAGTATTCAATGGCAGAATATGACTAGGATGAAACAAGCTGAAATGACCAAGAAAAAGTATAAATGCTGGTTTAGTTCTGTCTTAATAAAAAAATATTTTAACAGAAAAAGCTACTGGGATAATATCCTACCTAGGATACCTTCATGTTACAAAATTATTAACTGAGACCGAGTAATTGTCCAAAAGATACCATTTGGTTCAAGGAGAAAATAATTCTTATATTTCGTCTAATTCTATTACTTGTTACAAATGAAAGCAAGATACTTCAATTCTCATCTCTAATTTTTCTCCCTTATCATAAAAAGGAGAAAGTACTTTTAATCTCTTTCCTTATGCTTCTTCTTCCCCCAGTGCTTTCTTCTTCTATTTATTGTATAAACATGGAGACTAAATACAGAAGAGAGAAAGCAAGACACCACTAAAACAGAGTTCCAGAGGCAAAAGCTTTTCTTCTGTCTGCTAAAGTGTCCAGACCCTCACTTAGCTCCAAATGAGAGATTGTACACTACTGTTTCTGACAGAACTGTCAGAAATATTTTCATACTTTTTTGTCTTTTTTTTTTTTTTTTTTTTTTCCATTTTGTAGTTCTCAGCCAAAAAGGTCCTCCATACTGCTTCTATCTTCAAATGGTTGTTCTCTTTTCTACCACACTAACCATCCTCAGGATGATCAGTGCCTAAGGACTGACTACAGGAAGGAAGTGCTCCATGTCCTACTGAATAAAATCTTCTGGATCCAAGCAAATTCTCATAAAAATCAGTAGAAAAACTCAGCTGTGAAAGTGAAAGAGGGCTGGCAGAATACAGAGAGATTGCTATGTAACTGATGGTTAAAACTGCAAAGAATAACGTTGTGCTATATGTACTGAATCAAAGAACACATTTCGTACTCTAATGAAAATGCAAAATTTAGCTTCAAACCTAAAACAAACAAACAAACAAAACAAATAAAGCAAACACAGCAACCTTAAAAGCATCAAAAAGTAATAATAATGGGAATTTTAGCAAGGAAAACCAAAAGATTCCAAACAATACTTAGATGTCATTTGAGAAAATTGTTTATCATCAATAATCTTTCCTATTAAAAAAAAAAAAAGTCTTTAAGCATTTCATGCTCTATTAAATGTGAATCCTTTTCTCCCCTTTTAGTTTACTACTTAGCAAAAATGTGAGGGTATGATATTGGCTCATTAAAGATGTAAAAAAAATACTCACTACTTATAAAATATTTACCAATGTAAAACCAGTGTAATAAAAGGTGTACACTGGCTGTTGAGCTGGTACCTTTTCAGAAAGAGTATTTACCAAAACTCTTGTTTTGGAAAACATACCAAACAGATTCTGTAACAAAATAGAACATAAAGCCAAAAAGGGTAGTGGTGAAGACTGTATGAAGTTCAACATTTCAGACTCTCTACAGGAGGAGATCTATTTAGGTAGAAAGTGGTTTTGACTGGTCTGTAACTTGCAGCCCCTGTGTTCTTGCTTACAAACACATTTGAACAAGGTTTTTGGCATCCAGCTATGCAAATCCTAACATATCCCCTTAAGGTCTCATTAGCAGAACAGACAATGGTCACTGTGGCCATTCCTCAGCTATTTTGTGGATGTCTTACTCCGCAGCAACAATTACCAATTACATTTTGGCATAATTTAAACATATCTGCTATGTAGTACATGCTATTTGTCAATATTATTGCAGTGGTGTCCTTCAAATGAAGAGTGCCAATCAAAAGAAATCTAAGACCTTTAAAGAAAACCCACTAACTCGGAAAAGGGGAAATGTTGAAGCTCACTCTTATATGATATGATGCAGCACATTTTCCCAGGAGAGCAAAATCAGCTGTTTTGTGCCTACTTGTTCTATTACCTTTTTTTAAAGTAACTATAACTTGAAACTTAGCCATATGGATGGCTGCATCATCCTGCAGAAGAAATATCTGACTGTCTATAAACACTCTGGCTGTTTCCAACACTATCTTGCTTCAGTTAGCCTACTGTTGCTTGGCTAAGGCAGCCTCTACACATCTGTAGTTTAGAAGTTTATCTTATGGATAAATCAGATGACTTTCAATTACCGCACAAATAAAATACTTTAACTTGAGGTGGGAGAGAATAGAGAAGGTCGGAGAAAGAGCTGAGATGGCTAGAAAGCAGAGTAGATAGTTTATTAAGATTAACAGTTGTAGACAATGTTGCTAATGGTGAGAAAGATTACACAAAACATAGGTGAATGTTCTAATGGACTCCTATTTTTCTAGATTCTTTATGATAGGGAGAGTATTGCAGAGCCCCGTAGCTGAATCTTGTGGCCTTCTCACCCAACAGGGCTTTTAAATGCTCAGAGCATCACCCTGGCTGGCTCAGGTGATGGCTGGCTGGGTGGATTGTGCCAGCCAAGATCACCTCAGACTAAAAAAGCACATGCTGCTATTGCTGACTGGCTGCATTCGTAAGAATCGATGGCAGATATATTCTTGATTTCAGAATACAGAGCAGGGAATCCACAGGCTGAAAATAAAAAATGATGCTCTTTCTTAGAGCACAGAGATTTGCTGAAAACAAACAAGCAACAAAAAAATGTCATCCTTAGGCTTTCTCATCGTTCACCTCTCAGATTTGCAGTTTAGCCCTGTCCCTAAGGGAGCAAATTCTTCATAATAATAATAATAATAATAATAATAATAATAATAATAATAATAATAATAATAAAGAGCTGGTTAAAAAGCCGCCCTAAGAACAACAGGTCTCCCCACTGCTCTCTCTCTGTCCCTCCCCACCGCCCCTTCCTGTCCAGCCGCGGGGATCGCCTGCAAACGCGCCCTGCGCCTCTTGACCCGCACTCGCCTCCCCTTTGCCTTTCCTCATCCGTGCACAGCCGGATCCCGGATCTATTTTATTCCTGCTCCTTTTAAAGCTTCGTCCCCTCAGAGGCCCCCCGGAAGGGGTGCGCTCCCAGACTTTTCTCGTTGCAGGTGCGGCCGAAGAGGAGCGGGGAGTCCTTGCTGGCCGCGGCCTGTGGGGGCCGGGGAGGTCGCCCCCCGCCCGCAGCAGTGTTGTGGACAGGCGAGGGGCTCCCATCCTACATCCTATCCCCTCGCACTTCGGTGGCATAAATCCTTGACCCTCCCCGCCGCCCTCCCCCCCACAGCACTCCCCCCCCGCCGCCCCCTTCATCCCGTTGCCCAGCCAGGGGTGCATCCTGGCTGCCTCGTCCGGGAGGGGATGCTGCCCTTGCTGTCCCTCCATTCCTCCTTCTCCTCTCTCTCTATATCCCTTTGAAATCCTTTCAGTTCCTCTCACTACTCTTATAATGAACATGTTTTCCCTACTGTGCTCCCATGCTAGCCATTAGCCCTCTGCAACCTCAAAGGGATAGGTGTCTGGGGTGAGATGTAGCTGGGGAGGAAGATAAGCCTGAGGAAGGGAAGGAGGGGAGAGAAAAGGAGAGACTTTTCTGCCGTCTCTGGGCTGATTGGAAGAGGCAATCATTGTATCTGCGGCCGGAGGATTAACAGCTAAACTTTTATTGCTCCCTTTTGTGCTTGTGTCTGTGCGTGCGTGTGTGTGCAAATGGAGAAGTCTTTTCTCAGAGGGGAAAATCCTTTCAGGCTCCCTGTGGAGGGTGCAGTTCAAGGAGGAACTCAGGAGCGGTTTGTCTGATCCATAAAGTGACCAGGTGAGAGGAAACGATCCCTCTCCTGTCACTCTTCCTCTCCCAGTTTTGAAATCATTCTTTCCCCACCACCGCCACCCTCACGTCCTTCCCCTCCCCTCCCCTTCTCTGCACTGAGTAAATGGAAGAGTCTCCAGGGTTTTCTTCTGCTTCTCGCCCTGGACTGGAGAAGTGAGGGGACATCTCTCTATCCTCATCCATCTCTATCTCAGTCCATCCCTACCAGAAAGGATTTGAGACGCTGCAATGTGTTTTCATCCTCTTGACACTGCAACCACTTGATACTATGCAACGCATAGGGAGAGGGCTTTGCAAAATGGATTTGTTCGATTTTAAAGGATTTCTTCTCTAATAAGAATCGCATTGCACACAAATATGACTAAATCCCCTATTTGGTAAATCTTTCTTCCCCCCACCCCTCCTCTTTGGGTTCCCTCCCGCCCACCCCCACCCCTTCAGAGGAGCAAGCACAGGGAGCTGATGACGGACCCATTAATCCCTTCTTCAATGCATCAAAAGAAGCCGAAGGGCTGGAAGTCGCTGGGCTCGGAGTCCTGCAGGAAATGCTTCGATCTGCTTTTGGTTTTGTATGAAACTGGTGACTAGGGGCTCGGCTCGCCCCGCCGCCGCCCGCCGGCACCTGGATGCGCGGGTCGCCGCCGCCGCCGCCGCCTTGCCCGCCGCCGCGATGCAACGCTTCTGGTGGTGCTGCCGGTAGCTCGGGTGCGATGGGAGCGAGCCGGCGGTGATTAGTGGAGGGCGGCGAGGGAGAGAGAGCGAGAGGAAGGGCTGCTCTGCTCTGCTGTGTGTGTGGGCTTCAGGATTTTTTTCTTCTTCTTTTCCTACTTCCATCCTCTCCCCGTCACTGGAAGTCCTCCCGTATCTAAATGGAATTAGTGGAGACCGAAGCCCCTTGTGTAAGGCACAGACATGACCCATGGGCGCAGCTTCTTTCACAGTGAGTATGTCCCTCTTCCTGCCTGCCCCCTCCCCTCCTGAGCTCAGCCGCCGCTCACGGGCTCGTACCCTCCGCTGCCTCCCCAACTCGCCTAACGGGACGCCCAGACTCCGCGCCCTGGGGGCAATCTTCCCCTAGCCCCCCCCCCAAAAAAAAACAAACAAACAAACAACCGCACCACCTCCTTCCCCATCACTCTGCGGTACAGCAGAGGGAGGTAGGTATCTG
Organism: Anas platyrhynchos; assembly: GCF_047663525.1. Classification (NCBI taxonomy): domain Eukaryota; kingdom Metazoa; phylum Chordata; class Aves; order Anseriformes; family Anatidae; genus Anas; species Anas platyrhynchos. The sequence continues at coordinate 60,212,266 of NC_092588.1, read as the reverse complement.
TCAGCCCCACGGTCACGCTCGTGTGGGCTGGTGGCTGTCACCCAGGCGCGACGCGTCTGGTCTTTTTTGGTATGGTGGGGGTAAATGGAGAGAGGCGACCCTCGTGCCGGTTGCGCTCCTGTGATGCCCTGGCCGGGACTCGAACCCTCATCCACGGGGCAGCACTGAGCGCCGCGCCGGGGAAAGCCAGGGCGGGCCGGGGTCCCAGGCTGGCGGCCCCCTCGGGATAAATCCTCTCGGAGCGGATGCCAAATGCGTTAATTATTCGTCGGAAACCTCGGGCTGCGTGGATAGGACCCTCTCCCCTGCCACAGTTTTGCAGAGGGTCCCCTCTGCTGAAGGGGCTTGTCTGGCCCCTTTATTTCAGCTCATCACCCTACGCCCATACCTGTAAAACAGCAGTGCTATGGGCAGGTATTGCTTTTCCCAAAACTCTTTGCTAGGCTAAACCGTGTCCATGCCAAATCATATCCTCTGAAAAGCTGCCTGGAAGAGTGATAAATCTCTTAATATACAACTTGTGATGAAAAAAAAATGCATGGATCCATGAAGATGCAAAGATGCGTAATCAGTGGAAATAGAAAGCGTGATTATAATTACACTCTTGATTAGGAGAGAAAAGTGGATGAGGAAGACAGAGAATGCAACAAAAATGTAGTGGAAACTTCTTTGAAATAATTCCCAAACCCGGATAATGCCAATATTGTTACAGTACTGTCAAAGCTTCCCAAGTGACAGCTTTGAATGAAAAAAAGACTGTGACTAATCTTTTTGGAGTCATCATCATCACCTTCTTCTTCTTCTTTATTTTTCATTTTATACGTCTGTGAGAAACACTGTTCTTTTCCCATTGTTTGGGAAAGAAAAATTCAAGGGGTTATAGAATAAAATGGACTATCTTGACTGCTTGAGTGAAAAATATTTTGTTATCTTTTCCCATAAAGCTCATAATTTTAATTACTTTCTGGCATCATACATATTTTTGTAATGGTGGTGTTAATGCTACTAAATCAAGAAGATTTTTTTTTCTTATTTATTTATTTATTTATTTTAATATGGGAGAAGTATTTCACTCCAAATGCTGGATATGATATGTGCTGAAAATAAGCTTAGAGTCTCTTAGTCTCTTCTTATCTATTACATTTTACATTCTATTATCAATACCATTTTGACTCCTTATTAATAATAAATACTAGCTTGCTAATGTGTAAGTGTAGCTCCCTGCTTTGGAATAACATGGCTCTGCAACTTGGAAGCACTCTTTCTAGTGGTAACAGCTGGAATTGAAAAGACCTGTGTTTTTGCTCTCATATGTGTAATAATGTCCCGTTAACTTGGACTGAATCTCTTTAATTCTCTGAACTTCAATTTTTAACATGCAGAAAAACAGGGAAGTGTTAATAGATAAAAATACTTGAAAGGAAGCTGTTAGAATAATATATGAATTAATTGCCCAAGAAGAAACATTTCTCATGTAGGGTTTGTTTAGCTGCTGTACCTTCCATTAGAGCTTTTATAAATTTGTGAGAAGAAAGAATGTTGGCAGCTGGCTACATATTCCAACAACAAACCACCTTAAATATTAAGAAATTAGATTTTGACTAGTGAGTATTATAGGCATAGATGCAGTATGTTCACTGCATGAAACCCAGCTAAGTAAATGAGCAACTTAGTGAATGCGTGAGTCCTTCATTGCCTTCAGATTCTGACATAGCTGATGGACAGAGTCCCAGCTAGGATGTATTTCCAGAATCTATCCCTGAGGAGAGTAAAGGCATGAATGGTTGGGCAGCATCCAGATCTGAGCAGAAGATGTAATGTTCTCACTGAATGCCCATGACACAGAAGAGTTTTTAGCCACCAGCTCTGCCAATATCCGTCTCTGTTAGCTGGGGGATTCAAAAAGACACGGGGACTGTGAGCCTGACCAAGAAATAGTGAATATGCTGCCAAGCCTTCATTTTCCCAGCACTACGACCTTTACCTCTTTAATAAGTTTGCCATCATGTAGAGCTAAAGCCCTCTGTCATACAGGAAGAGGCATAGAAATAGAGATCTCCATGTTATCAGAATATGGGAAATACAAAGAGACTTGCTTCCTTCAAGGTAAAAATTGCACACAATCGCAGTAAAAAAAGCTGGAAAGTATGCAAGAACCATCTTCAAAAGGACCATTTGGGTACCTTCTTACTAGCTCTTGATGATTTTTGGCATTTGATTTGATTTTGGAGATAAGAAGAAGAAAATATGTCTTTCAATTACATTTATTAAAGATTACAGGTCCATCAATTCCTTGTCATAGTCAACAATACAAATGGCAGCAGATCAATTCAAAATACTCAGGATAAATAAGGAACTTCATCTCCACTCTAACTTTAGTGCAGTCTGAGTGCTATGTCTGGGCTTTATGCCAAACTATCTGGGGTCAAAATTCTGAGCATTCCAGGAACTCATGTACCTGTTCTTTCATGCTCTTGCTATCCCACTTTCTCCAATAGCCAAACTGGCTATTGGACATAGGAGATGGGAGAAAGATATGATTACCACCAGTGCATGTCTGCTTCATCAGGTAGCTATCCAGTCACTTTGGTCTTCCAAACCAGCCTCATTGCTATTGATCTGAACTTTTCCCTCTTAGCCTTAACACCCAGAAATTCAAGAATTATCTGCAGTTAAAATCCACATTTGCTCCCAAGCCCCAGCTGTCTTGGTATGGTTGGAAATAGGAGATTTTTGTTTGAAAAATAGACTGCAAATTCACTGCAGCATAAAGCAACATACCCTTGTCTAGTCAAACAAACTAGAGTAATGAGACTGTTAAGCACACACAATAATTTATTTCACCAAAGGTTTGCATATGCCTCAATGGAAAAAGACAACCCCTCACTTTTTTCATAGCTTATGAAAGTACTTATTTTCAAATATTATTATGCCATGGCAAGGGGCCTAAGTGAGACCAGTGACACTGAACCTGAGTAGGTCTCTGTCTATAAATACAGCCTTTTTTTTTATTATTACTGAACCAACTGATGATTATATAAATATAAATATTGGTAAAATGTTTTCTTCTAATATTATTTTTTTTTTTAAAGAGGGAAACATCAATGCTTGAAAATTTTGTTTTAAGCCAAAAACTTCTCTTAATTTGGATACATTCACAGAGATAAATACATAGGCAGATCAAAAAAAAATGATAAAAAAAAAAAATCCAAGTAAATGAAACATTGGTTTTGTACAGTAATTTAATTTATATCCTTTTCAGATAGGTGTTTACAGTTGATTTGTTTGCTGGCCATATCACACTGTTATATCATCTAATGTATATTTCTCTTTCAGTTGTAGCAAGTCTAATCATCCTACATTTGTCTGGGGCAACCAAAAAAGGAACAGGTATGTAAATTTCAGACATTTTTTCAGACATCATATTAAAGCCCGAAGTGAGTTAGTGACCTGATCCATGGCTATATCTAATTAAAGGCTTAGCCTGACTCTTGCAAAGGCTGTAAAGTTCTCTCTCCCCACCCCCCCCCCCCCCCCATCCTTCCAGATTGACATGTTCAGATTGGGTACTGAGCTGTCTAATCTTAAAGTCTTTTTGATTGTTGAAGTAGAATTCAAAATCTGAAATTAGGTATCCTGGCTCCTTGTGCAGTTTTGAGTATAGAAAAAGGTTCTTGAAAACCCTGGATGTTAAGTGTGGTGACAGCCATGCAGGGAGAGATGATAAGCACAGTGTGTGTCTGAATTTGTGTCTGCATGCTCAGTCCCTGAAGGCTTGAATTCATTTTAGGAAATTAAGATCCACACCATCCTTAGTTTGGATACAGACCATGAAGAAAGAGAAATGCATGCAGAGTACAAGGCAAATCTCTTGTGGTTAAAATCATCCTTAGAAGTTTCAGGACAGGAAGAATTATCCTGTATCCATTTGCATTGATCATAAGAGCAAACAACTCATCTCTGAACACGAGAGGCTAAAGTTAGCTAGAACAGTTAGATAGAGGCACCTGATTTGGAGCAACACTTAGGAGGCCTTGCCCAGGAGGCCTGGGTAAGGTCTAGAAATTTCTACCCTTCCTAGAATCTACTATCCAGAAGCAATTCTTCATCTCCTTCAACCTGAAAAGATTCAAAGCTTTATGTCCAGTCTCTCAGAGGGTGTGCTGAAAGGAATGCAAGAGTTTCAGGGCTAGGAAGAAAGCAAATGAGAAGGACTGATTCTCTTTTCTGATGACTCACCTAGGAAGAGGAAAGTTCTGGGTTGTGATTTGTGACCCCAGAGCTAATTATTAATTCTACAGCAAACAGCAAAATAAAAATAAGGAATATTTTTGAATCAGAATCCAGGATTTCCTCCATCCATCTCTGTCAGGTGAATCTAGAGTCAAGCCACAGTAAAATAAAAACAGTTCTTACATTCTATCAGTATGATGTGATTTATTTATTTTTTTCTTGATTTTGTGACTGACGTATTTTGGTGTTAACAGCTTGTATCTTGCTGACAAGGCACATGTTTGAGTCTTTTGAGATATGTGAGTGGGAAACTCATGTTTCCCATTCTTGAGCACATGTTTTTCTTACAAGGTTGTTATTTAAAAGGCAATATAAGTATGACTTCCCCTAGACATCCAAGCCTCTTCTTTGTTTAAAAAAAAGCTATGTTTTCAATGAGAATTATACGTTCATATCCTTAAAGCACTGACTCATTCCCCTCCAGATCAATGATCATACACAGTCGAAAAAGAAAAAAGCTGAGAAGAGACCACCAAGAGAAGAAACTCTTTTATTCTCTAAGAGAGTTCAAAGCTTCATAGGGACATAACAATAGTTGAGTTAACTGTATAATATTTAATGTGATCATTTCACAGAAAAGCAGACTACTGCCGAAGGACAGAAACCAGTGCAGTGCGGAACTTGGACAAAATATGCAGAAGGAGGCATCTTCACTTCTCCCAATTATCCCAACAAATATCCTCCTGACAGAGAGTGTGTCTACATTATTGAAGGTGACCAACAAAATAATCTTTGTATTCTATCTTCAACTGATTCAAAAATGTATTTTACTTTGCTATATGTAAACAGTAGGTAAAGCCTGTAAGATCATGATCAATCTTTTCAAGAAGCAAGTTTTATAAAAACCTTTCCTTGCCTTGCCTTACCTTGCCTTGCCTTGCCTTGCCTTGCCTTGCCTTGCCTTGCTGTGCCTTGCCCTGCCTTGCCTTTCCCTTTCCTTTAAATAAGTTGCATTACATACCAAGAAATACTTGCAAATACTAGATTTGTTTTCTGATACTACTAATAAATTATCTCATGTAAGTATGCAGGAGTTCCTTAGTGATAAACAGTATAATTATTTCAGTATTTTCAGAGAATGTATAGAATCTAAAATGCTGTAACATGGCAGAAGACAGAATATTTAGAAATGAATAAAAGGAATGAGGAAAAACAAACAAACAAACAACAACAACAGCAAAAAAAAAGCTAAATCCATGTCTTTTGTATATAGTAGTCAAATTATTTTCCCAGCCCATGAGGCTGGGAGAAAGTAAGCCTATCTCATCTTCAGAAAACTGAGGCATGGAGATATTTATAATCAAAGAGAAGAGCTATGGAAACAAAATATGACCACTTTTGTAAACCCTAATCCAGTATCTTAAACCATGAGTTGTTCCTCTCATTAGTAAGAAGGTGTTTGAATGTTCTTTATAGTAAAGACATGTCTTTATCATATTAATTATTTGCTTATGAAAATATAGGTAATAAGCTTAATACACTATTGAAATAGACTGTTTTAAAATAAATTAGAAATGTCTAAGAACAATTAAAGGAAATATTTAGTCAAACATCTATGATGAAGATGAAATTCCATGTTGACAAGTCTGGAGTAATGAGCAGTACAAGAAATAGCCTGAATTCAATAGACCTCTTATTATATACATATATAAACAAAATTATATATATATATATATATATATAATATATAATATATATATTATATATATATAAATATATATATATACAATATATATAATATATATATATTATATATATATATATAAACAAAAACAACAACAAAAAAGAAAACAACACATAATTTCTTACAACACACTTGCTTTCTACTACTGTGTGTCCAACCGTGTGCTAAAGTTTGGATTCTAACTGCATAGCTTAAAATCTGTGATAATATCAGCTGCATCAATATGTAATTTGGTGAAAACCATGTATACTGCACAACTTATTCAGCTCTACCTGTTTCTGTCTTCTAAAAATATCAGGAATAGATATGTCTGAAAAAAGTCACCAAAATAAATAGAAATGTCTTAGTAACCATACTTTAAAAAGTGACTGTTTTGGAAAAAGGCAAAAAGAGACACACCAAAGGGCAAACATATATACATATATATACACAATATACATATATAGTAGTTAGAATAACTTATTTGTTCAAATTCATTCTTTTTACAACATATAGATATGACTGAAAAATATAACGAAGTGAAAAACTTTTCCTATATGGAGTGGATAATCTTTGCTAATCCAGAACCTAAACATCTGTTAAACCTGAGCATAAACCAGAAACATCTCTATATACCTATGATTCCTGTAATTAATATTAATATTTCAAAAAACTTGGAATAGCTTCTCTCTGCTGTTGAATATCTAGTAGCATACTTGGGGGACTGTTAATGTGATCCAGCATAGCATCCCCACATTCCTATCTCCTCTTTGTATGTCTTAGATAGCTCAGTGTGGCAGGTTCTGACAGCTGTGTGACCTGAATTTAAATACATATATGGATCAACAGGTTCTTTCCTGTCTGCTTGCTTTCTTTCCTTCATTTTATTTTTTGCTATCATACACAATCTACAGCAAATTCTGGTGGCTTCTCTCAAACACCATTCCTACTGACTATAAAGGACTTGAGTGAGGACTGCAGCATGTAGTCTGTTGTAATAAAATTGAATTTAATCTCAAGATACATTTTTTTCCCCTGTATTTTAGCTCATCTTAAATGTATGCAAACCTTTTATCATTTCAAAATTACTTTGGTAAAGTAAAAGAGCTGGCAAAAATTGCCATGATCATACACTGTGAGTTTCTAAAATGGAAAAGCATTTTTGATTGCAGTGGAGCCTATACTAGCAGTCAAAGAAGATCAGCATAAGAAGATCAAACAGCTAGAACTTTCTTTTTCTTTTTCTTTCTCCCCCCCCCCCCCCCCCTTTTTTTTTTTTTCTTCTATTTTGGTAGTAATGACAATTAGCTGTTGGAACAGCTAGGAATTTTGAAGTCCAGGTTGGATGCCTTTCTAAAATAAGTCCTTTAGGTCATCCAGAAGTCATGGACTCAGTACAAAAATTATTATGCTATAGAGGAACTTCTGGTGAGTCCCATCTGCCTTTCAAAATGCATTATTTATTTATTTATTTATTTATTCATTCATTTATTTATTTATCTATTTATTTATTTATTTATTTTGGTTCAGTCTTATTGGGCATATAGAGAATGTAGGAAATAGCTGAGTGTACACATTATGTTCCCTGTTGGCCCCAATTTTACCCTTGTTTTGCATATTCATGACTCTTACCTGGCAAAATTCACAGCTGCTCAGAACAACTGCAGCAGCAGCAGCAGCAGCCTTTGCCAGACTGCAGAAAATTTGGCATGTGTGCTTCAAAGAGATATATGCACAGGAGTTTCTGTAGGAACAGTTTTTGTTGGTGCTAAAAATATGTGGGGAGTGGGATAGACGTAGTTTACAGAATATATTTTAAGAACTGGTTTGAAAATCTGGAATCTTATATGTTTTTATTATTTATTTATTTATTTTAATAGCTAAGAGCTTATTTATAGGTATAGACTTGAATTGATTTATGGAGATATAAAGTAAATCGTTCACTGTATATACTTTTGGATTTTTAAAGTTAGCTCTCTTGAAGGTCTTCCATATTTTTGACTTAAGATCATTAAACACCTTATTTCTAGACATTTCACTGTATGAAAAATCTCATGTCAAAGTCCTCTGGTATTTCATGGTGATTTTTGTGTCCAAATAGTGTTCATTAAAATGAGGAAAGAATCTTCTTTTAAAAGGAGGTTATAAGTGATTTACTTGCCAATAATAGCCAAACAACCAGAAATATCAAGGACTATCAGTTCTGTACAGCCCAGATAGATGTGGGCAGGGGTTGAGTTCAGTGTCTCATTTCCATGCAGTTGCATAAATTGAAACAGATATTTTTGCTTAACTTCAGCTGTCAGTTATGCAGACCTAGAGGCTGATCAGAACTAAAACCTTAATTGCATGTTTGTTGCTGAAAATGTTCTTCTGCAAGTTGGAACCTAATGTCTTTTATTTTCATTGAATATAAAATCTCAAGATAGCACTTGTGTAAGATAATTAGATGAAGAAGATGACAAGACATGTAAGCATTAAGAAGTCTTTCCATGGTATTAAGCATCTTTGAAGAAAGATAATTAGAAGCTAAATATGGAAAATTTTAATATTTGAAGTACAATCACTTTATGAGATAGCTTCAACATATTTAATTTGGACTTTATAACATCTTTTTTTCTGACATTGTAACCACCAAAAAACTTTTGAAGATGTGAATATGATTTACCTGTTAATGAGGATGTCAGAAGTTACCACTTTATCCCTTCTTTTCTGATTAGATGTCCAGATACTGCTCCAGTGTGGAAGAGATATATATTCTCTTTTTACTGTTGTGATGGCTGCTGGTTGTTTACTCTTTTATTATTTTATTTTATTTTATATTTTATTTTATTATTTTATTTTATTTTATTTTATTTTATTTTATTTTATTTTATTTTATTTTATTTTATTTTATTTTATTTTATTTTATTTTATTTTATTTTATTTTATTTTTTGTAGTTATACATTATTCTTAGTCATCATTCTGTACTTTTTATTGCTTTATTTCCGTAAGTTTTAAAATTGTACACACTTTGTTGTGGAAGGCAAAACGGTGGCATGAGATGGGTTCATACAATGCCTGCTTGCTTCAACTCACTTATAGCAAAGAAACCCTTTGTAAAAGTCAGAGTATAACTCTAAAAAGACACCTTTTTGGCTAAATGGCAGCTAAAGTTGGAATCTTAATCATGTTTTCTTCCCTTACTGTCATTTTCAGGAGGATCTGAATCACTTAGGTAGATTATTGCAACCAAAACATTTAATTTTTTACTCTAAGATGAAGCATGGAAGTGTATTTGAAAGCACATAGTGGAAAGGTAGCATGGATGCTTGCACAGTATTCCATCCTATCTTTGCCCAATACTCTGTAATGACCACAGTCACTGAAGATACAGAAACACAAAATATTACATTCCCCAGATGAGTTACGAGAAAGAACCTAGAACCATTTGGGCTAGTGTGCAGAGCAGGCTGGGACATGGGCTGTACCTGTGCTAATAATAAAACTTAAGTCAGGCCTAAGACTGATTGGCACAATCCAACATCCTTTCACCTTCCTAGTGAATACTACATATCCAAACTAGTTGTGAATAGTCCTTGACCAATGAGTACCACTACATCATGCCTAAGACAGTTTTTGGCAGTTCTGACTGGCATGGGACAAAATCATGCCAGGAGGTGTTTTTAATGGTTGAAGGAATAAGGACAGTCAGTGGCTCAGCCCCCAGCCTTTTTATTTAGCAGTGGAGAAGCAGTGCTGATGAACTATCAATACTCCATTGTTCCAGTGTTGCAGCCTGAATCCATGGGAGACCTGGCGAAAAGTAAAACTTCCTCAAATTTTCCTTGAACGGATGTGATTTTCTGTGATCCTTTAACAAGAACTGAGCTTGACTAGAATAAGCCTTATCTTGACTTTGTTGAAAAATAAATAAAAATAGAAGAGAGTATGCTATGGCAACAAGTTGATCCTAAAACTAGTTTGCAATGTGAGATTCAGAGTTCTGTATGGATACTACAAAAATTGTGTAGTCTTTACCAGGCCATACTTCTACTGAGTCAGTTGATTTTATGCTTAAGTTTGTACAACTGAGTTTCATTTACCTATTTACAAGTCCTTTTACAAGAACTTCTTTTATATTATAGTGAGATTATAATGGACTTTAAGTGTCCTTTTCAACAACAACAACAACAAAATCTGTATGATATGTATAACTCAGAGGGGGCCTTACGCCCATTCTTACCATATGTTGAGTTTTGGGTTCAAGCAAGGCTTGCTAAGTATTTAACTTGCTTGCTTTAGCTAGGATTGCCCTGGTAAGCCTTAGTATAAAATGGAATAGTGAGACCTAACACTGATAGTTTAATGAGGACAAATGTGTTATGTTAATGGCATATACACAAGAACAATGGGAAAGGTCATTTTCGAAGCAGGTATCTTCTTGTTGCCATGGAAAGCAGAGGAGTTATATGCTGTGTTAAGATGCTGTTTGACACTAACAACACTAGTGGAATTAATATTCATATCTAGTTTGCAACATTAACAAATTTAAATAAATCTTTATGTAGGATAGTAACATTGTATTTTGTATAGTGAGTATATAAATCTTACAAGTCTTAATAAGAATTCTCAAGTTTACCCAAAGTGTTACTCTGTTGGAGTTTCTGATACTTAATTCTACAGTCCCTAGATGAATGATGAATAGCTCTCAACAAATCTCTTTACATGAATAGGGGCATAAAAAATGTGATCACAGACTGAAAGGTGATGATTGCTTTCTTCTCCCCTAGTATTTTTTAGTTAAGTTTAAAATAATATTTATTGTAAATATATGACACCAAGAGTAGAAACATCTGAAAAAAATAATTAGTGATATCTTCCAGTTATTCAGACTATTACTATAATCTAAAAGATGTATTTCTGTATTTAAACCTCACCCAAGGTAGCATAAATTGTCTTTACAAACTTTATTGTCTGACTTTATTTTTCTTTCACTTTCAAAATAGTTTTATTTCCAGAGAATTCTGACTTTCATATAATTCCATATAAAGTTTTAAGTTTTTATTTTTCTATTAAACTTGTATGGACACAAAGATCACAGGATGAAAGTATTACAGAGAAATATATATAACTCAATTACCTACAATGTCATGTAAATAACAGTGGGCCAGTAGTAAGTACTTTCCTAATTGTGAACTTGTTCAATTTTATAACAGTAGGTAAGGAGTTTGATTGTTTGTTTTTTTTCTATGTTAAATATTTCAATAAATAGAAATCATACAAACATATTAAAATTAGAAGTAAAACTATTAAAAATATTTTTTCTTTTCAAGCAACCTGTGTAATTAATTTCAGAGTTAACTCTTCAGAATCTTATAAAATGAGCCTGTCAATTTATATAAGATAGTTGCAAGAGGGATGTATCAGATCTTATGTAAGAGTATAAGGTTTACCTTGTATCCACTTGTTTTGTTCATTTTAATTGTTCTCAATTCTTATGTGGCTAAGGAACTCATCCCAAAAGATTCATTTTCAACCATTTAAAAATTTATATTTTCAGGCCATGTTGATCATTTTCTCACTGTTCCTGAAGTAAGAAATAAAAGGATATTTGGCTGCCAGAGTGGCAGTAGTTGCCATGTTAAGCTTGGAGTTTGATCTTGTATATTTTAATGTGAAAAAACTGATAACTTGGGCAAAGCTCATAGCAATTTCAGTCTCTTCTAATATTTGGAAGGTGTAGAACATGATCCCATGAGAGGTGGAGGATGCAGTGACACAACAAACCTTTGTCTTAGCAGAAAACATTATTAGAAGAAAAAAGGATATTACACCAAGATCTGTACACATACTATATTTTTAGCTATGGACAGGATTCAATGCAGGAGTACATACCCCAGGGATTCTGCATCTTAAAATTTCTAGACAAAACTATGATTTTATCCTTTTAACAAAATGCTGTAGTTCAAACAATAAGAGTTTTGCTTTTTACACAGAATGACCGGCAAATCTTGTTTTTGAGGTCATTGTGACTGCTACTAGCCTATGAATACTGATACTAAGCTATGAGTGATATTAATTATTATTGTTGTTGTTGTTGTTTTCTGAGGTGACTATTATAAGTTTCTTGAAGTTTTTTTTTTTTTTAAGAGTATTCTTTACTCTTAGTTAATTTTGCTTCATTCTCATTCTTAAATGAAATTTCACTTCACTCTTCCTAGGTTATAAATGAGATGATTATACTCAAGCTAGTCACTGACTGCTGTACATATAAGAACAGAGTGCTTAGTCCTATAGCACAGTTCCCACCAGACTTTATTTCATTAGGTTAAAAAGTATTCTGATTAACTTTTCCCCTCAAAACAATGTATGTATGTGCTTTTCCACATACATAAGATCCTTTGAAAGATTTTGTGCTTGAACCAATTCTTCCAAAGCTGTATGTTGTTTTACATCATACATATCTCTTTTAGTTTCACTAAAAACTACTGTCATAAGCACTTCTAAAAGAAGAACAGATGAGTAAGCATATGATGCAAAATCTAAAAAAAAAAAAAAAAAAAAAAAAAAATTGTACTAATTTTCAAAAACAGAATATATTTTTTTAAGGAAAAAGTTGATGCATATGTTAAGATTCATAAAAATATATATTTGATACTCTTAATTTTGTTTCAGATTTTAAGGATTTTGGTTCAGTAAATTATTTCATTTTCTTTTAATTTCTAGCTGCCCCTAGACAATGCATTGAACTACACTTTGATGAAAAATATTCCATAGAACCTTCTTGGGAGTGTAAATTTGACCACATTGAAGTACGAGATGGACCTTTTGGCTTTTCCCCAATCATTGGACGTTTCTGTGGACAGCAAAATCCACCTATGATAAAATCCAGTGGCAGATTTCTGTGGATTAAATTTTTTGCTGATGGTGAGCTGGAATCTATGGGGTTTTCTGCTCGATATAATTTTACACCTGGTGAGTACAAAACATCATACTTTTTAATAGAAAAATCTTAGTGTAGTAACTTTGTTAATGATGTATAATTGTGCCATTGTAATTAATATTAATGAGGACTATATTTAATATCAAAGAAAGTATTCATAGATAGGAAAATGGTATAAGGTATATATCTTTTGCATAACTAGTAAGGCTAATTCAAGGAAGAAAATTTCAATACAGTTTTGTCTAAGATTGTACAATTATTCCCTTTTTGTCAATTTTTAAACTCAATTCATTAAAGTAAGGTAATATTCTTAGGCAAATTTTCAGTTCTTTTTTTCCTCCACTTATTAACAAAAGATTGCTGATCTTAGTTTTCATTTTTGGCTGAAGCTACAATATATTGCACTGCACTGCTGTATTTGACGTAGTTCTGTACTTTCTTGTTTTGAGTGATGAGTCATACCTTAATATAGCCTACTCCAGAGCACTATAATTATTATGTAATTTTGTCAATTATGTCACTATTGTTTCAACTGTTGTGTTAGGTGGAATATTTTTTAGAATATCTACTAAAATTAACTGGCTCAACATTCTGCTTTCTAAATTATTCCACTAGCACTATAGAAGATACCAGGACTACTTGAGTGTTCCTTTCTGTGGCCTTCTCTGACACAAGAAAAATTCTTATAAAATTACACAGAGTAGTTCAATGTTCTTTTTAGTAAAATATACTGTATTCCAGAAGGAAAACATATTTAGAAGATTTAAAGAGCAACAAAACACAGAATTTCTTTAGAGAATGATGTGATAGCCAGATATATATCTGAATAGAAATATCTATTGTAAATGCAAAGACAATAGATGAAATTGTATTTTTTCCACACATTTGTCAGTGGGTGTTTGTCATTTTCCTCACCATCTTCCCCCCAAATTCTTTGCTTTAGATTTCATGCCCTTGTTTCAAAGAGATAAGCATTATGAGTGAAAAGATGTTCATAGCAGCACATAAAGTTTCTTCCAACTAAAAAAACTCCCAGGTGAAAAACAACTTAATGCACCATGTTTTATCAGCATTCCTTTTCTCCTGAAGTAAGGTGGTTTTCTACACTGAGATCAATTTTTTTTTTTTATATCTATATTACTGTAGCAGTATCAATTATTCCCAACTTCAGATGCAATAGCTATCTCTTTTATTATTATTATTTTATCCCTTCCTCCCTTTTTCCTCCCTTCCTTCCACTTCCTTTCTTCTTCCTCCTCAGCACTTCCTCTTCCTCCTTTCTTCTTCCTGATAGCTTGAAAGCTATGTAAATGGTAAAAGGCTTCTATGAATATTTGCCAGAATGAGGATATGATTAATTTTACAAGTGCAAAGCAGCATTTATGCCTCCTTAATCACCAATAATAGGATGAAGCTATCTTTCTAGATGAATTGCTTGACCAGCTGTTTATTAGGTGGAATGGATTAGGCCTGACATTTTGAGATCCACTGTCCAAAGGTTTGCAGTGAAAAGGATGACTGTCAACTCATCAAAGAGTGACAGCTTTCAAAAATGTGTAACAGGGTAGCAGAGAGGCATTGGATCCAGATATTATCACTTAAACCATCTGGATCCATTTTGGTAGTGACTACTTCTGAAATTAAACTATTTGCATAGAAAAAATCAGAAGAAAATTTTCAGCTAACCTCTCTTTAAAAAAAAATATTCAATAATATGACCAAAAAAAAAAAAAAAAGAATTCTGGAACTTTTCTGTCTAGAGCAGCTGATGCTCAGGCAGATGCAGTTTGTTGCCTCCATCTCACTGAGTACAACAACAAACTCCATCTAACTGCAGTCTTGTGTAGGAAGCTTTCTCCATCCTGGTAGTGAAAACAATAGAGGTGTCTGTTTAGTACCATCAGTCTTTGATGGTCTCCACTGGAGTGGTCCTGACACACTGCTGAAAAGTTCCTCAACTGCTACCTTTGCCAGTGGTATCTTGACCAAGGCTTTTGCTTGTTGATAAAAAGAAATGACAATGTTGAGTGTGGTTGTGTGTGTAAGTATGACAATTTAAAAAATAAGTCAGTAAATTTGACTAAATTGAAGCTGCAACCATTTATTACTATTTGACTGGTACACAGAGAAACAGAAAAAGAAATTATTTACTATGTCTTCAGGGTGTACAAAAACAGCTAACTAGATGAAATTAAAAGAAAAAGATCAATTAGTGTAACTGGACAAATGTTCCAATGAAGACCTATTAGTCTGTGCATAAGGAAAGAGCCCTGTCACCTGGGGCTTTTTAAAACTAGTTAGCATTAAGTCCTAAAAAATAAATTATATAGAAGAATTCTAAGGAATAGAGCATTATTTTGCATTTACTAAGCCTTTTCTGTTTCATAATTTCTTTGACCTCTTGGAGTTTAAATTGTCAGAGTCCTAGACTGTGCAAAGATTGAGCTTCATCAACCAAAGCAAAACACCATTGGAATTTCACAAGTCTCTCAACAGGTTGGGATCTCAGGCATCTTGGGACAAGCATCACTGTCTTGTCATAAGCTCTATTCTGTTTAAATAGAACAGTACTTATTTTTCTCAAAGCACTTTCAGCACTCTGAAAGATGAAATCTAGCAGAACAAATGACTTCAATGACAAATAATTCCAGAACTCCACACAAAAACAAAACAAACCCTCTAAATAAGAGAAATAGAGACAGAAATAGAGAAAAGATTCTATTTATGTTTTCATTTTTATAAGTCTTAGGGTTAAGCAAAACATGTTTGAATAAAGCTGTATGTATGGAATCTTGCTTGAATATTTTTAATGTAAGGGAAGTACTTGTCTTTTTCTTTTATGTTATTCTAGGTAAATACCAGTAATAACAACATGTAATTTGGAAGTAAAATAAAGTTTCCAATATTTTGTATATGTGAAAGTTTAAAAGTCTCAGATATGATAGAAAGAACATCTCAGACTACAATATTTTCAGGTTGTTCCTTGGTTCATTCTGAATAAAAATCAGATTGGCTAGGGAAAGACAACACAAAATGAATCACATGTTAAATGTCCCTTGCTCTTGTTTCATCACTTTCAGGATCATTGTAAGGCCTATAGCACAAATTTCATTTCACATTTCTGTGTCCTTGTATTCCATCTGTTATCCTCATTTCTCCTAAAAAGTTAGTATCAAGAGCATTTTCTGAAATTATGTTGAATCACTGTTTTGTCTAGTCCAGTCTTTCTGTTTCGAATACTACTTCAATGGGACTTATTCTTGAAAACAATTCTTCATGGTTCATTTTTTTTTTTAGTGTAGACAAGGATTCAGACAGAGAGAGGACATTTATTTGGGCTGTGTTACTCAGCTTGAATAATCAGATTTTTGTTTATCCCAGTCCCTGATTTTGCAGGACAGTGGCTTAAGATAGCACATCATTACTTGCAGTTCCATCATTTAATAGAAACCATCTGTGTTTTTATTTAGCCTCATTAATATAAAGCTCAGTCAGTAATGCTTTCTGTTCAACTGCCTGATAATGGAAAAGTAAAAAAAAAAAAACAAAACAACAAACTTTATACTCTTATGCACTGAAAAGTGGGGCATAAAACTGTCTAAGCAGAACAATAGTACTTTTACTTTAACATTGTACTGGTACAAGTAACTGTAGAAAGTCAGAATATTACAATAATAACATCATCATGGACAGCAAAAAACCAATCAAACAAAAACCAACCAACCAAACAAAAAACAAGCAAAATTCACCCTCACTGAAATTCACCCTGACTGGGGAAGGTCCATATTTTAGGACTGATGAAAAATCAGTATTATGGGTGTACTGAATTCAACTGCAGTTTGAAAGAAGTTAGATAAGATATTGTCAAGTCGTTTTGGCACCTAATGTCCAAGTCCTGTCTTGGACTTGCATATTTAAGCCTCCCAGCCATCTGGGACAGGTGAAAAATATTTGTAAGGGCTTGCTCACCTGCTTTTATTTTATTTTATTTTACTTGTTTTGTTTTATTTTGTATTGTTTGGTTTTGTTGTTTTGTTTTGTTTTATTTATTTTATTTTATTATTTTATTTTATTTTATTTTATTTTAATTTTATTTTATTTGTTTTATTTTTTTTTTCCATTTCTCTTCAGAGTGATGAAATGGTCTCTTTGCTTTTGAAGAAAAATGGTCTCATTGCTTTCAAGTTAAATTCTGTGACAAAAATTATTAGCCAATTTGTAATACACTTGTTTTCTGAACAATTAACCAGTCGTATATGTGACTCTGAATGTGTCAGTCTTATCCTTTGGGATAAGAGTTGGTTTGAAATCAGTGAAATGACTCGTTATAACCTTTTCTTTAAGCTTTTGAGCTGGAACAATATTTTTTATTTGTTTGTTTATTTTGTTTGAGTTTTTTATTTACTCAGGTTTCTAGTCCTCAGCACTTCAAACTGCTACAAGCAGCTTCTTTGAGTTATGAATTTTTAATGTGTCCATACAAGTGTGCAACAATCAGGCACTACATTGCTGTTCATAATAAATGTATTAGGACTTCTGGTCTTGTGAATAAGAACGAATTTCACTGTAGCATTTAGGATGATGAATTTTCTTGTTACAATTACAATCATGATTGGCTACGTAAATGTTGTCTTTTCAAGGGAATTTGCTTTGCTCTGTGCTACAGACACCATTAACTTCTATGAACTGTAGGCTTACATCCAGAGTATTTCAGTACCATGCGTATCAGAAGGTAATGGAGTAATATGTTTATTTTAAATGTCAAGCTAAAAAGGATTTATTTCATAGAGCAAATGAGTGTATATAAGATCTTACAGGATTCTCATATTCCATATTATCTTTTTATCACATCCTTATTTTACTTTAATTTTATTTTATTTTATTTTACTTTATTTTATTTTATTTTATTTTATTTTATTTTATTTTATTTTATTTTATTTTATTTTATTTTATTTTATTTTATTTTATTTTTTTTTATTTTATTTTCTACAATACCCAAAAGACAATTACTGAACTTCCTGTTTTAGAAATCCTTGTATGCTGAAAGTATCATATTACCATATTATTGCTACTCTGTTTAGTCTTGCTGTAAAAACAAACAAACAAACAAAAAACAATAGAAATAGAGGACATAGTTTTAAGTATTCAAATATTGCGGTGGTGGGGGGGAAAGGGGGAGGGAGGAAGAACTATTGCAGGGTTTTCTAACAACTGCTTTCAATGAGGACATGAGAATTACATTTGTGTTGACTGTGTATAAACATTGGAGCTAAGGGGCTTTCTAAGTCATGTAGTATTGTCTCACATTAGGATTGTAAGCAACATGTTTCTAACTCATAGCATAAATATTCGAATTTGTTTTCCTTTATTAATGGATCTTCAAAGACTTTCATTGTTTATTTTATCTAGTTATTTTCTATATGGACATTCCTATGGAAGCCCTGTCTCAGAATCCAAATTATTAAGATTTCTGACTTATAATTATTCATGGTCAGTTTATGTCTTTGTTTTCTTGCACCAATATTACTTGTTGGCTTTGAAATACTTTTTTAGCTTTTTGCTTGTTTGTTTGTTCCCACCAGGAGTACCTGCCACTGCAGCATAAAGATGTTCGTCATATCTTTTTTAAGATGTCAATTTGCTTGGCTGCACAAGCCAATTTCTTCTACTTTCTTTATGTTATGGACTCTTTGTTCCACTTGCCATCAGTACCACACCACCTCCCTCCAAGAGCCTCTCTCTGTGTGTCTTCCACAATTACCTGAACACAGACTTCTGAAGGAAGTTTACTAGGACAGTGCAATGTAGTATAAGTACAAATAATTATTTTTTACTTCCACAGCTTCTCTTGCTGTATTGTGAGCTCACCAATAAAGGTCATTATGGTGTTGCACTGTTAAATACTATTTACAGAGGAACCACACTTCCCTGACAAAGAATCTATCTTTTCAGAAGCACCTGGGAAGAAACTTTAAAACTTTAACAAATTTAGATATTTAGATGTGAATTCAGAAATAGTACTAGAGAAAAAAAAAAGATTTTTAATATAAAGCTGCAGTTTTACAACATGATTCTAATTTTCAAAATAGTTTATAATATTAATTATTTCAGAAATCTAGAAAAATGTTAGAGGCAAAGGAGAATTTTCCTTAAATATTATCCTTTTCACATAATCACAGAATCATCTAGTTTGGAAGAGACATCCAAGATCACCGAGTCCAACCTCTGACCTAACACTAACCAGTCCTCCACTAAACCACTAAGTTCGACATCTAAATGTCTTTTAAAGACCTCCAGGGATGGTGACTCAACCACTTTCCCAGGCAGCCTATTCCAATGCCTAACAACGTTTTCAGTAAAGTTCTTCCTAATATCCACTCTAAACCTCCCCTGGCGCAACTTTAGCCCATTCCCCCTCATCCTGTCACCAGACACATGGGAGAATAGACCAATCCCCACCTTGCTACAGTCTATACTAGTCTACCTATAGAGTGTGATAAAGTCACCCCTGAGCCTTCTCTTCTCCAGGCTGAACAACCCCAGTTCCCTCAGCTGCTCCTCATAAGACTTGTTCTCCAGACCTCTCACCAGCTTTGTTGCCCTTCTCGTGACTCACTCGAGCACCTTAGTGACTTGTGACTTTTCTTATATTTTTTTCCACCTAAGGATACAGTTTTGTCTTTGCATTATTAGTACACTGAATTGGTGAGACCCAGGTTTGGTACGGAGTGGTTAACCTTTGCTTTAAACACTGTTGCAAAGTGTTTAACCAGTGAGCCCTAGGCATTTATTTTCCTTTTCAAACATTTGTCTGTAACATTTGTGAAGCACTTGGAAATAATACAGAAAAGAAGGTAATACAGAATTTGTACTGAACAGAAAGCCTGGGTAGTCTTTTTCCACAAGGGGTTGTGGAAAGCAATGTGGTTACTATGAACATTTTCAGCTATTCAGAATAGCACTTCCAAAACTTATAAAACATCCTACTTGGTATTATTCAAACACTTTTACACCTATTTTCTTCAGATAAAAAATTAAGAACTTCTTACTTCATATGTAGCAAGTACTGAGTTTTTGAATGCTCTTCAAAGCTGTTTCAGCAGATTTTCTAACAGTTCTACTGGGATGCATTTCTGGGTGATTCTGTTGTGGCCTCATCTTGGCACTGTTGTCTGTTGGTGACTTTGGCAATGTGAATGTGGAATTGAAGCAATTTTTCTTCTTTACTTATCCATTCCTTAAGCAGCTAAATTTTCATCTTTATGTATTGTATCTACAGGTTTATGGGGTTTATGGCCAATAAATCTAGACAATCATCTCAGTACTTTTGTCTAATCAGCATGACTGTGGCCCTTCTGTTAGGCAGAGAAGCTATTTTCTGTTGTAGCCACAGACCTGTAAGTGGTCTGATTCTTTAGCTGTCCCTATATGAAGTTATTTTTTTATGTTAGATACAAAAACATATTTATATCACTTGTTTTCTTTCATCTATATTTCATAATTTGACATTTGCATAGGTTCAAGTAACTGTGATCTTTTATTTTTTATCATCTGTTCTTTTACTGAAGTATTTCTCAAATCTAACACCAACAAGTAAACCTCCTTATTGACATATACAGCTTTCCGTAGCAGGTTTTTGTACTCTTTGTATAGTTCTTTAATTCTCCTTAAAGAAATTGACCTTAGTAATTGACCTTAGTAAGTCCGTTGTAACAAAGAAAAAGTTCTTGCCCAATAAGTAGGAGCTCTTATTCTACATAATGTAGTCTTTGAAAAAGTCAGTCATGTTTCTGTTCCTAGAATTGAATATTTTTACAATATGCAGTGCTTAGTAAATGTGTCAAATTCAAGTATACCATCTGTCAGCTTTTAGTATGTATACTCAAAAAAATGTTTAGCATTCATTTATTTTCTTAGGTTAGTATTTATACTTTTTGTCAAGAAATTGATCCAGAGGGCCTCTTTTTCTTACCAGTACTGAGGTGTTTTTTACTGAATGTTGTTTTGTATACTTTCAACTCCAGTGGGTATATGTTGTCATCTTAATATATATTTTCTGATATTGAGTGATATAATCAATGTTGATTTGTTTATTAGTTGTTAACTAATGAAGACTGTGCAATTCTTTCATCTTAAATATCACATTTGAGTTTCTTTGATGCCCATATCCAAAAGCAAGACTGCGCTTACTTCAACTTCAGTAGAAATTTTGTCCCGCCTTTTATCTATGCATTTGATCTGTCTTCTCTTTCTTTCTTATGGGATATCAAAGACCTTACAATCTTCAATATATTATTATAGTGGTCTTAAGTGGTAGAGAAATAAAGAGTATTTTCTGTATGAGGAATAGAAATACAAAATTATTGTGAGATAGATGGCAACTGCATGGCTATGCATGAAAGTAGTGGAAAATCATGTGCTTGAATCAAGTTTCTAAATGCACAGACTTATTTCTAGCTGTTTTTCCCTTCCTCTCTCACAGTCTGTCTGTATAATTATATTCTAACTCAAGCTATTGACCAGATCTTTTTACTACATACACTTTTACCGCATATATATCCATTTAAGGATTTATGAATAAAGTCCATCTCAGTAACTGTAGCTGAGGTATATAGCAAATTAAAAAAAAAAAAAAAAAAAAAAAAAAAAAAAAAAGATTTAAAGCAAAATCTTAAAAGAATACAAACTTTAAAATGAAAATTTATAATTAAGAAGTATGTGATAATGATAGTGGATTCATGTAAGTCACCTGATTATTGTGAGTCCAGTTTAATGTTTGTCAATGTTGAGTAGACTAAAGATTTTTTTTTTTTTTTTCTTTTTTCCTTCTGATATTAATTCCCTTTGGGCAACAATATTCCTTTACAAACTCATGAGTAGCACCTTCTTCAGGTCAGAAGTGTAAGGCTGAGAAAATCAGAATCCAGAATTTGCCAGCTTCAAGTAATCCATTTCTTCAATGTCGAGGAATGTAGCTTACACTGTGTCTTGAAGGTGTCTTACAAGTTAGCTTTGAAATTGGAGAAAGAAACGAAGAAAGAAAGGAAGGAAGGAAGGAAGGAAGGAAGGAAGGAAGGAAGGAAGGAAGGAAGGAAGAGAGAGAGAGAAAGAGAGAGAGAGGGAAGGAGAGAGGGAGGGAGGGAGGGAGGGAGGGAGGGAGGGAGGGAGGAAGGAAGGAAGGAAGGAAGGAAGGAAGGAAGGAAGGAAGGAAGGAAGGAAGGAAGGAAGAGAGGGAGGGAGGGAGGGAGGGAGGGAGGGAGGGAGGGAGGGAGGAAGGAAAGAAGGAAGGAAGGAAGGAAGGAAGGAAGGAAGGAAGGAAGGAAGGAAGGAAGGAAGGAAGGAAGGAAGGAAGGAAGAGAGGGAGGGAGGGAGGGAGGGAGGGAGGAAGGAAGGAAGGAAGGAAGGATAATTTCCATTCCTGTAAACCTTTGAAATCATCTTTACACGCCGAATGCCACTAGCTCAGCTGATGTTTTTCTTTTGCTTGGGAAAGCCAGTGAATCATCTTTGTTCAATATATGTTGAAAAAAAATTCAATTTGCACACAATTTATATTGTCGTAAGTCCAAATGTTAGGTATCATTATTTTTCTTCTCTTCAAAAAATGTGCATTTCATTAAGACCCTTTGGCCAAATAATAATAAAGGCAACTATAATTTAACATTGTAATCCATCAAAAGTCACCAAAATTATTTTCTTATACACTCCAAATAATAATTCCAAAGAACAGTTGCTTAAGCTAGCTATATTCAAATACTGAACTGACAAGCTACTAACTCTAGTCCCAGTTTAGTAAAACACTTCAGGACAAGTCTACCTTGAAGCACATACCTAGATCTCTGGCATCTCACCATGGGTACTTAAAGGTATGTTCAAATACTGTCTTCCACCTTGCCATCTGCTGACCTATGTCAAACTGAAATATTTATTTATTCTGGAGAACTGAACTACCATTTCTTCAACTCTTTTCATGAATCAAAATATAGTTTTCTACTTTTACTCAAATTATATCAATTTGGTGACTGTCTATTTAACCAATATTGTAAACCTAAGATAGACTAAGTTTATTCACTAACTCCCTGTTTTCCTTTATTACATTTCCTTTATTAAATTCTGCGACAATAAATTGAGTTTTTGTATGTGTTAGAATGACATTTTCTGTGCTATTCTTCTTCCAGACATCCTTGCTCTTCAAAACAAAACAAAATAAAACAAAAACAAAACAAATACCAACTCTAAATCATCTGCAACTATTTTTCTGTATATAAAAATAGTTCATAGCTATGTTTTTTAGTCCAACTCTGTTTGTCAGTCAGGTTTACTACTCATAAAATGCAGTGATACTAGTTTTTCAATCTCCTTGGATTTTATATTTTGAATATAAAATAAATAGATATTTGATACATTCCCACTATGTCAACTTTTGGTACTGCATCTGTTGGTAAATGAGCTTTTTAAAATGAAAATGGAGAAGTATTTGAAGATAATTTTTTGAAAGGAACAATTATCTAATTGTTAATAATAAGAAAAGAGGCTTTTTGTCTCTTTTTAAAAATAAGTATTCTGTGTGTGTGTGTGTATTATTATGTACTCCTTTCTCTGAAATTGGAAGTTAGGCTCAGACTAAATCTTTACAAACAAAATGTACCTAGAAAAAGCCAAGATGATCTTCTGTCTCTCCAAAATCTTATATCCTCACTCTGTCTGAATTTGAAATTCAGTAGAAGTCAGGATTGAGAAGTTGTCTTCCAAAAATGGAGAAACTGAAAAAAAAGACACCATTCTTCTTCCAGAGAATGGTGTCTGTCTTCCATGTTATATGTTGTTGACAGTATTTTAAACTAATTTATTTCTTAGTAACCTCATCTATTTATTCAGCAATCTGGAGACACCTAGGAATTCCTATAATCTCTGTTCACTTATCTTCTTAGCACATTTAGGAACAAATATAAATGCATTAGAGGCTGAGATGTTTACTGACATAAACAGAATTTAAGCAAAATTAGATTTAGAAATATTTTAATTTTAAAAGATTATTTTGACTTGCCAATTCATTATCTTTCAATTAGATTTTATACATTTGCAGCTTTCCCCTTTTGCCAAGAACAAAACAAAACAAAACAAACAAAAAAGAAAAGCTTGTTTGCTGGAAATTGCATATTATCTATAAAACTATATTTTTATTTATTAATGCAAGGTGATACTTAAGACTATTTTCAAAGTTGGCATTTATGATTACTAAATGAAGACCACTGAATTCCTTTACTCTTCATGTCTTCCTAAAATGTAAATTTTGTTTTTTCAAAGTGGTTCCATTGCAGTCTATTTAAGTATTATAATCTCATGCATAAAAGCATTGTCTTCAACTTCATACAATATAGAAAATTTTCAGTTTAATGGACCAAATTGTTTTCCAGTTTCAAGATGAGATTTTAATCATATCATTGATGTTGGATACAGAGTCAGATGTGTTAGATTTAGTCTGGTATTCTGCTCTGCTATGATATTCTCAATCTAAACAAATCTTTTGCAATTGTAAGGACTGAGAACTTTTCACTAGGAATATATTAGTAATTCATAAATAAATGAAGTGATACTACTGGCAGCAAAATTACACCTGCTTACATTTTCAGTTCATAAAAAAATAAATAAAATGATATCATAAATACCACAAATACTCAAATACACAAACATATTTTGAAATCAAGAGATCTGGTGCCCTCAAAATTATTCTTGCTCTGAAGACTCTACTTAGTTATGTCGAATGTACTTAGCATGACAAAAGCATAGTCTGTAACTCACTAGATTAATGACAACAGTGTTTCCTCATATAGATTTGCAGATGAGAATTTAAATTCAGTGAGACAAAATGTCTCAGTCTAGGCTACATAGTCTAAAAGGGACTCTATTAAAAAAAAAAAGTAACTTTTGTGGTAGTAACATCTACCAAACAACTGAGAATATTAAGAATCATTGAGAATCATTGCAAAACTGTAAAAATAAGTAAATGCTTTTGAACAACACTTTAAAACATTGCTTCAGAGATCATTACACATTAGAGAAAGGTTATTTGAATACTTTGATGTTGAAAGACTACACTGTGGTTTGTGTTAAGAAAGATTGCTTGAGTCATGAGAAAGATGATGAGAACAGGAATGCCAAATATTTTCTTAGAATCAAATTCAAAAAAACTGATGCCTTAGCGCATCCATTGTTAAAAACCTGTGGTAGCATGACAAAAGCAGACAGCATGAAATGTGTTATTCTGGTCACGTATCAGTCCCCTAGATGACACTGAGAAGCCAGAAGATGTTGTGTAACAGGACTTACAAACATCATTTGCCAGATGTTATCTGATAGTTGAAGCTCAAGAGACAATGTTATCAAATCTGCTGGCTTCGGTATGTGGGTTAATAAAAGATCATATGATACTATTTCTTGATTTTTTCCTTTCCTTTCTTTCCTGTAGCTCATTTCTAAACTCGATGTTGAAATGAATATTAAAAGAGAATGCAGTAAATTTATCAAAAGTATTTTATTCTTTATTGGTGATCTGATTTTATGGATTATAGTTATTAACTACTATCAACTACAAAGTTCATGCTAAAATTCTGCAAAATAAGTTTTTTTTTTTTTTTTTTTTTTTTTTAAAACTTAATAAAATGCATATTAGTGTAGTAGTTTAAAAATCATATTTGGATAATTTGAATTTCCTTAATTGTTTATGCTCTCCCCAAAATGACAATTTGTACCAGTAATAGAGTTATTTGTATTCCAGAATATTTCATGTCA
This sequence comes from Anas platyrhynchos, assembly GCF_047663525.1. Classification (NCBI taxonomy): domain Eukaryota; kingdom Metazoa; phylum Chordata; class Aves; order Anseriformes; family Anatidae; genus Anas; species Anas platyrhynchos. The sequence continues at coordinate 60,186,592 of NC_092588.1, read as the reverse complement.
GTGATATTCCAATATATGTGTGTTATATCAATGATCTACCGTGCTTTTAAATTTTTTTTTTTTTTTTTTTTTTTTTTTTTTTTTTTTTTTTTTTTTTATCACTAAAGCTTTAAATGATTCTTTCAAATCAAGCTAGGAAAAATCCTGCTGTTTGGCAGCCAGAAACTTGATCTGGTCAAATGAAATTTAATTATTGAGGACTTTTCAGCTTATTGTGCTGCCCTGCCAGTGAGGTGGCTGGGGGTGCACCAGGAGCTGAGAGGGGACACACAGAGCCAGGACAGCTGGCCTAAACTGGCCAAAGAGATATTCCTTGCTATATGGTGTCATGATGAATAAAACTTGTGGGAGTTGGCTAGGGTGGGACAGACATCCTCTGCTCAGGAACAAGCAAAGTGTTGGTCAGCAGGTGGTGAAAATTGTGTATCACTTGATTTTACGATTCTTTTATCATTATAATTAACAATTATTGTTATTATTTTCCCTTCCTCTTTCATCCTATTAAACTATCTTTACCTCAACCCAAGAGTTTTAACCTTAACCCCACCCCCCAGCCCTCCCACCCCTGATTCTCTCTCCCATGCCACTGGGTAGAGGGGAGTGAGCAAATGGTTGTGTGGTGTTTAGCTGCCTGCTGGGTTAAATCGCAACAACATTGTGTACTGCAGTGGATCACAATGTTTTTTTAATATTGAATGCAACGCAGAAGACCAGTTTTCATTTTTTTCATGATACTGAGCTAGTCAATTAGTGTAATATTCAATACACTAATTGCTAAATTCATATTAGATTGTGGACATAAACCTGTTTATGTTAAAATGAATATTAAAACTGTTAGCAAATCCAGTGGTAATTAAATTATTGCTTCAGATTGGTAGTTTTTAAAGAAAGAAGAAAAACTTAATATTTGTTTTTATGGAAACTATAATTTTTTAAATCTAAATTCCCAAGCTATGAAAACAGAATTTTAAATTATGTAATAAGTTGAATATAATAATTCTTTAACCTGACTAAGAGTGGGGTTTCTGTCACAAGGAAAACCAGAGGTAACTTTTTTTTTTAATTATTATTATTTTTTATTAGACATAAATATAAATCTGTTCAAACTCTAGATTACAGACACACACACACACCTTTTTTTTTTTTTTTTTTTTTTTTTTTCTTTTTTCCCTCATGGTTATGATAAACCAGTTTTAGAATCATTTAATGAACATTGAGTATGTGGCATAAGTGATACTCAGAAGAACTGACAATCCATTCCAAGGATCTTGTTTAAAGAAAAAAGTTTGAAAGGCTGAGGACATTTTGTTTTAGAATTTATCACCTTGCTAATTTTTTCATGTGGATATATGGCAAAACGTAGCTTCCTGTTACTGATGCACAAAGCTTTTTATTAATTAATTTAAGTGAAAACTATTTAGGGATAGGATTAATATGAATTATGTTTGTTTTAGTCAAATACATAGTAAAGCATACAGTAGGGTTCTCCTCATCAAAATAATAGAAGTCTCAACTGCACTGGTGTCTTGTTTCTAACAGATTATGTCTCTGCTATGTCACTATTAGCAATTAATCGTGGTTTGGATTTTACTCTGGCACTTTAATTGCCTGAAGTGGGATCAAAATGATCTATTCAAACAAAAGAGAATGTCACTCATGAAGCTGTAACCAACAGAAAGCAGCTGAAATGTAAGGCAAAAACTTAGCTGTAAATCTTTAGGTAGAGAAAGACTTATCAAAGTGTCTTCCTCGTGGAATCTCAGGAGAAGTTGAATTGCATAATGCTGGGAAGAGTGGAAGGGTTATTGCTCTCTTCTCATATATTATTTATATCCTTTAAATATCTAGATTTTATCCTGTATAATGAAATGTAAAATTCATAATTATTTGGGTAATTTAAGTAGGAATTCACAATTTAATACACTCAGCTTTTTTTTCTGAGAACTGGACTATCCTGAAAATCTTCCCCCTAGTGAAAACTTCTACACTGTGCTGTTAAAAATATTAATAAGGAAAAGACAGTGAAAAGATATCTCCAAGCTCATGAAAACCCATCTTCACATCCTGTAGAGAGTGATATGTAAATTTGGGAAAACTGCTGGGGTCAATAGCTCAGTGCTCCCTGAAGGAAAATGATTTCTAGGATAAACCTCCAAAAAGCAGGTGAAAGAAAAGCAAAACTGGTATTACTGTAAGCTATACTGTTATGTGTCCTGGAAGGACAGGACAGAAGACTTTTTTCCTTGAAGATGTTTCTTGGACTTGGTGCTGATATGCATCCCTCAGCAATTCCTTGAATTGCTGGGTTTTTAGAGTTCTTCTTATTTGATAAAAGTGGATATTCCACCATCTGTGGTAGGCATACACAATAGCAATTAGTGTTAATGATTCGGTTTAATAAATTATATATATATTTTTTCCTTTAGAAACAGTGCATTCAGGCTCCAGTGAAATGCAGTGAAAATCTAGACTTCTCCCTTTGTGTTAAATGTCTACAGATTTCTACTCCATTTTAAAAAACATCCCATGACATTGGCTTTTGGAATCATAAAGAGATTTTGTTATAGGAGAGCTCTACAATACATTTCATCCAATAACTTCCCAAAGTCTTGAAGCTGCACAGTGAACTAATGAAAGGCACTGTACTATGGCTATTTCACTTTCCATTCTAAGGATCATATTTTCAAGAGTATTGTGTCTATTTCTTCTTTCTAGATCTTATATGGCCAGATGATTAAACAATCTGTCGTTTTTGCAAACACAGCTAGATTCCCATTCTCATAAGGTTATTCACTTTAACAAAAGTACACCTGTTGCTTTGCTAGGCAGTAAGAGAAAATATTTGGAAATAGAAAGAGATCTCTTGTTAAAGTGGAAGATGAACTGTTCACACATGAGAACTAGAGGAGACACTTGTGGTTCTCATGAAAGATGAAGTTATCTTCACAAAAATGACATAACCTATATGCCATAGCTAGCATAGACAGCTACAGCAAGGGGTTGTCAGGTAGTATAAACACAATGCTGATGTTTCTGTCTGTATTGGAAATGCATCTTACTTTGTGGTCTATGTAGTTCTTCAAAATAATTGGGAATGTTGCAGTGAGTGTATTTGTTCTGGGTTTAAAAAATAAATAAATAAAAAAAAAATAAATACAAGGAAGGCCTTTCCCTTATGATAAATTCACAATGGTTACTTTATATTGAAAAATTATTCCTTTAGGTTCTCTCTCTTTCCTGGTAAATCTATGAAATAGACTGTTGTAACATGAACAGCTTCTTTGAAAAGATTATGCACAGTTATGTAGTGGTAGCAAGTAAAAAACTTGTAAATTGATTCAGTCTGAAAAAATAACGCTTAGCAACCAGTTGTGGCTAAACCTTCTGAGTCATTTTTCCCTATGCACTGCAGAGTGCATTGACAGTATTATTTTCTTGGATTGTTAAGAGTCATCTTTAACAAATCAGTGATACAAACCCTAAGCCTTGATACTATTATGATGAAATTGCATAACTGGGCCATATTCAACATCACTCATGAAAGGCTCTATGGCACTTCTATGTTGTACCTTTCTTCCTAGTGAAGTTTAGACACAATTAGTCAATCACAGGAAGCCACTGAGATATTATATTGGGATGACACATATACCGTACTGCCCTTGATGACTGAGAGTCAGTCCTCATGGTTCGGCTGCACTTTGTCAGCAGAGATTGCTTGGCTGCTATTCTCAGATAGAGTGGGCTCCTGAGCTCATTCATTCTTGGTTCAGACATTTCTGGACAACTGGCAGTATATGCAGCCCCTTAAGTATATGCAACCACTGTGCTGCATGAAGGGAATCTGATTCCTAATTGGGGCATTCAGGAGCAAGTACAGATACTTAACATAATAAAAATTATCTGCCAAATAATCCCACCCAGATCATCAAGGACCCCAGACTTCCTCTTTCCATTGAGCAGTCTCAGAGTATGATGTTGCTGCCCATTACTGCTCTCCTTTTTAGAGTACGTCTATAATGCAGTATCAAGAAGTACTTCTCACTTTTGGAATTTAGCTGCACATACTGAATAGCCCAAAAACTTTTTGAGGACGTGACCTATGAGCCCTCTCACCTTCCAGAACAGTTCCTTGGTTCCTGTCCATACAAAATTTACAATGGAGAAAGAACCTGCTCTAAGTAGGTGACAGAGCAGACAGGGGAGGAAAGCAGGCACAATATCATGCAATTTATCAATCCTGCCATTGTGTACCCAAAAAGAGAAATCCAAATTCAATCTCTGTATTCATGTATTCTTTTCTAGTAGAGTTCATTCAGGCGATTTCTTGTCTAAGTATTTTGACCAATCTTAGCAAGAAGCTACATAAAGATACAGATTTTGCTTTTTCATTTCCAAAACGATGTCAAAGAAACAAGTATTAACTTTTGGTATAAAAATGCCTAGCTCTTGTTAACATGTGCAGTATATCTCAGGTCGCCATGGTAGTGAAGTTTGTTTGTCAGTATAATATACCAGTTACAGCCTACAGATGCTTTGCTTGTCAATATGAACTAAGATCAGTAAATATGACATTAGAAGAAATAAAAAACAAAACAAAACAAAACAAACAAACAAACAAAAATCTCTGGGAGGCAGTCTGTGTTATTTCAACAATACTACAGTACTATAAGGAATCAAGTTGAAGTAGCTAGAGTGAGTGGATTGTATTTTTCTGTGATTTTTTTAAATTATGATGTTGCATCCCCTACTGCTTGCAGCATTCGTTTATAAAATTTCTTCCTAAGAAAAATAGTAGCTGTGTACTTTACATTGAATCAGAAACACAAGACAAAGTAGTCTCTCCTGATGGAACTACATCTTCAAAAACAGAGCGAATACTCCAGAGTATTCTTTCAACTTACTTGGTTTCACATGACTTCCTGCCGATGTAAGACTTTAAGGTGAAATATTAAGAGTCATAGTCACTTCTACATTGCCTTTAAATTCTTTCGTAACTGTGCTGAGGAGTGAACAATATACAAAGCACTGTTTTAGATTATATGTATATTAAAAAAAAAAAAAGTACATAAAAATACATAGAAAACAAATAGAAAGTGTAGCACATACTCTTGCCAGATAGAATTTTTATAGAACTGTTTTTTCAGGGTGTCTAGGAAACTATATGTTTTCTTTTAGGATCTTGTTGTATCTTTAATACAGATATAGACATATTAATTGAAGTTTCAATAAGACTACAGAACTGAAAATTGGAACAAATATTATTTTCAGCTAACAATACAACAGTTTTTATTTATTTTTATGTATCTACTCCACTTAATACTTCTGTACTACTTAACACTTTTCCCTCACTCTCTCAGCAGAACATTTAAGTCCCCTTGCTTGTACACCACAAAATGTTTGCTTATAGATTTTTTTTTCCTATTTTATAATTATTTTTGTGATTCTTTAGCTTATTTCAATACTTTTAAAATCTTTTGGTCATCATCCAGTCTTTGCATTGCATCATCAAATACTATAAGACAACCACATACAATAACTTAGAACAATCCTGCCTTTTTTTCTGAGTTCTGCAAACTCTGATTTTACAGAAAATTACCACTCAAGAATGCAGGACTGACATAAACTCCCATAAATAATTGTAAAAATTACCTGGTTTCATAAACTTGAAAATAAATAACTAGTGGCTTGCTAAATATTGCAGTTCTGCTTACTCTTTCACAAGCATTTGAATGTAAAATTAGGTCTTTGATAAATACTATGATAGGCAACAATGTGTATGCACTAGAATTCCTTAAATATTAATAGAATGAAGCTTGAATGACTATTTCTAGTTAGTCAAATACAAGAAAATGAAAAGATATATCTATAGCTGTCTGTTCAATAAATTAAGTTGAACGTTTTCCTTATTCAGCAAATAAGGTTTCTACATACTTTGAATATTCTTGGTATATATCCATTAAAAAAGTAGGTTTTGTATTCAAAAATAACATCAACTTGCTTATGTTTCAGACATCAACTCTCTATACCATATAGTTTGATCAATTAATTCCTTCTTCTCTAATTTATTGAAAAAACAACAACAAAAAACAACAACAACAAAAAAAAAACTCTATCAAAACGTCTCACAATTTAATTTCAAAACAGCGTTCATATCTGCAGCAAGATTTTGTGGCACACATTTCCTTCATCTTGACTTCTGACCATACATTAATTGTTCCTATTCTTCAATATGTATACTTTATTCAGATATAAACAATCCCATGAAATTAAGTAGATCCTAGACCTAAAATATTCTAAGAAATACCAAGTTAATAATCACATTACTTGAAACAAAAACAAATTCCACCAGACTGAGTCTGCCTGGGATTTGTCTAACATATGCTTTTACTTTAGATTTATATTTTGACTAGGAATATCACTGTCAGCCACTTTTGGTGTTTAGTTATTACCGTATCACAGAATGATGGAGTTTGAACAGGACCTCTGGATCACTTGGTCCAACCTCCGGTTTACCAGGGCAATCTGGGGCAGACTTCCCAGGATCATGTTCAGAGGGAACATACTGTATTTCAGGTTGTGCCTGTTTCCTCTTGTCCTGCTATTGGTTACCACTGATAAAAGCCTGGCTCCCTCTTCTTTGCAAACTCCCTCCAGCTATTTATATACATGAAGAAGATATTACCTGAGCCTTTTCTTCTCCAGGCTGAACAGTCACAATTATCTCTGCCTTTCCTCATAAGAGAGATGTTCCAGTCCCTTCACCATCTTTATGTCCTTTCTTTGGACTCTCTTCAGCATCTCTGTTGCAGTTTGTATTGGGAAATTCAATATTGGACACAGGCGTGGCCTCACCAATGCTGAGTAAAGCTTTCTTGGTAGCAAGAGCACCTTTCTAACTCATATTCACTTGTCCACCGGGACCAGTATGTACTAGTGCCTGGGGCTGTTCTACCTCAGGTCTATGAACACCTTGTTGAACTTCGAGATTCCTGCTAGACCATTTCTCCGGCCTGTCAAGGTTCCTCTAGATGGCACCATTGACCCTCTGGTGTATCCACTACTCCCAGGTTTGTGTCCTCTGCAAACCTGCTGAGTATATGCTCTCCACCATCTTCCAGACCAGAATTGCAGCCAATATTGTGCCCTGTGTTATAATATAGTTACTACTCTCTAACTAGACTTTGTGACACAGATCACCATCCTCTGGGCCTGGCTGTTCATCCACCTCTGTTTCCTCATCCAGCCCATTTTTTAAAAATAAAGGAAATCTATAGATTTTCATAATTTTTGCCTTGGGCCACTCTGAATTTTCTTTTTCTGCTTGCTTGTCAGTAACTCTGAATAATTTGGCACATATTTTTACATCTCATAATATTTTTCAAATGTAATTCTGTGCTTCACAGAGACCTTACAGGAAAACCTGTGTTAACTAAACATTACAGGAATCTATTATTTGTAGAATGGGTTATAATATATCACCAAAGGAAATTTTTGGATACTCTTGTTTGTTTATTTGTTTCAAGAGAGATGTTCAATGCTGCAGCAAAGAATACCAGAATTTATTGTGGCTTCAAGATCTTCCATTTACATAACTTTTACACATTTACACATTTTTTATATAAAACCCCTGTTTTACAGATTTTGTTTTATGAGAGAGATCCCCATTAAAAATAAATAAATAAATCCATGTACTACAGTCCTCTCAAGACTTATTACCTCATATTTTTCTCTCTCATTATAGGTGATCAATCTTATTTTTCACAACAAAATTTTTCTGACTTTGGATTCTTCCCTAATGAAACATAGTTTTCATTAGGTGCAAAAGAAAAGAGTATCTGGCTATCAGAAGATCTAGCCAGTCAGTATTTAGATATCATTAAAAGGTTTCTGACTCAGCCAAGCTGATAATAACAATTTGATTGAATTACATACAGAAGAGCTGCTAAAGTATAATCTATTTAATAGTAGATTATTTCAAAACCAGACATTTGTTTTGGCAATATGCTTAAACATGGTAGAAATCTCAGTATTTCTCATAATACCTTACTTACAAATCATTGCTTTTATTATAATAATACTGGTTATTAATGTGTAATAAAGCATGTTATATACTTTATTACATTATCACTCTCAAAATCATGTAATCATAGAATCATAAAGGTTGAAAAAGACCTCAGAGATAATATGGTTCAACTGCCCCCCTACCACCAATATTACACACTAAACCATGTCCCTAAGTACAACATACAACCTTTCCTTAAACACCAACAGGGACAGCGACTCCACCACCTTCCTGGGCAACCTGTTCCAATGTCTACCTATTCTTTCTGAGAAGAAATTTCTCCTAATTTCCAACTGGATCCCCCCTGGCACAAGTTGAGGCTATTTCCTCTAGTCCTATCGCTAGTTTTCTGTGAGAAGAGGCCAACTCCCAGCTCCCCACATCTTCCTTTGAGGCAGTAGTAGTGAGTAATAAGGTTTCCCCTGAGCCTCCTCTTCTCCAGACTAAACAACACCAGTTTCCTCAGCCACTCCTCATAGGACTTTTGTTCCAGGCCCTTCACTGGCTTCGTAGCCCTTCTCTGGACACACTCCATGGCCTCAATGTCTTTCTTGTACCAAGGGGCCCAAAGCTGAACACAGTACTTGAGGTACCAGAGCTGACTACAGGGGGTCCTGGTCCTGCTGGCCACATTATGCCTGACACAAGCCAGGATGCCGTTGGCCTTCTTGGCCACCTGGTTACACTGCCAGCTCACGTTCAGGTGAGCATCAAGCAACACCTCCAGATCCCTTTCCTCTGCATAGCCACTCTGCCCCAAGTCTGTAGCATTGTATGGGGTTGTTGTGGCCAAAATGCAAGACCTGGCACTTAGCCATGTTGAACCTCATCCCATTGGCCTCTGCCCATTAATCCAGCCTGTCCAGAACCCTCTGCAAATATTGAATGGTTGTAAACACAGCTGAGTACTTGCATGTCCACTTCTAGATCTACCATATTTCTAGAATGTTAACAGATTTTTACATTTTTGTGTGATTTTATTATAACTGTATTGTTAAAAAAAATGGGAACATATATTCAGATATGTTTTGTGGGTCAAAGTACATGATTGCACTTCAGACATTAAGTTTCTTGAAGAAAGAGATTTTGCAAATTAATTGTAAATATTAAAGCAGCAACAAGAATGAGCTGTACACTAATTGTAAGGTATGCTCAGACTTCGAAACCTCAGAGCAAAAAGTCATTCATGTTTTCTTTCTGACATGCAGTCTGCCTTCAACATCCTCCACATCCCTATCACCCCACCCCCAATCCTTATTTCTAATATGTTAAGTAAGGCCAGTAAATCAGCAAGGAATCTTGCTATCAACACTCCTATCTATGAAAAACCTTTCATATAGGAGAAATCCTGTCGGAACTTTTTTCTACCTCTTTTCTCCTCTCTACTTTGTAAATTTGCTGGAGTGTTTTGGGTAGATCAGACAGATCTCTGTAAACTCAGACTAGAAGAAATGTGATGGATACACTAGACATGATTTGAACCAGTAAAGTGTACATCGTTTAAACACCTTGCTTTCAGCAGTAGATAACAACATATGAGTATGTTAACAGAAATATCTAATTACATTTATTATCGTATCTATCTGCTGATCTATAAAACTGAATAAACTGAATAACAATTAATACTAATTGCCTATTCAATTATATTTGCAGTCCCTTAAGTTAATGAGTATTTAGTCAAGACTTATATTGTGCCACTGTAAGAGGAAAACTGGGAAATAAAAAAAAAAAGCAGCAGCCTGGTTATAACAAGACAGTTTTAAAATGTGATTTTAAAACTCTGCTTTTGACAGCATATCCTCATTGCTCAGGCTAAAATTGCTGTTCTTGCTCATAAGACACTAGACTTTGTTTTTCATGATATTATTTGCTTATAATTGTTACTGTACAAACTAAACAATGGTTAAAGGGGAACAGCCGGTTTTGCTGTATTGGTTTGGTTTTACTCCAGTTGATTTCCAACTGTCAGACTCATTGTTTTTATACCTTTGGATACATTGAGTCAATCCTGAAACAATAAGATGAGTTCCATGATTATATTGTATAGCTCAAATTCAACCTTGATTTTCTTTTTGTGCAGTCCTTTTGAGGCCTGGGTGGAATGTGGCCCAGGAGAAGCTTGATGCAGAGTGTTTACTTGTAGATGTGTAACATTGTTTTCAGAAGACCAGATCCTGCCAAATTTCAAGAAAGAAAGAAAGAAAGAAAGAAAGAAAGAAAAAAAGACAGACGACAGTGGGTTTCCTTTTTGTTCTCTTTCCCATGAAGATGGGAAAAATAACACAGAATTTTCATGTTAAATAGCATAATAGTGCAAGAGATTAAAACAAACAAACAAACAAAAAAACAAACAGACAAAACAGACAAGACTAGTCTATTTTGAGGAGATAATTGAAATAATTTAGCCCCTTTCACATTTCTGGCAATATAGTCAAACTGCAGCAAAATTTTACAAAATGTTGGTTTGTCTATGGATAGCTGTTTATTGAACCATAGATCCATGACCAAACTCATTTCATATAAGTGTTATATCTGGCTATAAAAGCAAAATACAAAGGATCTCAGACAATAAATATTATCATGTTTATCTTATTAAAAATAACACATGTATTAGACTTATTACCTTGTTAACACAATAAATTCCATGGTAAATTCTTATGATATGTATTCCTGGAATACCAAATTGATTCCTCTGAGAAAGAAAGAAACTCCTTATTTTTGGTAGATATGATATTCATAACCACAGAATGAAATTGTGTTCCAATAATGCTGTTAAATAAGGGTTTCTGAATGGATTTGTAAATATATCTTTTTCATTAGACTGATATTTCTAATTTAACTGATGTTAAAATATCATGGGTAGCTGTGTGATGTTCTTGCTTTCTAGTGTGTACAGATTTTGTTTTTTAATTCATTCTTCTGAAAGAGAGTGAGACAGGGAAAATTGTGACAACATTTTTAAAGCAGGATTCCATAATAGAAAAATATAATAACTTTGCATGATATTACCACCACTTTCTGCATTAATAATTAGTGTGTTGTCATAGCTTTTTAAGTCTGTTGCAAGAAACAAGTCACATTCCAAAGAAATAAATGTATAATTATATCACTGAAGTGTCCAGTTTTAATGCATTGACATTATACACAAGATATTGAACAAAACTAATTTTCTCTTTCTCAATTTTCAAGATCCCGATTTTAAGGACCTTGGAGTTTTGAAACCATTGCCAGGTTGGTATATTGGTTCTTCCTAAGACTTGGAAGCCTTTGCATTCTGCTGTAGAAAATATTTTTGTTTGCTGTTCAGGATTCATTCTTCTGGTATTTTGTTATTTAGTTTGTGAGTTTGAGATGGGAGGACCTGAAGGAATTGTGGAATCTATACAAATTGTCAAAGAAGGAAAAGCTTCTGAAACTGAAGCAGTAGACTGTAAATGGTACATCAGAGCACCACCCAGATCCAAGGTCAGTCCTTTGTCCACTTGCTGATTTTCCACTTAATTTAAGAAATTGACTTTTCTAATATGCTGTGCATTTCTTAGTACAGACAGCTCTTGTTTAATAACTTTACAGCTTGAACTTACAAACTGTTTTTTCCTTCTGCTGTTGAAAGGTAATTTTTCACCTCAATCAAAACAACCTTCTTTCTCTATAAATAATGATGTGGGCAGCATTAATGTGCTTTTTGTGCCGTAAGTAATTTTCTTAAATTCATCTTTAATTTTGCTCATATGTTTAAAGAATTGGTGTGTTTAGTTAAGTGGGAGGTGATCTTATCTAACACAGAGACTATTAATAGAAAACTGCTGGGTCCCTAAGATCATTACTGTTTCTCATCTTGGAATGGTGAAAATGGAGTCAAGGTAAATTAAAGTTACTATGTACAAGGTCTTTAGTTCCTTTGTTTTAGAACCACTGACAAAAAGAGATAGTGTTCTCATTTCTCTCTCACCATAATCAGCAAAACAGGTCTTTGTAACACACAGGACAGTGCTGCAATGAATTTAATGATTTTTTATTTTTTATTTTTAATTTTGCTTGAGTTCGTCTCTTATCAGTTATTATTTGGATTAATTGTTGCTGGCTATACTACTGTTTCTCCTCTCTGCAATTGGAACATCTCTGTGCTCCCACCTACTTTCATTTAGACTGCGAAAGAGAACTCCCCAGTATATTTTTACTATCTGTTTTTTATTGTACTAGAAAAGGTTTACAAGGTATAATTTTTATATCCAATAATCTCTGGATCTTTAAACAGGTATGGTTTTTGTGTGTAATCCTAGAGCAGACTGTATGGAATACATTACACTGTTCCAGCACTGAATATTGAATAAGCAAGATGAAGGGTTTCCAGTAGAGAAAAATGCATTAGTATCAAAATTTTTTCTATTGTGAAAGTTTAGGTGTTGAACAGTTGGCTCATAAGACTACAGATAAATTATTTCCAGAATATGTTTTAGTCTCATATTTTTTACTTTTTGGAAAATTGAATATTCATAAATGTTTCCAATTAAGTAGATGAAGTTTCCAGAATATACATGTGAAATGACTGGACTAATTTATCATTATTACACATTATATACTTAGATATTAGTTGGTAAGAAAACTGATAAACACACTATTAAAATATAGATTCAGCACAATTAAATAAGCTAATAAAATTGCCCTACAGTTTTAATTCTACTGTATTCTTAGTTGGTCAGATAATGTCATCATGACATTCTTATTTGATCTAACTTTAAAGTGCCACATGATTTAAAGTCTTCCTAGAAATGTCATATTTATTTATCTGTAGGATTTATCCACAATTTAGTCCTGATATAAAAAAACAATATATGTAGCCATGTAACTGTAACCATAGTGTGTAACAGAAGTATGCCACACTACCACTGTCAATAGAGGGTTAGTTCTTTGTGAATAGGTTAGTCTGTGAATTTTTATACTTGGATTTAGCTGTACTTCATCTCAAAAAGCATAGACTAGCAAAAGAGTATATGGAAGGGAAAGCAATGAGAAAATTCTAAAAGGCATGAGGAGAGATCAAAAGTTTTTAAATATCGCATTAAGATTCTAGTGAAGGAGAGTGTTATGAGACAGTATCTAAAAAGTTTTAATAACAAGGAAGGGCTGCTCCGATGTCCATGGCTCAGACAAGTCATGGTTCTGCATTGGAAAAAGATTGATTCTGGTTAAATGTTAGGGAAAAAAATTATGGAGTGGATTATAAATGATTGGTTAAGGAGGTTTGTTCAGCCAGCATGGCTAACATTGTTAAAGGGGAGATAAAGTGAATAAATAAAGATAAATAAATAACTAAATAGTAGACAAACATTACTAATCTTACCTTTAGAAAGAGGGGTGGTCTGGGTCATCTCCTGAAGAATCTTCTTGTTCCCGTCTTACAGAATTCTCTGGGTAAAGACATTAAACAATATAACAGCACATAAATCAGCTTTTCCGAACATGTAAATGAAAGCTTTTTTGGTAAGGTAGGAAAAGCCAATTTTGAAGCCTTGATTCAATTTGAAGGACAACTAATTTAGCATTTGAACTTTATTAGTCTGTTTTTCATATACATATATATATATATATATATATATATGTTTATATACACAAACACATGTATGTCCATGGTATTTCCACACTGGGAATGTTTGAAAAATATTCAAGTATTAGGGAACAAATGAATGGATAATTTTTGAAAAAATCATGTAAGAAGTAAGATCTATGTTAATATTGTTTATAGGTCTGAATTCTGTTGTCCATATTTTACAGTCTGCTTCCTCTGTGGTTATCTACCCTTGAATTAATGACATATTCAGTACAATGTCAGTGACTTCATTCTAATTTATAGCAGTATCCACCTATGAAAACAGGCTTTCCAGCTAAGAACAGTAAGAACTCATCAACTGTCTTTATATCTACATGCTCCTGTACTCTGAGCTGTACTGTTTGTTACTGGGAACTATGCCTAAAAGGTCAGTGTTTCTCAGACAGAATTTGGGTTGGATCCTTACATTTTAGTTTCTTAAACTGTGCCAGAGTGTGAGCTGTTTGCAATTTCATTTGGCTTAAGCTCATCCAATCTAAACTGTCTGCAGAAGGAAGATATAAGTCCCTTCCATGGTTTACAGTTTCAGATTCAAGCCAAGTCTGAGCTCAACATGTATGCAATGAGATCAGTCTGGGTGTAGGAATTTGAGAGCTCTAAGCCTGAACTTCAGCCTGACGGTCTGGGTGTAACATTGCTGCTACTCTTAGCAAGCTAGAATGGGACAGAGAATGGTACATTTCTTGCACATGCTTAAAATACTGAGTCATCACAGATCACCTTGTAGCACAAAAATTAAAATGCTGAAAATGCATGCAGAATGGAAACTTTCTCTAAGTGTAGAAGAAAGCAGAAGGCAGCTTAAACAGAACTTCAATTTTTATGCAGACTTGCAGCCTTATGTTTGATAGAGATGGGTTGCAAAATGTGTGATTAATGCATTCATTTGAAGTCAATTCCTGCTGAGTAAGATAACTGTGAACCTGGAGTTCAGAAATACTGGGGGTTCTGTATTACATGTAGAAGTAGATTTCAATCAATAAAGAACAAGACTGGCAAATAAAGAAGAGAGATGCTGATTGAATGTGGCAACCTACTCAGAACAATAAAGAGGTAAAAGAACCTCTCCATTCCAAGATACTTGGCCCTTCACTGCAAAACAAATGCCAAAAGAGAAATTAGGTAAGTTTATTGCACTGGGATTTCAAAAACTTTGGAATCATCTTTGGCTACAGCTGTGGATAAACAAAGAATCCTTTATTTGTGAATAGAAAATTAGAAATAAAAAATAATGATGGGAAGCAATGTCAAGGCATATGCAAGACAAAGAGTTGATCTGAGACAGCCAGAATGGCTTCACCAAGGGCAGATTGTGCCTGACCGATTTGGTGACCTTCTATGACGGAGTGACTGTATCAGTTGACAAGGGAAGACCGACCAACATCATCTACCTGGACTTCTGTAAGGCCTTGTCATGGTCCTACATGACATCCTGATCTCCAAATTGAAGAGACATGGATTGACGGGTGGATAAAGAGTTGGCATGAAGATTGCACCCAGAGAGTGGGGGTCAATGGCTCTATGTCCACGTGGAGGCTGGTGATGAGTGGTGTCCTTCAGGCATCTCTCCTGGGACTGGTACAGTTTAAAATCTTTATCAATGACATAGGCAGTGGGATTGAGTGCATCCTCAGCAAGTTTGCAGATGACACCAAACTGAGTGGTGCAGTTGATACAACAGAAGGAAGGGATGCCATCCAAAGGGAACTAGAGAAGCTTGAGAAGTGGGCACCCATGAACCTAATGAGGTTCAATAAGTCTAAGTGCAAGGTTCTGCACCTGGATCAGGTGCATGAGTACAGACTGGGAGAAGAACTCATTGAGCTCATGTCAGCTCTGCAGAGAAGGACTTCGGGGTTCTGGAAAAGCTTGACATGAGCCAGCAGTGCGCACTTGAAGCCCAGAAGGCCAACCGCATCCTGGGCTGCATCAAAAGGCAAGTGGCTAGCAGGTCAAGGAAGGTGATTGTCCCCCTCTACTCAGCCCTTGTGAGGCCCCACTTGGAGTACTGCATCCAAGTCTGAGGCCCCCAGCACAAGAAGGATGTTAACCTGTTAGCGCGGGTCCAGAGGAGGACCACAAAGGCTCTCAAAGGGCTCGAGCACCTCTCCTACAAAGAACATCTGAGAGAGATGGTGCTTTTCAGCCTAAAGAAGAGAAGGCTCTGATGTGACCTTATTTCAACTTTTCAGTTCTTAAAGGGGTCATAAAAAAGATGAAGAGCAACTTTTTGCTCAATCAGATAATGACAGGACAAGAGGGAATGGTTTTAAGCTAAAAGATGAGAGATTTTTCTTAGATGTTAGGAGGAAATTCTTCACTCAGAGGGTGGTGAGGCAGTGGAACAGGTTTCCCAGAGAGGTTGTGGATTCCCCACCCCTGGAAGTGTTCAAGACCAGGTTGGGTGAGGCCCTGGGCAACCTGATCTAGTGGGTGGCATTCTTGTCCATGGCAGAGAGGTTGGAACTAGATGATCTTCAAGGGCCCTTCTAACCCAAGCCATTCTATGACTTTATGACTCTATGAATTTCTTACTTTCTGTTTGGGGTGAAAAGGTAGAGGAAAAGATTGTCAGGAAACATTTTTCTATTTTGGATACATCAGCAGAGTTTGACAAAGCCCAAATAGATAGAAAATGTATGTTTGTGATGATGTGGTGCTCCTTTTGGTGGTAACTTCC
Organism: Anas platyrhynchos; assembly: GCF_047663525.1. NCBI lineage: Eukaryota > Metazoa > Chordata > Aves > Anseriformes > Anatidae > Anas > Anas platyrhynchos. The sequence continues at coordinate 60,170,239 of NC_092588.1, read as the reverse complement.
CCAGCAAACTACCATCATATTGTGCTTAGTCCTTGAGTGGTTTTGTAGGGGAAAAACCTAACCAACCAACAAACCAACCAAACAAGAAACAATAAATAGTAGATTTTGATGGTAAAAGTAATAAAATATTTACAAATACGATGTTCCGGTTCTGACACAAAACTATAAGAAGTGTTCATAATCAAAAACTCTGGGCAGCATAGGAAGGAAGACAAGTGTCCAAAGCACAGACAGGGGGTTTGGAACTGGATGATCTTTAAGGTCCCTTCCAACCCAAGCCATTCTATGGTATGATTCTATGGCTGGTGTTGACAGAGTTGGCCCCAGATTGAGCCAAAGTGGCCGCTTGGTGAGATAAGGATGTGGGCAGTGAAGCTAAGCATGGGGTAAAAATTCCCATCCAGGCTTCTGAGGGCCCATGCTTGGGTTGAGCTACCCACCACACAGAATGACACACCGCTGTACCATATTCAGCCAATTGTGTGTATGGGGGAACCCAAGCCAAGTGGAGCCTGCACTTGCACCCAGGACACTGGCAGGGGAATTAAGAGTGGGAGACCACTGCTTGATCATGTAGGCATGCCCGTAAAGTGTTGCTGTATTCAAGTCAGGAAGGAAGTTTCAGGACAATGACTTATTTACAAAGGATAAGTACTTCTTACTACTGACCTGGCAGAGGTTCTAAATAATTTATTGCTATTTTCACAATTGACCTTGTATCCTCTTACCTGACCAAACACAAATATGCTTTTGATTCCAGGAGTACAACTTTCAGATTAAGCAAAATTTTGAGAGAGACTTGGTTGTTGCCCATGTGTTTTCTGGACCAGCAGGAAGAAACAGGATGAGAAGCAAATTCCAGAGCTACAATTTTGTATAAACCAGCCTGACAAAACATTTTCTGTTCTCATAAGCAAAGTGGAAATTTATGCTCTGGGATGAGACCCAGTTTAAACTGTTTAAACTGTCAGCTCTAATGAATTAACATAAACCTATTTTTTGGACTCTTCTTTATCAGATGTAGAAAAGAAGCTTGAAACGGGACACTAAAATTCAATAGGAGACATTTGGATGGTGATTCCTCAAATGTTACAGAAAAAAAAATGGAATTTAGAGATTGAAAAGTTTAAGAGACAAAGTCATGTTTACTAGCTTCAGATGGGATCCATCCCTAAAGAAGCTCTGGAGATTATTAACATATAGATAATGTGAATAATATTTGCAAATAATGAGAAACCCTGTAAATTTTGATAGCATATTAAGTTTTCTTCCTGAAACATGGTGGACAAATTATGTTTAAACAAATATAAAATATTGTTTGCCTATGTTAAAATATTAAAATTACTTATCAGAAACATTTTTTTTTTCAGATGACATAGGAAGACCAGCATGTGTGTAGAGTCTTATCTAGCAGATGTGATAGTATGCATGCCCAAGTGGAACTGGCAAAAAAAAACACTTAAGTTAACATGAATCTACCCTGTTCAGGTATAAAAATATAACCAACCTCAGCACTCTCAATCCAAATAATTGTTAGCAAATACAATAAAAAGGCTACCAATGAAAGTAATAAAACAACTACCAAAGAGAGCAGCAGAATCAGAATCTGATCTACAGTTTTGAGAATTAGAAAGCAGAAGAGTACCAAGGAACTTAAAAGCTGTCACTTACCAGCATTTTTCCACTGAACAAGAGAACAAAATGAAGAAATCTTGATGGCTAGAATAAATGTCAGTTAATGGGAACTTGGAGAAGTCTGAAAAAACAAATAGAACAAAATAAAGAAATCTAAAGAGATTCACTTATAATGGAAGACAATATTCTGATGTCTAAGGTTGGCTGTGAATCACAGGGTGTTAGAAGTGCCGTATAAAGTTGTCATCTGACAGGTAGCATTCTCCAAGTCTCAGCAGAGAGGAAAATATGAAGCATAGAGTCTTTTCACAACATGGTTCCAGATGGGTAAAAAATAGCCACCCCAAAAAGTCAAAATACAATACAAAACAAAATAAACAAACAAAAAACAAAAGACCAAAAACCCACCCCCAGAACATGGTACCATTAACACTTTTCAGCTAAAATAAAGCTGATCTTCAAGAGAAAAGTTGTCTTTTTTTTTTTTTTCCCCTTTTTTTTTCTTTTTTTTTCTCTCTAGGCCAACACACTGGAGGACTCGATGATCTTGAAGTTTCTTCCAACCTAGAAATTCTGTGATTTTGTGATCTGCAAATCATATAGAGCTGAACAAGATGTAAAATAAAGCAAATACTGTAACTGGTCACTGAGCAGTAGGGAAGGACATAAACCCATTTTTCCCAGTCTTGTGCTTGCAAAAGAATTGACTGAACCTAGAAGCTTAATATGAAAAATCTAGAAGTTAGGCTCTGTCAAAGGTTTTTGTCTCACATCTTAAATACTTCTGGCAATTGAACAATGTTTTTTGGTTAATTTGTTTTTGTTTGTTTGCTTTGTTTTGATGTAATATAAGGGACTGGATGTCTGTACACATATATTAAGTCTGATCTGCTAGGATATGGTTTGAAGCTTTTCCTGACTGGTCTGATCAATCATGTTGTCAGCACTAACCTTCAGAGACTGATTAAAAAGCAGACCTCATGGAAAGTGATTCACTATGAAGAGATTATAATCTGACTATTTTACTGAAGTGATATATTATTCATAGTTTACAAACTTTTTTTTTTTTTTTCTAATATATGCAGAGTTTTCTGTCATTTTCAAATTTAAATAAAATAGTAAAACTTATCCAGCATTTCCTTTTTCTTTATTATGATGACAATGCAAATGTTAAGGTGACAAGACAACTATTTAAAATAGAATGTGACTGAGTGTAAATTATATATGCCACAGTACAGTGAAGCTTTGTTGTGAGTGGCATTGGCATTTGTAGTGACATCTCAAAGCTCTGTAAAAGTTAATACTTGTGCACTAGCAGTCTGTTCTTCTAAATAATGTGGATTTGATGATTTGAGGAAAGCGTCTTATTAAAACTTTACAAGTAAAATGTGAAAGAAGATACTGCCTATACTTCTTTCAAATAAGATGTTTTCTTCAACAAGAAAGTACTTGTAATGCTAATCTTATGTGTCAGTACCTACAGAAATATTAACATTCCAAAAGCTCTCATTAGCATCAGTGGAAGAAGATTTAATGAAGACAGTGGATGATATTTGAATTTGTGATCTCCTTTTTTGTTCATTTCTTTGCTTTTTTTGTGGACAAAGTTGATTATCTACTGCTGGTAGAAGTAATGGCTAAGTCCATAGAAGATGAAATAACCATAATGGTTATCCATATCCATATGGATACTATTTTCTCTCACTTTATATTTAATTCCTTTTAGTGAGATCCACATGCCAGTGAAAGTAATGAGAATCTTGCCATTGATTTCAGAAAACCATGCATCAGGAATATTTTGTATTTGATAACATTTTGTTATATAATCAGTTTTATTCTTTCCTTGTGAATCCTAATTTATTAGCAATTTTCTCTGCCAGTGTGGGTCTTATACCCAGTGACAGCAACAATGGAAAATATATTGTAATAAGACCATGAAAATTGGCAGAAGTTTGCAGATGCAATTAAATTACTTAGAGTTCTTAAAAACAAAATCTGATTCAATATTATGGTGTCAGTTTGTATTATCAGTTCCCAGTTTTAAAAAATGTACTCCAGCCTTAATTCATAGATCTAATCTAAATAATCTTAAGTAAATGTATTTCAGGTAGCCTTGGATCAACTCTTCTTTGTTTTCTATAAAGTTCTGGACATAGTTAATATGGAAATTAAATTCCAGCTCAACTCAGAATATCACAAGTTTATTTTCTCTAATTTATGAAACTTCATGCCATTGTAGAAGGTGTCATCTTTCTTCTGAAGAATGGATGTAGATTATTAAGCCAACTATTCATTTCCAGTACCTATCAAATCTATCTATATATAATGAACTTATCTGAATTTATCACACACAGAAATTAACTGGTGTCACCAAAAACAGAATTCAGTCTTGAGAAGAGCTTAAAATGTTGGCTTCTTCACTGAAAGAATCAAATGAAATGCTAAGCTATCATTCTCTTTATTCCTTCTCAACATTTATAACTGCCTACTCTCAGAAATACTTTATTATTTTAAAAGGCTAGCATGCCACCAGAAACTAAAGAATGTCAAAGGATGAGCCCAAAGTAAGACTTTGGCTGTACTGTTATAAGAACAATCTATTGAAACAGATCAGGAGTAATTGATGAATGCTGGAAATTGTTGTGAGAGCTGGTATTTTATAATAATAGTGAGGATTTGTTCACATTTCTTGTAAGAATGAAAGCTGTTATAAATTGCATCTCAATACTGAAATGGTACACAACGTACAGACATATATATGTGCTTAAATGTATATATGCACAAATACATATTAGTGTATATTTATAAGACTGCAGGATAAAAAAAAAAAAGGGAACAAGCAAACAAAAGTGAGAGATCCTTGCCCCATTTATTTTTTTTTTTTTCCTTGAGTAGGTTAAGAGTTTTCCTGAATAGTGGAATAAGATAAAGTATGATCTATGTACATTATATTATACCGGTATGGTCTATTAAACATGCATATTGTCTATAATACATATGGTATGCATGATAGGCATATAAGGCATAAAAACAAATTTTCATGACAATAATGTATCAGAAGCCTTCTGTCCTTTCCTATAAGACACGTTCATCTGAGAGTACATACACAGGTGTACTTCATTACTCGGAAAACAGTCGTGTATGCAATATTGCACATAATCAGCTGCTGAAGGTTTTTATTCAATTGAATTTTATTCAATGACTTAGACAAAGGGATAGTCTACCCTCAGAAAGTTTGCTTATGATGCAAAACTGGGAAGAGTGGCTGACACACCAGAAGGCTGTGCTGCCCTGCCATCCAGTGAGACCTGGACAGGCTGGAGAGCAGGACAGAGAAGAACCTGATGAGGTTCAACAAGAACAAGTGTAGAGTCTTGCACCTGGGGAGGAATAATTGCATGCATCAGTACAAGTTAGGGACTGACCTGCTGGAGACCAGCTTTGCAGAGAAGAACCTAGCGGTCCTGGTGGACAACGGGTTGGCCATGAGACAGAATTGTGCCACTGTGGCCAAGAAGCCCAATGGGGTGCATTAAACAAATGTCACCAGCAGGTTCAAGGAGATCATCTTCCCTTTCTACTCTGCCCTGGTGAGGCTAAATCTAGAATACTGTATCCAGTTCTGGGCCTCCCAGTTCCAAAAAGATATGGATCTTGTAGAGAGAGTCCAGAGGAGGGCCACAAAGATGATTAATGGCCTGGAGCATCTCCTGTATGAAGAAAGACTGACAGATCTATGTCTGTTCAGCCTGGTGAAGAGAAGATAAGGAGGTGATCTGATCAATGTTTATAAATATCTAAAGTGCAAGAGGCCAATGGATAGGACAGGCTGCTTTCAGTGGTGTGCAGTGATAGGACAAGGGGCAACGGCCAAAAACTGGAACACAGGAAGTTCCACACAAGCATGCGTAAATACTTTACAGTAAGGGTCACAGAGCACTGGAACAGGCTGCCCAGAGAGGTTGTGGAGAAGCATCTCCTTTCTCTGGAGATACTCAAGACCAGCCTGGATGCTTTTCTGTTCAACCTACTGTAGGGAACCTGCTTTTAGTAGAGGGGTTGGACTCAATGATCTCCAGAGTTCCCTTCTAACCCCTATGATTCTGTGATTGCATTATTGGTGACAAAGCTGGTAAGCACTGAATTGCCACTGTCAGAACCAGGAAGTGGAAGAAAGAAAACTAAGATGCACACTTAACTCTGCATTCTAAGTGAAACATTATTCAGAGTTGGACTATTTCACCTGCTTTAAAGGAGAGGCTAGAAGCCAGGTTTTCACAGTGCCTGTTAGGCTCTTGTTTGAGCAGGACTGACTGCTCTCTATGACACAGGAAGCTGTTCTCCAGAGTGCCCCAGTTATGGCCAGTTGATGGCCAGTATGCATGGTGCTGCTTTCCCTGTATGGGAATATATCCTTCCCTCTTGCAAAATCTTGCCCTGCAGGACAGTGATGTGCCTGTACCAGCTGGATACTAGGAGCCACTAAAACAAGAGGGCCCTGTCAAACCACTGGAGTGAAGAATAAAAGCACTTATAGTGCCCATCCCAGTTCTGCATGACTTCATTTGAATCTCTCACTGGTCCAGAATTCTTGTCTGAACATTTCCCACCGGACTTTTTCTGCTGGAAGTGAAGTTCAGCAATCTGCCTGCTGGCTGTGGAAGTGGCTGATGTTGTATAAATGGAAAAGAGCAGCAGACATGCTGAAGACTTTGATGACCTGAGGGGTTAAAGTCATCAGACATCAGTAGGACATAATTCTCTAAATAGCTAGAGAACAGCGAGAACAAGAATTTGGAGCACAAGAAGGAGAAAGTCTCAAATTCCTGAGCACCTATTGAAGGGAGGGAGACAGCAGAGGATGAAGGAGAGATTTTCAAAGGGATACAGCCAGTGCAGAGAAACTTCAGAACTACAATACATGTACTCAACAGATTTAAGAATTCAAAACAAGCTCTTAAGTATGACTTTGCCAAGGCAGAAGGTGACTTGTATTAACAGGAATGGAACTGTATGCCCCCCAGTAGGAGAGGAAATGGCAAGACATTTCAAGACAATACATTTATAAAATTGGTGGATACTGTGAGAAAATTTCAGCAATGCTGGATGAGAGAACTCATAATTTTTCATTCCACTGCAGAGTTGTAACAAGTGGTAAATAAAATAATAATGATAATAAACACTATAAAAAGTATTTCTTCACCTATGTTTTTTTCTATCTGAAGATTATTTTTTTATGTATTGCTGTTAAATGTTCCATTTTGTAGTGATCAATAGAAGCAGCTTTCTTAATTTATAGTATTTTAAAAAAAAAGGGGGGGAGGATGGGGATGGAAGAAGTATGAAAGTAGGATTTACTTAACTACAATTTAATTAATATATGTTTCTTACAGTTCTTTTGGAAGACGAGAATATGTTGGAACTAAATTAAGATCTGCTGTAAGAAATAACATGCTAGAGAAAGGTCAGGCAGGAAAAATGAAATTTAGTATATTAAATTTAAAAATTCATTTAAAAATCTGAGCTGTTTTTAAGCAGCATCAGACTTCTGGATAGTACATAATTCTGAAAACATGTGAGTTTTAATATATCAACAACATGGAGTGTTGAGCCCTGTATGCTGCTAGGGTATGCTGTTTGTGTACTTTATGCAAATCCAGAGAAGATTTTTCAGCAACTGTTCTGTGTATGTAAAGAGCTACATGAAGTTAACAAGACCATTTGTAAAGAAGTAGATCTGATCTCTAATACAGTTGGGTCCTTTTTTTGGTCATTGTTTCAAGATGCATACAACTGGATGCTGAGTATATTTACTTTTCATGCTATTTCTGCCCTCCTCCACTTTTCTGTATCATTCTCATGAGGTCTCCTGGGTGCTCTTAGCAGTTTGAATATGTACTGTGTGTCTACTGAAAATGGTACTAGTTTCTCTGTTACTGGAATATTTGATGTTGCTCATCTTAGCAATTGTTTTTAAAATGAGTGTGTGGACTAAAATGAGTGTGGACTATTAAAGTCCATATATAGTTGAGTATCAAATAATATCTTTTTCTCCTCACCCATGCTTCCTTTTAGGTAGGTTTAAAGAGTTCTTTGTAAAGGACAAGACATCTACTACATTTATAAGATAAGTTAACTGGTATGCAAGAGACATTTCCTTAGGAAACTTTCTAGGTTTCTAGCAGTTTCCATCAAATATTCTTGATTTTGTCCCTGTTAAGTTACGAAGAAATAGACCATACAGGCTTTGTTTAGAAAAGCTGAAATGATAGCCAAATTGCTTGAAGAAACATAAAAAGATTGATTATTGAGTTCTGCCTTGCTCCCAGCTTCTCACTTCCTGAAGCAGTGTAGCTGAGACATATCACAAAGATGACACATATTGACTCTGAGGAGAGAGCAACAATTATTTGCCTTATTATTTTCCATGTCAGGAAAGTAATAGAGCAATATTGTGCCAGTGAAAGAAGAAATTTCTAGCTTGTCTGTCCTTCAGCTTGAAGGACTGTTGTACACACTTCTCATGGAGAAAGAAAAGAAAAATCTGGATCTTCCACTAGATTCTACTTTGAGTAAGGCAAAATACAAGGAAGAATAAACTGGGCTCACTTCCTCAATTAATGCCCATCCAGAAAAATGACCAAGAAATGAAAATTCTGGATCTCCAGCACCAGAAAAATTATTTTGATGTTGTTGTGTGGTCTTTCTCTCACAACACTGAGCAATGTTTTTTAATATTTGTTTAGCCATTTTCAAATGTGTCTACATGTTGCCTTTTTTGTTTGTTTGCATCATAGATATACTTGCGATTCTTGGACTATGAGATGCAGAATTCCAATGAATGCAAAAGGAATTTTGTTGCTGTTTATGATGGAAGCAGCTCTGTGGAGGATTTAAAAGCAAAGTTTTGCAGCACTGTTGCTAATGATGTAATGCTGCGGACGGGTCTCGGTGTGATCCGCATGTGGGCAGATGAAGGCAGTCGAAGCAGCCGATTCCAGATGCTCTTCACATCTTTCCAAGAACGTAAGACCTTAATATGCCCACCTTTCAGTTTGTTAAATGAAACTAATCCCACAAACTGCTAATGTTTTCTTCATGCAGAGTAAGGATAAATAAGTAACATCAAAGGATGTTCCTGAACAAGCTATGTAAATCACTAGAATAGTTTTAATCCATGCATAGTGTGCAATAATTTGTAACACAGTAAGTAGAGCACAGGATTCAGAGACAGAAAGATGGGTATAGCTGAACAATGACCACAACTTACCGGATCCCCAAGATACCAGTCCACCCTGTCTCAGTTTTCCTTTACACAATTGGAAAATAATACAGCTCTGAAGGATTTTATCAAGCCTAGTCTTTTTCTATGAATTTGATTTTTTTAGATCTTACAATGATGGGCACTTCAAAAACACCTTATGATTATTTTATCATAGATGATTAATATGTTTGTTCATATGCTGGAATGCATATATCAATAAAAACATATCAGACAGTTTTAAGCAAATAATTTAGTGGTGGTTTTGTTGTTGTTGTTGATATATGTATATGCATATATATAGTAACAGAAGCTATCTAAAAGCTTAAATGATATCTCTGTTTACAAACTTAATATTCTCCCTATGCAGATTGTATTCATTAATATTTATATTCATTTATATGATTTTTGAGCTCAGGTAATAGGAAAAGTAGCCTTTGGGGAAAAAAAAAAAGGCTACTTATTGCCAATTTGAAAAACAAACAAAACCCCATCAAACCCAATAATCTCATTCACTGAAAATTATTAATTCAGTTAATCACCTGTGAAAGCTATTGGTTTATGTTCTTTAATGGAAACAATGCATAGATGGTCCCTTAGGGAAGGAGTATAAGCATTTATTTTCACATGCTGTTTCATGGTGTTTTTTTGTTTGTTTTGTTTTTGTTTTTGACTTGTGCGTCACAAGTTTCACAAGAAGATTTCTGTGTGACTGTGAGTTACTGAAATGAATGCACACTCCTACCAAGCATAGTCTTCATCTGTATTCTGTGTGTGTGTACCCTGCAATGAGGCAATAAGACTCTGTTGAGAACAGCCTCCATAATTTCTTAATTATGGCTCTGATTAAAAAAATTCTGACACTTTGCATGCTTGAAACTGCATATGCAGTAAAACTGCATATGCAGACTACACTACAGTGTAGTCTCACACTGTAGCATTAGGGTGGGTTATGTTTTTCTTGTCTGCAAATCAGGCCAGGGTCTAAATGATACTGAGAACCCTCAATTGAGATGACACTGTCTTTCTTTCATTTCTGCAACTGGGGATGTCTTGAATATTCAAGATATTTTATTATTTTTTTAAATTTTCTTCACAAAGCATCCTGATCTGTTACCTTAGAAACAACTGCATAGACACTGGAGGTTCACAGCATTAAAAGAATTGGAGAGTGAAACACTATGATGACTAACTTGAGATGAGGGTTTGCATAATTGTATGTTTGCAAGGCTTCATATTTTAAAAGAAAAGAAGGACAGATAATGGTTTTGTTTGTTTGTTTGTTTTTCCTTATAGCATTCCTAATATGGTTATTTGACATCCTACAGCTTATGAGCTACTCTTTTCTTGTAAACAGCTAATGTTTTATAATGTACTGTGACTGGGAGTTTAAAAATATTAACATGATGTGTCTTCTGTAATTCTACTGTACAAAGTTGTTGCAAACTAAAAGCTGTAAATTTACAAAGGGTGAAATTGTACTTTGAGATATCTACACAGCCTGATCATAAATATTAGGGGAAACTGCATCTGTGTTTTTAATGCTGTAAATTGATGTTAAAGGTTTAAAGGTGATGACAACTGTACTTTCTATGCTAAGTCAGCTGTCCTATACTGCAAACTGGTGTTGAATGTATGAAGTAAGGTAGAGCAGATGTCCAGTCTGAGCACAGTGAGACACAGCATATAGCATGCAAACTGTGAGGTCTTTCAGTAATGTGTGGGAATAATTAGATCATCTGTGTGGAAAAGTAGGAATGTCAGACTTAATTCAGGGAGATAAGCATCAAGCAACAGACATCTGTGTCCCTGCAAAAATGCAGGGACAAAGAAAGAGGGAAAAAAAGCTAGTTTGTTCACTTAGAGTTGTGGAGGAAAATAATAATAATAATAAAAAATATATATATATATATATATATATATTTGCTGTGAAAGAGTGACAAAGTAAAAGTTATTTTTTATTGTTGCTGTGGTAATGGCCAGAAGGTCATTGACCACATGACCAGGAGGACCAGAAGGTTATGTGTAGCTCCTCAAGTTCCTCTCCTTAGTGTGAGGTACTGTCTGTAGAGTTAAGTGAGACTATAGTCCTCTGTTACACAAAGCTCTGTGAATTGGAAGGTTTGGAAGGTGTTTGTTTGTTTGTTTGTTTGTTTGTTTGTTTTGTGGAAACAGAAACAGGCTACTTAACCTGAGGAATCTTTTCTTTCTGTCTAAGTCTGTTCAGTGTTAATTCTTGTTACAGAGCTGTTTCCTGGGGACTTGACATTTATGTAGAACAGAGAAATCTTAAAGAGATTTCTTATATGATTATTTTCATATGGTTTGATCAGCGCTCTCCAATTTCATCTGAAATATATGTAGATATATGTTGTTTTTTTGTTTTGTTTTGTTTTCTTCTAAAATGTGGTCTTACAAGTTTCCAAACCTCTAGTGGTGATGATCTGCCAAGCAGAAGTGCTGTTAGTATATCTCAAGAAAGAACAGGAATACAATGCAAGAAATCATTAAATTTACTATTCCAGAAAATCAGTAATGATTCTTAAATCATGAAAATAGCAGTATAGCTCTAATCAACATTTAGCAAACAAACAATTCTTAATAGCTGATAAGGTACAACGATGATAGATATTTTATGATCAGTATTATCAGCTATTCCAAATATTTATTTTTTTCTGTTCATGCCCTTATCTTTTCAATCTTTTATACAACCTGTAATCATATACATTTACTTCATACTTTTCTGTATGGTAGTATGGTAGTCACTTTCTATAATAGATTTCAAATAGCAAATACATTAATTTTAGAATCTGAAAAACGGAAAAAAAAAAAGAAATCTGGTATCATCAAAAAGCATATGTTCATCTGTTAAGAAGACTTGAAAAATGAATCCTTGTTTTCTCACCTACTAACTATTAATTTCACTTTCCATGGTTGTGACAGTGATCTCCAGCCTGATTAATGATGGACATGCTACACTTACAGCTTCTTCAAAAGCTTTTCCTGAGCAGGCACACCTACACTTTAAAAAGCAGTTTCATAAAACCAGGGCATAGGGGATAAGAGAAAATCCCTCTATATGCAGAGCACACAAGATGCTTATTCTCTCAGCTCTGACAGCTGTTTGGTAGCACTGCTTGCCTCTATATCCAAAACTCCTTTTTTTTAAAAAAAAAAAAAATCAAGAAGAAAAATATTATTCATTCTCTTATTTTGTTGCCACTTTGATTTTTAAGGGTGTTTTTAAAGCCCTATCTCATGGTGTTTTCTTAAAGGAGCACAAATTCTATTATAGTTGCTTTCTTTTTATTAACAAAACCCATATTTAGATAGAAATTTAATGCTGTGTTTAGAAGAGTAGTGCACAGCTTTATAGAGTAACAGCAGCCAAGTCCTTATTTACAGCCAGAATCCCTGAAGATGATCATCCCAGCATGGGCAATTTTCTAATGGGGAAAAGGCTCTGCAGGTATTCAATATTAATGGCTGTGTTTATTGTGATAATGCAAAAGGAACAAATGAGAAAAGGAACAGCAATGCTATAAGTGCAATACATGCAAAGAGATAGTTTCCTCTTGGAAAGACTTAAGAGTGTAAATAGATTACAGCCTTTTTGTTTTTGTTCCCTGCTTCCACACACATATATATAAAAGAAATTATTGTGATTGCCTCCTTAATGGTGAATACTCATCTGTGATTTTCTGCCTCTCTGTTATATCTACAGCTATCTGTAGTCAAAAACCTTCACTGGCTAACCAACCCTATGCCTCTCTGTTCCTGAACAAAATAGGTGTCTGTGGTGCCTAGAGTGTATAAATTGGACATTGAATGGAGCTCTGAGCACACACTTCTGAGCTGACAGTTTCTGCTGATCTCATGTGTCTGGTATTAACACTCAGAAAACACTGTATTTATTTTGAACAGAGTTGTCTGAAGGTGGCTGAGGAGGAAAATTAAGAATTAAACACATTCCATTTTCAAGTATCTAATAGCTATATTTTAATAAGATTTTTTCATTAGTGGCAAATGAAAAGATAAGTAATTTTACTTCAGATAACACAATTTAGTGTGCATTACTAAAATCATTTTAATAATTTTATTATTTTAAGAAAGTAAGTGAAACTGTCTGTCAGCATGACTGATGGACTTTTCTTTGGGGATGCTGAGAGAAAACTTCTTCTGTTTCAAGGATGATTTGAGGAACGTCTGAAGAATTTAATTTTTCTTTCTCTTGTGAAGAAAAGAAATCTCTATTTTTCAGTAAGGAACAGCGGGAAATTCCAAATGATCTATGCCTAAAGAATTAATGTGCAGAGCATGATGCAATAAGCTATCTTGAGAACATGAGGAGTAGGTGTGAGATGTGTAATGAGTTCAGCAGAAATTATTTTTCACATCTAACCATTTTTCAGACTTCAGAATTTTCCCATTCACCCTCAGGAGAAATCAAAACGTCTCAGAAAATGTTATGACAAGAATGGAAGGGGTGGAGATAGAGAAGCCTGAAAATAGTAAGCAGAATAGGGCATTCATCTAAGATTAAGGAGTCCCAGATTGAAATCCCTACCCTGAAATGGACTCAAAGGGCAAGCCCACAAAGTTCAGTGAAGTGAGACATAGATTCCCAAGCTAGCTTGCTCAGATCTAGTGCACACCTCACACAGAAGGTATGGAGTTAATGCTAACTCTACATGGTGCTTAAAAACAGAGTAAATACACTGGGGAAGGCTGAAGTAGAACAGCTAAACTTCACAAAAGGTCCACAGCAAGTCGGCTTTTGACTTCATCATGTAAAAATATTTTTACACCACCATGTCTGTATTTTATATCCAAAATATCCTCAATCCCCAAAATTATGCACAGCACACACACAGAGACATTGTATTTTATTATTAATGCCACTACATCATGATATAATAACTATTAATAGCACAAATAATGTTTGCTATAGTGCTATATAAATATTGCTATTTTATTTTATAAATGGCCATATACTACTTGCAATTATTTATTTTACTGCCCCAGTGAAAGCAGTATTTTATTGGAAAAAATATAAAATATGAATTTTTATTTCATATTACTTTGTAAGCATGGCATATGGAGGAACTGTTAATGCTCTTTATGTTCCTTTGCCTTAGGGTTATTCAGGATTAAAAGAAATTGTGATCATTTTTCATTAGTAAATGAAAAAGTATGGATTATTGTCTCCATATGCATTCCCAGAACCTTCTAATAGTAATCAGATATAAGTAATAAGACAACTCCATTGACTCATTTTTTTTTTTTTTTTAACTTTTAAAAGCAGTAAGTTTCAAATGCTGGATACAGGCTTTTTTGAATACTGGGATAGTAACTTTCTGGAAATATGATTATTGTAACAATCCTCTAACCTCCTAGTTTGTCCCCATTAGAAACAAAAATATATTTACAAGTCAGCAAACATAAATAATATAATTAGTCTACGATTTTTTTTAAGTATAGATTTTCTAAATCTGAAAAATTCACTGGGTTACCATCTGCATTCCTGTTAACGCATTTGATTATATATGTTCTAGGATAAGTGCTCCATCTTGTGTTCAGTATAAATACTTGTTGAAAAGCGGAAGACACTACATTTTTTTTTTTCCGTAACTAAAATATTGGCTTGTGTGTTAAGATACCAGTTATCCTTACACACAGATATATATATTAAAAAAAAAAAAAACATATGGAAATTTAAAATAATGGGAAAGGTTTTGAAAGTTTATATGTATATATATGTCTATATATAACTTTATATATACAATAAAATATGGTTCAATTTTATATTATATATACCAATTTTATATAATATATATATCAATATATATTTAAATTTTCAAGTTCAATTTTGATATTATATATATATTTATTGGCACTTTAATTAAATTATAATGTATGAAATATGTAACTCTTGATCTAACTAAATAACCATCTTTTCAGAGAGAGACAGAATGGCTGAGGTTGGAAGAGACTTTGGGGTTTGGACTTTCTTTGTTGAGGGCTGTGGGTCTGCATTCTGTTGGGTTTTAAATATCCCCAACACAGTCTTCACAGCCTCTCAGAGAAACCAAATCTTGCCCTGTGAATCACAAGCCACAAAGTAAAAAATTTGTTCTGACATGTAAGTGAAATTTCCTGCATTTTATTTAGTGCTCATTACATTTTTTTTTTTTTGTCTTGTCACTAGGCTGCACTGAGAAGATCCTAGCTCTGTCTTTACTCTGCCCTGTCAGGTATTTGTACAAATTGACAAGATCTCCCCTGAGCCTTCTTTTCTCCAGTCTGATCAGTCCCAGCTCTCCTAGGCTTTCCTCATATGTCAGATTATCCAAATCTTTGATCATCTTCGTGGCCTTTTGTTAGACTGACAAAAGTATGTCCATGTCTTTCTGGTGCTGGGTAGCCCAGAACTGGACCAAACAGTGATTCACCAGTACTGGGCAGAGGGAAAGGATCACCTCTCTTCACCTGTTGGCAACGATCTTTCTTTTTTTCTACAATACTGTGTCTTTCTTTGTCACAGGGGCACAGTGCTGGCTCATGGTCATGTTACTGTACAGAAGCACCTTTTCTGCAAACTTGCTTTCCAGCCTGTCATTCCCCAGGACTTAGTGGTTCATGGGGTTATTCCTCCCCAGTTGCAGAACTTTGTATTTCACTGTTGAAATGCATGTGCTTACTATAGACATATTTCTCCAGCCTGATAAGGTCCATTTCTACAGCTGTCCAACCAACTGTTCTATTAACCAGTCCTCATATTGATAATTTGCATTGTCTGCAAACCTGCTGAGGGTACACTCTGCCCCATCATCCAGGATATAAATAAAGGGAGTTAAACAATACTGGCTGTAGAAGTGAACCCTGTGCTAAAACATTAATGGTTGGCCTCCAGCTGGACTTCATTCTGTTGATCACTTTTTTGAGCCTGTCTGCTCACCCAGTTTTGGTCATAGAATCATAAAATCACAGAGTGGCCTGGGTTGGAAGGGACCTCAAAAACCACCTAGTTCCAATCCCCCTTCCATAGGCAAGGACACCTTCCACCAGACCAGTGTGTCCAGGGCCTCATCCAACTTGGGCAACTTGTTCCACTGCCTCACCACCCTCTGAGTGAAGAATTTCCTCCTAATATCTAATAAAAATCTCTCATCTTTTAGCTTAAAATCATTCCCCCTTGTCCTATCATTATCTACGCTACTAAGGAGTCCTTTTCCATCCTTTTTATAAGACCCCATTAAGTATTGAAAGGCTGTGATGAGATCACCCCAGAGCCTTCTCTTCTGAAGGGAGAAGAGCCCTCTCGAGCCCTTTGATAATCTTTGTGTCCCTTCTCTGGACCCGCTCTAACAGGTTAACATCCTTTTTGTGCTGGGGACCCAGACCTGGATGCAAGTGGGGCCTCACAAGGGCTGAATAGAGGGGGACAATCATCTTCCTTGACCTGCTGGCCACTCATCTTTTGATACAGCCCAGGATGCAGTTGGCCTTCTGGGCTACAAGTACACACTGCCGACTCATGTCACTGTTGACTTATGTCATGAGTCTATGCAGACTACTCCCTTCTTGTTCTTCATTTGTTTGGAAACCTTCATTGGTTTCCAGGATAATTAGGTCCATCCTGTTTCCAGGGATTAAGCTGAAGCTGAACAACCTGTAGCTCTCAGGATTCTCCTTCTTGCCTTTCTCAAAGACAATGGAGACATCTGCTTTCTGCAAGTTTCTGGGAATTTCTCTCTATGGCCATGAACTTTCTGAGATAATCAAGAAAACAACGTCAGCCAACTTCTGTGGGCATCCCACAAGTCCAGGGTCCGTGGATTCATGCCTGTACAGTTTGTTTGATGTTCTCTGACCTGGTCCTCCTCCACTGGGGGTAAGTCCTGCTTGTTCCAGACTGTCTCCTTCATCTCAAGTGCCTGGAACTCCAAAGGGCAAATCCACCAAAAAAGATGGAGTAGAAGAAGACATTTAGTACCTTATCCTTTTCCATATCTCTTATCAACAGGTACCATGCCCCATTCAGCATCACACACACATTTTCCCTCACCTTCCTTCAGCAGCAAATATACCTGTAAAAATCATTTTTGTTGCCTTTCACAGTCCTTGCCAGATTCAACATCAGATGGACTTCAGCTTTCTTAGCTGTTTCCCTGTATGCTTGGTCTATGCCCCTATATGTTCATTTCCACTGCTCTCTCATATCAGGACACTTAGTCATAGTGAAGATTGCATACTGATAGATCAGTGGAGACAGCTTCGTGGAGAAGTTTGTCTTATTTTATCTAATTGAAGGTAGTGATAGAAGTAAATTCCTTTTGTGAAAACATTCATACCCTTTCTTCTTTTATTTATTTATTTATTTATTTATTTTTCACGTATTGAGGCAACACCACAGATGTTCAAAGGTTAGGTTAAGCTCTCCAGTGTTGGAGCCACATACTTTGTCTGCTTGATTCCACTACCATGCAGGGTTCTGTAACAGCCTCAGGAAAGTGTTAGGACCAGTTCCACCTTGCTGCAGAAGAATCCTGTTCACTACCAGTTCATGTATCTTTCTGCTATTACTAGAATATCCTTGGTACTGCGTCCTAAGATCCTATTACTGTGCCTCTTCAAGAGGAATAAAATAAAATACAAAGAGCTAATTCCTTCAATGAAAATTGGGACTGACAAGTTTTCAGCTTCCCTTTATGCTTTCATTCACTCTAACAAAAAAGCCTCATTAGAGTGGGGAAAAAATATTGATTTCTTGTCCAGCTTAATCACTCTAGGCTCAAGGGATCACAGAGAGGATTTGACTATTTTAATTTTAAAAACATAAACAGAAGTGTACAGTTTATCTTTAGATTTAGAAATCTGCTGCACTTGGGTTTCTCCAACGCTAAGACTTCTGTACTTGTTTTGAAATTTCTCCGCTGTCTGTCCATCTAGTCATGACTATTCACGTAGCATTTCTTTCCTCTGTAGTTCAACAGCATGATTTAGGGAAGCAGAAGCTTTTTTTCTTCCTTGTTTCCTCATCTGCTGTCTTCAGATCTCCCTGACATCGCTTTGCATAAATATTCTGTCTTCTAAAATCCAAAAGAAAAAAAAAATATTAATTGCTCGTATTTTTTCTCTCTTGTTCCTGAAACATTTCCCAATATTCTCACTTGATACAGTATCTTGTCATTTATTTCAGTGCAGAATGCCTAATATTTCATTTATTTTGCTGTCTTGCATAGTTCTCTCATTCTTCCTTTTTCTTTCTCTTCCCTTACTTCCTCCATCCAGATCTTCCTTTTCTATTTAACAAGTTTATGCTTCTAAATGCCCACATTTCTGCCCACACAACTGTCCTTCTTTCCCGTAAGTTGTTCTCTGTTCTTCGGGGAGGCTGTTTTCCCACAATTATTCCTGTCTTTGCTGTCACATTCAGGATAAGATCAGCTTGGATTTAAAGTGGGAAGGGAAAGTCATATGCATCTAAAAGGTTCTGCCCACTGAGACAGGACTTTTTCCTCACCACTTAACTTGTAATGAGAATGACAGTCTCTGTTTTGTTTATTTTATTCATGACAGTCTCTGTTTTATTTGTTTGTTTTCTTTATGTCTTTATTTCTTTCCTAATGCTGCACTTTACCCCACCACCCCAACCCTCCTTGTACTGCTTATTGGTGTACTTCCCCAGTTGCTGTGGTGCAGTAGTTTTTTCCCTTTCTTAAATTAGCTCTCACAGAGGTGCAAACAACATTGCTTATTGGCTCAGCTCTTGGCAGCGGTGGGTCCCTTTGGAACTGGCTGAAACTGGATCTGATCTGACATGGGTAGCTGCTGGGCTCTTCTCACAGAGACCACCCCTGCAGCCCGCTGATATGAAAATCTTGCCACGTAAATGCAGTAGCACAGCATTGCACCCAAATCTCCCCCCAGCTCTTCCAGCAGCTGGAGCCTTGAGGCCAGATAACCACAAAACTCATGCTGAAACTCAAGCAGAAAGAACATACAAAGCTCTTAGCATTACATTAGATCTTCTATTGTGGGAGTAGCTATTGTGACTAAGGGGTATTTTAATGTACTATATAAATTTTCACGTTAGCTGCTACTTTTAGAAAGCAGTGTAAATGATGGAGACAAAAGAGCTGTTATGTCTCACAGTTCACAAACACGTAAAGCCAGTAGAGAACCCTCCTACAAATAAAATATGTACTTTTTTTTTTTTTTTTTCTCCATAAGCATCTGCACTTTAAAAATGTGTTATTTATATATTAGACCAATAACTGTTTAAACTCCTGACAACATTAGGCTTCTGGTGAAGTGAGTAAAAGTGATGGGTGAGTAAATTTGAAAATATATGCTATTTGAAATTGTAAACTTCTGTGCATGCTATTTTAGTATATGTGTATACTGTTATATCTGATTGGATGGCAGTGTTTTTAGGGACAAGTTTTGATGGCGTTTATCATTTCTTTAACAGACTATAACTGGTCTGAAGAAGCCATTATAGTCAGTTATGGATATCTGAACTTAAGCAGTTATTTAAAAGTGGATTTCTTGATGTGATATATGAAGTCATTACATTCTACAATCTAAATCCTTTGTACTGTCCTTAGTTAACAAACCACTAAAGCAGTCTTCTGCTCTGAGCTAAGGATATATGTTGTCATAGGAACTGCTTTTAAAATTGTAGAAGAGAAATATTGCCATGAAGCATCAAATTCTAAATACCAAAATTTAATAATGTGAGCATCGTAACTCCTTTCTGATTAGTAAGGGTCTTAGGTTATTCTTTAACTTTCCCTTAGGAAATAGTTATAATATCGTTTTTCAGTTGAGCTTAAAAAAAGGAAAAATAAGTTCATTTTTTGTTGATTTCACACTGATAAAATGTATATTAATGATAAAATGTATATATTTTTTCTTATATTGAGGAAGAGCTTCTGGTTTATTTTTAATGAATAAAATATGAGGAGTAAATTATCTTTACTGCACAGAATTTTGGAGTACAACCCAAACTTTAAGGATCCACTTAAGGATCGCTAGCACTTGAGTTTAGCAACAGGTACACCTCCTGCTGATGACCTCCAAACTGCCATCATGGTAAATGTCCTTCAGTAAAGACTTCATCTGGTATCTTTAATCCTGCATGATTCTTCTAGATCATAGGCTCCTTGGACATTGATGACTATTTCTGTTTTTAATCTCCTCATGTAACCAAAAGAATACTTTACTGTAGCCTTTTGTATGACTGGAGTGGTGTTTTGTTTGTTTTGTTTTGATGGTTTTATTTTCTCTGGGAATAAATGCTCAGATACCATTGATATTAGCAGTAAAGTGTATATTTTCATTCAGTCACACAGTGCTTTCTCTAAAACAGGACTTTCAGGAACTTTGAAACTAATTATTTGCCATGTACTGGCTATGATATAGTTAAAATTCTCCACAGCAGCCCATACAGTGGTGTGTTTGGGATCTGTGGCTAAAACTGTGTTGATAACGCACCAATGACCTCCCAGAAATGTGAGGTGTCAACATACTGCAGCCATTAGAAGCAAACTATGGGAAAGAAGTCCATAGTCAATGCACTTAGACAAAAGTGAAAATATATATTCAAAGAATAATAAGTGTGTGACTTAAGTGCCTTTGATGGTGAATGTCAGATATTAAATATGTCAGATATTGAAATAAACAAGGATCCTCTGCTGTAGAGTTTTCCCCTGGTACAGATTACACGATTCCTCCTTGATATGTCTGTTGTGGAAAATTGAATGACTTACTATTTAATATCAGCTTTTTCTCTTTGTTTTTAGCCCCTTGTGAAGCCAACACATTCTTTTGCCACAGTAATATGTGCATTAATAATACATTGGTCTGCAATGGACTCCAGAATTGTGTGTATCCTTGGGATGAAAACCACTGCAAAGGTAATGTGTAGGACTGAAACTGTCAACTCATTAGACTTCATGAGATACATCATATTATTCTTAGTTTCTTGTTAATATCTGTGAGAGGGCTCAGGAGGAGTAATTCAGGGTCAGCATGCATGAAGCAAGAGAGAAAATGGAGAGGGTAAAATACAGATGGATTTTTCTTTCAGTGTTTTCAATCGTTTTGCTTAGTGTTGATTTGTGGTGGTTATAGCTTTCTGGCAGGCTTTCTGATCACTTTGTTTCTGTACAAGCTACAATGCAATTAAAAGTAATACTTTAGTTCCTTTGTCGTAGTTACTTTTGTAGTGAAGTAGCATATGCATAACAGGTGTATTTTAGCTGCATGCCATGTCCATAATAGCTCAGGTGGGCTAAAAATCCCAGATGAAGTAGAACTAACATTGTAAAAAGGCAGCCAAATCCGTATATAATCCTCCAGTGAAAATGAAGTGCAAAGACAACACACAAAATTAGACATAATGTCTATTTCATAGGTAGGGACTGATGTTCCCTACCAGATGTTGACAATATTCTAAATATTTCTCTGTATTTAAAAAATAAAATGAAATTAAAAATCATCAGTATCTTTGTTGTCTTCAGAGAAAAAAAGCTTAACTAACTTTCATTACAGGCTAGAGAGACAGGGACACAGTTTTTTTTTGTTTTTGTTTTTGTTTTTGTTTTTGTTTTTTTTTTCCTCCTCTATTACAACAGATTTGTTCCTGAAAACATGGGTAATGATGAATTTAGAAACTAATCAAGAAAATATTCAGAATGAAGATTAGAAGTCATCCCATTAGTCTGCTGAAGCCTGTCAAATCTTGACAAGCAATGCAGTAGGGTAAAACATAAATGAAATCATATTTCAAATGAACATAACAAAACTGTGATGTGAAATAATATTCTTCAAATGAACTGAACATGGTAAAGAACTATAGGTTCTCTGTTTCTTTAACACAGAAGAAAACAGAAAACCTTCCCCTCTGTAATTTCCAAAATTATTTTCATATTTTATTTGCTGAGTGTCTTTTTATTGGCTCATGTGCCAATAGAATCACCCTGTCTTGTATTTCAGACTAGAAAAATAGAAAAATGAGGTTTGATAATTACATGAGAAAAAAAAAAAAAAAGCTATTTGTTGCTGTGTTGTTTTTTCTAAACCAGCTCCTTCTGCAGAGTCTGTGTCAGTCAGAGAAACCCCAAATGAGTCTACAAGAGTAGGCAATAGGGAGTGCTGAAAAGTTCATTGTTGGTACCTAGAAGATTATAAAGAGGTGAATGTTATTTTTTTTTCCTCAAGTCCTTTGGTATGTTTTAGGTTGCCAAGAAAAATTACACTAAACTGAGTGTTAAAACTTAGTCAGACTTGTCAAGTCTTGAGATGCCTGTAAGAGATTGACGTGAATGCTTTCAGCTTGGCTCAGTCACTGTTTTATCTCTCTGAAGCCATCTGAAAGCAAATCACAGAGAAATATGCAGAACAGGAAAGTGAAATTTTGTCTCTGTATTATTTTACTGCATACCTTTTATTTTCCTTCATTCTCAATACTGATTTTGCTGGCCAACTTTCTAGCAGCCTCTGAGTAAAGGATAGTAGGTCTAATCAGCTGTTGGATTACTGAGTATGTTTTAAAATGTTCTGGTAATTAATAGGTTGTGAAAAAAATAAATAACTTGCACACTTTTTGTTGTTGTTGTTGTTCTTTCTGAAAACTCCTTTCCTTTCTGAATAACATTTCTATTTTATTCAATTTAGTTTTAGTTTTTCACCGAGTACAGTCAACAGTCCCATTCAGCTCATAAATTGTAGGAGTTCAAAAAAGTTCCCAATTTATTTTTAAAACTTGTAAAGGCTTGATATTTCATTTATCCTAATATTCTAGCAACATATATTTACTAGAGAAGACAGTAAATAATGGAAGAAGCTCCTGCAGAAATCTTAGGGGCTTTAACAGGTGAATAGACTGTGACATGAAATCCGTCCGTTTATTACGGTGGTTGCTTTTTATAAAATAACAACAACAAAAAATACATAAATAAATTTTTCATCTAGTTAAAAGAGCTTGAAAAAAGCACTAACCAAGCCACTTAGTGGAGTCATGTATTGTTCATTTGGTTTTCATGAATACTTGATTTATTTTTTCTTTCCCCACTAAGACTGATGAATTGAACTCAGACATAGACTAGGCATGGCTTTACAGTAATCTGTGAACCCTTCATTGCCATGGTTATTTTTGAACTGCAACTAATTCTGTGCTTTTTTTTCTTATTTATTTATTTTAACACAGAAAAAAGAAAAGCTAACCTATTGGACCAACTTACCAATACCAGTGGGACCATAATTGGGGTGACGTCTTGTATTGTTATCATCCTCATTGTTATCTCTGTGATAGTACAGATCAAGCAGCCTCGTAAAAAATTTGTCCAAAGGAAAACAGACTTTGATCAAACGGTGTTCCAGGAGGTGTTTGAGCCTCCTCATTATGAATTATGCACCCTCAGAGGGACAGGGCCTACAGCTGACCTTGCTGATGTTGCAGATGACTTTGAAAATTATCATAAACTGCGGAGATCATCTTCAAAATGCATTCATGACCATCACTGTGGATCACAAGTGTCTAGCATTAAGGGCAGCCGTAGTAACCTCAGCACAAGAGATGCTTCTGTCTTGACAGAAATACAACCCCAACCTGTAAAACCACTCATTCAGCCCATGAACAGGAGAAATATCCTTGTCATGAAGCATAGCTACTCACAAGATGCTGCAGATGCGTGTGAGATAGATGAAATTGAAGAGGTACCAACCACAAGCCACAGGCTGTCCAGACATGATAAAGCTGTTCAGCGGTCAGTATCAATAGATTTTTGATGAAGACTATTGTGTAAGGACTTGATTGCCCAAACATATTCACTCTTTATTCAGTAAAGACATATTTGCTTTCCTATCTGTTTATTATTTAAATTTCTGTTTCTTGATAGCATATACCATTATATTATCTTTCTTTGTCTCTCTCTCATCCTCTGCTCCAGTTTCCTGGAAGCTTCTGTATCTGTTTTACCCTTCTACGTGATATCTTTCTTTTTCTTTTACTATTTTTTATACTTGCCCACATGCATTCATGCACTGGTCAACAGAGAACAAGTACGTTTTTTAAAAAACCAAAGAAGATTTTGTGCAAGTCTAGTTTTTGATAGAGCCACATGCATGTGGTTTCCTTGAAACTGAGGTGGCCTTGAATATCATCCACTGTTAGTCTAACATTTCAAAATCATTTTGATGTATGACACAATAATGAGAATCACTAACCTGGGGTAAGGAAACCCCTTTTCCCATAAAACATTATCTTTTATACAACAAATGAAAATATTTGCAAAAAGTTAATGTACCTGTTCCATTATTGATCACAGTATGTTTATACATATAAATATATATTAATTACAGTGTGAGACAGAATAGTAAATAGAGAATGATCTTATATTTACATAGAAGAATGTAGTTAAAAGGAATCTTTCTAATCAATGAAATAGTTGAGCATGATATTTTTAATAAAAGAGATATTTCTACTGTATATTACATTCTGAATGACTGTAAATATGAATGATTAAAAGTAAAAGAAAAAGAAAAGAAGAAAGAGATATGAAACATTTATTTGGAAAAGCAAAAAGAAACTTTTTATATATATTTGTGTTTTCTGTTGCATGCATAATTTATGCACTTCTTGTGACTGTTTACATGCTCTCCATATTTTCTTTGCACATTAAGGCACTTCTATCTTTTAAAAACAAGTTATTTGACTATTTTAACCTAACTGCATGCCAATGTAAATTTCTTCATGAATATTGATCAGATTATCAATTTGTGCATTTTATTAAGTATCTATATGCATATATTTCTTTTTTTTCTATGCAAACATTATTATTTTGAATGAAATAGCCATAACATTCCAGGTTCTGCCTCATTGGGTCTCTAAGCAAACATGAGTCTGAGTACAACACAACTAGGGTCTAGGAGACAAACTTGAGGTAAGTAAACATACCTATACAAAAAAATGAACCATCTGTTCCATTCCATTTTATTTGTTATGTTGTTAAAATGTCTGTTAGTCCTCAAGCTATATACCACCTTGTCCTTGCATGGAGAGAGCCATGTTTTAATAATGAGAAGATTGAAAATCAGACAGATGACCACTTCAGCACTGTAAACTATGCAAAATTAAATTCCTATCCTAATTAAATTATTACTATTGACTGTAGAATCAGTTAAATATAATTCCCCAGCCAAATATTATCTGTATTCTCAACATATCATAAAGATAGATGCTTTGCATGGCTCTAGAGTTTTAATTTATGAAAATAAAATTTAGAGTTCCAGCATGAGAAACTGTAAAATTTGGCAACCTAGCCCAAGCCATGAAGATATAGAACAACTTGTATTCAGTTTGTTTTACTCATTCAACCTTGTGAAGTATATAGGAGTATAGGAAGAGTACATAAGAGAACAGATAAATTTAGAGATTCTGTAGCACTAATGTTAATGTTTGATTTTTTTTTTTTGAGTCTTTTCCTAGACTTTTCATTTTGTATAATTTGTTATCAACACTTAATAAACATAATCTCATATTTTATTGAAGTTATAAATAGCTGCTAGTCTGTCAATTTCCTTATATACATATCTAAGCATATATATGTATATACATGTTTACACATGCATATGTATATAGCAATTTTTTAATGGGAGAGATTCCATTAATGTTTCTGTTGCTTCCAGATAGTTTAGGTAAATATTTGTCTGTATTTCTCTTCACAGGGAGAACATATTTTAACTTTGTTTTGCTTTCAGAGAAACACTATTTATACAATCAAGGGAACTGTGAATGGAAAAATCTATAGTGAACTATTTCAGCTATCAGGAAGACAGAGTGGACATGTTTCAAATTTCATTTCACTGCCTTTATCCAAACTTAAAAATTACAGACATTTCTTACTTCTTTTGAAAGGGATTCCCACTGCACAATAATATGTTTATTTTGTAATTCGCTTGCTGGCCACCAAGTGTTCCTTAGTTTTTAAAAACATTATAAGGTTTACTGCAAACTTGAAGAAATTAACTCCTGACTGAGATGACTGAGACTGTCCCTACTTTTTTTTCTTCTTCTTTTTTTTTATTTTCTTCATTTTATTTTAGTTGATATGTTTTAAGTTTGTTATCTACTTGTTTGTTGTGTGATATGTGGAAGAAGATTACATTGAACTTTTGTTGTATGTACATTGTTTTCATTATATAGACTGCTTGAGAATAGTGCGCTCCTGGGTGATTTTGAACATGCTACAATGAAATGTGAAACTATCGACCTTGGAAACACCAGCTAGAGGTTTTATGGACTCTCTGACCAGCTATTCTCATATCATGACAAAATTCAGCAATGTTGAGTAAAATTACTAGAAGGCAATAAGACTTTCATTATTATACTTACCAGTCATTTCTCTTTTTCTATTTCTCTTTTCTTGTCATTGCAATTTAAATTCCCAATTTCAGGAACAATTTATTGAAATCAGGTATTTAGCCATTCATAATCACTTCAATAGAAATGTTTATTGGATAAGCATCTAGCAATATGACTGAGTTTGACACTGAGAAAATAATTTGCATGTATGTTACTGAATATTTGAGTTGGCAAAAATCCCCTTATTAGACACATTGTAAAAAAGCATGCATTCACAATTGTTGCTGTTACTGTTCCATTTCTGTGTCATATGCTTGCTACTTGTAACTTTTTATATAAAGATACATAAAACAATGTATAATAATTTCTTACCTTGAGTTTAATGTCAATATTTTCTTTTACTAATATTACAAATTTTGTAGAATTAATAAGTTTAACTGGAAAGTCAGACACATTGGAGAATCAGCTGCCTCGCACCCCTTACTTATTGAGACATTAATTTATTGAGATCTAATTGAATTCATATTACATAAAGATGATTGCTTAATTTCAATGAAAAGTTTTGTGAAAACATTTGGTTTCAATTCTGCACACTGTATTTTTTACATTAATATGTTATCAGGAAGTTTGTTTCAATGCAGCCTAAAAGCTGTTTTTTTACCAGTTATGCAAATATTATGGAAGGACTTCAGTTTTAGAGATGCATATAAACATCAGTTCCTCCTGCAAGATAAAATGCCATTCATAATTCAAGCCATAAACATCAGTAACCAACACTGAAATCAAATACAAAAGGTTAATTTAGTATGAAAATAGTGTAGGCTGAAAAGCCACAGTTATATAAATTTGAAAAACAAACAAATAAACAAAATCATTTTGTTTGATAACTCAATAACCATGCATGAAGTCATAGGACGATTATCTATTTAAACTGTTACCTTGCAAATTCTGTCTCAGAACAAATCCCAATCCTTTCTTAAACATATTGTGTCATTTCTGTTCATTTTAGCTTTTTTTTTTTTTTTTTTTTTTTCCCCCTGGTATTGCTGATAGGTGTTGCTAGTTTTACTGAAAAAGTAGAAATAATATCATGGATATCCCAAAAATATAAAAAGATGGGAGAAGAGAAGCCTTAGAATGCCAGCATAAATATATATATATATATATATATATATATATATATATCAAAAAGTTATCTATATCAGTTTTTATATATATAGAGAGTACATCCTTTACATAATTACAAATACAGAAAAGCTAATTTCTACAAAACATTTTCTACAAAAGCAATTTAGGAATTCCATAAAAGGAAGGAGGAGTTCAGGTATTTTGTCTCCTTTTTTGTACAGGATACAATAAGTTTTACATAACAGGATTTTACCTTGATTCATTTGTTATAACGCATAATCTGAAAAACAATCCTCCCTCCTTTACAGTCATTGAGAGCCATCTCTCAATTACATGGATATTTTTTTGCATGTGATAATATATTTCCAGATGTACTCCAGAATTCCAGATGAATTTCCAGTACTATATCCAGATGTATGGATCCATTTCCAACTTCATGTAATTTATATTTTTTTTCCTAAACTTTCCAACGTCTATTTCATCATCATTTCTTAAATATATTATGTTAAGATTTTTTTTTCTCACATTCATGTTTAAAATGGATACAACCATGCATCCATTAAAAAAACAAGGAAGTAGGAAAGACTTGCTGACAACAAATGTATATACATTCGCACACATTTATGTAATTTATAAATATTTGCTGATAAGATAGTGTATAAATAAATATATAAGGAGAAATCTAAATATGTGAATTTAGCTTTGAACTAATTACATTGGTCACCTAGAAAAATGCTAAAGCTGCTAAATTTTAAAGCTGCTAGATATTTAAGTGCCTAAATCTCACTGAAATGTACAGCTAGCCTGGTCTTTACTAATCATGTAGACAAGAAAATCCATTTTATTTTATTTTTTATTTTTTTTTTTTGCTGTTTGTTTGTTTGTTTGCTTTTTGTTTTTTAGTACAGTGTTGGCTGAGAGAACTGGAGACGGCATGGGTATTAGTACTTATGTAATACGCACATCCTTGCTTTCTTAAAGAAAAAATAATTATATCAGGGAAAATAAGAGAAAAACATTAAAACCTAAAATATAGCAATTCAAACTAAGATGGAACGTTTACTTGCTTACTTGCTCTTGGAAACTCCTCAATAAATAAGAGCTAGGTACCCTTACACAAAATTGTCATTATTAATGACAAAATAGGTTTATACTAGGGAAAGAGGGTCAAATTATACAATTAATTTTTAAAGAAATAAACAATTATAAATTCAAGCCAAATTAAAATTATAAAATAGAAAGATTTAATTTTGAGAAATTATATTCTGCATATAGTCAGTGTAAATAATAATCTAGTCTATTCTATAACAAAATAAAGAAAAATTTTTCTCAGTATCATGCAACAGTAAGATATCTTAATGTAATCTATAAAACGCATAATATTAAAATAAAAGGGATTGTCATTAAAAGTAAAAAGTTCGCCTTTCCTATGAGTATTTTTTATTATCATGAAGCCACTTTTTTAAAAAACAGAAAGCAACTCAAGCAAGTTTTTCAGTTTCAAATAAAGGGGATGCTCACAATTGCAATTTGAACACTCTACAAGGAAATTTTTACTTGTTCTATTATACCTTTTCCATTAATTGGGAAAAAATGGCAAAAAAAAAAAAAAAAAGGTTTAGCTTATTGAATTAACACAGTTACATGTATTTTGTATATTAATTTAGTAAATAACTGAATCAGATGAGTTGGGCTTGTTAGCTTAATGCATTTTACCTTAGGTCTGTTTTAAGATAAAAGTAACACTAGTAGTTATTAGACTGCTTTGGTTTGATTAGTAGGTGCAATGTGTGTGATGTATAGCCATGTTCACAGTATGTTTATTCCTTACATATTTTTTTAAAGATGAGTTTTTCCACCATGATGCATTGCCATATTGCTCACAGTTTTGCTTTTTTTTTTTTTTTTTCTTCCCTAGAGCCATATTTTTATGCATTTACTTTTATTTTTAGATGATAGTCTGAACAACCAGCCTCACCCATTTTTCTCCTATACAGGGAGTAAGGTCTTTCCATTTGTGAAGTCTTCTTTTCAACGTCATTACAAAATCACAGGAATTCCTTTTCCTGTAATTATACCTTTTCATTTTTTACAGATTGAAGAAAAAAAAAAAGTAAGAAAAGAAAGAAAAAAAAAAAACCTACATGGATCTGAGAAATGTTAGTACCATATTCTTCTATTTTTCTCCATTTTTCTACTTGATATATTCTCTCAAACCTAGCAAGGTTGTAACCAATGGGAAAGGTTTCCTGCTAGCACCAAAATAAGGCAAAAGCAAAGAAAAGTAGCAGAGAAAGGAATATAATTAGAATAGTAAGAAGGACTTTTTCTCACATCCATTCACAAATTTGTGGACACATTTAGCTACCATGTAAAAAATATCCATGTCCAGCTCCAAGATAACCGCATTACCTCTGCTTTATGGAAACATTATACTGCAGACAAGTTGGTCTTTTATATTTTCTTGTCTTCTGCTTTATGTGGACTCTCCCTGCTATCACACAGAGATATTCTAGTTAAGGGAATATAGATGAAGACTCTTTTGATACAAAGAAGGAAAAGTGCATCATTCAGAACTGTTAAACATGGAAGTTTGTATCTGAACTTGGAGTCTCTTATCTCCTCACTCTTGACTCAACATTTGATATGAAATCCTGGACTCATGGCTCTGCTCCTCTTCCTTATCATTACTTCAACATCATCTCTCTT
This sequence comes from Anas platyrhynchos, assembly GCF_047663525.1. Lineage (NCBI taxonomy): Eukaryota > Metazoa > Chordata > Aves > Anseriformes > Anatidae > Anas > Anas platyrhynchos. Next base: position 60,140,132 of record NC_092588.1, on the reverse strand, counting down.
TACTCTTTGATGATGATTTTATGTCATTCTCACTTTTACATTTCTTTTTTGTCCACAGTGAATTTAGTTTTGTTCCACTCTTTCCATCAAATTAATTGAAAATGCTGAAATCCTATTAGCTCCTTGACCTTATTGTACCCTTTCATTCACCTGGCTCTGTCCCATCTATCACTTCAGAGCCATCTTAACCTTATAATAGTTACCTTTAATTTATATAGCACAACAAAAGCCATAAAGATGTATTGGGAAGGTCTTGAGTAAAGGTTTATTAAGGATACTGGGTTTGTATCTTAATGACTGGGCCTCAGTGTTGTCTGGGCTGCCCACCTCTGGACTGGCATGCTTGCTCCTGCTATAGCCGTACCTCAATGTGCTGCAAAGAGGAACTCACCTCCACCTATTCCCTTCTCCCAGTGATACCTGCACTACTGTTAAACCAAATTTTGCTTCAGGCACTTCTATGTTTTATCCTATTTCCCTCAACACAACATAAATCACCATCCTAGTTTCTTTTACTTGTCTAATAAAACACATTTTTGCTGCAAAGCCTTACAAACATCAGCCAGTGGTATGGCAGACATAGCAGCAGCAAGGTAAGAACATCATTTACTGGGAGCTGCTGCTTCCCTTTCATTTTCCTTCCCAGGAGAGAATCATGCTGATCTGCAAGCTCTGTGTCACCATAGGAGAAAGGGAAACCCTATACAAACTGCAACTGAGAGTACAGATTATCCAAATGCTCATGATAAAAGATGGAAGCAACAACATTGCTCAGATTTCATTATCAAAGTAACAGGCCTGACCAACACCATGCATAAACATTGCGTCTCTTCATTCTCAGATAATGGAAGACTGCTGTGAAATTCTGCTTTATCCCAGGCAGCAGGACACCACAACTGTGAGTACCGACTCTGTGCAGTGCTCTGGAAAGGACTTAGCAGCTTCTTATACAAGTGTAGGCAGACAAGGATTTAATGGGAGTATAGGAGCATTCCTGTGATGCCACATGCAGCACATAGCTCTGCAATATCTACTTGTTTAATCTTTTTAAGCTTACCTTTCTTCAATCCATCCTCCTCAGCTTCAGTGAGAGACAGTAAACAAAATCAACTTTTTTTTTGAAATGGTGGCTTCACTGGAAGGTGGTCATTTGGCATTTAACAGTATTTATATATGAAAGACAACAACAATGTGTGCTGAAGCTATTGTAAAACAAAAATATTTGGAGTTTTTGCACAGATCCTCAATACAGGCTAAATGAACCATTCAGCTGCAACAACTGCATCAGTAAAGGAAGACGCCTTGCATCTGAGATTTTTCTAATAGTACTGCAGGCTCTGATTCATGACCTATTCACATCATCCCTCTTGATCTTACTTTTCTCTCTTCAGTGAAAATTTTAATTAGGAAAAAGCAGTTTGTTGGAAGTGAATAGCTTTCACTGCCTTTAGTGAAGAACAGAATGCAATTTACATTGGGGAAGGAGAGCTTCATTCCATGATTTTTTCCTTAGTGTTAAAGGAGTTCAAAATCAGTGAAGATATAGGTGAGCTGCTCTTTCTCTTTGTTTAACAGATCAGTGATTCAAAGAAAATGTAATGTTTTATGCTTAACTAACCCCTTTAAGGTAGAAAAGTAAATGCCTTTCTAACTTTTTCACTCCCACATTTTACTGGATATTTTGGTATAGAAAATGCATTTGGGGTGGTTTTGTTCGATACTCTAAATGCATCTGGCACCTACTTAGACCAAGGTTGAAGAAATTCCTCCTGCAGACAAAAGTGTAATATTTCTTTACTTTCATGACTGAGGCCCAGAGACTTGTGCCATCATTTGAGAGTAACTTTAGTGCCATAATGGATCTTGTTAACTTTTAGTGTGTTGGTGGAAAATCTTCACCAACCTAGGCAAATACTGAATATTTTGAGATAGCTATTAATAATAAATACTTTTAGAAATAATGCAAGTATAGGATCTCCACTGGTAGTGTCATCATCACTTTGATGACTGAAAAAGAGGAGTGACATTAATTTCAAGAACTTTCAGTTCTTATCAGAAGGGAGCAAAAATGATGTGACATCATAAGTGTTTTAATATGTGTGATTTTTCTCCTTAAATTCAGCTAGGATTCTTAGTTTTAGTCCTCCTCTCCCTTTCCTAATATAGACATGTTTATGTCAATTTGGTGACTCAAAATAAAAATTAAAAATCAACAAAACAAAACAAAAACATAAAACTACACTGTGGTACAATGCACAGCTGTTTTTTTTTTTTTGTTTTTTTTTTTTTTTAAGTGCTATAAGATGTCATTAGAGTTTAGCTGAATCACTTAATGTACTGCTGGAAAATTATTATATCCAAGATGCATAAAAACAGAATTAGAAAACTACTCTGGAAGCTCTGCATGATTTTACTTCTCTCAGTTTTATTATTCAACTGGCTTTGATCAAAAGACAGAAAGCTCAACAAGCATAAACTTTTATAGAAATCTCTACAGGGACATAAACTTCATATAGCATAATGTTTTAAACACACATCTGTTTTGAGTATATGGAGAAAAGAAAGAAAACATTCAGGAACTTTTTTAATGGTTTGAGAAACTGTGTGGTTCTTCTGACTCTCAGAACTAGTCAAACAGAATTTGCATAGGTTCTTGTCTGCATAGTTGGTACACCATGGTTAACAAAATATCTAAATAAGTATAAAATCAATATTTAGGAAGCAAGAGAAGAAAAACATGGTAAAAAAGACTGTTGAGAAGTATGGTGTGTGACTTCAAACCTATTAAATACTACCCTAAAATACTGTAAAACTTGACACCTCCCTTTGTTTTTAGTTTTACTGTAAGCCTTATAGTTTAAAGCTGCTACACACTAAGAATGTAGTATACAATGAACCCACTAACAAAACTCTTTGATTACTGAGGCTCTTGGTCAGCTCCTGAATCAAATCTTGTCACCCAGTCTGTGACAGTGGGCTCACCGCCCTTTGTTGCTGATGACACTAAATTGGCTAATGATACAGATGTGATGTTCTTTGTCTTTGTGACAGACTTTATTGCTGACTTTGGTGGCACTTTCAATTCTAACTCCAGCTATGATGATAACAACAGAAGTTAGTGGGTAATGGAGAACTTGTTTCAGTTAAGCCTTAACCATACACCCATCCATATCAACTGTATCTGCCTCTATATTTTAGCAGTCAAAGTAGAAATAACTAATTAAATTTAAAACAAATTATTGTTTATTCATATACTATTTATTATTTATTTTAGTTAATTATTATTAAATATTTAAAAATAAATTTTAAATACATTCTATCATCCTGTCTGGGTCTTCTTCAGCATTTTTGAGACATATTCACATCTGAAGTATTTCTTGTTGAATACCATGATTCAAAGGACACTTTGTTTGAGCACAAAACTCTTAACATATTTTTATTATTTATTATTATTATTTTTTTTTCCTGAGATTTTAAGGCCCTCCAAGCCAATCAGGAACTGCTATACTGTTTGGGGCTGACTTGTTAATGATGAGTATCAGCTGGGTCAAAAGAGAGAAGAATAAACTTTGCTTATGAAGATTGCTAAATTATTTTCTCAATGTGAAGAATGACCTGAATACTTGGATCCTCCATGTGGATCTTCCCAATATTAGGGGAAAAAAGAAACTAAAGTTCCAGACCCCTAGGTTTATGCTATAGTTTCATTTCTTCCACATTAAAACTAGTTATCCTAGTTATCTTCATTTGCAAAATAGAAACAGGAGAAAGCGGAAAGTCAAGTGGCTGCTAAGAAAAAACACTGAAAAATACAGCAGTGGTAAGTAAATCAATTATTGTACACTTATACATACAAATAATGTACAACATGCTGTGAAATGGGACCACTTCTGTTTCTGCTGGAGAATTTGCAAATCATCTAGGTTTATTGGTTTTGGTTTTACACTTGGACAAGACATTGGCTGACAACTTTTTAATTATGTTTATTTCATATAGTTCTAAGAATTATGAAATCTCTACATTCCGAAGTAGTCAGAAAACTCAGACACTTTCTGCTCTACATATTTTATAAATCTTTATAAAAGAAACAGGATCTATGCTATGGAATTATTGTTGTGCCTTGCAAAACATTGCATAGATATGGCATCTAGCCAGTACTGTAGTCATAATACATTGTCTGATGGAGAAAAATACAATGATCTAAAACAAAGTCACTTACAAGATCTATACAACCTTGAAATGTTTAAGTGAAAAGTCAGTGCAGAGTTATTTTTGAAGAGCTTGAGTTTGTCCTTTTTCATATGCGGATGTCTCAAATGATTAGAGGCATTGTGAAGGATAAAGGGAGAACAAAAACATAATCCAGATTTTTTCTTTCATGATAATAGTATTGCTTATCTCTATATCTGCTGCTTGGGTGATGTGCTGTTAGGAGAAAATTCTGTGCTGATACAGGCTTTTGATAGTTACATATAATGCTAATGCTTATACAAGCCTCCCCTAACCTTGTTATTGAAGGTTTTTAAAATTCATAAGTCCAATAAACATTTTATCAGAATATTACAGCATTTTGTCTTTGCTGTTTTCAACAGAAAAGAAACTCCAGATAAAAAATTTGAAAGAAGCTTGAGTTTGAACAAAGGTCATGAATCTCCCCTTAAATCATGCATGAAGAGGAGTTTAACACAGACTAATTTGTAAAATGTGGTGCATACGCAGACATATGCAATCAGTTTTGTAATATAGCATGCTTTCCATCATTTAGTATGCATACTTCACAGGTACGTGGATACTTCAGAATGAACACAAGGGTTTATGTGTCCCCAGACAGCAGTAAGCAGTCATCAGATTGCTGAAAATGGCAAATGTTCCCAAGTTAATGCTGTAAGTATTTGGACTGATATTACACATAGAAGTTAGACTGAGAAATACAAAGAAAACCTCTCATCCATTTCCAGAACATTTCATGCTTGGCATTCCAAAATGTATTTCATTTCCTATGATAATGAACATAAATTTAAAAGATTTATTAGTTCACTTGCTGAAGTTGCTTGTAATGTTTTATTTGGGGAGGTGGGGGGGGAGATGAAGGAGAGAAGAATATGTAGTTAAAATGTCATGATGCTTAGAAAACATCTGCTCTACCAGATCATGACTAAAATATTTTATTTGTATTTTGCTATAATTTGTTATACCTTTCAATTACTCTTAACGAATGTTATAAGCTGCTAGTCAAGGATATGTAATATCTTGAAACTGAATCTTACTTCAAGAAGAACTTCAATGGGTGGAATACCCACCAGGATGAGATGAGGAGAACCAGAGGGAATTATGGGTACAAATGGTTTTCTCTGCAAAAAATTCTACATGTCTGCTGTAATCTTTAATCTCAATGTATGTTTGAAACCAAAGCACTGTAAAGAAAGACCCTCATCTGTAAAAGATGCTCTTGCTGACATCTAAGGGAATATGAGATGCAGATTCAATCTCTCTCTCTGTTAGTCTTCTGTTTTGTTAGCAAGTTGTTGTCTGCATTAGTTTTCACAAGTAGAATTGGTCTCTCCTTAAACTGATCCATGAGGTTTGAACCTTAGTCTCCCACATGAAATAAAATGGTCTATAACCACTGGGCTAAGGATTTATGCTCTTCCCTACTCCTCTACCTTAATTTTCCCTCTTGTTCTAATGAATGGTTGTTTTTAAACAGAAAGAAGAATAACTCTCATAACAGTAATCTGACAAAGAACTATGGAAGAACAGCTAGAGCTGCATTTGCAGGCAATTAGTTTTAGGATAATTCATTACACCTGTTTCTTGAATTGCTTGAATTGACAGATTTGGGTAACAAATCTGAAACCTTCCAGTTAAAGGGGAACTCTGATATTGCATCCATCTTTCCATGTTTCAGTTCTGCTAGTGCATTGAATTTAAATCTCCTGCTTCTGAGCCCTGGAAGAAAATCCCTACAGAAAATTCCCCAACATAATTAGATGGCCTTAGATAGCCTTCTGCCAGATCAGTCTCTCTCACAGATGACCTGGGACAAAGAGGTGGCAGCAACTAGTGGCAACTGGAGGAAGGAGACCCTGAGGTGGTGTTGGGAGAGGGCAAAGGAGGTCTTTCTCTCATCTATTATTATGTCTTTCATCACTAACAGCTAAGTCCTTTTGCATTCAGGAAAGAGGAGTGAAGATTTTTAAATAGCTCCTTCTTTTGTGAATTTAAAGTGAGACTGGTAGAGAGGACTGTAAGCACAGAAGGATGAACCCCTTTTTGTCAACTAATTCTGCATATTTTTCTGAGAATGGTTCAACAGTTGTTGTGTTAAAATAGAATTTCCTTCTCAGGAAGGTGTTTAGACAGTTCAGGTTTCAGTTCAGGGCAGGTTTTAGACACATACATTTCAAATGGAAAACTGAATGTCTAACTCCATTAATTCAATGAATTCATACTCAAAATTACTCTCCTCATAAGTACTTATTTCCTTTGATCCAGGTCAAAATAAACTCAATTACTTGTCTCTTTGACAGATTTCAATAAATCTTTGTTGTTTCTTTCTGCTAGAATAGACATGTGAAGGAAAGAAACTTATTTTATCTGAAGTCATTTATTCATTCAATTAGAACTTCATCTTGGCCCCACTGAACTCACTGGGCTTTTTGCCATGGACATTATTAAGGTTAGAATCAGAATCATAACACACAGTTTCTTATTTGTTGCAGATAACCAATTAAAATATCGAGTATCTCAAAGTGAATGCTTCTTTCTCTTCTACCTCTCCCTTGATATTGTGCTATTGCTTTTTCTGTTCTTCATTAAATTTTAATTAAGAGTTCCTTTGTTTGTAGGTAAAGAAGAGTTATTTTATTTTTAAACTTTTCAGAATATGTTTCAGTTTTGATGGTTTTCTAAAGACAGAAAAACACAATAATGAACATGACTTTTCTAGTGGAGACCTAATCTATCAAATGTGTTTGCCTGAGGATGAATGGGGAAAATAACGGGGATCTGAAAGCAAGCATGCCTTCTCTCTCTTACTCTAATTAAAAAAAAAAATATGCATTTGGTTAATAAAAATCATGTTTATCATCAAGCCTTTCTAGAGGAAATAGAAGCCTATTCTATTTTCTATCATGGAAACAAAATATTACTGATACTCAACTTTATTTCTGAAGTTGCATTCTTATTCATTCATTCTTCTTTGTAAACCTGTGAGATCAATTCTTATGAGTTTACATCATTGTCAACTAAAAATATTGCCTTTTTATGCAATTTGTGGCAGTGTTTGCTGTGGCTGACAGTACAAGTGAAAAGTATGTGATAACAGGGACTACGGATTCAGATAAGAGAGTGAAGGAGGAAATGTGGACCAAGCAATGTTTCTGAAAACATATTCTTATGCTGGTATGATCTGGAATGAAAAAGACAGATATTTACCTGAGTAGTGGAGAGGGGAGAAAAAAAAAAAAAAAAAAAAAAAAAGGAAGTATGTTGTTCACTTTGATTTGTTTTAGTGACTAAACTGTGACCAGTTTGTATTAGCAACTTATTGGGTTGCTGTGTATGTATCAGTACTATTGCATGGCTTATACATTAATTCATGTGCATTGCCCTCATTTCAGGTACATACATGAAAATCATAACTTTGATCTATGCAAAGATTTTACACTACAATTACTGACTTGGGTTTTGTTCAAGGCCAAAAAGATCAGTATTTGTCTCTCTTCTGTGTAAGTGCATACAACATATTGGTACATGAAGATGACAGTTGAAGACTTTGGTAGGCCTCTTGAAAATAATGAAAAATTGCATTTTTACTTTCATTTAATAACTGAAGAGGGAGAGAAGAGAAGAAGGAGAAACAAAAGCCAATCTACTTTTTTGCAAAAGTAACGAGGGACTTCTAATGGCATAAAATGTAGCTTCTTCTGCTTTAAAAACCTGATTTATAAAGTCTAAGGTTTTAGATGTGTTATAGCAAGCCCTACTCCTCATAAGAATGAAACTGTTCATTATTTACAAGGTTTTTCAATGAAAAAACTGCCTGTGAATTAATTCCAGCCTTGTTTATTGATTTCTTTAGGTATCTAAGGAATGTTACAAACTTACCAGAAATTTATATTTCCAATGTACACTGAAAGACGGAACTGCTAATATATATATATATTTAATATACAAATGTCTCTGCCTAATTTTTTGATTTTAAAACAAGCTTAAACAATACAATGGATGTCTTCATGACTTGAACTTTTCCTCTGATGAGGTAGTTTAAGCATCCTGTGTGCTTTAAGTTCCTTGCTGTAAGAAGCAGACAAGGAAGAATTTTTTTCAAAGCAGAATTGTGCTGTGAAATCCTCTCTAGCAGTGCTGGACAAATACTTTGTCTATCTGAAAACCAATGGGGGAAGTTTTCTATACATTGTACATCTTGGGCAATTTCTACAATTTGAATTTTGGGTAGTGTCACTACAAGATTCTAAGTGAAGGAATTTAATATTTATATAGTTAAATAAAATGGGGGCTATAAATCAACATATTATTTATAATCTAATAATCCAAGCTATTTAGGTAGTAGCCAACATGCCTCAGGCAAGCAGTTGCTAAAACTTGTTTGAAAAGCCTTGATATCTGATAATCTTACTGATGATAGCCACAGTTATAATCTGAAAAGTCATAAATGGATATTCTCAGATAATTTGAAAGATACATCAAGGCAAATTAACGGCTTTTTTTTTTTTTTTAAATAGATGTGAAAAAAATCTTTGATCTACTTTGGCTACAACAGCATGTAAATTGCTGTTTTTTTTTTTTTGTTTTGTTTTGTTTTGTTTTTGTTTGTTTTGTTTTTTTTTTTCAGCTGATCCAGGTGGTTGGAGGCTTTCACTTTTTCCATTAAATTTTAGACTATGATTTGAATGAAATAGGATTGACTAGACATTACACAAGAATGAAAGGAGGAAAAAAAAAAAAAAGGGAGCTTGTACTTCATTTGTTCAGTGAACTTTCAATTTGGGTTTGTTTTGTGTTAGTAAGTATTAGATTCTAAGCTGAAGTAGTGAATCTCATCATTCTCACAGAATGCCTGAAGTAAGAAAGGACCTCTGGAGGTCATCACCCATGGCAGGTTGCCCAGGACCATGTCCAAGTAGCTTTAGAAGATCACCAAGGAGGGAGACTCCATAACTTCTCTGGGCAACCTGTGCCAGTGTTCTATTACTGGGAGCTCTAGAGAAAGGCAAATTTTACTTTGCCAAAAAAAATTGCAATATTTGTAAGTTTTACATACCTTTATTTTACAGCAAAATCAGCAAAGTTTTTTAATTCAAAAAGAAAGAGAGAAATCCAGAACATCCAATAACATTCATAATTATAATATTCAGGTGTTTTGTTGTCTGACATGATTCATACTATGGATCCAAATATAATTTTTTTCCCATACTTCATAAGAGTTCTTGGATTAGCAAGTTTGTGATTACAGTTAAGCAAAATTAATATACTTATCTGGAAAGGTGGTATATTTTGATGAAGAGATTTAAGACCTCATTTTTTTATATCTGAAATTAATTAGTATAAATATTATCAAGAGGTTATTGAGTTGCTTAAAGTTAAACCTAAGTGGTGTCACAGTGTTACAGAAATGGATCTGATACCTGACGTAAAAATGTTTATCTATATTAATGCAAAGGCAAAAAAAATTTTTCAGCTCAAAACTTACTTTAAATTTTTCTATCCCACTAGCTTAGTGGGAGGACCATTATGTCACTTGTTTTATTTTTCCATTCATTGATCACTGAATATGTTGATCTGTTAATAGTAAAGCCTGTTGAATCTACAATAAGTTTACTTTTTTTTTTTTTTTTTTTTTTTTTTTAAGAGATAAAATATATCTTTAGAAAGATCTTTATTATATAGTGCACAACAGCCTGGATGATATAGATATATATTTGAACTATTGTTGTCAATATGAATAAACAAGGTAAAATAATAAGTATTGCTAATGGCAATTTAATGAAAGACTAACAATAGATAACATGGGGTTCTTGAGTTCATTTGGAATGTCTGATTTGCCCAATGATTTATTAGAAATAAAATTTTAAATAAGAAAAGCACAACATATATTTGTTTCAGATTTTTATTTTATATAAAACTGATCACATATATATATTTGTATCTGATTTATTGACACTGTAATAATTCCATTCATTTACTATCAAAGCTTATACTAATATAACATTATTTCAAAATTTATATCTGCAAGTTCAAAAAACTTAGAGGTGTTATTACTGTTTGTAATGTTAATAACTTTCTGCCATTTTCATTATGAACTTATTGTGCTTTGTCGTGAAAACTGAGAAAACACTTTGAGAATCTTTGTACCATGCTTTGTCTGTTAGCTTAAAAAGAAATAAAACTAAAACCCTTAAATATTTAACTGCATTATATATAACATTTTAGCTTCTCCTGTATAGCCAGCCATTATGCTGACCTCTCCAAAACAATTGTGTTGCATTTGTTCATTGATCAAATTAGAGCCTACACTATGTTTCTGAAGCATATATGTTCAGGACAACATAGATTTCTTTAGCTTCACTTGGTGTTTTCTCATTAGGATGCCTAAAGATTTCTACTGAACTGGTGGGTTTGTCTATAATTAGGAAATGAAAATGCCCACAGTTTAAGTTTTCTTATCACCAAAAAAAGGCCTCAGCTTCATCTTTCAAATTTCAGTGGACTGCAGTCTAAAGTGAAATTGATGGGACCTTAGGTACTCCAGGCTACTGGACAGTCATCTTATTATTAATGAAGAGACTGGACTTAGGGCATGATCCAGAGCCCATTGTAGTCAATGGGATTCTTTTTCCATTGACTTCAGCGGGGTTTGGATCAGGCCTTTACTTCCTAAAATGAATAGACATCTAGCAAAAGTCTGCTCTAAGCAAGTGGCATCCTTTCCTCAGACCTTAGAAGATCTTGAAGATATATAATAGTTGTGATGTGATTGGCAAAATGGTTATATGTATGGCTCACTGCTCGTATTCAGAATATGAATCAGAATCGCATTCAGAATACTTGATCTAGAAAGCAGAAATTTATGTTCATATAATAAACTTGTAAATTATGAGAAACAATGCAGATACATATCTAAGTATTTCTTAGTTCCCACAGGACAGGGGAGAATTTAAGTTTTAAATTTCCAACACATTAGTATGTGAATACTTGACATACAGATATAAAACTATTAGTAATATCACTAGACACTTGACTTTCTGTCACAAGCATTTTAATAAAAACTACTAGCACAACCAAGAGTTGTATATTTTATGAGAAGTGACCATTTTCAAAATGTCTATATATATGAAAGGAATTTAGATGTTACAAATTGAAGGAAAAAACTTTTTAAAGGAAAGATTTCTTTAAAAAAATATCTTAGGGAGATAAAAAGATCCTTTTTTTTTTTTTTTTTTTTTTTCCTCTGAATAACTTCAAAAATTTTTGCTAAAGTGAAGAGCAAGTAGTAAAACTAAATTCTCCCCTACCTCTTGAACCCATTTATATTCAAATGGAAAAACAAACAAACAAAGAACAAAAAAAATATGTATCAAGTCATGTAAATGTGTGAAATCCTGAATGCCTGGGAGCACAGACTGAGCTAATGAATTCAGGGCTTTTAGCTTCTTATTCTTGACATGTCTGATTAAGACATCTGCAGGACTGTCTCAACATCTGATCTAGTTGCTCAAGATCTCTCTTGTAGATTGTGTGGGCACTTTTGTAGCAGAAATCTTATCATGCTCATGAAGTTATTTAAAGTAGATCTGATGAACTAAGTCCCTAAACCACATCCCCTCTCCACTGATTATGAAAAGCATACATATGACAATTTAAAAATACGTCTGCATTTGAGCACATGATTTGCTTCTGCCTTCTCCAGTTGATATAAAAGGAGATCCTTAAACCTCGTGACAAGGACCAACAAAATTCTTGTACTCAAGGCTAGAGTACTCAAAAGATGTGTAGTTGGACTTCTGGTTTTGGCCTCTGGACTTCCAGGAGTCATTATTGTAACAGTGAGAAGGCTTGGACACTGCCAATCATAATTTCCATAGCTCTATGAGCTATAGAGCTCATAGCTCTATAAAGCAAGTAATTTTCAAAGGCAAGAAGAGGGAGCTTGAAAGATTTCTGCCAGATGTGTCCAGACACTTCTGATACTTTCTCCTTTTTCTCCTTCTGCATAATGGTGCTCATGTCCTTCCATTTCTGCCCAAAAACTTGAAGTAATCACTTTCTGGTACTTTGGAGAAAAGTCAAACAAAATTTGTCTCTTTTTATCAGTGTTTCATCTCCCTCTCCTAGGCATACAGATATGCACAGAGTGAAATAAAATGACTCTGAAACTCTTGTTCCTTCTGGCACCTCTGAAGAGAGTAACCTGTAATTTTTAGCTAGCACAATCTTCAAAAAAACTAATCATTTCTGGTGAACAAATAGTAAAAGGTGGATTCTTGGCACATCTGAGGTGGTTCTCTACGATACTTCCATAAACCATGAATCCTCTGGCTGACTACAATGGGACTTTACAGGAAATGGAGCTGTTTGAAAAATCTGTTTTAGAAAGAGAATAATACAGTGGGATTCCTAAATAATTCTTGTCTTTTCCCATTAGAAATGGAAGGCATTAATTTTATCATTAATTCACAGAAATTTCACAGAAACTTTATAGTCAAATAATGCATCTTAATTAGCATCACTGATATTTTGCCTGCTAATGTGTTCTCTTATAAAAAGTGTTTCATACGAGGTGACTCTTGTGATAGTTCCTATTTCTCTTGATTGATGTGAGCCTAATTGACCCCGTTTGTGCTGTTAACAGTGTTTTATAGGTCAACAAGACTCTCTGAACACTGGAAAATTGCACCATTGTGTTTTGCAAAGTTATATCCTGTGTGGGCAGACTGGCGTTACTGTAGATTATGACACAACCAAACTGCAAATCTGTATATATAAATTGTAAATATATTCCTGAGGTTCACATTGGGTTACTAGATATTTGAAAGTTGCTCTTATATTATAGTTTTCTAATAAAAATTGCACTTGTTCTTTTATTTTATATAGTCTCTTTGTTAAACAGACTTTGTTAAACACTTTGGTTTATCATTTTCTTATGGCTAGTTCTTAGACTTCAAGCAAGAACACAAATTATGTCTATTATTATTATGCCTGACATAAGAAATCTCTTTTCCTATCTTGCAATGTTGGTGGTATGCCAAGCTATATTCTTAAAACAACAACAAAACAAAACAAAATAAAATAACAATGACAAAAACCCCACAACCTAGGATCACATTGCTGAAAAGTTTTGGAATATTATTCTTTTATGTTATGTAAGTTACTTTTGTCATCTATATTATTGAATTTTAGTTCAGTAAAGCTGAGTTAAAATATGAAAGCTACAGGCTAGAAACCTTTCATCAATATTGGCAAGAAAAGTTACTCAGAGAAACCACTTGTACAAGTAAGAATAGGGATTTGAAGGACTATCTGTGTGAGTGATGTTATAAAAGAAGAACCACATTTAATATTATGGATAATGACACATCTTCAGCTTGAAAAAGTTTACATATTTTTCTACAAAATGTGATAATTTAAAAATTATAAGGAATTATAAGTAAACCTCCCTTTTTGATGTCTACCTAAAATAAAACACTTTCCCTTTCCTCTTCCATTTTTCTTCCTATTTCCCCTTCCTATTCCCCATTTTTCTTCTTTGTGAAACAAATATGACATACAAATATGACATACAAATATGAAATGCTAGAATTCATTCAAGTATGATGTTGATTATGTGGTATACATGTATTACATATTGTTTCTACTCAGATAGGATGCTCTGCAGAAATTTTACATGTTATCTCTAGAACTTTAAAATATCTACTTGTAGATCACCTCAAACTTGTCACAGTCTTGTCTTTAAGAATCTTTTAAGAATTGTTAACTATGTAGCTATCTTTAAAACCATCAATGTTTTGGATACATCAGGATACTGATGACAGGATACACCATCCTGCTAGTTTCTCACATCAAAATAATGTTTGTTCATTAGCAGAGAATACAGATGCAATGGCTGAACATTAGAAAACCATTCTGAAGGGTAAGTTGGCAAAGAAAATTAACTGAAAATTATGAGGAACTGAATGGCTATAAAGGTTTGTTATCTCATTGATTAAAGTTCACTTAGGAAAATAACCCAAATACATGCAGAAATATAACTCAACCTCTTATATATAAAAGGAGAATGAATGTGTGCTGATATGGAAATTAATTGTCTAAATAACCATTACACACAGGGGTATTGAATGAAGCATAGTTTTTGGCAAACATGATTGATTTCTCTATATTGCCATTTAATGATTTAAATAAGACTATAAAACAAACCATTAATGTGAAGAGACGTCTTTTATGAGTGCTAGAGAGTCAAAATTGTTTTTGTACACAATGTTGTGTACTTTTTGTACAAGTTGTTTTGTAACAAAAGTTAGAAGAGAAACCAAATCAAGACCTCTTAACCTAAGAGCATACATCACATGAGCAGAATAATTATTATGATTCAAAGTTGAGTCTCAAATATATTTATGTAATTGTAAATTAGTTTCATTGCTCCTAGCTGGTATATCCCAAGGTACTACTGTGTAGAGAATCCTGCATATTGAGAGCCTGAAAGAAAATCTCAGTTACCATGCTCACTTAAATATGCAGGGAAAAAATGTTATTCTTAATTGAGCTGTGGAAATGTGATACACACAGAAACACAGGCACACAGTCCCTGCCCACACACATGGATGATACTTTTACTATTCACTGTTTTGATGATTCAGATTCCGTACTTCTGATGTACTTTTTGAGAAGGGAGGATGTACTTTTTTGAAGGGAGATCTTCCATGAATTACACAGACAGCAGATAGAGATTTGATTTTGGTACATGTAAGAATAAATTTAGGAACAGCTAAACTACAGTTTCTGTAGTATATAGCCCTAGAAATACTTGCATGATGGTACAGGATACAACATGATATATATAACCTAGCAGATATATACCTAGCCTGGTAACCTGCATTGTTGGCTCTGTTAAACCCCTGTCCTGGAGAGGACATCATGCAGCCTGGTCAATTGTGGATCTACCATCACCTCTTTATTTTGATGCACAAAAACAGAAACCTGGATCTTTCAAAGGTTTCATTGTGCATAAGAACTGTATTATTTAAGTCACTACAGTGGGCCTGTCATATTACTCCTGTAATTATCTTAGTATCATAGTATGGTTTGGGTTGGAAGGGACCTTAAAGTTAGTTCCAACAGTTCCGACCCCTCTGTCATGGGCATCTTCCACTAGACCAGGTTAGACCAGCCCCTTCTAACCTGGCCTTGAACACTTCCAGGCATGGAGCATCCGTAACATGTCTAGGCAACCTGTTCCAGTGCCTCACCACCCTCACAGTAAAGAACTTCTTTCTAATATTCCTTATTATTCTTAATTATTGGATTATTGAATTATTCTTAATCATAGAAACTATCAAAAATAAATATTTTAATGTTATTTTTTCCACATACTTAATAAATTATTATCACTAGTAAATTCTGGAACTGATGTATATATATATTGTTCCTAACTGTCACAAACTGCCAGATGAAGCTGAAAATTATTAATGTGATACAAATAAGGTGTTGAAGATGATATGTTGTGAAGTAGACAACTACTGCAATTATTAATTTAAATTTATATCATTATTTGATATCAGTACCACTTAATGTCCCTGACTAGCACTGAAGTTGCATTTTTTTTATTTAATTATTATTTTCATAAAGAATTATCTGCCTATCTATTTGTTAGGGTATATTAGTTTGGAAACAAAGATGATGAAGTGTAGTTCAGGTTTAGACTAACAGACTAGAATATTTTTGTTTTAGTCTCTGCAATCATTAAAATCTTAAAATTGGACAGGGAAGAGATATGTTTTTGATAAATTACTTTACTTAAAATAGACTTCTATATTCTGTGAATCTTCTATATACCATTAAAAAACAGGACATACTTTTGTAAGTCTTGAGAGGTGAGCATTCAAACTTATCTTTTGCTTTAAGTCTCTCAAAATCTTGCCAGGTAATGAGGAGGTAAAGGTTTCAACAAGGCTCCTTCATTTTGTCAGGGTCTCATCTGTCAGTGTGCGTGTGTTCATCTTAAATTCCAAATGTTTAGTTTATGTCACTCTTTCTTTCACACTTCTCATTTATATCTTTTTTTCCAGGAGTGACCCAGAGAAAAAATACCAAAATGGATCAGATTTTGCATATTAATTGTCACAGCTCTAACATAAAAGCATAGATCCTTTAAGCCTGTGGATATATTGAAAATATTGTATTCTTTCATGATACCAGATGGTTTCTAATTACTGAGGCAGTTGCCTGAAAGAGAGTTTTTAGTCACTGACAAACAACTCACATCCATTTGCATTTAAATGTCTCTCAGATGTGACTAATAGCTTCACAATACGGTGTCAGTAGGGACGTAATTCTACACTTCAGTTCTATACAGTAGGTACACATTTCAGTGTACTACATTGCTACCACATGTAGCTTGTCTAAAAAGTGAACACTTCTGATTGAGGTCTGTGGCTCTAATGTGATGAGTGGTTACCTGCTCCTTTATTCTTCGGAACAGCTTCCCAGTCCAATAAGCAAACCTTTATCTTAACACCAAACATTCTTCTGACAATCTCTTACACCTTTCATTTTAACTTTCTCAGGGCTAATATGGTTTTCCCTAACTAAGTGAATGATTTCCAAGTACTACAGAGTACTGTGCTGAAAAAAGTCTTCCTCTTACATTAAAGCAGAGGTAAAAAAAGAACATTTGTTTATGTAACGCTTTCATCATAGCATTACCAATACAGATTGATTATTGCATTTCATGTGCAAACTGACTGAACTTTGGTTCAAAAATGATTTATCTTTGAAATAGGTTAACTTTTAATCTATAGAATAGATTATACAAAACTGAACTTTGCTTCAAAGGTAACAACTTCACTGTGTTGCTTGCAAATTCTCTGTTGACAAAAAAAAATTGTCTGGAGAACATGTATAATATAAAAATATGGATATTTTAAAGTTTAAGCAACCATTGTACAGACTTGTACATTAGTGGTCACTGACACACAGAAATCGCATTAATATTATTTCAAACATGCTTCTGAATTTGACTAATCTAAGACTACAAATTCAGAGATAATTTTTTCTGATTTTTGAAAATGAAGTTGGCAGGGTGTCCATTAAATGAATGTGATTCTGTCTTCATTGTATATATTAAAAGGAAGTCTACATTATTTTTCTATATACAGAAGTTTCATTTGTTTGCAAATGTACCATAAGATTTTAAAAAGTATTTATGCTTATAATAATAAGTCATAAAGATGAGAAAAACACCAACTCCTGATTGTTCCATCATATCAGCTAATGGCATGAATTTACTTCTGCGAGCTCTTTTCAATTTCTGTTTCACTGATTACTCCATATATATATTTATATTGCTATAGCAGATTTACATATTGTTGCTGTTGAACAATAGCAATGTCAGCAAAACGCATGGTCACTGTCCTGAATCTGTACTAAAACCTATACTGATAAAAGAATTCTAAGATCTGCAGGTAATTGTTTTCATGTGAGGTATTTTTAAACTAAGTACTTTTAGTAGCTTAAGGTTTTAGCCCACAGAAAGAGGGGCTTTTCTGAAGCAAAACCTCTGTAATATTGATGTCGATATTACAAGGCTCACTGAACTCAACCACACCGGATTTCACCTCTGGTATTTATACTCAACATAGACTGAAGTAAACTCAACATAGACTGAAGTAAAAGCAAAAGCTTTTTCTACTTTTTTTTTTTTTTTTTTTTTTTTTGGGGGGGGGTAGTGGGGGTGGTATGTTGGATTTAGCCAGATATGATTGCATTCAGGATAGGATTGTTATCATGAGTGAATGAGCATGAATCATACACTAGATTGGGAAAATCAGCTGCTAGATTTTCCAGCACCTGCAGCTTTAAAAGAAATCTGTATTTTGCTGAGGCACATTATTATTGTATAATTGGAGACAGTAGTCCTACAGCTGCCAATTCACATGGCAAAGGCTGGAGGCTTGATACATCTGTGAGCAGTGGGATTTATTTTTTTTCCTCTACCTTCAGAATTGTTCTGGAATGAGCTGTTGGTCTTTTCTATCGTTTATGTATATCTTGTTTAGCTGAGTTACCCCTGCAGTCAGTGGAAAGCCATATGCTTCCCTGAAGAGTGGATCATTCCATCCAAAGGCAAGTGTGAAGAAGTGTGTGGAGAATGATTCATCTGCATTTTTTCTACCCATCCACTTTGAGGGGAACAAAAGACATAAGTAATATCAACAAGTCAAAGATTCAGAACTCTAATGATTCTTGTAAATGTGCTCTTCAAAATATCTTAAGGAAAAAATAGACATGACTAAATATAACTAAGTTTAAATGGTTCTCAAGACCTACAATCACAGAATGGTTGAGGTTAGAAGGGACTTCTGGAGGTCATCTGGTCCAAACCCCTGCTCAAACAGGGACACCTGTTTGACACAGAGCAGCTGCCCAGGATCATGTCCAGGTAGCTTTTGAAGGTCTCCAAGGAGGGAAACTCTACAACTTCTCTGAACAAGCTGTGCCAGTGCTCCGTCACCCTCACTGTAAAGAAGTTTTTCCTGATATACAGATCACCTTCAGTGTTTCAATTTGTGCCCTTTGCTTATCCTGGCACTGAGCATGACAGAAAAGAGCCTGGCTCCATCTTCTTTAAACCCTCCCTTCAGTTATTTATACACATTCATGAGATCCCACTGAGCCTCCTCTTCTCCAGGCTGAACAGTCCCAGCTCTTTGAGCTTCTCCTCATAGGAGAGGTTCTCTGGTCCCTTGATCATCTTGGTGGCCCACCACTGGACCCTTTCCAGTGTATCCATGTCTCCCTTAAAAGACAAATTATGATCAACAGTCTTTAAGATAAGTGGGAGAGAAGGATGAAAACAGTTTTCCTTGTCTGGAAAACTGAAAACTTTCCTATGTCTCCTTCATAAGGTGCAGGTTGTTTTTCCTTCCAGTAGCACTTTTGAAACTAGCTTTCTAAGTAGGGACGGTCAAGGGTAAAACTCCATTGATATCTGCCAGCCAAACTAGGTAGATATATACTCTGTATTGCTGTAGTGAAGTAAAAGTAGGCATCATCCCTTCCCGTTGTCTGGGAAGAGAACTGATCTAAGAATCTACACAAAATCATTGTTTACCCAACGTGTTGGTATGACTTACTTGATTCTAATGAAAAACTATTTTTGAAATTGGTGATGTGATGTGTCCTTTGAGGAGCTATAATTCTGCACTGATGCTGTGAAAATATGAAAATATTGGAAATTGATCCTAACTTGAATAAATGACATAAAAATCTAAAAAGGCTACATTGGTTTCTGGTGCTGTCACAGTTGCAACATCACCTGTCCAGGAAAAGGAGAAGGCACTCTAGTAGGTACTAAATATGATCCGGTGGGCAATTGAAGAAAAACAAGGAAACTGTAGAGCCAAGATCCAGGTCCCACATTAGGAAATACCTGTCTATATCTGACTATTAGCAGGGCTGAGTGCTTAGAAAGTATTCAGAGAAGCCCAGAGCTCATCTCTTCAGAACTAGCAACAACAATAGCATTTGCTAGGGTTGTTCTCCCGACAAAGTACCAGAATGAAATAATCCTTTGCATATATTAGACTTGCTTCCTGTTGATGGCAATGGAAATAGTTTGTAAAAATATGTAGCATATCTGCTTATATATTTTTAGGCCAGGTAACAACTATTAGTTACTTCTAGACTAATTGCCATGTCAGATCAAATGATCAAATGGAATCTATCTGAGAACAAGAGTCCTAAGACAACACCGCAGTTAGACATAGAATCATAGAATCATTAAGGTTGAAAAAGGCCTTCAAGATCATCTGGTCCAACCATCATCCTACCACCAATATCATTCGCTAAACCTAAGTTCCTAAACACCAGGCCTAACCTTTCCTTGAATAGCCCCAGAGATGGTGACTCCACCACTTCCCTGGACCCATTCCAATGCCTGACTACTCTTTCTAAGAAAAGTATGCTTCAAATTTTAACAGCTATGAAGCATTTCCAAATAAATAAATAAATAAATAAATAAATAAATAAATAAATAAAACTTTCCCCCAAAATCTTCACAAAAACTAATTCTTGAAATCCTTAAGACTAAGTTATATAGACAAGAACAGAGAATTTGTCTCCCCTCCAGCACCCAGGCTGAGCCATTATTTTAATATTCACCAATTATGAGGAATTTGAGAGTTAACTGGTCAGGAACAACAGTACACTAAATGTTAAAAGAATTACAATGAAATAATTACAAAAATCAATAGGGCAATAGAGGTTAGCTTAAAACAAGGAGTTAAAAAGTAATATTAACCTCAAAGTTTTAAAAAATTACAAATTAGTAAATAAATGGTTGTTATCTCAACTGTGATGACAACCTTATTCATAACAGACAGAATGAAAGCTTACTCATTATGGTCTACAAAAGCCTACTTTTTATACTTTTATATAAATAAATCTCAAACAAACAAAACCAAAGCAAAACAGAACAAAACAGAACAAAACAACAACAACAACAACAACAACAACCAGAATATTAGTGTAGATTGTTATGGAACAGATATAATACACATTATATACTTAATATTTTTGATAAAACATATGTGATTTATAGATCAAAGAGAGCTTTGGGGAATATTTTGGGGAATATCTTATCCACAGCAGAAAATGTGACATTCTGAAAATCCTGATAAACTAACCATGTAGATAGCTGGTTGACTCGCATTTTAGAAACAGTATAAAAGACATCTTCAGCACAAATTGGCATTGATTTAAGTGAAATTAAGGATTGGACAGGAGCACGCCCATTGGCTCTGAATATGACTATTGAAGAAGCACAATCACTATGAAAATTCTCAAGCTGGGCTAAATTTAAAGTGTTTGAATAAGTTTTTGTCTGGGTTCATTTCTTACTCAGTATGCACAGAAGAGATCAGAATCAGGAATTTGTTTGCCAGTAGTTCAGATTACTATACTATAAGAAAGATAGCAAATTTTTGTGATGCTCTGGACAAAGTGGCGTAAACAAAGATGGCTATTTCCCGGACAGGGAAGACCTATGATTGAAATGAAAAAAAAAGCCCTTGGTACCAGACTGCAGCCATGATTGAAGCCACTAATCACTGGGGCTGTGGCCCCACCACCTAGGCCTTCACAGTTTTGAGCAGTGAGCTTAGATCTACAGGGATCTACCACTCTGATATTTTCTTCAACCTCTTTTATGCCCAGTCCCTACTTTTTGAGGCAGCCCAGCTCTGATTTTATAATCTCCATTGCCATTTTCTTCCTAGAAAGAAGCAGGGGTAAGTTATGAGAGCAACCAAGGAACTTTGGGTTATCTGGATCCATAAACTACTTAGAAAAAAAAATTACTGGATGGCAAGTTTTCTGCCATGTCTGCTGTTTAGAAATAAGATATTTCTAATATAATAATATAATATAATATAATATAATATAATATAATATAATATAATATAATATAATATATTTTCTAATATATTTGCCTCCTGTGCCATTCTTCTACATTTATTTGCAAATAAAATGGTGGTCCTTCTTTAATCCCTCAGTATCAAGCATTCTGGTGTATAAAAAAAAAAAAAAAACATAAAAACCCCACAACTGCATTTACCAGAAATATTTTTCTATTTTAAATCAAGACAGTGGAACAGTTATCAGATAAATATATTCATTTCATATTTATTATGTCAGTCTACCTGAACCTTTTTTTTTTTTCATTGTCATTTTTGCTATTCATCAGTCAGTGCTTTCAGAATTTTGGCAATTTCTGCTGACCGGTAGAACAATCTCTCTCTCTCTCTCTCTTTTTTTTTCTTCCTATAATTAAGAAAGTACTGTGTATCTATATATAGCATAAAATGGTGTGGATGGTACCTGAATTAACCATGAAACAGACCACATGCTGATCCATTTTTTCATTCAAGTACTGTTTACTTCTTGGTATTGTTTTGAATTAAAAACAATTGACTGTCTTACATAATTAAAAATAAATCTTTTTGCTTTATAGCATTTTTCACTTAATCCAAAGGCTCTTTCAAATCTGAAGGATGATTTCACTCTCTTTAGGGGGTTACTTCCCAACAGAATTTAATATGCATGTGTATGTATACATATTTAAGCTAGCATAGTTGCAGAATATCTCTGTTGTCTTTTTCATAGTTATTGCTTTAGTGAGATACATGACTTGGTACAGCACTGTGACCTTTAAAACAGATCAAGAAAAGCCTGTACTTACCTGATAACTGTGAATATATGAAAAGTCCTCTGAGAATGATATTTAAAATTTTGTTGAACACAATGAACACATCAAAATGACTACTCCTCATTCACTTGCTCACATGAAATTGTGCAAAACTGGAATTTAAGAATCATCCCTGATTATCAACTGAATGAATGGCATTAGATCTGAAACATAATGTGTGAGCTTTTTATCATCTAAATCGGTAACTCCTGAAAGACATCCACTTAAATGACTTCAACAAATTCAGAATCCAAGTAATATAAATTGAAATCTGGGCAGATTTGTTACCTTTAAGGTTATTTTATTTGTTTTCTTTTTAATATGGTGTTGTCATGCTACAGTAATCAAAAACAGCAAGGAGTTTATGGAGTATGGTATGGATTTATGATGATACATTTGTGCATAAATATTGTTGTTAATTACTTGAAGTTATTGTCTCCAAGACTGCCTGTCCATGGATAAGGAAACAAAGCATGCATTGCAGAGTTACATTACTAAAAATCATTCTGTTATTTATCTTGTTATTTTCAAATCCACTAAGGATTTGAAGTTAGTCCTTGCCATCTGAAAAGAAACAATTTTATTAGAGGCAGAACTGCTGAGAACATTACAGAGATCCCTGGAATTCTTTTAAGGAAAGGTTAATTTGATAAATACTTTGGGATCTCTATGAAAATAAGGCAAAGCTGGGCAAATCACACCTGAAATAGGAATTACTGGAGTTTCAAGAACAGTTCTCCTGAGATACTGCTCTTTTTATGTGTAAATTTACTGTTTAGATTCATCAGGCCTGGGTGCAAGGCATATATGATAGGTGAAATTAGATCATCTTCTGTGCATTCACATCACTTATCATATACTTCCTAATACCCTACCACTAGATGAACAAAATCAAATGCTGCACATGAATCTACTATTATCAGCATTGACCCAATTTGTAACCCATACTTTTAATCAAGTTTCAATCAAGTTCAATTAACATATAATCCAAGACAAAAGCAAAGGGAATCAAAGGGAACAGGCTGCACTGGACATGTTTTGTACTGCTGAAATTCTGTGAGATGATCTCATAATTTGCTTCCATAGATTTTGATAGTAATTTTGATTTAAACTGGCTTCAACATGTAGTTTAAATCTATTACTGACCAATGTTCAGTGTAGGTACTGAGAAGTAACTTGGCCAGAACCTGACATAGCTCTACTTAACACTAGAATAATTCATCATTGGTAAGAAATGCAATAGACACTAATTAAAGCCTGTGAGAGAATTACTGAGTATATATACTACATGTAAATGGATCAAGAAAACCATCAAAATTTCCTCATCCAAAATGCAAAACATTAGTAGACATTATTAAAAAGATTTCAGCAATTTGTTCTCTATCAAGCACCAGGTCTGTTTATTTGGAGTCTTCAGGATGAGGAAGAAAATTTCACAGAAAACAAAATTAAACAATGAAAGACTAGCTATCAGAAAGGAAACCTGGCAATTATTAATGGCAATAGGCTAATTAAGCTTCCTAAATCATAGTCTTGGTCATCCAAAAATGAGAAATGTGTATTAAACAAAGGGTGTATAATGTTAAATTTTAATATAAGAGAAAAGAAATGCAGATCCACTTTTTTGTAATTCAGTATTGAGCTTGTCAAAGGGAGCTGTAATATAGATTGGCTGTGCTTTTATCCATGTGCCATATCCCAGTACCTGAGCACTTATAGGACCAAGGCCTATGTTATAACTAATCTCATTGCAGCATTATGAGATGCTACCTAGGGTACTGCATCCAGATCTGGGGACCCCAACATAAGAAGGATATGATTCTGTAAGAGTGAGTCTAGAGGAGGGCAGGAGGATATTCAAAGGGCTGGAGCCTAAGATAAGGTGGCCTAAGCTACCTAAGACGAGAGGCTGAGAAATAGTTGTTCAGCCTAGAGAAGAGAAGACTCCAGGGAGGTCTTATAACTGCCTTCCAGTACCTAAGGGGTGTCTACAAGATATCTGGAGAAGTGATTTTTATCAGGGAGTATAGTTATAGGACAAGGGGTAATAGCTTTAAACTGAAAAAGGGTAGATTTAGGTTAGATGTTAGGAAGAAGTTCTTCACTCAGAGGGTGGTGAGGCACAGAAACAGGTTTCCCAGAGAAGCTGTGTATGCCCCATCCCTGGAAGTGTTTATGGCCAGGTTAGATGGGGCTTTAAGCAACCTGATCTAGTGGAAGGTGTTCCTGTCCATGGCAGGGGGGGGGGTTGGAATTAATTAAATTCATAAAAATCTTTAAGGTCTTTACCAACCCAAAACATTCTAGGATTCTATGGTTCTATGACCATTAGTCAAGCACAAAATGAAGAATTGGTATTTGAATTTTTCTGTACATCTCTGTACAGAAATTTGTCCCAAAAGTCTCTTCTAGATGTATATACTCATGGTGACAATTTCAAACCACCTTTGGGAAGTGTGACAATTCTGAATAAGGCATAATTATTTCCCTTAAATTGAAGATTTAATTGAAGATTCCTTTAGATAGGAAATGTCTCTCCCATCATCTTGTGGGTTGGTAAAATAAACCTGCATTTGTCTGGCACAGTTTGTTAAAATTCTGGTGTTGCATTATCTTTTCAGAACAGCTGGCTGGTAAAAGTTGCATATTGAATTGCTTGAGCTCATTCATATTTCAAAGCATGTTTGTATCTGTCAGCGAGCAGTTTTATAACATCCCTCTTATATTTTACATCAACAGTATTAACTACAACTCATTTTGTTTGTTTGCTATTAGAAGTAACAGATGGTACACTAAGCTGTTTTTTCTTCAACATAAAACACACACTCAGTTGACATTAAAATGTGGTTCTGTTCAGCAAAATGGTTTTCATAAAAAACATATTTTGTGGATTCCACATTTATTACTTGTCAATTGTTACCAGATGAAATCAATTTTTTTTTTTTTTTACAAGTTAGAAATTGGCTTTTCTAGCTGTGTGCAAGTTTGTGTGGTTTGTGAAAATAAAGTCGTCTTTTATTGTACCACAATCAACAGAGGAATAGACTTTGCAATGAGAACTTAATTAACAATTACTTTCATGCCATTTGAGTCAGGTAAAGATTCTAGTTCAGTACTCAGATCTGTACTAAACCTACTAAACATAGGGGATCAAAATATAAGTACGCAAGACAGAATGTCACCAACTCTTTCAGAAATCAGCCAGCAAAACACCGGAAGTTTTTCTGTCAGCATAGTGGAGTCCACACCAGCCCACAGCTGGATTTGCTTTCATAGTCTGTCGCCCCTCAGAAAGTAGCATGGGCTGCTGGTGTTTGCTTAATCTAATATTTAGGCAGCTCATGTGTCTTTGGCCACTTGGGCAGTGGAGGTTTCCCTACTGCCCAGATAATGAAAATTATTATGGAAAACTCTGGTGTCTCTTTGCTGTCTGTGTGAGGGCTATTTTTGAAGTTTCTCATTTAGTTGTGCAGCTCTTGATGTAATGTAACAGGCATTGCTGAGAAACAGTTCGCTGTTTCTAATTTATTTTCTTTACTCTTTTTCTCTGAAAATGTGATGATATAGAGGCATCTAGAATAGAGTGATCTGAATGGTTTGCATTCTAGAAAAACTTTTGGAAAGCTATAATGTGGAGAAAATATTTTTTTTGTGCATTCTTATTAGAAAATAGTGTACAGTTAAATGAAGGTGTAGAGGCAATGAGGACATTGAGATTCATGCAATAATCCATACTTTATCATTGTAAGACCTTATCTCACTTATCTCCCACTTTTGATCCACTTGAGATTTTCTGAGAGAACATATCCAGAAAATTGCTGAAAAAAAACAAAACAAAACAAAACAAAACAAAACACCTTTTATATATATATATTTTTTAATGAATTTAATTTTATTTGAACTCCAACAAATTAGTATTAAAAAATTCTTCCTTTTTGTTGTGATGCAACACTGAAAACTTTTTCTCATTAATTAGCATGTGCATTTAACAATAGCACTTTTAAAACTACTAATATTTAACCTATTATATAAGCTCTCTCACAAATAGAAGCATAAGCAAGAGGGATAACAAGACTTGTCGGAACACATTTTAAGAAACACTGGAAAACATACAGCATTGGTGTTTTTCAAAAGATAACAGAGACACCTAATGGCAAAGAAATAGAACTTGTTTGACATTAATCCTTCTGAACAAAACATTAATTATCGGGAAATTTAAGGTAAAAGGAACCATGCTCTAAAGGAATTTTTCCTTGTGATATTCTGGTCTGACTGTAACGTAAATGGATGCAGAATGTTTATGCACTTGGGAGTAGTTAATAACATTGTTTATTACCTGATAATTTCTTTGGTTCTCACATCCAAATAATTATTTCTAGTTTTCAAATTTCTATATTGTCTTCTGTACAAATATCAATACAGAAATTTTCTGTTTCTGAGAGAAATATATATTTAATTTTTCATTTAAAAAAGACAAGTCAATCAGAATGTAGTGCTTTGACAAAATTTCAACATCATTGAACAGGATATTTGATCCAACTCCAAACTGTTAGGAAGAT
Organism: Anas platyrhynchos; assembly: GCF_047663525.1. Classification (NCBI taxonomy): domain Eukaryota; kingdom Metazoa; phylum Chordata; class Aves; order Anseriformes; family Anatidae; genus Anas; species Anas platyrhynchos. Next base: position 60,113,093 of record NC_092588.1, on the reverse strand, counting down.
ATAAAGGAACTTTTTCTGACATTTTTATTAAAAAGAAAAGAAAGCTGTTGAAATGGACTTATGTTGAAATGGACTCCTCTGTCCTCTTCTTAAATCTACAGTGAAAAGAGAAAATTGTGAAAGTGAAAATTGAAAATCTTGTTCCACCTGATCAAGATCAAAGATCAAAATCAAACAAACATGTCAGATTCATATGTAAGCCAGATGTAGACAGTACCTGAAACTCAATGCATGTGGAATAGCTGCCTCCCCAGGCAAATGCTACTCTACTGGCATCCAGAGCTCATCAAAATGATAGTGATACATGTGAGAATGGAAATGGGCAGAGACTGGCAGTCTACATCCTTTATAAAAATCCCATGGATATACAGAGTTGTTTAAAGTATGGTGAACTCTCACACTGTAACAGAAAGAAATACACAGTCTTCAAGATATTTAAAATACTTTATTGTACAAAAGAAAAGCACGTGGTTGACTGCTGCTGTTTCTCCTAATAATCAACCAAAGAACAAAGGTAAGTGTGAGGTCTCCTCTGCCATGCTCAAGCACCAACTAGAGCAAAGGGTGAGAAACTAGCAAAAAATATTATTGTAAAGTAGTCATACCAGCAGCAAGAGAAAAACGTGACTCTTGCTCAGTCTTCTGTTCATCCCTGGGAACAAACATTCCTTAATTAAGTCATTAAGGAATGACTATTCCTTAATTAGGTTGGATTGTAGGGTTATGATACAACCTGAGGTGAAAGCGCCAACATCAGTTACAAAGTATTTAAAGGCGTACATAATAATGCATAGTAATGTTATAATTCTCTTCTAATTTATTTGCTTTTAGATTAATTGCTGTAGCACACCACTGACTTCATTCCGGCTAGAGTAGCTTGAGAAATAAACATTTTTAGTGACTCATCTAAGAAAGTGTGTAAAAGATTGTTCATTCTAAAAAGTGTCAGAATAAATCTTCTTCCTTCCTTCCTTCCTTCCTTCCCTCCTTCCTTCCTTCCTTCCTTCCTTCCTTCCTTCCTTCCTTCCTTCCTTCCTTCCTATCTACTTTCACTTTTTGCCTTGCCTTGTCTTCACTTCCTTCTGTCACATATTTCAGTTTTCCACGTACAATCTTTTCCACATACATAATTACATACATAATTTATGTATATACATACATACATACATACATATATATATATATATATATATATATACATATATATATATATATACACACACACTGTGGTGTCTGTCTACGTTTTTCTATTGTACCTTTTCCACAGAAAAAGAGAGAAAGGAAGAAGAATGAGGAAAAATAAAGGTCCCATTACTCGGCTCTGGTGAGGCCGCACCTCGAGTACTGTGTTCAGTTTTGGGCCCCTCGCTACAAGAAGGACATTGAGGTGCTTGAGCGGGTCCAAAGAAGGGCGACGAAGCTGGTGAGGGGCCTGGAGAGCAAGTCCTATGAGGAGCGGCTGAAGGAGCTGGGCTTGTTCAGCCTAGAGAAGAGGAGGCTCAGGGGTGACCTTATTGCTCTGTATAAGTACATTAAAGGAGGCTGTAGAGAGGTGGGGGTTGGCCTGTTCTCCCATGTGCCTGGTGACAGGACGAGGGGGAATGGGCTAAAGTTATGCCAGGGGAGTTTTAGGTTAGATGTTAGGAAGAATTTCTTTACTGAAAGGGTTGTGAGGCACTGGAACGGGCTGCCCAGGGAGGTGGTGGAGTCACCATCCCTGGAAGTCTTCAAAAGACGTTTAGATGTAGAGCTTAGGGATATGGTTTAGTGGGGACTGTTAGTGTTAGGTTAGAGGTTGGACTGGATGATCTTGAGGTCTCTTCCAACCTAGAAATTCTGTGATTCTGTGATTCTGTGATTTCTCTTCTCCTCTCTCTCGATAATTAAAGATCTCACACAACACAGGAAAAACATGGAAATTAAAAATTGTTTTTCTTCCTCATTGAACAGCCCTGTTAAAAAATAGCATATTACCAAACTTTTTTTTTTTCATGTTTCTTCTCATCCGTGCTAATCCCTGCATTAAGTTTTCATTTAAACACTATATAACATCATATAAGTGCTTATTTGCCTCTTCAATTTCAGTGTCAGAAAATACAGACCTTAGGAAATAGTTTTGTCTAATATAGAGAAAAGCAAAAAGAGAAAAAGATATATATATATGTGTATATATATATATGTGTGTGTGTGTATATATATATATATATGTGTATATATATATATGTGTGTGTGTGTATATATATATATATATGTGTATATATATATGTGTGTGTGTGTGTATATATATATATATATATATATACACATATATGTATATATATCCAGTTTTCCATGTCACAATTCTCACAGCTCTCTAAAGGTCATTTTCTTTATCATGGACTTTACTTGTGAAGAACATATTTGCAGAGAGGCAACAGATAAGATTGTGGATTTTTGGGCTTCTTACACCTTTCTCCTTAGAGAATGTCTATCAACTGACAAATCTTTTCTTGTCTAAAATTATATGCTTGGTCTGACTAGGAGCTTTCCCCAACACTTACAACACCTCCTCCTTACAGTGAGCTTTTCAAGTTTCTTGTTTTTCAAGACCAGTTTTAAATCTGTTCAATACAAACAGGATTGAGTCCTATGGTGTTGTTGTGTGAAAATACTTGTGACAAAAGGCAGCTGAAATAAAAGTTTGAACAAGGAACCCTACCTGGACAAATTGTAAAATTGCTTTGGCTTCAGACCCCATGAGCTACTTGTCCACATATGCCCAGAGCTGTCTGTTGACTTCAACTATATCTTTAATCCTAACATCATCCTTAGCTTTAATCATAGTTATGAAGCCCCTGTTAGTCTTAGACCAACACAAAGCTTGCTGCACCTGGAGATGTGTGAGAGAAATTTATACTACTGCCCATTCTACAATCAGGTACAACTCCAGATTATCAGATGGCTGCAACATTCATCCTGTACCATTTTCAAACCAAGACAAACCGTATAGAAACCAAGACAAACCAACCAACCAAACAAACAAAAATCAGATTTTCCCAATAATCTATTTCCCTCAGGGGCAGTAACTAAGGGCGTGGCTCTCCAGTCCTGTCAGTCTGAATAACAGAATCATCCTTGGTAAACTCAGCAGATTGAACAAGGTGTCAGCTATGGGTGTCAATTCAAAACTGTCTGCCTTAGACATCACTGCCTTCGGAGGCTTTCCAACCCTTGTTGCTTTTAGCACCAGTATTGAACTAGACAGTCTAAGCACTCTAAACACAGCCCTTAACATAATTTGCAGTTCTTTACTAATCTGACTAATGTTTGCAATCCTAATCTTAGCTTTAATTATGTCCAGAGTCATTAGCAGTTTCAGAGCAACACAAAGCAAACAGATCTCTGCTGATAGATGTGTCGGTACTATAATGGTGAATTTAAAAGCATGTAAACATATTCTTACATAATTTGTTCTCTGTCTATCACTCTGCTCTGGTAGTCTCTGCTAAACACAGAGCCAATTCTAGACTTGTCCTTCTAAGCAGCAGGCTCAGAATAGACAAAGCCTAGCAGCTCTTTCTGGCCTAGCCATAACTTTAGTTTATTAGCTTCTCCCCATTTGAACCTGACATTTATCCCTAGATGAAGGCTGAACACACTTCTAACATCTAGACTTGACAGTTTCCAAAACCTTTTCTCCACATGTAACACTTGGGGAAAAAAATGACCCAGACTGGGATTATTGCATCTTGACATTGAGGTAAAACAGCTGTTTGCTAGGCTTTCAAGGGAAGGTAAATTAGGTTGACTGACTGTTGTGGTTTAACCCGGTCGGCAAGTAAACATCACACAGCCATTTGCTCACTCTCCCCCCTCTCTCTCTGGGATGAGGAAGAGAAATAGGAAAGTAAAGCCTGTGAGTTGAGATAAGGACAGTTTATTAAGACAGGAAAATAATAATAATAATAATAATAATAATAATAATAATAATAATAATAATAGTACTACTACTAATAATGTGTACAAAACAAGTGATGCACAATGCAGTTGCTCACCACCTGCTGACCGATGCCCATCCTAACCTTGAGAAGTCCAGCCCTCCTCCCCCAGCTAGCCACCCCTATATATTGTTTAGCATGACGTCAGATGGTATGGAATACCCCTTTGGCCAGTTTGGGTCAGCTGTTCTGGGTCTGTCCCCTCCCAGCTCTTGCTGTACCCCCTGCTTGCCCGTTGACAGGACAGAGTGAGAAGTTGAAACGTCTTTGGCTAGGTGTAAGCACTGCTTTGCAACAATTAAAACATCAGTGTGTTATCAGCACTCTTCTCATCCTAAGCCAAAATATAGCATTCTACCAGCTACTAGGAAGAAAATTAACTCTGTACTAACTGAAACCAGGGCACTGTTCTTGAATTACTGAAGATTTTACAGGGAAAGGTTTTCAAATTTTTATTCCTTAAAAGTGGAAGCATGCAATACCTCAAACATGACAAATGATTCCCATGTCCAAAGACCCATCGAGGAAGGAGAATGAAAAAGTGTCAAGCATGACATCCTTGTCCTATGTTTAAATATTTGAAATAGTATTTATTTTGTTCTAGATCCATCAACTGGATAAAAGGTTACTTTATTAATATGTCAGCAAATAAGAATTATAAGTGTTATGAATGTAAAGATTTCATGTTTTGTCTTGTATGTGTTGATTGTTATTTTTGGTTCTTAAGTTTTATATGCTCAAATCTAAAATCAATAGGTAATAACTAAACTAATGGACCAGAGTTTCATTTCTAATAACTATGATACAGCGAAGATCAGCATTCAACATAAACAGCATATCTATCCATGAAGAAAACATGAAAAAAAAAAAATAGTAAAAATAAATATGAACAGTATATTAATTTTTCCTTATCAGTTTAAGTAAAATAAATATACATTTTCATTAGAAGAAAAAAAAAATAAAAAAGACTTGAGGACAAGTGACAGATGTTAGCAAACAATATTACAATATTACCTACATTGAAAGTCTTAACTGACATTTTCAGAGTTTCACCTCTCAACCCTGAACACCTTGTCCTGCATAAAGAGACTGGAAAACTAATTTTTAAGGCAATTTCAGGTCATTGCTATAGTAAGTAGCAGTGCAGAACAGTGAAAGCTTCCCAGACTAAATAATGTCAGTGTAAATGTAAATGAATAATACAAAAATATATTTATGTTGTTGGTGATTAAATTATATCATAGAAGGTAAAGATTTAAAGGGAGACTGATCATTTTTTTTACAACTAGTTTGTGGTGGAAGCATAACCATCTTTAAATTGTTTCAATCCATAGCTGAATTATTACGTTGCTAAAAAAATAGCCTGTTTTCCGGGTGAAATATAACAAGACAAAAGTTATATCACCCATAAATTGTATACTAATTGTATACATCTAATCGATGTGGGGGTTGACATAATCTTTGTTAATAAAATTTGGAGAGTTTAGCTGAAAATAGAAGAGGTTTAGTGAAAATGAGTATATTCACATCCTATCATCATGTAAACAAGAGAGTAATCTTTATTTCCCTCTGTTTATATTTCTTTATGAAGCATTTATTAAATGTATCTAATATGGAAGTAATGCTGCTGTCTCATCATATTTTGCTGGGACTTGTGATTTTGTGCAACTTTGTAGCCACTCCTTTGCTAGAACTTTCAATTTCATCCCATTTTTTGTGGCTTAGTGGGTATCACCACTGAAAGAGAGGAAGAAGAAAAAACAGAAATCCCTGCTGCCTGCCTTCCCACCACACCCCCCCCCAAAAAAAAAAAAAAAAAAAAGTAGTAAATGACACCTAAATATAGTATGATTTCAGATATGGGCCTTGCAAAATACCTTCCAAAGGGAACAGTATTAATTATGAGGAAAGAGAATAGTTTTCTATGAATCACTGAATTTCTTTTATATGTTGCAACATACTGTTGAACTGGATTAACCTCGATCAACCAGAGGTCCTTAACATCTTTGAAATTGTCTCTGCTTTGAACAGGGAGTTGGACTAAGCAAGTTTCAAAGACACCTTCTGGCCCATATTTTTGTGGTATGAGGTTTAGGAATACAAATTAGAGAGTATTACTCTTGTTTCTATTTAAGGCCTTTAGTAATCAAAATAGATTTTAGAATATATTGCTAGATGATTGTGGACAATAGATTAGCAATAGGAACTTGAGGGAGATAACCTATGTGACATGACAAATCTTTTTGTAAATCTTTATTTCATTTTTGCTATTTGTGAGGTGGAGATAGCAGTCATCATCTCTTCTTCATAATGGTGATTGGAGTAATCAAGACAGCATTAAATATTGGTCCACTTGTGAAACTGGCTCCAAAATACGGTGGATCTCCCTGCCAGGAAGCAAATGGATTTCTCTGGTTGCTTCCTTTCTGAAGAGAAAAAACAAAGCATGATATAATGAATTTCCACGAGAAGTGACAAGATGGGTTGGTGATATGATAAATACTTTTTTTTTTTTTTTTTTTTTTTTTTTTTTTTTTTTTTTTGTCATGGGCAAAAGATAAAGACAATTCTTGAACATGGTCTTTGAATTCTATAGTATACAGGGAACTTACTTATTTTTAACAAACAGCTCAATACATCAACACAATTATTACTAAGCACCTGAGATGAATGTTGGGGCAGCATTGAATAAACCGCTGCTCCCACATGTACTTTACAGATGTGAAGTGCTGGCTGTGAATGACATGATTTTGCAAAATCAGTCATCTCTACCCCTGTAGTTCTTGTGCTGTCAGAGTAATTGCCATGACATTCTCAATATTGTCAGCAATAACGCTCCATTGACAAAAAAGAAAAGAATGAGGGCACATGCGGCTCCAGGTCTGATGATATTTGCCTTTTTGCCCTTCATAACATGACATGCGATGTGCACAGTTCTGTGTGTTGCCCTTTCTATGAAGAACTGCTTTGGGGAAGCTTATATAATCTTCTGCATGACTGAGAAGGCACCCACCAGTAAAGCTGGCTTTCTTGTTCCTACATGTCAATCACACCAAACTGAAATTTGAATTAGATTAGCCCTGTCATTGAAATTATACCTTCTATTGTAAAACTCATCTACCCCCAGCAAAACAAAACAAAAGCAAAAACAAACAAATGAACAAAACACCACCATCACCACCAGAAAGATTTAAATTCTATCTTAACATTTACTGTGGGAAGGGATACAAGTTAATGCAAATATCATAGTACTGTTGCCTTCCTGCTTGACATCATTTTAATTGCCTACAGTGTTTTTGGAAATTTTCAACATTTTAAACACAAAGACAAGGTAAAAATTTAGGCTGCTCACTCTCCTCTCCTCCCCCCACTGTCTTGAAAAAATTGTTATGAGAATAGGAATGATTTTCCCTGTCTTTGATTCTCTCTGGAGAGCATGGTGGGTTGAAATCTAAACAATTTAACGGAGTATAGCCTGCTTTCAGATTTGAGAGACTCTGACATTTTTCCCAGGGCTTGTAAGTGATTTTGTCATCATGACAGAAACTGGTACCTTCTGGCACTGCAGTTGGGGAGAGAGCTCTCAAGCAGTAAGACCGACAAACCACCAGAGGGTGCCAATTACTTTCATAAGCAGGATCCTTGAAACAATCTTGTCAGATAAATGCTACATTATCTACAGCACATGCATGTTCAGAAGGTTGTACTGGGCATTTTACTGACCACCAGAATCCTCCAGGCATGAGCACAGAAGTGAGGCCCTTGCCTCACTGAGCTGAAGCATGCAGTGCACAGCTGTGCTATTGAGGGCCATGTGGGAAATGCCTCTGGGTCTGATTTCAGAGACAGGATCAGACATTTGATTTGAATGACTACCTGCAAGAGCTATTTTAAAGCATATGATGTGCCACAGCTGAGAAAGCTGCAGGCAAACGGGTGATTAACAAGGTGTGAGGATGCAGTAATGAATTAGGACCTGTCTTCTTGCAGAGCAGTCAGTGAACTTGCAGTGTAGCATTTTAACTGTGATATGTGCAACAAGATTGGTCATCTTTGCACGTGCTACCTTCTACATGGATGTAATTTAAAGGAGCATGATGGCACTGGAGGTTTTCATGTTACAGAGCAATGTGTTTGATAAGGATCTTATCTTTCTTTGCCCTTCTGTCTCTATTGCTGCAGCTGCTCTCTTCTGCAAATACTCCTATTACAAACAGACAGTGCTTCTCTGAGCTGCCAAGACAGCCATTAGGTAGGAAGCACAGAGAAAAGAAGAAAGATTTGGGGGTAATTTTATGGAAGGAACAATTTATGAATTATGAGTATTTTATAGTCATAGTAATCTCTTAGAGTTCTGCAATTATAGAGTATTAAAGTAGTCAGTGCTCCAACAAGCAGGATTTTTGTTTTGTTTATGTAATATGTACCCTGAACTTAAAAATTATATAATACACAAGCAGAGTATAATTGAAAAATACATTGGTGGCTCTGTTTTTCTGGTTCTATTTTTTTCTCAGAGAGTGTGGGGGGTAGGTGCGGGTTGTGATGTTGACCTTGGCCAGCTGCCTGAAGCCCACTAACTGCTCTCTCAACTCCCTTCCTAAACACAACAGGGAGAGAAAATAGGTCAGAAAAAAATGAATGGGTCAACACAGGGAGGATTACTAAACAATTGCTATCATAGGCAAAACAGACTTAACTTGAGGAAGATTAATTTCATTTATTGCTGTTTAAGAAAAAAAAAAAAAAAAAGATTAGGATGGTAAGAAACAAAGACAAGCATAGAAATCTTTCCTCCTGCCCACCCTTTCTTCTCCTGCCCGTACTTTCTTCCCAGGCTTGACTTTGTTCCTTCAAAGCCTAGCTCCTCTACTTCCTCTCCACATCCTAGTAGCACAAGTGGATGGGGAATGGATGTTGCAAACAGTCCATAGCTCCTCTCTGCAGTTCCTTCCTCCTCACACTTTTCCCCCACTCCAGCAAGGGCTTCCTACAGGTTGTAGTTTTCGATTAGGCCCATCTACCTCCCTGCAGCATGCAGTCCACTACAGGCTACAGTGAGGATATCTGCTCCAGCATAATCCTCCATTATGTTTACAGGTGAACAACCTGCTTCAACATGGTCCTCTCCACAGGCTGCAGGAATCTCTGCTCTGGCACCTGTGGCACGTTCTCTCCCTCCTCCTTCTCTGACCTTGGTGTTCACAGAGCTGTTTCTCACTTGGTGTTTTTTTGTTTGTTTGTTTGTTTTTGTTTTGTTTTGTTTTTGTTTTCTTTTCATCATTTCTCGCTGCTGTGCGGCATTTTTTCCCCTTTCTTGTCTTTTTTCACATCGTGGCAGCTGAACTCAGACATGCCTTGTGGTGTGGTCATTGGAGCCGGATGGAACCTGCTGTATCTGGCACCAGGCACCCCTGGCCTCTTCTCAAGGAGGAACCCTGCCAGCTACCATTGCTTACAGCTTTCCACTTATACCCAATCCAAAGGATTAGGGGGCAAATACAACATTTAAATACCAAGATGAGAGGATGAGAGGGGAAATGGAGAACAGATTGAAGAGGCAAGGAGCAGATACTAAGTCAATTATGAGGCTGAGGTGTTTTGGCTGAAAGAGGGAGCTGCAGAGTGTATAGCAGGGCACTTGGTCCTTCAGGGCACCGGGTAGGTTGTGCTCTGAAGCTCTGGGAGAATTTTCGAAGGGTGAAATAGATGTCCAACAAAAGTTAGTGCTTTAAAAGCAGAATAATAACCTTATTTTAAAGGTTGTCTTATTCTCTCTGAGAGATTATTTTTCCAAGGGAAACAACAAATACTCAGTTTATGAGGAAGATGGAGCAAGAAGAAAGGGGAGGTAAATTAACCTCAAGATTACTTCATGCCCTGTGACAGTAAGGCAATCCTATCCTTTTGTAAATTTACTAGTTAGCTTTACATTTACTCTGTAAGGGTCTTCTGTGTTTTATCTGTATGTGCATAAATTAATTTATGTGTCCAGTCACATTCCATGCCAAGCCACTGTCTGACCCAAGGTAATGTTATTGACATCTTTTCCACTTTCGAGCAATTAAGTTTCTTCCCGGACAACATTGATAAATCAATTAATTGTCTAGTGATTTAGTTTTAGAAAGGTTAAGAGCTGCAGGTAAACAAATATATTTGTGGTAAGTAGGAAATCTCATTCTTGGCTACTGGGACTGTCAGTAAATAGTTTTTGCCATAACCAAAATGCAGCAATTTTCATATTGCTTGCTGCTGTAAAACATCTAAGATGTCATTACTTTAACCATGAAATTTATGTTATTTTGACTGTGGTAGGACTTTTTACAGACTTAAATTTAAGCTTATGCCTTTACTGAATCTAGGTCAAAATGATGCTAGGAAGGAGTCTGCATAACTAACATGTTTGTGACACATTCCCTCTGCCTCCAGCTTCAGGAACTGTCAGGTATTTCTACACAGCTGCTCTTGGTTCAAGTTGACCAATCAGAGAGAGGAAATACATTAGAAACGAATAGTCTGCATGTTGGGAAATATTAACTCTTATGTCCCTTTAAAGCACAGTAAGTGCCCATTAGTGAGGAAGTCATCCTCCTTCAGTTGTTCTCAGGAGGAATATATCAACACTCACTGCAGTGTTTGTGTTGCAGATGCTGACCTTGTAATGTGATCCATCCCTCAATTCCTTATGACTCCCTCACTGATCTGGAGCTCATGTGATTGGGAATGTCATCAGAAAGAAAGAGCAGCCCAGATTTGCAGGTGTAGTGAAACACCTACTTTTCCTCATTCTTCTTGATACGTAGGCACAGAATTCCTTCTCAAAAATCTGCCTCTGTCTACTCAAATTATTACTATTCTTCATCAGTTTCAGGCTGCTTCTACTGCACATGGTTATGGCTCATTTTTTACTTATTGTCATTGGCAAGATGTAGGGTTGTTTAGATTGCTAGGAGTGTGGTAGAATGGTTCAGACAGATTGTGGCAGAAAATCACCTGTCTGGGTTTGCATAGCATTCCTGAGACACTGACTGCAGGTTCATTCATGTTACACAAAACTGTGTCTTTGTCTTTAGGGTCTTGGAGACAGTGAAGCCATAAGAAGAGGCTGAGGCAACCACAAATGATTCTTGATGTCAGTGGGGCACGAAGGTGTTCATGAAGATCTTTTTAGGGATGGGAAGTGATTTTAAGTAAATCACCTGTTATTTCTGACCTGACAAGAGTGTTTGAAATGTTATATGGAGGAATTGCAAATTAATTTTGACTGATTTTCAGTTTGGCTGTGGGTGGGATTACACACTGAAAAACATGTCATCCCCCAGTGTTAATAAAATTCTTCATATATTAGTATCCATATGAAATCCTTCAGTATTAGTATCTGACCTTAGTACTTTAAGAAAAGACTGCCCATAATTTGTTAACTCTTTTGTTATTTGTGATGCCTTTTTGCTATAAATAGTACAACTTAATAGGAAGATGCCCATCAGGAGGGATGATATTTAAGACTTTTCCATCTTTATATGTAATTATACATGTATAATGTTAGTTCCTTAAAAACTGGATCAGGCAAAGCCACTTACATGTAAAAGAGGGATTGTTGCCTTTAGTAGCTACAGATCCTGGTCAAATATGGAAGATAGAGGAGATTGAAAGTGGTGGCAGGAACTGTGTTTAATAGTTCAGACAGCAAAATTGCAAGGCTGCTGAAAGGGGTGGGGGAGGCCAATTATAGTGGGGAAGGAAGGGCTTCTCTAAGCAGCTCAGAAAGTTACTGAGTGACTTCCTGCAGCTGAGAAAATTACTGAGTGACTCAAATCAAGTCTGGAAGCCAGACTCATTTATAAGACATTGGGTAAATTGGACATGAACTGAAGCATACATGTTATGCTTGCTCAAGTCACTTTGAATTTTCTTAACTGAAGTTCATGATCTTAGATTACAGACTAATAAAATTGGGCTTTCAGTATTGAAAAGTCTTTCAGTCCTTTTGGAGAACTCTATAGAAGAAGATCTGGATATCTGAACATCCCAGAGCTCTCACCAGCTCAGGCATCCATCACAGGCTTTTAGGACAATTACTGTTTCTGGTCTTTCTCTTTGTATATCTGAACTCTTCCTCTGTCTATGTTTTGTCTATGCAGCTTTCATTTCTTCTTCCTTTTTTCCATAAAAACTGGTGGCTAGCAAATGTGACGCCCATCTACAAGAAGGGCTGGAGGGCAGACCCGGGAAACTACAGGCCTGTCAGTTTGACCTCAGTACCAGGGAAGCTCATGGAGCAGATTCTCTTGAGAGTCATCATGCAGCACTTGCAGGGCAAGCAGGCAATCAGGCCCAGTCAACATGGGTTTATGGAAGGCAGATCCTGCTTGACGAACCTGATCTCCTTCTATGACAAAGTGACGCGCTGGGTGGATGAGGGAAGGGCTGTGGATGTGGTCTACCTTGACTTCAGCAAGGCTTTTGACACCGTCTCCCACAGCATTCTCCTCAAGAAACTGGCTGCTCTTGGCTTGGACTGGCGCACGCTTTGTTGGGTTAGAAACTGGCTGGATAGCCGGGCCCAAAGAGTCATGTTAAATGGAGTCAAGTCCAGTTGGAGGCCAGTCACTAGTGGCGTCCCCCAGGGCTCGGTGCTGGGGCCGGTCCTCTTTAATATCTTCATCAATGATCTGGACGAGGGCATTGAGTGCACCCTCAGTAAGTTTGCAGATGACACCAAGTTAGGTGCATGTGTCGATCTGCTCGAGGGTAGGAAGGCTCTGCAGGAGGATCTGGATAGGCTGCACCGATGGGCTGAGGTCAACTGCATGAAGTTCAACAAGGCCAAGTGCTGGGTCCTGAACCTGGGGTACAATAACCCCAAGCAGAGCTACAGGCTGGGAGATGAGTGGTTGGAGAGCTGCCTGGCGGAGAAGGACCTGGGAGTGATGGTGGACAGTCGGTTGAATATGAGCCAGCAGTGTGCTCAAGTGGCCAAGAAGGCCAACGGCATCCTGGCTTGTATCAGAAACAGTGTGGCCAGCAGGGCTAGGGAGGTGATCGTCCCCCTGTACTCAGCTCTGGTGAGGCCGCACTTCGAGTACTGTGTTCAGTTTTGGGCCCCTCGCTACAAGAAGGACATCGAGGTGCTTGAGCGGGTCCAGAGAAGGGCGACAAAGCTGGTGAGGGGCCTGGAGAACAAGTCCTATGAGGAGCGGCTGAAGGAGCTGGGCTTGTTCAGCCTGGAGAAGAGGAGGCTCAGGGGCGACCTTATTGCTCTCTACAGATACCTTAAAGGAGGCTGTAGTGAGGTGGGGGTTGGCCTGTTCTCCCACGTGCCTGGTGACAGGACGAGGGGGAATGGGCTAAAGTTGCACCAGGGGAGTTTTAGGTTAGATGTTAGGAAGAATTTCTTTACTGAAAGGGTTGTTAGGCACTGGAACAGGCTGCCCAGGGAGGTGGTGGAGTCACCATCCCTGGAAGTTTTTAAAAGACGTTTAGATGTAGAGCTTAGGGATATGGTTTAGTGGGGACTGTTAGTGTTAGGTTAGAGGTTGGACTGGATGATCTTGAGGTCTCTTCCAACCTAGAAATTCTGTGATTCTGTGATTCTGTTCTTGTTGATCTTACAGCACAACTGTCAATTACTTTTCAGCATACATCCAATTGATATCAGAGGAATACAGTGAGATTTCTACATCTAATTTTGTTTTTAACAATCATCAGCACTTTAAACTTAATAACTGAAAGTTATGGTAAGTTGCAAAAACCTAGTCTAATGGAATCTTACTTGTTTCTCTAAAGTATCTATCGAAATGTCTGAAAAATGAGGAAGACAAAATTCTATATGTAGTTACATTTACTTCTTCTTTATCATTAAGGTTTTCATTTAGCAAAACAAACAAAACAACATATATTAATATGTTAGGGGAAAGATTGAAATGCTACTTTAATCCTGCCATGCAAAATGGGCATAAATTTCCAAGAACCTGAGTGACTAAAAATTTTAACTCCATTTTCAAATCCATATTATCTACTTGTCACTTTGTGCCTGAGATACCTACTATCAAATTTTATTCATACTCCTCTCCAGGTTTGTAGGCAGTTCTCCATAAAACTTACTCATTTGAATCTACAGAATTTTCCCTCTCTGAAGGTAATTAATCAAAATTTGAATGGAGAAAAATAGGTACAAAGATTAAATATTATTTGACAATTATTTTTACCATTTATTTCAGAATAAAACAATTTATTAAAACCATAATATATATATATATATATATATATATATATATATATATATATATATAAACTATTTAGTAGGGTTGCAGATTTCATTCTCATCTTCTCTAAAAGTAACATTAATTATCCAAAATCCTTGATTTCAGGAAAGGACAATTTAAAGTGGCAAAACCCTGTGTTACATTTTAGGCCAATTGCAAAAAATGTAGCACAAAATGTAAATATATTTACATAATGTTCTCATAAATGATTCAGTGTTTAGACACCAATCTAATTTTGTTTAAACTGTATCACTCGTAGGCTACAAGATTTTGAAATTTGAATTCAACTAATGGGCGACACAGGCATAGCCTGTGGTTGGATTTTTTTTTTCTTGTTTATACATTGTGTTATCTTCATTGTGGAGGAAGAAAAAATAGCTTTTGAGGGAAGAAAAAAATAAAAAGAATAGAGAAAGGTGTTCCTGAGTAAACAGCTTCTCATAAATTTGTCTCCATTTGACAGTATGTCCCCACTTAAAGCAAATGTTCTAGCTTTTTCTTTTGTCTCTCTCCTATACTTAGTATTTTTTTTTTTGGGAAGGCGGGGAGGGGGAGTAGCATTTAGTAAATTCAGCTAAGCTTCTCAAAACACGCTGAAAATAGAAGTGATAATAATGAATATAAATTCTGTGAAAATAAGGTGTATTAATTGCTTTAATTAATGCACTAGCTCTGTGTAGGTGAGTATGATCTGCTGTGTTATGTTCTGTATACCATCCTCAGGGCTGCTCAAGATTTTGAAGGGACACGGTCTTTGCAAGTTTCTTCTTTTGTGGAGTGACAACCTCTTCCAGAGAGAGAATATCTCCAAAACAGAGGAAGCCAAATGCCTGGATACTTGTCTTTCCTTGTGTAAAAGTAAGTTTCCCATTATGGAAAAAGGTTTCTCATAGCTTAACAAAAAGAAAAAAAATGTTTTACTGAAAAGATATACAGAGGTTTCCCATCCTTAGAAAGAAATGCACTTCAGAAAATAGAAAGTGCTTCTGGGGACCTATCATTCTTTTGCTTTCAAAGCCACTTGAGTATATATATGCTTTTTAAAAAAGTGTAAAATGCAATTTATTTAATTCATTATGTAAACTTGGTTATTTTTTAGTTTCTAAGAGTCTATCTGTTTCTTGAAATTGTCTCACAACAAGGCTATATTGCTCAACAATATTATTTTTGCTTAATGGACATGTTGGAGAGGTCCATTAAAATGCATTTAATGTGCAAGTTGCATGTGAAGGTTTCCTTCAACTCAATATTCTCTATGTGTTTCTGTTTCCATTGAGCAAAACAGGAGGCTCTGTGTGTAATTGTCCTGAAGAGAATGCTCTGCTACAGCATTCAGTAAAATGATGTCTTCTGCGTAATAAAGTCTCAGCAATGGAATATGAATTTACCTTATGTATGAGAAAGTTTAATTAAAATACAGGAAGTGCCATGAAGAAGAACTTTATTTATTTTTTTTATTTATTTTAAATTGGCCCTTTAGTCAACTGATAAAAACACAGAAAAGGTCAAAGGTGGTTCCCATCCAAGTAAAGACTGTTATTTTTAATTGTTAACATTTTATATTTGTTTGCAATACTGTCAATGTTTCTGAAGGGGAAGAGAAAATCTCAGCAGGGCTTATTACCTCATCTGCAGGTTCCCTCTATTTAGACAGACATAAAACCTTTTCTTGTAAATTAGGTTGCCTGCAGTGTCTTTCCTCCCAGCTCCTATCCCAGCTTGATATGTGTGCAAATAAGTGTACAGAGTATTTCACTGGAGTTTCCACAAGAGCCTTGTGCAACAGCCATGATGTTTCAGCTCTGAATATTGTATTTTTTTTTTTTTTTTTCATTTTCTTTCCTTTTTCCCTGACTAAAGGAAATGTTTCTTGTGATTTCGGTCATTCAGAAACAAATGACAATGGCTTTGTTGGTCTTTTTTGTATATCCGTTTTCCTGAATTTAGGCTTGAAGCCTTTTAACACCACTTCTGACAGTCTGAAACTTTTCATAAAGGAAAGATTTTTATCCTTTTACCTTACTGCTTTTTTTTTTTTGTGCTCCCAGCATTTTAATTACAGTCTGATTATTACACCTTTTCCTGTTCCACAAAATGAAATCTGTGGGATCCAAAAATAATTGTAAGCATAAATCTCAGAAGAAACTAAAACTGAGTATATGATTTTTTAATTTTTTTTTCCTACAAA
The DNA here is from genome assembly GCF_047663525.1 of Anas platyrhynchos. NCBI lineage: Eukaryota > Metazoa > Chordata > Aves > Anseriformes > Anatidae > Anas > Anas platyrhynchos. The sequence goes on along the minus strand of NC_092588.1, from coordinate 60,096,663 downwards.
CTCTTAAATCTGACAGACAGCACCTTCAGACATTAACATTTGGCTAGTCTGAGTGCTCCTGACATTTGAAGACATCATAAATAACAACTTAACATAACAGGCCATGGAGATTTGAACAACTCCTGAATGAAACTGTAGATGTGTCAAAACTGAATGGATAACATGATGGTTTAACTTTTTTTTTGCTAAAGCTTATTCTATAATATAATCTCATTTTCAACTTCAGACTCATTATTTATTAAGAAAAATTATTTTCTTATTTATTATTTATTTAGAATATTATTTATTAAGAAAAAAATATTAAAGACGTTTTGGTGGGGAGAGGAAGGACGTCAGCTATTGAAGTGAGAGCATAATGAGTTGAGCATTGTCATTGTAGTGTAACTCCATAATGAGTTGAACATTGCCATTGGAGTTTAATGTGGAGGAATGGTTAAGTGAAGTAGGACATGTGGATGTTGAGCAGTTAGGAGGCAATGGGCTAGTGAAGTACCATACTCAACTCATATGAGCCTGGGCATGTACACAGCTGGCTGAGAGCCAATCAGGCTCAAGGACACAATGCCCTTGGGCGATCAGGAAAGTCCCTAAGGCGGGATGGTACCTAAAAGAAGGAGGAACTGACTGAAAAGCCCGGGAAGTGTTAGCCAATCCTGAGCTTAGTTTCTGCAATATGTATGAGTTGATTATGTTTGAACTAGATAAAAGGCGCCTGAGCTATCCATTAAAGTTCACTGTTCACTCATATTGAGCGTCTGTGTCTTCCTTCCATCGACAACAGTTTAACTCCAGAGATATCTGAGATACCTGGAAAGCTATAGGCTCTGGCAGCTATAGATGACTAGATAAATTAAGTTAGACAGCATTTTATTTAAATTCTTATACAGTTAATATTTTTTGTTTGTTTTTCTTTCAGTTAGTGGTACGTTAATAATTATATGTACAGGGTTAATGAGCCTTGTCATACAGCTGCCTAAAGTCTCACTATACTTGTACCATTATTTAAAAAATATCCTTTCACAATCAAAACAATTGCCTATGAAACAGCAATAAAAGAGGATACAGAGCATATTTAACAATGTCAGTTTAGGAAAGACGTATTTTAATAGAGCTTTATATAGCAAAAGAAATAAACATTATGCATAGAGTCTTTAATACAATAGCTTTTAAGTGTTGATAGTTAGGATTAATGATGTGAAGCTCCTTTTTTTTTTTCTGTCACATGCATAATATGGGGTTTAGATACTGAGCATTTCGATGATGACCTTAATATTCCCCAAAGCAAAATAAAGTATTATGCTGACTCAGACTCCTTCTGTCTTCATGCCTGAATGGCATAGACATTCATTTATATATTTATTTTCATTATATTTACCTAACTTAGTATGTAAATTGCCATTATTTGAAGTTTGTGCTGCTTTCAGCTAAAATATCCTAATGCAGCATTTATAATCATTGCCGAATGTTAGTTCTTTGGCTTAGAGGATAAGAAATAGAAGAGACAAAGGGAAACAAATCATCCCTGTAACTCATGGTAATTAGGTATTTTATTAAAATAACATAACAATGAGCTCTTAGTACGTTCTGAAGGCAAAAGAGTAAAGTATATGGAACTGCCTTCTTCAAAAGTACTCTAATGATGTCAACCCCTAATGTTCTTCTTATATTCATGTTTCCCTCAAGCACCATAATATTCAGTCTATAAACTCTCATTGTTTCAATCTCATTGAAGACAGAGAAGAGAGGCATTACAGGCTAAAAGTTTGGCTTTCTTGCTTTCAGCACTTTTAAGTATGGTGTGTGAAAGGATAATGGAAGCAAATCCATGTCAGCCTTTCCTAATGTACAACTTTACCCCATGTTATGGCTATGCTGTGAAAACAGCACTAAAGGATTTGGTCTTGAAGCATACAAGCTTCCACCCTTTTCATAGTATCCGCTCTGAAGATACCAAGTCAGGTTTTGATTGTTAACCACAAAATACGAGGACTAACTCTACAACTTGTAATATTCTTATAGTGAGGTGTTGTGGTAAATCATGGATATCAGTCTCTTTGGTTTCCTTAGTAGCTTAGTCCTAAGATGAAGGAATGCTGTCTTATCCATTGTCTTTGTGTTGCTCTTCTATGTTCTACAATGGTGATTTATAATTCATAAATTATGGAATGTGAACTCTCTGCCCTGATTATTTATAGAACTTACTCTCCATTTTTGATAAGTATTTTAAATTAATAATGTAAAAATCTATTGATTTTATGTAAGCGTTTCATTTAATATACAGGAATATTTGTTGGGGTATTTATGGAATAACAAAAATAACTCACATGGAGAGATGATGGATTATGTTTAAAGTCTGCTCTGGAGTGGAATTTGGATTGTTGTGACATTAAATTATTCTTGTAACTTTTAATCCTCAAGACAGGGCTACGTACACAGACTATGAAGTACTTTAAAAAGAAGATATTGCAACAGTTTATTCATTCCTTTTAAACTGGTGAATTAGAATTCCCTGAAAAAAAATTCAACCTTACATTATGAAATACAACATCAGAACAAAATGGGTGCTGTTAGCAGTTCTTGCAAATTTATAAGTCCTGTAGTTGTTAGTGTTCTATTGCCTTTATATATTAATTACAAGAACTAAGTGGTCCTTGAATGAAATCAGCACCAGATTTATTTTGAGTTAAAGAGCAGGTGGACATTATTCCATACTCTGAAGAAGGACCATTTCAGGTGATTTTAAGCAGGTTTATTGTTCTGGCCTCGTTGTTTTTTTTTTGGTATGTAAGAGTACCTATTAACCAAAATGATACAACTTTCTTGGCATATTGTGATGCATGCTCATCCACTGATTCGTTTTTCTTGGACCTTATAGGTTGGTATTTCATAAGAGTTAGTATAGCATTATAAATATTTTGGATAGAATTAATTTTAAGCTGTGTTCTTGTTTTCTTTATGTTTTTCATAGTATGCAAGATTAATGATTAATATTTTGCAAGAAATTATTAATTCTAAATCATCCAGATAATCTCTCCAGACAGGTTTGCTGCCAGCCTGGGGCCCACATTCATGATACTACAAAGTGGCTATCCAGACTGGTGGAGCCAAAAGACTACCACCTCTTCCTACTCTTTCATGTAGTAACAAATGAGGCTGCAACAGAGAGACTCTGAAATATCAGAATGGACTTTATGTCCCTTGGAAAGACGTTAAAGGGATCAAGATTCCCACAGCATTCTCCTGAAGAAACTGGCTGCTCAAGGCTTGGACTGGTGTATACTTTCTTGGGTTAAAATCTGGCTGGGTAGCCAGGCCCAAAGAGTCATGGTGAATGGGTTTAAATCCAGTTGGAGGCTGGTCACTAGTGGAGTCCCCCAGGACTTCTTTACTGAAAGGGTTGTTAGGCACTGGAACAGGCTGCCCAGGGAGGTGGTGGAGTCACCATCCCTGGAAGTCTTCAAAAGACGTTTAGATGTAGAGCTTAGGGATATGGTTTAGTGGGGACTGTTAGTGTTAGGTTAGAGGTTGGACTCGATGATCTTGAGGTCTCTTCCAACCTAGAAAATTCTGTGATTCTGTGATTCTGTGACTCAGTACTAGCACCAGTTCTCTTTAATATCTTTACTGATTATCTAGATAACTGGATTGAGTACACCCTCAGTAATTTTGAAGACGACACCAAGTTAGGTGCATGTGTCTATCTGCTCAAGGGTAAGAAGGTCCTGCAGAAGGATCTGGATAGGTTGGACCGGTGGGCTGAGCCCAACTGGATGAAGTTCAACAAGGCCAAGTGCCGGGTCCTGCACCTGGGGCACAACAACCCCAAGCAGCGCTACAGGCTGGGAGATGAGTGGTTGGAAAGCTGCCTGGCAGAGAAGGACCTAGGAGTATTGGTTGATAGTCAGCTGAATATGAGCCAGAAGTGTGCTCAGGTGGCCAAGAAGGCCAACGGCATCCTGGCTTGCATAACAAACAATGTGGCCAGCAGGACTAAGGAAGTGATTGTCCATACACACCTGTACTTGGCTCTGGTGAGGCTGCACCTTGAGTACTGTGTTCAGTTTTGAGCCCCTCGCTACAAGAAGGACATCGAGGTGCTCAAGCAAGTCCAGATAAGGGCAACAAAGCTGGTGAGGGGTATGGAGAACAAGTCTTATGAGGAACGGCTGAGGGAGCTGTTTTTTTTTAGCCTGGAGGAGAGGAGGCTTATGGGTGACATTATTGCTCTCTACAGGTACCTTAAAGGAGGCTGTAGTGAGGTGGGGATTGGTCTGTTCTTGCACATTCCCAGTGATAAGATGAGGGGGGATGGGCTAAAGTTGTGCTAGGGGAGGTTTAGGTTGGATACTAGGAAAATCTTCTTTACTGAAAGAGTTGTAAGCATTGGAATGGGCTGCCCAGGGAAGTGGTGGGGTCACCATCCCTGGAAGTCTTTAAAAGATGTTTAAATGTAGAGCTTAGTGATATGGTTTAGTGGAGGACCTGTTAGTGTTAGGTCAGAAGTTGGACTCAGTGACCTTGGAGGTCTCTTCCAACCTAGACGATTCTGTGATTCTGTAAAATACAGAGAAGGTCCTAAAAATGCTTCAGTACCAGGGAAAGGATGTAAATCTGTTTTCACTGGCTGTGTTTTCCTCTAGGCTGACAATTAATTTCATGCTTTTTTTTTTTTTTTTTTTTTGGGCATGAGCTGAGATTCTCAAATCACTGAATGTGAAAGAGATGTTAGTGCAAGTAGTTAAAATACACAAACTTATTTTTCAGATTTTAACCATCTAAGATCTCTTGCAAGTCAGACTTCTATCTGGGTGGTATGTATATGTACATGAGCAGAAAGTTCTGTCTTAGTGTGAGTTAGTTCTGTCTTGAGTCTTAGTAGGGTGCAGCCAAAGCTTTTTTGGTAATCAATAAGGTTCCTTTAGAAGGATTCACTTAAAGTATTGTACTAATTTCTTTTAATTCATAAGGTAAAAAATATTTCTAATTTCCTTTGCTCTTATGACACTGTTTGAAAGGCTCCTTTAATCTTGCAGGGACTAAATATATTACATGGCAATGTCTTGAAAAGCCTACCAAGGAGAGGACTTTCAGTGTCATATGTTTAAACAGAGCATGATGGAACAGAGTTTTTATACTTATTTTTGATACTTACCAGAGAAACAAAGGAAATACTAGTACTTCTAACTTCTCTAATGCTGCATGGTTTGGTCTATATGTGCTTTGTAAATTTTACAAGACAGTATTGTCCTATCATGAATAGTGGAAGTACCAAATCCGATTTCATCCTTTCATATTAATATTGGAGAAGCAACACTAGAAATTTTGTTTCATTTGTATACCATTGCCTAAAGATATTTTCTCTCAAGTCTTAGATTGTTGAATTGATTCTAGGGTAGAAAAAGGTTAATGCAGCATCTCTGAGACCCAGGTATTTTGTGTGCCCCAGGTGGTTTGTGTGCCACTAATCGTGGGGAAAAAAAGTCCTTGTTTATACAACAACAACAGAATATTTGTATTGTTAATACTGCTAAATAGCAGGGTTGTTTTTTCTTTTTCTCTTCTCTTCTCTTCTCTTCTCTTCTCTTCTCTTCTCTTCTCTTCTCTTCTCTTCTCTTCTCTTCTCTTCTCTTCTCTTCTCTTCTCTTCTCTTCTCTTCTCTTCTCTTCTCTTCTCTTCTCTTCTCTTCTCTTCTCTTCTCTTCTCGCCTGGGTTGAAAGACTCTAACATTCCAAATGTTAAACTATCAAGAACTATCAAGACAGGCAATTAATTATGTGTTAATTTCATTAGTCAGTTCAGCCTGCCATAGTTCTTAGACTTTGCTTGTTGTCTTGTAGGCAAAACACCTTTCAGAACACCTGTAAATCTTGCTTTACTTTCCTTGTATGTCTCAAATAACTACATCAATTTTTATAAAGAATAAGGCACCCACCTTCTGTATTCTAATTTTATGTATACTCTCTTATTTTGCTACCTTTTCATTTATTTGTTTGTTTGTTTGTTTGTTGTTTTTAACCATTTATGTTGCTCATATTTATCGGGGTAAGGATTATAATATATGTATAATTCCTAATAACGTGTTTCAGCTTATGTGGTCTTCTCCTGACCTCTTTCCAAGTAGTAATAATAATAATAAAGCTAAAACCAAAATGTTTATTCAAACCTTATAAAAATTGTTTTTCCCGTCCCAATACAGCTATCAGACCATTCATGCTTTTCTGTGATTCTCAGTTAATTTTATCCACTAATTAATGCAGTTTTCTCCACAGTTACTCATTTACCTCTGAGAGGGTACCAAAAGACTTGATTGATTAGGTTTAGTAAAAATAAAGAACTTTGATTGTTAATATTAATTTGTTAATATTAATACAGGAAATCAATGCATTGAGTTTTCTTTGTATTTTCCAGTTCCCACCTTTTTCAGCCAGATGTGGAAGTGCTTCTAATGTGCTTCTCATCTGGGAAAAGTGTTGACAGAGTATCCTTCTCAAGTGGATGCAATATATATTGACAGCGTACTTAATTATGAGGCAGTATAGCAGCCAGAGACCATTATGAAGAGAAAAATCAAAATTCCAACTTGGGATTTCCCTGTGGTTTTCTCAAAACAAACATTGTCAGATAAAATATGCACTATTGTCAGATAGACAGAAAGCTCGCTCAATCTGTTAATTTAATTGGAAGCTAAAAAGAAAGGAAAAACTGAGTTGCACATTTCAGTACCTTCAGGCTCAATGCATGTTCATAATAATGTGTCTTACCTTGCTGTTTGATTTAGAGTGCAAACTAGTAGGATTTGTCTGGAACATTTTCCTTTTGTTGCAGATAGAAAATGTTAAATGAGTCTCAAAAATAACAACTTTTATAGGAAAAAAAGAAAAAAGTCCTAAGATAGCAATACTTAGAGCAGTTGAGGCCAGAGAAAAGTTTGAGCTGAACATTTTAACATTATTTTCATCTTTGTCAGAAACATAAAGCTCTAGCAAGATGGTGAATTTTCACTCCACATAATGTACAGACTTTGTATTAAAAAAAAAAAAAAAAAAGGTAAAAAAGGTAAAGGTTGCTCAGGTCTAAAAAGTTACCATATTGCGCAACGGAAGTCATTTAGAACTTGTTCCTGGTAATGTGTAGTATACAGTTGCTGAAGCCATGGCCAGACTCAAAAAGCACATAGGTCACTGGGAACACCAAGTACAGGTTTAAAAAGGGCAAATTATGCTTGGCCAACTTGACTACATCCTGTAATGAGATTATTGGCACTAAAAGGTGAAAGCCATGTATGTTGTTGACCTTGATTTCAGGAAGGCTTTTGACATGGCCTCCAGTTAGAGGCAAATTTGTGAGATAATGAATGGATAGATGAATGAGAAGCTTGATGGAAAATTACTGGAACCCTGAATTGAGAGTTGTGATCAGAGTTACACAAGTCGGAGTAAGTTAGTAGATGCATCTCTTAATTTCACACTGTGGCCAATAATTTTCAATGCCATTAATAACAACCTGGATAATGGGGCAGAATGTAATCTCAGGAAACTTTCAGATTATACCAAACTGGAGAGAACAGTCACTACTTCGGAATGCAGAGCTACTCTTCAGAGGGACCTTTACAGGCTGGAAAGGTGGGCTGACAAAAACTTAGAGAAGTTCAACAAAAGGAAATGAGAAATCCCATACCTGAGAAGGAATAACCCCATACTACAGTACAGCCAGAGAAAGCAGCTCAGTACAAAATGACTTCAGTATCCTGGTGGTCCACAAGCAGTATGAGACAGCAGTATGCCCTTGTGGTGATGTACAGTTTGGGGCTCCCCAGTACATGAAAAACATGGACATACTGGAGTGGATCCAGCAGAGAGGCACCAAAAAGAACAAGGGAATGCAGCACTTGAAGTGCAAAGAGAGGCTGAAAAAACTGGCTTTATTCAATTCTAAAAAAGAGAAGGTTAAGAGATCTAGCTGCTGCCTTCAAATATATCCTAATAAAAGGTACAGTTGAATATGGTGCCAGTCTGAAAGGTACAGAGACAGGATGAGAGACATTAAAAAAAATAAAAAATTGTCTCAAGTAAAACTCTGATTACATACTAGGTAAAAGTTTTTTATTGTAAGAAAGTACAATATAGGTGATGAGCAGTCTGACCTAAATTGTCCCTGCTCTGAGAAGAAAGGTGAACCAGATAACCTCCAGAGGTCCCTCCAACCTAAATTATTTGGCGGTTATATGCTAAAACATTTTCCCTTTCTGTGTGGATGCTTAACTAATATTCAAGCTCATAAGATAGCTTTCCGTTAGAAGTTCACCTGAATATTTTATTAGTACAGATCTGCTTATATAGACAGAACACGCAAAAAGAATATACTCTTTCTTTGAACCCAGCAGGGGCAAATACCAGAAAGCAGTTTCTTTGCTCATGGTTCAGACTTCCTTTTCTATCCAACTATGTTAAAAGAAATACAGAAATTCTCCATCTGCCTCATGGTCACCATGCTAAAGATCCTCTTCTGCTGGTTTCTCAACTTTTTTTTTCTTTCTTTCAGCACACTCCATGTGATAGTCTACATCTTGCTCTCCCCCAGCTTATTCCCAAGAAATAAGAGCTGGCTTGAGCTGGTCCTTATTTCATGAAAGTGTATTTTGTTTTTGTTTTATTCCTTTTTCTTCCTTCCTTCCTTCCTTCCTTCCTTCCTTCCTTCCTTCCTTCCTTCCTTCCTTCCTTCCTTCCGACAAAAAGGATAGGTGACATTCTTAACACAATTGTCTAATAAATAAATAAATAAATAATAATAAAAACACTTTTGAAATTTGGTGGAAGACGTTATCCTGATTTAAAAGAAAATAAATAAATAAATAAATAAAAATAAAAGCCTTAGGAATTAGTAACTGCATGATTTCTTTATGGAAATGTTGACATTCTAAGGAGAAGTGAGAGTAATAAGAACCCATAAGACAGGCAGTTGAGTTACCATTGCATCAGAAGTATATCACAAGATAAGAATCTCATTATGGATGTGTTTTCTTACTGTGATAGGTTGGTTTTAAACCATAAATTCATTCTAAAAGTAACACTTATAAGTTCTTTCAAGGTCTGTAAATGCTCATAGAGGAAAGATGACGTAATTGTGTAAAGTCACCAACAACCTCTATAACATATACTCCATAAACTAGGAGTATATATCTTCTTCAATTGGAAAAATTTTCAGCCTTTTCTAAAGACATTTATAAAATGCCACAGGGTTTCAGAATTCAGTGACATGAAAAGACTACCTAAGAAACATTGAGATAAGTGTTTCTTTCTTAAGATGTAAATAAGCTCTGGATAGACAGAATGTATACAACATATATGTTAAATAGGGAAAAGTTATATTAATCTGATAGTTTTCTTCCTTTTTTACTGGCACACAAATGTACAATTAAAACAAACAAACAAACAAAAAACCAACAGTGTACTGAAACAATTTTAGATATACAGTTCTTTAATGAAAAGTTCAGAACTTCCCAACTTGGCAGGTGAATAGCTCCACATTTCAAATAAGATAATCATGTAGAGTATAGTATATTTTAATAGACATAATTTTTTGAGTTCTTTTTAAAATCACTGATGGGTAGCTATGCATTTTCTTTGTGTGTGTATGCTGCTTCAACTTGGATGTCTAATTCATGTTCTGCAATAATTGTGTTGTACAGGAATCCCTGTATATGACAGACTGTAATGATTGGTATAAGTGTTGTATCTCAACCACTTCTATGATATGCATATGTCTGTTGTTGGCCGCTTTTGCACTTCAGCACATTGTGACTCCTTCATTGGACTACTAACAGTAAAAAGCCCACCTTAACTTCATTTTTTTTACTTGTATAACAATTCCTCCTCTCGCTCAAAGGAGGAGTGCATTCTGACATAAAAATGAAGTATGATTGAAAAGTTCTCAGGTGAATTTTGCCTTTATAGGAAAAATAATTACATTAAACAACTTTATGCACTGACTGTCATACGGAGTGACAGCGGAACATGGCGGAACGGAACAGGGTGCTGGAGAAAGATTTTTCCAGCAATCCCACATTGTTAATAAATGTTTTGAAGCAATATACCATTGCTTTTTTTGTTTGTTTGATTGACTTTTTGTTGTTGTTGTTGTTAATTTTAACATCATCTCTGAGAAATACACAGTATAAAAAGGACATGAAACACCAAGAAACACCACAGTATAAAAAGGACATGAAACTGTTGGAGAGTGTCCAGAGGAGGGCTACGAAGATGGTGAAAGGCCTGGAGGGGAAGACGTATGAGGAACGGCTGAGGGCACTGGGCCTGTTCAGCCTGGAGAAGAGGAGGCTGAGGGGAGACCTCATCGCAGTCTACAACTTCCTCGTAAGGGGGTGTCGAGAGGCAGGAGACCTTTTCTCCATTAACACCAGCGGCAGGACCCGCGGGAATGGAGTTAAGCTGAGGCAGGGGAAGTTTAGGCTGGACATCAGGAAGGGGTTCTTCACAGAGAGAGTAGTTGCACACTGGAACAGGCTCCCCAGGGAAGTGGTCACTGCACCGAGCCTGACTGAATTTAAGAAGAGATTGGACTGTGCACTTAGTCACATGGTCTGAACTTGGGTAGACCTGTGCGGTGTCAAGAGTTGGACTTGATGATCCTTAAGGGTCCCTTCCAACTCAGGATATTCTATGATTCTATGATTCTATGAAATACAGATAGATTCAGAATATTTTGAAGGTGCTATGTTTCCACAGACAAGCTATAGCTGGCTTTATATGGTCATCTGGTTTTTATGTTTTCAGTAAAAAGAATAGTAATTTCAGAGTAGAAGATGATCTGGTATTTTTAACTATCACAGGATTGTGTTACAGAGAAATCCTTAGTTTATAGGTAAGAAATACATTTCTGTTACAAGCTTTTGAAAAATATTAATGCAGCTTCAACCCTGATAAAGTGAGTAGAAGATTTTACTTTGGCTGAGACAAAATTTCATACCCAGAGTTAAAATATGAAAGAATGTACTCAACATCACTACAAAATGCTTTTTCAGAAGAGATTTTTTAAGCTAAGAAGTTTTAACTATGCAAATGATATTTCATTTTGAAACAATAAAGGATAAAGTCTGACTCCATCTCCTTGCATTTTCACAGGGAAATAACACTACTTTCAGGCATGTTATCTATGTTCTCAGTTTAGTCTAACAGTGCAGAAGTTTTGCACAGGAATATAGGGCACGAGTGGCCATAGGATAGTTTTCACACATTTCTTGAAGAATAAAATATTTCCTGGTTTCATATCGTAACTTTCTTTTGATGTGACTTGATATTTATGCAGAATAGAAATTGAAATACATTCAGAAATACTGAAATAAGTATAGAATGGTACTTCCTGGCACAACTTTCTTTATTGCTGAACTAAAATCATAAGCGTTTTGAAAAACTGCAGTCTCAAGGTATTAAAAAAAAAAAAAAACACAACTGTATCTAACCTGCAATATATTTTGTTTTAAACAAAAATATTTGGTATTTAACATCAGGAAGTAGTTGAATACAAATGCATTTCTTATCTTATCGTTTATGAAGTCAAAAAAATCAAAGCCAAAAACCATTTCATCGATTAAAGGACTTATATAAATACGTAAAATGTATAAATGTAAATGTGAGAGTGTGTAAACATGAATGTCTATATATATCTATATATTTGTACATAAAATTATTTGTGTTTTAGTGCCATACATGTGTTTTAGCAAGATAGATTTGAGGGACCATGATAAACCAGATTTCTTAAAACCATTTGTGCATATCCCTGAAGAAAATATGCATTTTTAAATGTAAGTTGTTTTATGTTTAGGAGCAATCTACTTTAATGACCATTATTTTAGCCCACAATGGATTTAAAAGCTATGGATAGTATGGATAGACCTGTTAAGAATTGTTCTTGCCCAGACCATCTCAGCTTTGTGGAAAATACAGAAATAAGCATGTTTGTCTGTGTATACAAGAGAGAATGAATTTCTATAAAATAGTACAGCTTCTTGTTTCACAGCTTATAGTCCTTCAGACCACTTTCACTCTTGAATCAATAAAACTAAATCAGATCTGATCCTTTCATATAGATTAGCCTGGACAACAAACTGAATTCTAGGAAGATGTTGACAAATAGTAAAGTTCAAGCAAAATGGATTTAATTTAATAAAAGTATCCTTAAGATTATTTCAGCACTTCTGAATCAGAATGTTAAAAGAAGAGAAACCATAGACTTGTGGACTACTCTGGTGGATTAGATGTGGTCAGCCTCCCAACCTGGAAGTCTGGGATGAGGAGCAGAAGAACTCCTCCACAGTTCAGATGGAAACAGAGACCTGCTGTTCCACATGGACTGTAACAAATCCATGGTACCAGATGAGATCCACATGAGGGTGCTGAGGGAGTTGGCAGATGTGATTGCTGGGCCTCTTTCCATTGTCTGTCAGTGGTCTTGATCATCTGGAGTGATCCCGGATGTCTGGAGACTTGCTAATGTGATGCCCATCTATAAAAGGGTTGCAAGGAGGACCCAGGGAACTACAGGCCTGTCAGCTTGACCTCGGTGCCAGGAAAGGTGGTGGAACAGGTCATCTTGAATTAGATCACACAATTTATGTGGGACCACCAGGGGATCAGGCCCAATCAGCATGGGTTCATGAAAGGCAAGTCCTGCCTGACCTACCTCATCTCCTCCTTCTATGACTGGGTGACCCGTCTGGTGAATGAAGGAAAGCCTGTTGACATAGTCTACCTAGAGTTCAGCAAGGCCTTTGACATGGTCTCTCACAGTCTTCTGGAGAAGCTGGCAGCCCATGGCTTGGACAGGTACACACTTTGCTGGGTTAAAGACTGGCTGGAGAGCTGGGCTGAGAGAGTGGTGGTGAATGAAATGAAATCCAGCTGGCGACTGGTCACCAGTGGTGTTCCCTGGGGATTGGTGTTAGGGTCCATCCATTTTAATATCTTTATTGATGATTTGGATTAGGTGCATCCTCTGAAAGATTGCAGACAACACCAAAGGGGAAAGTGTTGATCTGGAGGGTAGAAAGGCCCTGCAGAGGGACATGGACAGGATGGGTCGATTGGCAGAGGCCAATGGGATAAGGTTCAACATGGCTAAGTGGCGGGTCCTGCACTTTGGCCACAACAACCCCATGCAGTGTTATAGGCCTGGGGTACAGAGGAAAAGGATCTGGGGGTGCTGATTGATGCTCATCTGAACATGAGCCAGCAGTGTGCCCAGGTGGCCAAGAGGGCCAACATCATCCTGGCTTGTATCAGGAATAGTGTAACCAGCAGGACCAGGGAGGTGGTTGTACCCCTGTACTCAGTGCTGGTGAGGCTGTACCTTGAGTACTGTGTTCAGCTTTAGGCCCCTCACTACAAGACAGACATCGAGGCCCTGGAACATGTCCAGAGAAGGGCTGTGAAGCTGGTGAAGGGCCTAGGAAGACAGGTCCTATGAGGATCAGCTGAGGGAACTGGGGTTGTTTAGACTGGAGAAGAGAAGTCTCAGGGGTGACCTTATTGCTCTCTTATAGGTACCTTAAAGGAAATTGTAGGGAGTTGGGCATCTGCCTCTTCTCACAGATAACTAGCGATAGGACTGGAGGGAATGAGCTCAAGTGTCGCCAGGGAAGGTTTAGGTTAGAAATTAGGAGACATTTCTTCTCAGAAAGAGTAGTCAGGCATTGGAATGGGTTGCCCATGGAAATGATAGCATCAACATCTCTGGGGGTGTTCAAGGAAAGGTTTGATCTGGTGCTTAGGGATGTGGTTTAGTGAGTGATATTGGTAGTAGGGTGATAATTGGACCAGATGATCTTGAAGGTCTCTTCCAACCTTAATGATTCTATGATTCTAACTTGACCATTAAACTTATAAAAAGATATCTTAGATATGTATATTCTGAAGAGCAGGTCAGGAGATAAGCTATAGATTTTATGTTGATATTAATAAGGTGCAGACATTCTGATAATTGCAAAAATATATACAACAGGAAAGCAAATTAAATGACAGAGAAGGGCTTATTATTTAAGTTTATAGGGTACAAACAGGTTTCTATGGAGTTTGGTTCTAAGGTTTGCATGTCCTACTCTAGGATATACACTTTTTATACAAAAACAGGCAGATATTTTTAGATGTGACCCCGGTATTTTGCAGGTAATAACACAATAAACACATAAATTTTAGGAGTAAGGCATGATAATTTAAAATATTAAAATGTATGTGGTGAACATTTGTCTTCTGTTGTCTATAAAAACATTCATTGTCATGAAAATGTAATGAGTCATGAATGACTTCCTTTTTCTCTCTTCTCTATAATTTCATTTCCATCAGAGAAAAGCAGATGTCAGCTCCCTGTAAGAGAAAACAATGTGTGTTATCATAAATAGTGGCTGTCAAATCAATATATCCCTCAATCTGGCTCAAGCTAAACGTCATATTTGGAGTCTATGAGTGAAGATGATAGGAGAAAATTTTCTTGAATATCCTTTCTGGATCTCTCAGAGGAAGCAGAGTTCTCTTCATTTTCAAACATAGGAATAAAATAAGGTTGTATACTTGTGTTTGAAAGCTGTATTTTATTTTATTTTATTTTATTTTATTTTATTTTATTTTATTTTATTTTATTTTATTTTATTTTATTTTATTTTATATATTTTATTTTATATATTTTTTTCAAACTGTTTTGTTTCTCACAGTAGGGCAATCTCAGGAGTATAAGAGCTAGATTTCTTTCAGATGAACTTATCTGGACGATGTGGCCTAGGACCACGTTAAATGCAATCCAATAGCTATTGGGAAATTAGGCCTCAGGATCAAATTACAACAAATATAAAGTAAACCTCAACATTATATTAGTGGTGTGGACACTGGATCTTTAACACCATCTGTTTCACCTGGTAGATTCCCTGCTATTGAGCTGCATTACTTGCCTATGCGTATGTAACATTTATATCCATTTGTACATTTACATACATTTACGTCCACTACTCTACAAGATTATTTATTTATTTATTTTAGGAATGATTCCATTATCCTTTCATCCATCAAATATTATTAGTCTTAATCATTTAATTAATCTAAATTCTGGCATTCCAATACTGAGTCAGGGACAGTGCTTCCTGGAACTCCATATTCAAGATCAGCTATTTATTCTGATCTGTATCAGACCAAAGTAGATTCCATCCCTGGGCCATGCAGGGTATGTAAAAGACAAGGAATCTAATAGAAAGTATAGCAGCCCTCTGCAACCCAGCCCCTTGCTGGCAGAGTTTTTAACCACATGGCAAAGTTAAACTCTTGTCTGTTCAGACAAGGAAAAGGTGGTAGATGATTCAGCAGTGGTGTACCTACAGATCAGACCTTGTTAGATAGATGTCCACACTTCATATCTGCATTTGAAAATTGTATCCGTTCTGTTACTAGCAGTTCTTAGCTAACTTAGCATTGCATTTGACTATTCAGATGATTTAAGTTAAATATGAGTATTCCTACCTATCTAATTCTGGTTTACAGTGTAATATTGATAAGTCATATGACAATCTCTCCTTATAAAAGCTGGAAGGAAGGAAGGAAGGAAGGAAGGAAGGAAGGAAGGAAGGAAGGAAGGAAGGAAGGAAGGAAGGAAGGAAGGAAGGAAGGAAGGAAGGAACCTAATCACATACTTTTCCTTCCAGGAACGTTTTAAAAAAAGAGTATGTGGGCAGAGTAGTTCATGTACCAAAAGCTGACTCAGTTTCTGGAAACAGTATGGCTGCAAATTAACTTATCCAATATGGAGATCTACTACTGTTACCATTACCTGATTAACTTTTATGAAAGTTCAGTGATTTGCTATTTTTTAAAATCTTTCCCTACTGCTGGCTAAACTGTTTTTGTATACTTCATGTTTTCTCCTGTCTCAAAACCTAAATTATTTATGGTTTATAAGTCTTCATTTATACATTTCTGTACATTTTCCTTAATTTATTTTTCTATAACTTATCCTAGTGCAATATAACATTAACTGTTTTCTTCCTGTCTCACTTTTTGTGTCACTGTTAACTGTTTCAAACCATTTTTTTTGTTTTGTTTTTGTTTTCTGTCTTACCAAGCTAAAACCCTCCCTGAAAACGTTGTTTCTGTTTTCTTCCCAGGGATTCATTTCCCTGCTTCCTTACACAGAAAATCCTGGTCTGTCCTGGCCCTTAGTTTTTTGTTCTTTGGTCTGTTTGTTTAATTATTTATTTTATGGTGGTATTTGTTGTTACTTATATACATATATTTATACGTGTATATATACATGTATATTCATATTTCCAACCAGTGAAAACCTTTTAAATCTGATCTGTGTATTTGGATATGGATGTGTATACTGACATGAATTTAAGGAATTTCAGGCACTGTGATTCCCATTCTGAATTCCTTTGCCAAAATGTCAGTTTTAGAAGGGTAATTTAAGCTTTTGAGTTTTCTGTTGTAGGTGAATGGCCAATAAATCAGATCAGATGAGTATAAAGAACTGAACACAACTCTGTATGATGCCTAAGTATATGCATTTCTGTCAATGGAAAGATGAGCTTCTCTCCCTACTAATCTTTTTTCATTACCATAATCTGACACATTTTTTATAATAATAGTAGGGTAGAGGGAAAAAGAAAGACAAAAACAAACAAACAAAAACAAAACACAAAAAAATAGAGATTGACTTAAAAATGGACTGAGGGCTTTTAAGTGCCATCATTTGCTTCAGCAAAAAAAATATAAAAGTGCCTTTATTCTTTCCTTTATGTGTCAGCTTTCCAGCTGCCTGCTTTGTGGATCTCCAAGGGGTTTATTTTAGAAATGTCAATCCATAGTACTCCTGCAGGATGGGCATACTTTGAGATGAAAAAAAAAAAAAAAAAGAACAAAAACACTAGAACTGAAAACACCAACAACCTTCCCCTTTTCCCCCCTCCCCCACTTCTTCCCCCAGTTTTAATCTAAATAGAACTAGAAACAAAAATTTGCCAAACTAAAACTGCTCATTTGTCAGACCGGTATCCTTCCTCTTAGCAGTCACTGGGGGTGTCAGAAGAAGATAACCTTTTGCTTGCGGGGCAGTGATACATTATGAAAACCAATGAGGCAGGAATCCCTTTTCAAACATTTACGAACCATTTCATACCCTGGAGCTGTGCTGTGTTTGTATAGTCTCTATAACAGCAAATATTATGTCTTAAAACTAGCCAGCCATATGCTGTGAAAGACAGGAAAAAACATTGCAGTAAAATATAAAGAATGAGTTGTCCATGATCAGAAATACTATTGTATTTTGCTTTATTAACAACATTCTTAGCAGAGAAGAAGACTTTCAAAATAACTAGGATTCAACATAAAAATTACCTTTTTATCTTTCATTAAATTAGTTCCTTCATACTTTTCCAGCATATTACCCTATACCTATAGCTTTACCTAAGGTGGGAGCTCAGATTTGCTGCTTCTCAGCATTTACCCTTTAGCATGACATTTTTTTGTTCAGTTGTTGCACTCTGATAATGATCAAAAGATTTATGCGACTCGGAAAGATCCCTCAGCTTATTCCACAAATATCAAGATCTTCATGTGTTGTGATTGGTGGCAGAAACCATGTATTACTGGTGCATGAATGGAAGTGTTACAAAATTACACAAATGTTATCAATATCATTTGATTTCTTAGTGAGCATTGCATGTTAATAAGTACTTCTATATTTAGTTCTGCTTGTCTCTGATGAAGAAAACGTGTATAATATGGTTAATCACAGTACATGCTATGCATACACTATAAGCTAGGAGTGGCTATCACTGCATGGTTAATCACCCCAAGCTGTCTTCTATTCTGACGAGCTCTCAGGGTTTATACCTTGTATTAAAGTACCCTGTACAATTTCGGTATCCCTCATGAATTATACACTGATATTGGCTGGGCTGTTTTTCCCTTTTATTGGAGATCTGTTGTTTGTTTTATTTTTATTTATTTTTTAACCTTTAAATATCACTGATAAGAAAATTAGTATTTAATCAGCAGTCTTTATTAACTGTTTATTACTGTTTTGAAAAGTGAAATACTATTCTAACTTAACATATGCACAAAAACTACTTAATGAGCTGGATCCATTACCATTTCTATACTTATTTACAACAGTAAGAATTTTAATTTGGAGGGAATAAACTGTAGGTGAGCAGAGAAGTCAGGTATGTTTCCATGACATAAGACCAATTAGAACAAATAGGAATAACACAATATACATCAGCTAACACAGATATAGACATGGCATAGGTTTATCAGTCCTAATGAAAGATCAATGATTTTTATTTATTTTTAAAGAAATATTGTTTGTCCTTGTTTCCTTTTTATTTAAATTTCTGATCTATTTATATCAGACTGAATCAATGTGAATTTTATTCATTCATAAAACTCATAAGAAGTTTCAGATTTGTGTTTTGCTGTGAGTAATCTTTTGATAACTTCAAGTTAACATAAAAATAAGTTACAAATGTATTGGTTTGAACAAAACTGACTAATTTCATATTTACGACCCATCAATTATTTTTTTTTTTTTGTGAGATGGACTTAATACTGCCAAAGAAATAAAAACAAAATTTACAAAAGGCAAACAAACAAACAAACAAAAAACACAACAAGGTTAGTTAATGATTATTCAGATAGTTAAAATAATCTATTAGAAAAAAAAATATGTTTGTAAGATTTATTTTTTTGTCAGTTTTAATAAGCCTTTCAGTATGCCATACCACATTAATTTGTGTAGGGAGGTTTTGTTTCTTTGTGTTTTGGGGGGTTGTTTTTTATAAGATAAAGCAAAAATTATACTAAATGAAAACTGTTGCGTGCAGTTTTAAAAGTTAATTTGAATGAAAATAAATTTAATATTTCCTGTTAAAGACTTATATTGACTATAACTAGTCTTTAACTTTGACTATTCCTGTCAAAAATATGATTTAATTAAAACTTTATTTTTGGTTGAGAAAAGTCTGTGTGAACAATTTTGGGGATATTTAACATTTCTTTCTAAATTAAATCAAGAGATCCACATCTTACTCAGAACATGTCTATAAGAAATAAGACTTTCTGATGTTCTCATTGGGAAAAAAAAAAAAAAGTATGTAGATATGTATTTTAAGCAAATGAAAACATTACTGAACATTTTAAACTCGATATCCAAAAACTTTAAGCCAAAAGAAAACTTTTGAAAGAAATCCTTGTCTGTTCTTTTTACTTTGCTTAACTTGGGACACTCAGTAGGGATAGGGCCTATTTTAAAATTCACAGTGAAATTTTCACTACAATCTTGGGGTAAATCCAATTCTGCTGAACCTTTTTTTTTTTTTTTTTTTTCCCACCAGTAGAGTACATTTTAAAAGGAATATACCTATATTTTTTTTCAAGCTCTTGACCTAGTATGATAAGATAAAATTGCAGGGGGTAAAAGTGTCAGTGATCCCAAAATGTCAGACAGCCTCTGAGATTTTTACTGCTTTCTGAAGTACCTTAAAGTTTCTAAGCTATCAGTTTTTTTGAATTACTCTATGGAGGAATAGCAGCAGCAGCTAGAGAAAGTAGCATGCTGTTGATCTAAGAGTTGCATGATATGGAGTAGGAATGCATAGTTAAAACAATGAGTGAACTGGAAAATTCTCTCTCTTGCTCTCTCAGCATGTTGATAATTATTTATCTGAGAAAGTTTGCCTGGCACAAGTCATTTGGGAAGCAAGCCACTCTTCAACAAGAATGATAACCTTTCTGAGATCATGCTGAAGAAACAGGCCCTTGCTAATCTACAGTCACATTGTGCTGTTATTGCCACTTCTTCCCCCACCCCCTATTGTAACAAGATCACAAAATTGTTCCAGAACCTAACAGCAGGTTCTGTTGCTGATTTTTACATAGTGAAAATCCCTTCCTATGCTAAATAGCTAGATGTGATGGCAATCTCAGAAATGATTGATGACATGCTAAATCTTTTCTTCCAGTCAATACAAAACATAGAGTTATGCCTACAGACAAAGCAATAGCAAATGAACAGACCAACTTAAATGCCTTTTATACCTCTAGTGAAGAATAAAAGAAGTGTCTGTTAAAAAATTCTGGTCTGAAATAGATTGCTTAGAAAGCATTGAATACAACAGTGGTGTTATGTTAATCTATGACTCACTGATGCCTGCCACTTGCCAATTTACTCATGATATACCGTAAGTTAATAAATATTTTATGCACTGTTAATAGATCCAAAATCTGAATTTCCTTTTGTAGAAGTATATTGTGCCAAGTCATCCAGACTTAATAATGAAAAAGCCAAAAAATATATAATAATATTGAGGTAAAGTGCTTTATGATGTTTTCTCAGAGTGTTTTTGTACTACGCATCCCAAGCACTTGGTTGTCAGTAAAAACTACAAATAGAACTTTCACAGTCATTTAATAACAAGCTTGTTGCCCAAATACTCATCGGTATTTCCTAATCATAGCTGCAAAAATTATTTGAGATTCCATGCTTATTATATCATGTAGGAGTAAGAAAGCAGCTGCCATAAACCTTTGACTCTGTTTAGCATAAATCTTTGACTGGTTGATGAGAAGCTCTACATGAGCAGGCAATGTGTTCTTGCTGCCTGGAAAGCCCACCTGGGTTGCATCAAAAGAAGCACGGCCAGCAGGCTGAGGAAGGTGATTCTTCCCCTCTCTCTACTCTGCCCTTCTGAGACCCCACCTGGAGTATTGCGTTCAGCTCTGGGGCGCCCAGCACAAGGACATGGAAATGTTAGAACAAGTCCAGAGGAGGGCCACAAGGATGGTTACTGGACCTCTCCTATAAAAACAGGCTGAGAGAGTTGCACTGGTTCAGCCTGGAGGAAGGAAGGCTCAAGGGAAACCTTATAACAACCTTCCAATACCTAGAGGGGGCCTACAGGAAAGCTGGGGAGGAACTCTTTGTCAGGGAGTGCAGTGCTAGGACAAGGAGTAATGACTTTAAATTAAATTAGGGTAGATTTAAATTAGATATAAGGAAGAAATTCTTCACTGAGCTCTGAGGAACAGGTTGCCCAGAGAAGCTGTAGATGCCCCACCCCTGGAAGCGTTTAAGGCCAGGTGGATGGGGCTTTGATTTCGTCTATGGGAAGTTGACCCTGCCCATAGCAGGGGGGTTGGAATTAGATAATCTTTAAGGTCTCTTCTAACCCAAACCATTCTAGGATTCTAGCTGTGCATGCATTGTTAAGGCAAAGAACTACAAGTTTGACTTCTGTTTCATTCTTCCACTCTTTGTTCCCACACTGTTCCTGTACATTTCAGGCTTTGGGCTTAAATGGTTTGTCCTCTACATTTCCAGAGTTCCTTAAAGAGTCAGTCACAGTCTTCCTTCAAAAGAAGGTGTCTTAGAACCATTTTGCCAAAACAGCAAAATTAGGAATATGCTCAACCATACCATGCATATAGTTCAAATAAGTGTAAGAGTTCTGCAGAAATATGATTCTATTAAAGAAAAATGATTACTGTACATTTCTGCTCAGGCTTCTCTTTCATTTACCAAGTTTCACTTTTGTCTAGAGTTGTAAAAGTTTGGTTTCTAGATCCAATCTAATGTAAAGACAAAAAAAAACCTTGATAATTCAACATAAGTCAGCACTTTGAATTTAACCACCAACAGCAGCAGGCAAGCAAATAACATACATTATTATACAACTATTAAATCAATTATTAACACTTTTTGTATCTTTTTTAACATAAATAGCTAAAGATTTTTTTTTTTTCTGCCTAAGTATCATAATGTTTCATTAAAATAAATATTTTTAAATGAGATCAAATAAATTGACACTTGTTACCTAATTAATTTATGTTGACTTTGATTACCGAGCTTCACCAAGAATGGGAATTAGGTTGCTAATGTATAATTACATTCTGTAGGGATTAAAAACTAATTAGTATACTTTACAAACTCTATAGTTTACTGGTAGAAAAGAGATTAAGGATCTACATAAAAAATAACAAATGTACAAATTTGTGCCTTGTCTAAGGGACTGCAAAAATTACTGCCTTTTAGCCTATGTTTACTACATAAATCATAGATATTTACTTCTTTCTTCTAGCCATGTTCCAGTTTACTTTATTATTCTTATAGCCTCAAGAGACTTTATTTTCAAGATGACTTTTACCTGTCATGCAAAATAAAATATGTTAGAACTCTAAACAAAATAATGTCAGCTACATCCCTCCATCACTTTGCTCAATTATCCTTAGAAAAGTCAAGCATGTTTGTTAAACTAGAGCTGCTGTCCCTGAATTCTTACTGATCTGGAATTTAATGAAAATTGCTCCTTCAAAAGCAACTTTCCTAACACACAACCTACACCTTAGTTAGATTTAAAGGATTCAGTCTTACAAAGGAAGAGGTGTTTTAAATTACTGAATTCTAAATAAATTTGTAGGCCAATTCTCATAATTATGCCTTTTAATGCCTTTTGAGATTTGTAGTATTTTACATTTTTGCCGTGCTACACTAATATCCAAACTAATATCCAAACTTAAACATAAAAATAAAAAAAATGAACACAGTAATTACAATTACAGACTGTCATCACTGAATTATAAAAGAAATAAAAGAAAATCTGAAGGGGGGGAGGGGGGGGAAACATAACAAAGCCACAATAAAAAAATAACGATCATCTCAGTCTGAGTGTCTTTTGTAAATCCTTTCATTAGAGAATTTGAAAAATCTCAAAATTTTCATGGAGAAGCTCTCCATCCACAAATTCAGATTCCAAGTGTGTTGCCTAAGTGGGAATTTTAATTTTTGACTTTATTACATATACTGTCCAGGTCAAAACCAAAAGAACAACAACAAAAAAAAAGCAACAAACAAAAAAGGAAAACAAACAAAAAAAAAAGATAAATAATAAAAAAGAGAGGATCCAAACTGATCTTTGACACACTAGTTGAGACACTACTTGAGCAAGTCCAAGATGAGCTTGCTATTTACGAGATCTCAGATAAAAGTAAGGTATCAATTATCCAGACAGTAGAATGGAACAGTAAGTTACTTATTTAATATTATTTTAGATCAAAATAACTACAAATTGTTTAAATTAATAGATATTCACTAGGAGATCAGAAGAACTTAAATTCAACTAGGTGAAAACAAAATCTGAAACTCTAATGGCTATTCCAGTTACAAACTTAAAAATGCTTTGTAAATATTTTAATACTCATATCATTCATAGATATGGGTTTGTCCTGTGTTTTGAGAAGCTTCCACACATAATCATTTTTTATTTTTTTTTTAACTAAATGCAATACAAACAAAAATACCTTTATGGTCTTGTAGAATATTTGAAGATGTTTATTGCTGCTACTGACTTCAGACAAAAAAAGTTGATCAATACAAGAATATGTAGTTAATCCACCATTTTGCATTTGATTGGTGTTGCATTTGCTCCTCAGTTAGTCTCAATACAGTTAGTACTGTATTGAGAAGAATACTTTCAGTCTTGAGGCTATCATCTGGTTCCTTTCACAAACATTTAATTCAGTTAATTTAGTCACCAACTGCTCTATGTTCATAGGGAAAAAACTTCTTGATACCAATGACGTCACAGACTGAGGCTAGAATGTGTCTTCTACAAAAGGAAAATAATAAAGAAAATGCACTTTACCTAGAACTTGGGGGAAAAAAATACATTCCTTACCTTATTTACCATTTATTTACCATTCTGTTGCCCCTTATAAAAGTAACAAGAATCATTAATACTGAAAGTTAATGTACAAGACATGCAATATAAATCTCTTGACAGTCATTCTGTATGCTGAAGAAGACAATTGTAAGGCTCAATCCTGAAACTGTAGTGTGTTGTTAAATTTGAATCTCTAGGAAATAAAGGCCACTTGCAAGCTGCAGATTTTACTGGTCTGCAAAAAGCTTGGGGATCATTTATAACCTCATCTATTTAAGGAGAATAGACTAATCAAAACCAAATATGGAGACAAGCTGTAGTACTGAATACTGTAAAACTCTGCATATTTCTGTAAGTAAAGAGTTTGGTTATCTGAGTCTATCTCATTTCCTTTCTGTCAATTTGGTCTTAAATTGCAACAAATATTTACTATAATTGATCATTTTTCTTTTGCTTTATTCAATTTCAGTTGTTGAGAAGCCCAAATATTCTAGCTACTTGTTGTCTATGACATGCGCGCACACACAAGATTGAACAATGAAATAAACAATGCTGTTCTCTGCAGTGGAATTATTCATCCAAAGTACCTAATTTTAAGGAAGAGTTTTATCTTTAACTCATTTCATCTTCAGAATTATTCCTGCTTGTAGAAATTCATTTGAGTAGCAAAGGCCTTCTACTAATCCCATAATGTTGTTTTAGTTCATAAGTATCTGCCTAATGATTTTTTTTATTATTATTTTATTTTTCTGCATGAGTTCATGGAGTTCCCAACAGAGGAATTATTATCTATTAGCTGTGTGGACCAATAGCTGTAACCAGGTTCAGAAAGCCATGAAGATGAGTTTTATCTTGTGTTGCAAGCTGCTTCATAAGACGGATATAACAACTCTACACTATGTTTAGATATATATCATGTTACAAGCAGTATAAGAAAGAGTAAAAATTTAAGAGTAAAACAGATAAATCAATGAAAAAAAAAAAATCAAGAAACCTCTCAGTGGTTCTTATTTTTATTTCCCATTGCAATAGATAGCCTTTTTACTATTACGAATGTATAAAAGTTGAAACTTAGTGCAACACCAGCTATTCTTCACAAACTATAGCAGTGATATGCAAACTGTGCTCAAAATATTTCTGCTTCTGTAAACATTAAAGCTAAACCCAAGTGATACTTTTTATTATTATTATTATTATTATTATTATTATTATTATTATTATTATTATTATTATTGTTGTTAAATTTTTTTTTCAGAGTTACAGAGGTTACAGTGAAAAAAAAGAGTGTGTGAAGTGTTGCTTTTACTCAAGAATAGTCCGTGTGTGTCCATGTCTGTACATGTAGGAAGGGAGATTCCATTGAGGATCAGCAGCAGAATATGAAAATTCAAATTCTTTCTTCATAGTTAAGGGTTGTAGGTGTGCCAACTATAGGATGGATGGACAGGTGTATGTAAACTGTAGCACAAAGACCTCTGATTTCAAAACATGCAAGTGAATGAAGAAGACAAGCCTGAGCAGCCCAGCTGTACTCAGTTATTTTTTTAGTTTATTTCCATTCAAATGAGATTTGCTTATTTGATTAACGTTCAGCATGAAATTAACTGATTAGCTGTGTTTAAACTTAGAATGTATTTTTCTACAATTTTTCATGAATTTTCACATGAATCTACTGTTCTTCATACAGCCATGCCTTCTTCCTTCTTTCGTACTGGCACCATGGCTATCCATTTTACATTTTATTTTGTTTACTGAGAAAATATTGATTAAAAGGTGTAGATGCCATCATGGGTCAAGAGGTTTCAGAATGAACTAAAGATTCAAGATGAATTCAGAATGAAATTAATTCAATGAATTGGAATTTTTTTTTTTTTTTTTTTTCTGGGAGAAACCATGAGATATAAACCGTGAATAAAGTTAAGTGTGAGGTAACTTACCTGATTATAGCTGAGGAAAATCTTATGAACAGAGGATGATACAAACTGTCAGAATGAACAGTAAGAGAGTGACTATGACTGGAAGCAATTATGCTTCAGGTGGAAAATGTGTATAATGGAGAAAAAGGAGACAAAGCACTTCTGGATTTGAAAATCAGTACAGGCTTAGGTGCATTTTCATAGAATTTCTAGCCCTTATTTGAAAAACAAGACAAAACCAAGACCAACTAAACAAAAACAGTGGGGAAGTCATAGGGAGTCATTCTTCAGCCCAATTGTTGCTAGGAAGTAACCTGTGTTTGATTTTTAGCATTTACTGCTTATAACTTAAGTTATAACTAAAAGACAGTAAGGAGAAGAAAAAAACAATCATATTGTGTAAGCAGACAGCCATCAACTGAATTGTGACTATTTTCAATGAGTTCATAATTTTTGACAAATCAAGAAGTATTTCTTTAAAAAAACAAAACAAAACAAAACAAAACTAATAGAGATACATTATTTTCAGTTATTCTGATCTTAGAGTCTGCTTTTATATAATTTTGGATCCCGGGAATCAACTATTTACGTGTTGGTTTTTTTTGGACTAAATAGTTTATGGATTTTTTTATTTTTTTTTCCCTTAAGTTTCAAGTTAAAAGGTGAAATCTCTGCCTCCTATCTGGAACTCACAGGTTTGGCAGCACTGTCCTCTACTTCCTGGCACAGCCAGCTGGCATTACTCTGACTAGAGTGTTTCTAGGCCTAAATACTAGGGAGCGGGCAAATCCCTAAATAATAGCAACTGAACAGTATAGATGGGAAGCAGACTCAAGAGTGGCCTTAGACCTCATCTGAATGCACAATATTGAGGTAGCCTTAAATTCCATATTCATGAAATCCTACACATTGTAAACTATAAAATGTCATCAAGTTCTTGTAAAGCAGGAAAAAGAAAAGCTACTGAGAGAAAAAAAAAATAATATATATATATATATATATATATATACTGTATGCATACATAGTGCATGGAGAGACACTGCCTTTGTCACTGTCTGTAGTGCTCTTCCATGAACAACCCTGCTCATTTTCATCATACTTGGAATGTTTTTGGAGATAATCTCTTTGCCAGTAGCCATGAGGAAGCTGAACGTGGTGATTTTGGTAGAGTGAAGGTTTGTCATGGCCCCTGTGCCACTGGGACACTGGAAAGGGGTTACAGTCAGGCCCAGTACTTTACTTAGTGCTGGTATGTCACTACACATGACCTGGATCTCTGTCTTCTCTTTGAAAACTAATTACCTCAAGTCTGGATGAATGGCTTAATCATGCCTCCCCTTCTCTTCTTGAAGACAGAAATAGCCATTTTGTTTGGTCTTTGGTGGAAACTACTAGGTTAAATGTTGGAGTAGATTATCTTAGAGATCTTTTCCAACTGAATGATTCTGTGATTCTATGATCCTACCCAAATAAAAGGATGTAATAGTTTATATGTATCTGCCATTATCACGTTACATTTAAGAATAGCTGTAAAAGAAATCAACAAACTTTGCTTTGTCTTGAAAAGAGACAGTTACAGAGATGCCAGCTGCTTTGAAGTCCTTGCAAAAAAAAAACTATCTCCAGAATCAGTTTCTCCCTTGAGATAGAATAGAGCTGATATCTGAGAGAGATGGCTGGCACAAGAGTCTCTACAGAGCTGCACCAAAATTGTTTTTGTCATCACACTGACAGCACATAATAAAGTAATAATAATACTGATTCAAGAGCATCACAAGCACAAAGTCATGAAAATAAATACTTATTTCTTTTGGTACTTTTCACGCCTATGCTATGGCTTGAGGTCTACAAAGGTTTAAATACATAAACAGTGAAGCTCAGTGGGAATGTTCCTGCACCTCAGTTAAAACACAGACTAAATTGTTGTAGACCTGAGACCTTCAGTTCGGCCTATCTATACATTAAGTTCCCTTTCAAGTATGTAATGAATACTATATGTAACACACACACATTACATAATAAACATAATACATATATAAAAATTGCTATTTGAAGCAATGGTTAGTAATGTACAATACATTTGATTTTAAAACACATTTTGTCCTTGCATGTGGCAAAAGTACATCACATTTCTGTAATTTTTCTTTAATTTAAAGTCATCGCATTTAGTGTCGTTCAGTCTAATGCATTCAAAAAACTTCAGTTGTGAAATCCCTCATCAAGGCCTCGATAGTAGAATTGGAAATGCTAAGTCTGCCTTAAGGTCCCTAATGTAAATGTCTAAAATTTTACAGTTGTTTTCTTGTACTGAGTATTTCAGCAATTCCCTGGAAGAAAAAGTGTGAAGTGATTGGAATGACTTTTTCCATATCACCTCTTTTTGTCTGTGTCTTCAGGTGTCACAATTTTTCTATGTAGCCATATGCAATAGAATATATTGAATGCTCAGTGTTTGGGACAAGCACAGATCAAGCTATATGAGCCCCTTTACTGTTAAAGATTGCCTGGGTCTACCACTCACAGTTCTGCTTGAATCAAGGGATGTGACCAGATGTGTATGTCGTTTCTCAGAGAAATGGCGCAAACACAAGTAAAGATCCTTCAAAACGGATCAAGAAGTTACTTTATAAAAACAGCTCTCTCACCTTTAACAACAGTACATAAGAAAAAAAAAGGAATGACTAAACAGAAATATATGACAAAGGTTCAAATTGGGTCAGAAAATTAATTTTCAGTTCTTCTTCCTTCATAGGAAATATGAAGCTGGTAGAAGTAAAGCCTATATAGCTATTCCAGGCACAATAACTTATACTACTCAGGCCCCTGCACTTGGCTCTCTACTACTTTGGCATCAAATATACTAGATTTTCTTCAGTGGCTTCTCCTGTTTATTTCTTTGAGGACCTCAGACCTTTACTGGACTCTGGTTTCAAGGAAAGACAAACACTGGTGCTCTTAGATGCCCTTATCCAGCCCAAATGATTCACAGTGTATTGTAGAAATGTTCAACGGGTAATGTTGTATTGGCTTTATGTGGCAAGGTCTTGATAGCTGGGGAGGGCTGAAAGGGTGGCCTCCGTGAGAAGAATCCAGCAGCTGCTGAATGTCAGATCAGAGCCAGCTCCAGCCAGCTCCAAAGGCATCTGCTGCTGGCAAGAGCCAACCTAGTGAGAGATGCTGGTTGGGCCTCTGTGAGAGCATATTTAAGGAAGGGAAAATCTGCAGAAGCAGCTGGGAGAGAGAAATGAGAAAATGTAGACGAACAATTTTTTAGACAACAAAATCAGTGAAGAAGGAGAATGCTGGAGCACAAGTTCCCTGCAGCCTGTGGAGAGGCCCCTGGTGGAGCAGGCTGTCCCCCTGCAGCCCATGGGTCCCACTTGGAGAAGATCTCCATGCTGCAGCCCGCGGAGGAGCCCCCGGTGGAGCAGGTGGATGTGGCCTAGAGGAGGCTGTGGCCCATGGAGAGCCCCCACAGGAGCAGGGGGCCTGGAGGGAGCTGCTGCCCATGAGGGACGTGTGCTGGAGCAGTTTGCTCCTGATGGATGGACCCCATGGTACAGAGCCATGTGGGAGCAGTTCTTGAAAAGCTGCTGCCTGTGGGAAGCCCCCACAGGCTCAGTTTGGGAAGGACAGCATCCCATGGGAGTGGCCCCGCATGGAGCAGGGGCAGAGAGTAACAGTGAAGGAGCAGTGGAGATGAAGCTTTAGGGATTGACCACAGCCCCCATTCCCCATTTCCCTGAACCTCACAGGGGGAAGAGGTAGGACAGAATGGATTTGGGGAAGGTGTTTTTAGTTTTCTTCTAGCTCTCACTTCTCTAGTCAGTTATCAACAGATAGTAAATTACATTAATCTCCCTTATGCTAAGTCTGTTTTGACCATGATGATAATTGGTGAGCAATCTCCCTGTCCTTACTGCAACCCATGAGCTTTTTTCATCTTATTTTCTCTACCTGTTCTCTTGAGGACAGAGAGTGAGAGAGGGGCATGGTGGAGCTTAGCTGCCTAGCTGTGTTAAACTAACACAAATGTTTCATCTCCTTTCCTACCTGCTTTGATGAGGACTGAAAGAAGCGGCATGTAATGAGTGTTTTCAGAGATATCCAATTTAGCACCCACTAAGATGAATAGGATAGGTCATACCTCAAAACACAATGTTTAAAGTAGCAGAGAGTTACCATTGCATCTATTGCCATGGTTTGTGAGGCTATCTCTATCGCCATAACAGCTAAAACCTTTTTTTTTTGATAAAAGCTTTAGATTCTGGAAGAGAACAATGTAATGCTGGACTGATGCACAATGACTGGATTTGGACTGGCTATACATTTCCTGATGCTTTCAAAGGAGACAAAGATTGCTATTCAGAACAATTTCTAATGAGGTAAGAACATAAGTCTTTGCAGAACTGCCAAAGCAAAAGAGGTAAGAAATTTTGTCGTAAGTGTTGGAGCTGAAACACACAGCAGCACAGATCTGAATTGAGGTATATCTAACTCACATCAGGGATGTGAACTCCATGAATGGACATAAATCTTCCTGCATCCTAGAGGACAGGCGTGGATTGACCTTTTCTGGCTTTCTGGTGCCCACTGTACTGCTCTCTCACTCCTCCTCCTCAGCAAGATGGGGGGGGGGGAGGGCAGAAATAAGATAAAAAAGCTCATGGGTCAAGATAAGAAGAAGGGTGTTGCTTGCCAGTTATCATCATTGGCAAAAGGAACTCAACTTGGGGAAGATTAATTTAATTTGTCGTTGGTTGATAACAGAGTAAGGCAGTAAGTCATAAAAACAAAACTAAAAACACCTTCCCCCCACTCCTCCTCCTTCCTTCACTCCTGAGTCTTCCACTTTTTTCCTGCTGAGTAATATGCAGGATGGGGAAAGGGGGAGCCAAAACAGCTCCTCTTCTGCTCCTTCTTCCACATACTCTTCCCCTGCTCCAGTGAGGGATCTTGCCTGTGAGCTGCAGTCCTTCACGAACTACTCCTATATGGGTTCTTCCCACAGGCTGTAGTTCTTCAAGAACTGCTTCAGCATGGGCACTTTCCGTGAGATACAATCAATCAAGAACAGAGTGCTCCATCATGGGTCCTCCACGGGCTGCAGTTCCTGACTCCACGGTGGGCTATCCATGACCTGCAGTTTCCTCCAGGGCACATAGAATCATAGAATCATAGAATCATAGAATATCCTGAGTTGGAAGGGACCCTTAAGGATCATCAAGTCCAACTCTTGACACCGCACAGGTCTACCCAAAAGTTCAGACCGTGTGACTAAGTGCACAGTCCAATCTCTTCTTAAATTCAGACAGGCTCGGTGCAGTGACCACTTCCCTGGGGAGCCTGTTCCAGTGTGCAACCACTCTCTCTGTGAAGAACCCCCTCCTGATGTCAAGCCTAAACTTCCCCTGCCTCAGCTTAACCCCGTTCCCGCGGGTCCTGTCGCTGGTGTTAATGGAGAAAAGGTCTCCTGCCTCTTGACACCCCCTTACGAGGAAGTTGTAGACTGCAATGAGGTCTCCCCTCAGCCTCCTCTTCTCCAGGCTGAACAGGCCCAGTGACCTCAGCCGTTCCTCGTACGTCTTCCCCTCCAGGCCTTTCACCATCTTCGTAGCCCTCCTCTGGACACTCTCCAACAGTTTCATGTCCTTTTTATACTGTGGTGCCCAGAACTGCACACAGTACTCGAGGTGAGGCCGCACCAGCGCAGAGTAGAGCGGGACAATCACCTCCCTCGACCTACTAGCGATGCCGTGCTTGATGCACCCCAGGACACGGTTGGCCCTCCTGGCTGACAGGGCACACTGCTGGCTCATATTCAACTTGCTGTCTACCACGACCCCCAGATCCCTCTCTTCTAGGCTGCTCTCCAGCGTCTCATCGCCCAGTCTGTACGTGCAGCCAGGGTTTCCCTGTCCCAGGTGCAGGACCCGGCGCTTGCTCTTATTGAACTTCATGCGGTTGGCGATCTCCCAGCTCTCCAACCTATCCAGATCCCTCTGCAAGGCCTTTCCACCCTCATTCGAGTCCACAACTCCTCCAAGTTTGGTGTCATCAGCAAACTTGCTCAAAATACCTTCTATTCCTACATCCAGATCGTTTATAAAAATATTGAAAAGTACCGGCCCTAAAATGGAGCCTTGAGGGACCCCACTGGTGACCGCCCGCCAGCCTGACGCAACGCCATTCACCATAACCCTTTGGGCCCTGCCCGTTAGCCAATTGCTCACCCATCGTATGATGTTTTAATTTAGCTGTATGGTGGACATTTTGTCCAGTAGGATCCTATGGGAAACCGTGTCAAAAGCCTTGCTGAAGTCCAAAAAAATCACATCAGCTGGTTTCCCTTGGTCCACCATATGGGTGATCTTATCGTGAGGTGTGCCGTGGTTTGTAGGAGCAGCCTTCTTCAACATGGTCTCTGTTCTGGCACCTGGAGCACTTCTCCTCCTTCCTTCTTTTCTGACATTGCTATCTACAGGGCTGTGTGTCTCATTTTTTTTTTTCTTTTTTTTTCCACTCTTCATTGGCATAGCTGCTGCACAGTGTTTTTTTATCCTTTCTTAAATATGTTACCATAGATATATCACCAGCTTGGCTGATAGACTCAGCTTTGGACAGTAGTAAGTCCATTTTGGAGTTGGCTGAAACCAGATCTGTCTAATGTGGGGGCAGCCCCAGGTCTCTTCTTACAGACACAATCCCTGCAGTCCCTCCATTACCAAAACCTTGCCACATAAACTAAATACCTTCATAATACCTTGTAATACCCATGCAAACCAAATACTTCTCCTCTCATGGCAGCCAAGAGGGCAAATCACATTTTGGGGTGCATTAAGCATAGCATAAACAGACAGTGAAAAGAGGTGATTCTCCTATTATATTGTTGTAACCTCACCTGGATTGTTGTCTGCAGTTCTGAGCTCCCCTATCTAAATAAATAAATAAATAAATAAATAAATAAATAAATAAATAAATAAAATGTTGAGATACATGAAAGAGTCCATAGAAGGACAACAAAGCTGGTAAAAGGGGTGGAAGGCATATCCTATGAGGAGAGACTGAGGACACTTAGGTTGTCTAGTCTGGTGAACAGAAGACTCCAAGGTGATCTCATTGCTCTCTATAACTTCCTGAGGAAGGGAAATGGAGAGGGAGTTGCTGGTCTCTTCTCCCTGGGAACCAAAGACAGGACACCCAGGAATAGCACAAATCTGCACCAGGGAAGGGTCAGATTGGACATCAGGAAAAAATTATTTACTGTGAGGATGTTCAAATACTGGAAAAGGCTTCCTAGAGAAGTGGTTGATACACTGGTGGCCTGGAACACAAGGCCATCAGAGATACAGTGGTGGTCTGGCTGAGAAAACTGGGGTTTTTAGTCTGGAGAAGAGGAGGCTCAGGGGAGACTTTGTTGCTCTCTACAACTACCTGAAAGGAAGTTGTGGGGAGCTGGGGGTTGGCGTCTTCTCACACATAACTAGTGATAGGACTAGAGGTAATGGCCTCAAGTTGCACCAGGGGAGGTTCAGATCAGAAATTAGGAGACATTTCTTCTCAGAAAGAGTAGTCAGGCATTGGAACGGGTTGCCCAGGGAGGTGGTGGAGTCACCATCCCTGGGGGTGTTTAAGGAAAGGTTAGATGTGGTGCTCAGGGATACCCTTTAGTGGGTGACATTGGTGATAGGGGGATGGTTGGACCAGATTATCCTGGAGGTCTTTTTCAACCTTAATGATTCTATGATTCTACAATGCATTATGCCTGTCAGTGTTCAAGATGCATTTGACCAATGCTTTCACTGAAATGCTTTGAATTTTTGTTAGCCATGTAGTGATCAGACAGTTGGACTTGACAATCTTTGTAGGATCCCTTACAACTGAACTACTGTTCATTCTATTCTAAATACAACCTCATTTTGACAGCCACCAGCTACTTTGGATTTCACGTCAGCTGTTGTAGTAACTTGAGAAATGCTACAGTCCTGTAATGTGTACAACTTTATGTCTACATTTGGATATATTAGTTTAATTATCAGAGAAAATAATGAACTCATGTGGAGGAAAAGTGAAAAAGCATGGCATAACAAGTTAGAAGAAATGCTCATGAATAAGTCATTGACAGGGATCTTTTTCATTACACAGTGAGGAAAGCTTAGAGACTCAAATCTTTTGGGTCTCTCAAATGTCATCAGAGCATTCTCAACAGCCCCTGTGCTGAGGTGGAATGAGCATGTAGAGGTGACCAGTACATCTGTTTTAATTTTCTAAAGCTATAATTAGTCTCTTGGCTGAATCACAGTTCTATTTGATGAATTTTACACAGACTGAACCTAGCTAGTTTTGCTCTGTTTCAGAATGGTTATAGCTCTATATAACAGATAAGGTTTCTAAAACAAGTAGTTTGTTGGTTTTTTTTTTTTTTTTTTTTTTTTTTTTTTGGTTGGTTGGTATTATTGCTTTATAAATGCAACTTGAGACAGTATACAGAGGTCTCTTTACAGAGCAGTTGCTTTCTCAGAAAAGGTTTTCCTCTTTCAAGCAGAATCAAAAACTGAAGTAACAACAACAATAAAAATTATATTAACAAAGAGTTATAGATTTTCTTCCATGTATGTCATTAGGCAGTCTTCTACAGCATTGCTTTTCAAAACTGACTTTGTATTCTGAAAGGCTGAACTGAGAGGTAACTAAATAAAATAGTTAATGGTGTTGTCTTCTATCTGTGCTATTTTTATTTATCTGGATTGTTCTCAGAAATGTTACAGTTATCCCTGATAAAGCAAATTATCATGCATTAGTAAAAACATGAAATTTGGTGTAACTCTTTTCAAATAGAACTGGAAGACCCACTTTGAAATCTAGATGAATGGACTATAGAAACCAAGTAATGCAATTGAAGGCTGTGTCATCTCTTTGCTGTATATCAAAGCCCAGTTTTCAGAATCTTACAAAAATAAATAGTCCGTATCTCAGTTGTAAAATTAGCATCTGTGTGACAATATATAGCCACATCTCACCTGTAGCAAGCAAGTCAATGCAAAAGCTATTTTTAAAAAACATTAGTCCTTCATGAATCTCACATGGAACTAATGCATAGTATAAATACCTAATAATAAATACCTAATAATATAAGTACCTAATATATACCTATGCTATCTATTTATCTATCTATCTGTCCATCTAACATACATTCACTTCAAATAACTTTGTATATATTGGTTCTGATTCTGAAGGGATTTCCTGAAAGGAAATTCACAAATGTGATATGTTTATAGCAACTTTTTGATTAAAATTTTCATTTAAAGTTTTCAGTCTCTGAATTCTTTTGGGAGTCTCAGAGGGAAGATATTAGGTACACACATACATTTTTGCAGGTGCAATAGTATAGATGAAATCTTAAGTTCTGTTAGTGTAGAGATACATTTAAAAAATATGCTTCCCTAATTTAAAACATCAAATTGTAATTTGGTATGACTGGAAGGTGCAGACACAAAGCTTAGGCACACAGGCAGTGCCGAGCATTGCATATAAAAGAAATAAGTATTGCTACTAGTCTAATGTGATAAACATTTACCCCAAATGTTTTCTCTTTTTATATTAAAACAAACAAACAAACAAACAAAAATCACACCCTGAAACATTAGGGGACACTGGGTTGCTCTCTTTTGTTATCAAGTTAAAAACTGATATTTTAGAAAGAATGATCTCAGGCAATAGAAAAAAAGTGCTCAACATCATTGTTAAAGTTTGTTCTGAGGACATGACCAAATCATGACTGAATTTAAGTGTTGAATGCACTGACTCTACAGGATACTGCATGCACATTGCCTGAACATTTCTGATTTTTCTGATTAGAAAAATAAAAATAAAAATATCTGCACTATTTTTCAAATTATTTGACATCTGCATTTCTAAATTATCTCAAGCACACCAGAACGGCCTAAAAATTTGTTGGTCAAGGAGGATGGTGATAGAGTCAGAATGTTATATTAGAAAAAAAGAATAACTTTCATTTAGAAACTATTAATCCCCTCTCCTCCTGGAGCTCAAATTCTATGAAATGAGAGAGATTAAACAGAGTAGAGCAGCATATTGCTAAGTACAAATGATTCCACTGCGGGGACTATTTATTGAACATATCTGGTATAGTATGTAAGGTAGCAGCATCACAAATTTGTCTTAGAAGAATGTATTTAAATATCACAGCACAGCTCTGGTACCACCACAGTTACACAGTATTTCATGTGCATTTCATCTCCATGGGATGTACAAGACTCTATTCAACAACATTTTAATAAAAGAATTGCCACATTAAAATTTTACTGAAGAAAAGCTTTGATAATATTTCAGTAAGTTTGTACATCTGAAGAAAAAGTATTATCCAAGTAATTTTGAATGTTAAAATGCAATGACATTCAGAGATCTAATCTGATATTAAATGGTATTAAATCAAGTTATTAGGAAATAGAGTTATTTTATGGAGAAAATTTCATATATCAAAACAGACTGCTGTCTTGGATTGTTTTGACATTTTTATGAGAGCAAATAATGTGTTCTTGAGAATTACACATATTTCTTTCAATGTACAAAACCTTATGCAAATATTTCTGAAATTATATCAGACATCATATTCCATATGAGGATGTGTCATGCAAAAGTCCTGACCTTCCTATGAAAGAAGTACTTCTGCAATTAAGAACTGACACCTCAGAAACACTCATGATAAATCTTCCTCTGCAGGAGAAAATATAACATAACTGCCTTGGTTGATGTGTGAGGAATTAAGGCTCAGGAGAAAAGAAACCTAAGCATCTCTGTGAACAAATTCTAATTTATTATGTTTGTTGTTTTGTTTGTTTTGTTTTTCCTGTGTTGTGTACACTTGAAAATATTGTGCATGTTATCATCAGAAAGTTATATAATCTTTGCCGTAGTTGGTAGGTATAATGCCATAGCTGGTAGATCTAAAACAATTTGCGGATAGGTATTACCTTAATTAACCACAATTTGTGGTTAATATTTTCTCTACCAGTAGCTGTTTGCAAAGAAAACAAGAATCAGATTTATTATATTCTATTTGTTTATGTTTTACAGTACAAATTTTTGAAGGATATAATTCATGAAGACAATGTTTAACAAGTGAAATGGTAGTCTATTTACCATTAGTCTGTATCCTGGATGATCAAAAAAAAAAAAAAAAAAAAAAAAATATATATATATATATATATATATTCCTGTCACAAACATACTAATATTATGGGAAGACAAAAGTGTGTTTCACACTAAGTGAACATTCCTCCTTTTTCTGTGTTTTATTCATCTATTTATATATGTAACATCCAGGTATATACAAATATCTGTGAACTAATCTGAGGAACGGATATGTATGTGCTTTCTTGGGGAAAGAAGTGTTGCATTTTGTTAGGCATTAATGTAAATAATGCATGCAAAACAGTTGGACTTACCAAAATACCTTTCTGCTGATTTAGTAGTTAAGAAAAAGTTTTTTCCCTTGAAGCCATTGGCTTAAATGAGTTCAAGGTGAATGCTAACCCCAAAGAAGTGAACAGTTTCGTTTCTTGTAGAAGTTCCATGCCATCAGGTGTCCCTGGTAGAAATGTTTATATTCCTAGCAGTCTTAACAAAGTGATTAGAAATGGCACGAGCTTGATAACATGCAGTTCTTTTCTGACATAAAGCATTTCTTTGGGCTCAAAAAAGAGGACTGTATTTACCTTATCTATTTTCTTTAAAAGTTACACTTTCTGAAGTCACATCATAACTGAGTGAACTGCAACTAGTAATTCCAAATGTTGCGTTTTCAGCCTAGCAAAAAGAAAGGAAAATGCAAACATAATTCTTATGGTAACAGAGTTTCAAGAAAGCTGCAGATTTATCCCTTAAGGATGGCATTTAATTAGAAATAATAAGTGGAGATTTTTATTTTATTTTTTAATAAACACTCTAATGTACATATAATTATGTATTTGTTTAGAAATAAATATTCTTATTGTTATTTCTTCTTTCCATTCATGCTTTACTGACAGTTCTTTTACTATCTATAGAGAAGAGGGATTCAGTAAGTGTGGGATTCATTCCTTGTAGTAAAAGAGAAGCAAGATTTCGTGTTTATTTATTTATGTATTTATGTATTTATTTATTTATTCTGTAGATGAACAGTAGATTCAAGGGCCTTCCAATTGCCTTTAGTTTTTATGCTCATCTTTCTTGAAAGCAGCATAAAGAAGTGATGATGTGCCATCACTCCCTCACCACTGGGCCTTATGTTGCAAGTCACATAAAAGAAGGAACAAATCTTTTGGCTCTGCTTTCATCCCTTGTTTACACAACAGAGTAATAATCAATGACTAGTCTGATCTAAAGAGAAATAATAGCAGCTCCCCAGTGTACTAGACCTATGTGAGATTGAGTGTAGATGTCTTCTGGAGGAATTTCTGTGGTCCTTTTCATGGCATTGCAGAATAGGTTCTTCCTCACAGCCACAGACTGGTTCCTGCTCTGATTTCTCATATTTGTTAATGCACCACACTTTTCAGCTTTCTACTGTCATCCCTCCATGCTCAAACTCAGAAAAAAGACCATCAAACACAAGTATTTCAGGCTTAGTATAAAATTCTCATTTGAAATAAA
Source organism: Anas platyrhynchos (assembly GCF_047663525.1). Classification (NCBI taxonomy): domain Eukaryota; kingdom Metazoa; phylum Chordata; class Aves; order Anseriformes; family Anatidae; genus Anas; species Anas platyrhynchos. The sequence goes on along the minus strand of NC_092588.1, from coordinate 60,058,380 downwards.
GAGCTATAGGTTTGGAATTCCCTGCACACTGCTTAGCCGTGCTTTCAGGGCATGATTAATTTCTCAGTGCAAATCATCAGGCAGACACCCGCAGGGGTTCCTTACTGGTGGTTAAAGCAGAAGATTGAAACAGGAGTGCTCATTCATAGATGAGATCGTAATTTTACTATGGAGATACACCTGCAATTTTTTCTCCAGCTAAAGAGTGTTAGGGCTACCATTTAGATTTATATGCAGTTTTCTGACAAGTTACTTTCAGACGCTGAAATCTGCTATCAGGATGTACAGGAAAACGCCATATGCATCCAGAAAACCAATTTACAACAGAGAAATGCATTGAAAGGTGATGCTTTTTTTTTTTCACAAAACTTCACTGCCAGACCTTCCCCTCCGTCTCAGCAGCCGAGACGCATGAAACATTTGCAGCCGGCGGTAGCGGATGCTGACATCGGCGGCCACATGCAGCATCACGACCGCCCTGCGAGGCCGGAGGGCCCCGCAAGCCCAACTCTCCCTGGCCCCGCGGGCAGCGGGAGGGGGCGGCCACCCCCATTCCTCGGCCCTTCGGGATTTTCCCTCCCTCCCAAACTCCCGGTCCCGCCGCCGCCAGGTGGCGCCGCCCGCCCGCGCTTAGCGCCGAGCCGCGGGCGGTGCGGGTGCGGTGCGGGTGCGGGGCTGGAAGCGGGTGCGGGTGCGGGTCCTGGCCCGGGAGCGGAGCCGGGAGCCGGGATAGAAATGCTTGGCTGAAGGGGGAGCCGCCGCTGAGCGGAGTCCGCCCGGGAAACCCATCGGGGCGTCGTGGGCAGCCTTTGGGCTTGGCGCGCCCCAAACGAGGCGTCCACCTGAACGATTCCTATCGTCACTATTATCGGCGGTTAAAGTCTGTGAATCCGAGCAGCTTCCAGCTCGCCGTGCTGCGCCGTGTCGCCGCAGCGGCTGCCAGTACGCGCTAACGCCTCGGTGGCGTGTTTGCACCGCGGCGTTTCAACTCGACGGGTTGAACTGCCCGGAACGGGGGGACGGAGCCGGCACGGCTCTTCCCAGCTGCCGGCGACGAGCTGCAGCTGGGAGACCGCCCCGGTAGGAGCCCCGCGCCCTGCCGCTGCTGCCCGCGGTGCCGGAGCGGGAGGTGCCGGAGCTCCGCTGCCGGCACCCGGATCCCTGCCAGGGGCGAGCGAGTGTGCGTGTGTCCGTGTGTCAATGTGTGTGTGTGTGCGTGTGTGGTGAGGGGAGGAGGGAGGAAGTGGGGTGGTGGTGCCGGCCGGGGTGGGGGGGGGGGAGGTGGATTATTGGCGATGGGCGGGAGAGAAAAAAGGCGACTCCTGTTTCCTTTTCTTTCTGCCAGCGCGATCTCGGCTCATTTTCTCTAAGCAATACAAGTTCACGGACGCGCTACCTAGCCAGCCCTCTTCTCCCGTCATGGACCTCCCAGGTAAAAAGGCCGTTCCCCTCCCTGCCGGCCGTTCCCTTTGCAAAATACGATTTTAAATGCTAGCAGTGATAAGGTGCGGAGTAAGGTGAGTGGCAGAGATACCTCGGGGGAAGCGTAGGGGGGATCTGCCTGCAGCGAGAGCACAGTGTGTTCTGCTGAGCGGAGAAAACTGAGATGCAACTTCCCAGGGAGACGCCGGGTGAGGTTTTGCCACTTACGATGTGTTCTGCATGCTGGGGCGGGAGCCGCGGGATGCCTGAGCCGGCCGTTTCCTTCCCTAGAGTTTAGGGAGCCCCAGGGATCGGCGGCAACGACGGTAGCCTGGCCTGGGGACAAAGGGTTGGGAAGTATGAGAGATCCCCAAGTGCAGCAGCCCCCGGGCGGGGAGGAAGGAGGGCGGCGGCTGCCGGAGCCCGGCCAGGGCAGCGCTGCGGAGGGGCGCGGGCTCCGGGGTGCCCGGTGTCCTGCGAGCCCCAGGGATGAAGAGGCAGCGCAAGGCAGGGCGAGAGGGGGCATAAAAATCTGTTTAGAGAATCTTCCCTAGTGGCTGGGGCGTTAGGTGATCGAGGTAAAAATAAATACATAAATTAATAATAATAATAATAACGGGGCTGCGGGAACTAGTGGGGTGCTGGAGCTCCCCTCTCGGTGTGGGGCCGGGAGTGGACCGCCCGCCGCGCCCCCGGGGTGCTCGGCAGTAGGGTCGGAGGCGAGCTCTGCCTCCCTGCCGCCTCCGAGTGCCGCTGGGGCTGCACGGGGGAAAGAGTAGAGCTGAGGAGGGGAGGCGCCGGGCAGCGCGGCGTCTCCCAAACCTGTTGTGCCGTCTGGGGGAGGGTGCGGGTGGGGAACCGCCGCCGGTGCCCGTCTCCCCCCTTCCTCACCGCCGTCTTTTGCCCTTGCCAGGCTGCGCGCCACCCGCCCTCTGAGGAGGCTCCTTCGCCCCGCGCGGAGGAAGAGGAGGAGGAGGAGGAGGAGGCGGAGGAGGAGGATAAGGATAAGGGAGGAAGGCGCGGCCCCAGCCGCCGCCGCCCAGCCGCCGTCCCGCAGAGCGCTGGCCGCGGGGCGCCGCGGCGGCAGCAGGCGCGCAGCCCCCTCCGCTTCCCCGCGCCCGCCCGCCCGCGGCGGCGGCGGCGGCGGCAGCGGCTCGGGGCGCCCGCACGGCGACGGCGAGCCCAAGCGGCGGCGGCGTCCCGGCGCTGGGCATGGGGCGGCGGCGGCGGCGGGGGGCGCTGGCGGAGCCGGCGGGCGGCGGGTGCTGCTGCTGCCTGGCGGCGGCGCTGCCGCTGCTGCTGCTGCTGCTGCCCGCCGGGTGCCCGGTGCGGGCGCAGAACGACACGGAGCCCATCGTCCTGGAGGGGAAGTGCCTGGTGGTGTGCGACTCCAGCCCCTCGGCCGACGGCGCCATCACCTCCTCCCTGGGGATCTCGGTGCGCTCGGGCAGCGCCAAGGTGGCCTTCTCGGCCACCCGCAGCACCAACCACGAGCCCTCCGAGATGAGCAACCGCACCATGACCATCTACTTCGACCAGGTCAGACGCTGCCCGCTTTGCCTTCGCTGCCCCCCAGTATTACACGCCTGATTTCTTTCTCGCTCCCCCGCCGCCTGCTAATGCCGACCCACCCGCTCCGTAACCACTTCACAGCTCCCCAGGAGGAGTTTGGGAAGTTCTCGTAGGTGGCAGCCGGGCTTTCCTGGGGCAGCGTGGGGGGGCTGAACGGTCCTGTCCCATCGCTAACACGTACAGAGGGGACCCCTGCCCTGGGACCCCGTGCCTCGGACTCTGGCGGGGGCGTCCCACAGCAGAGGATTGCCCTGGGCAGTCAGGGGTGACCCCGCGGAGAGGGAGCGCATCCTCTTTTGGGGGACAAAGGGAGGAAAGCCGCTAGCTGATGGGCAGTCGCCAGATCTGCCGCTTCCGAGCGTGTCTGGCAGTGTCACGGCACCTCCCGGGGGATGGGAGGGCAGAGGAAGAAGAGGGTGTTCCCCGTGTACAACACCCACGTTATCAGACGAGGCGGGCGGTGGCCCCGGTGGGTTAGGAGCGGGGTTATCCTTCACAGTTTATGCCGGACAGATGGACAGAGCATCAAGCATCCCGAACTGGTCGCTCTGCCCTTTCCCCGTCGTCTTGCCTGCCTCCCGGAGTCCATGCCCCGTCGTTACGCTTGATTTTTTTTGCGATTAAGTGTACTTGTTTTGTTTTGTTTTACTGTTCCCGATGCCTGAAGTGGTATTTCAGGGTCAGACAAAATGTGAACACACACAGTTTTCTCTCTATCGTTTTTTTTTCTTTTTCTCTTTTTTTTTTTTTTTCCAATCTGTCTGTCCACCTGTCATTCATCTGTCTGTCTGTTCCGCCTAATGAGTTTCCACAGTTATTCCTCGTGTACAAGATCCCATAATGTCAGACCAGCAGAGGAAAAAAAAAAAGTTTCTTCATGTATAGCGTATTTTATATATGCTTTACCCGACAATGCTCAGTTCTCGGGAGTTTGAAGGCATTGTTCCCTCGGTTCTCACAATAACGGATTAAATTTTCCCCCTTTCTTCGAAACAATGGGGTTTTGCCCCTCGTGGTGCCTCTCTCTCTCTTTTTTTTTTTTTTTTCCTGCATTTTATTTTTCTTCATTAATACCGAGATCGCAGACTGCAAAACTGAGTGAAGCTGCGCAGGAAACAGTGACAGCCGCCGGGCCAGGCGGGAGCGGGGATGCAGCCAAGACCCGTTGGGGGCAAGCACAGCGGAGCAGACAGCAGGGGCTCACCCCACGGGAGCACCGCAGGAACGTGTTATTTATTTATATATTCTTTATTATTATTATTATTATTATTTTCTGTTGCAACTTCTGCCAGAGGGCTCAGCTCTTTTTTTTTCTTTTAATTTAATATTTATTTATTCTTTTTATTTTTTATTTTGTTTTGATTTAAGAACCGTTGAAATATATGGCAAACTGAGACTGTTGTCGGGAAAGAGGTGTAGGTTCTTGCCAGCCACCTGAGGAGGTTGCGCGCCAGCCGACACAGCCGTCCAGAGGGATGGAGAGGCATGGGAGGCAGATGCTGGTGCTGAGGATCTTTTTCTTGGTTCCTCTCAGATGAAAAATATCATGGTCCGATTTTAGTTGTATATTCTATTAAACTCGAGGACAAGTCTGTTTTCAGTAGTGCTAGCTGAAAATGTACTTTTGCTGATAAGTTCTGGGTTTGTATTTTTGCTTCACTCCTCACCACCACCACCCCTTGCAACCTTTGCTTCATTGACAGCGCTGTGTGGACATTTGCACTTCATCCTACAGGGTTTGGAGATCATCATTGTGTAACTGAATCATTTATGATCTGTGGTGCATTTTAAATACCTCTGTAACTTGTCTCCTTTCTCCTGCAGTGCACTTTTAATTGCACTGAAAATGCCATTTGGAGTACACTTTATATTGGTCATGGAACTTGTGTCTGATTTTCACAGTCACTTTGCTAAGGCGGGGTCTAATCTTTCTTTCTTTCTGTGTCTCTCCTCCACATCCCCCCCTCTTTTTTTCCCCCTTTGTTTACTTTCCAGGTATTAGTTAATATTGGCAACCATTTTGATCTTGCTTCCAGTATATTTGTAGCACCAAGAAAAGGGATATATAGTTTCAGTTTCCACGTGGTCAAGGTCTATAACAGACAAACCATCCAGGTGGGTTGTGATCTAAAGAAAATGGTATCTTGCCTTTTTCAAATGTTCATCTCTAGACTGTTTTTTTTTTTTTTTTGTTGTTTGTTTGTTTTTGTGTGCGTCTTTTTGTTTTTGTTTTGTTATTTAACAAACCCAGAAAGTAAAGAATGAGGCTGTAGGTTATTAATTAAAGGGGTGTTCGTGCATGACAAAAATCATGCATTGCCTTAGTTTAATTCATCCGTTTCTAACCTGTGCAAAAGTTTAATGACATGCACAGGACAAACAAGTCACCGAGAGCATTGACGAAACTTAGATTCTCTCTCTTTGCACTTTTTAGGTAAGTTTAATGCAAAACGGCTACCCAGTGATTTCAGCTTTTGCAGGGGATCAGGACGTCACCAGAGAAGCAGCCAGCAATGGGGTCTTGCTCCTCATGGAAAGAGAAGACAAAGTGCATCTCAAACTGGAAAGGGGTAACCTCATGGGAGGGTGGAAATATTCAACCTTTTCTGGCTTCTTAGTCTTTCCACTATAAAAGAAGGCCAAATAGGAGACAGATTCATGAGCTGGAGCAAGGATTCGGTCGTTAACAACATCCTGAACTTGACAACACATGACAATATTTCTGGTCACCCTGTCAGACTGCAGCAGTAGAAGAATGATAACCTTCTAAACTCCAATATTTACTTTGAATATTGACAATTCCTCGGGAACCTGCGCCTCTAATTAGTTTTAGACGACAGTGATCTTTAGGAGAAATGAAATTATCGACCTGAGCAATTTGTACCTGTGATTGTAAAGTCAATTTTGGATTTTATTGTTGGGATCATTGACTTTCTTCTTCCAATATTTTTTCCCTCTCTTTAATTTTTTCCCCTTTTCTTTCTCTTCTTGGTGTCCCAATAAGACAAATAACTCGGACCACACAATTGCTTTGTCAAAGGCTCACACCAGAGCCAGAAGAATGAAGTGTTCAACTCAATGAGGTGTTCTTTCCATGCTTTATTTCTTTGTGTTGTATAGCCTTAAGGAAAAAAAAAAAAAAAGAAAAAAAAAAGAAAAAAAAAAGAAAAAAAAAAGAATGGCTTCAGTCTCAATCCTGTATTTTTATGGGGGAGGGGGATTCTGAACATTACTGTGTCAAGAAGTGCTTTATCCAGTGAAGCAAAATTTGCACGATTGGAACTTTATTTGTTTTGTGTTGTTCGTGTTTTTTCATCAACTTTTTTTTTTTCTGATTTTTGTTTGCGTGCGCTAAAGATGTAAGCTAGATTGATCAATAAGGCAAAACAAAGCACATATATACCCTGTAGCTCTAAGTAAAGCTAACCAGTGAACAATTCTGTCTGCACTTTCTAGCTGATCTTTATAGACCTATTTAGAGAAAGAGAGAAAAAGAGCAAAAGAGCTACATGATTCTTCAATTACAATCTGGAAACCAGTAAAGGAACTGACATTTCTGAATTGTCCTGACATTTCTAGAAGCAACAATGGAGGCTTTTAATATCTTACTTGAACGTGCCCTAAGATATCCTTTACCAACCATGTTTTGGGTGCTTTTAGTTTATATTTGATGTGTTTGTTCACTAATGCCTGAGTACACATTGTGGGAGCCCGGAAAGATGGTGGAGTAAATTTTTCCTCTTCCAAATTAACTAAAATCATCTCCAATTGACCTGTCCACGGCAAGTATCTGAGGAGCTGCCCTTAACATCTTTGACAGCATTTGGGAGAGAGGCCTCAGAGGATCAGCACATGCACCTGAAGTTACGCAAATGCCGTGTATTTATTAGTCATGTGTATTCTTCTCAATACAAATAGTCTCAGAATTGCAGGGTTGGAATGTGATCAGTATTGGTGGTTATGAAAAGTTATAACTCCAATTGACAACAGGTAAAATACCAGGCCAACATCAAATACATACTTTTACCTCATTTTCATTAAATAAACCTTATTTATTCACTTATTTATGACAGTGTGCTGCGGAAATTCTTGCATGAGGAGGTCCAGAAAGAACGTTTGCATTTTTCCATATGATTTTAACTTCATTAATTTAATTTAAAATACTTCATCTTGCTATCCCACTAGGGTGGATGTGTATAAGAATTTATTTTTGTCAGATTTACTCCTCTGCCACAAAAAAAATAAAATAAAAAGGCATTTCCAGCAAATCAATGGTAGCTAATGTATTTCAGAATTATGGTGGACATGTCATTTTCATTGTAAATTTATCATCAAAGGGATAAAATCAATTAAAGTCATATATTCTTAAAAAAATGTTATCTGTGTTGGTTATGATAATTCAGATGACTAAAGCCAATTTTATATTTAATATTTTGGTATATTTTCATGGTTGGTATTTATTCGCTTCGGCATTTCACTTACCTGGTTACTGAATGAATGAGTTTCACGTTTTGTTTTTTCTCTGGGTTGCATTTTCTGGTTCTTGTGCATTGGCATGATTGTAATGTTTCTACTTGCCGAATATCACAGGGCTATGTTTAAATAGAAGAAATAAAACCTGAGTGAACAACAACCTTTTTTTGTTCAAACACAAAAATAATTATGAAAATAGTTGTTCCAATGGTAAACTATAAACTGTAAAACTATTTTTAAGTCTAGGTTTTTGTGTTTAAAATTTGCTTTAATCTCTCAAGAAAATATACACTGATTTTTGTTCACAGTCCCAAGTTTTCAGTTTGTATTACATTCCCTCAGTGTTATTTCGGAATTATGACTACCATAATCATATTCAGTTTTCCCATTTATCTTGGTTGATCTGCCTTAAATGAGACAGTGATGTCTTAGCTCTAGCTCTCTCCTGAGCCAAACAAGGCTAATGACAAGGTTTTCTTTGGACATATTCTTGGATTTTTCTTAAGATAATGAAGCTGCAAAATCTGAATATCCCATTTCATAAATTAAAGTTCAGTAATTTTGGCCATGTTTATGTTATAAAGCTAAATATGTTTATATGATTACCAACCTCCTGAACATGAAGCAAGGTCTCTAATATACCACTGTTACATTAAATGGAAACAGGGTAGTAAATTCTTATGGTACACTAATTAGAAACATGGCTACATGGCTTTTTTGGAGTCTTTTGTTGTTGTTGTTGTTGTTGTTGTTGTTGTTGTTGTTGTTGTTGTTGTTGTTGTTGTTGTTGTTTTGTTGGGGGAGCATATTTGTTCTTTTTCCCCTGTCACTTTATTTTGTACCTGAGTCTGAGTAGGTGCATTTGTCTGTCACTAGCAACAGTAGACATTTTGATATACATATAAGGAGTAAAGACACCCTTATATGTATTAGGGAAGGTATACATACATTAGCAGCATTGTAGAATGCAACAAGAAATAATATGTGAAGCTGCTTGAAGGAGCCTCCTGGCACATAAAGAAAAGGATCATCTAAAGTAATTTATAAAAATAAATTGATTGGGTATCATTAAGAGTTGGTGCAAAGTTCATGTTGAGAGTCACTACAAGACTTAGTAAAACACATCATAAGGAAGCAGGCCAGTGGCACAAGACAGCTCTGCTTCCTGTGGGAGTAATAACACAACATTCCTTCCAACAACTTTCAAACTTTCTCATAAATTGCTGTGTAACCCTGTCATAAATTATTCCTCTGAGAACACTGTTAGTTTCCCTTCCAGGGACCAGCTGTGTCCTTCTCACCTGGGTGTATTTGGAAACTATTGTTTTATTGTTCCTTCAGTGGACATTTGTCAGACTAGAAGCCAGACATAGATCAAGAATTATAAATACTCATCATACACTTCATTGTCTTCCTCTAGATCTTCAACTTTTATATCCATAGATTGAACATGGTCTTTCAAAAATCTGTGTGCCCTTACCTTCTTCTGATTCAGTGGGTGTGATGGATGTGCCGTGTCTCTCATTACTGGTCAGCATCTTGGAAGCTGGATCAGTTTATACTGATGGTAGGAGGAAAAAGACAGACAGGGTGACACTAAGGAGATGTTTAGCAGTTATATTTTGCTTGTTGACTGTGACATTTTTAACTTCTGAAAAGAACATTTTGTTTTTATTGACCAAATTTCTATTTCACAAGCTGTCAAAGTAGAAAATATGCTAAAAGGGCCTGTTTACTGATGAAGTTATTCAGAAATAGCTGAAAGTGGATTCATATCTTTGCACTGTGACATTCGTTTCTGGAATAGGCAGGGCCACAGGTAGAGTTGATTAAAAATAATTCTTATAATTAATAATTTTATTTAAATCCAGGATATATTCGTAGTATTAACAAGCACCCAAAGATCAGTATCACTATGATATTTATGATTTTCATCGGTAATGACTTGTCATCTCAAAGCCCATTGAAATTATATATAAATAAATAATAGAAAAAAAGATTCACCTGTTTTTCACCATTTTTTTTTTATACTATTGCAACACCAGGGAAGGTCTCTGGGTCATTGCGTGATTCCTAGTTTTTGAACTTCACGCTGTCTTATAAAATTGTTCCAGTACCATCTTTGATCAGATGAATTATGTACATTTTTAATAATGGTGTTAAATAATGATACTCCATTGTAAAATAACCACCATTTTAATGGAGCAGATTCTTTTGTCTGGCTTGACTTCACTTGTCAGAATGTTCAAAACAAATTTATGATTACTAATTGTCTTTTAACTCAATCATATTAACAGGTTATAAACTCCGTAGAATTATCGATATCTATCATGACTGTAGTTAGACACAGATTAGGTAGTTTTCCAGATGATGAAGCTTTTGATCAGCTGCTTATATAATCAATTATCAGCAAAATTCCAGCATACCATAGTAAAATAAATATATAGTCTTTTGAATGAAGAGGCTAATTCTGCTTGTTTTACTTCTGTATAGTCTATTCCTCTATAAGAGATCTTATGAAAGGCATCAGTAGTGTTGGGCCTGAATTGTAGGGCCTGGATTTCAGTTATGTTTACTTTAAAAAAGAGTGATAATAATCACTGCAAAGCCTTAATTAACATGAAAAATATTTTTCAGTTTAAATTTATTTCAATTCTAATCATAAACCTGATAGTGTAACCAAAATCCTACAAATATCTCATGAACTCGTGTTATAAATCCGTTTTCAAAACATCATTGTTCCCAGTGTTTCACATAGCTGATCTTTTCCTTGTTAGCCAGTATTAGTAAAATTCAAAGACCACTAATTGTATTTTATACTATCTGAATGTAATCATGAAAATGCACTTTACATAGCAAGTAACATGTAGCATATCACTTTTCTTTCCAAGTAATATACACTGAGTATTTAGCTAACCCTCTCAGCTCTTCATCAGCAATATAAAGGTGGCTAACTTGCTGGGTCTCTGCAGATTACGTGCCATAGATAATATAAATAATGGCTTAGCAAGACAATGAGAAGTAATTGAGTACTATAATTAAATCTGTAAGTAATAAATAAGCAAGGAAATAAAAGTAAAAAAAATAAATCTGTATCAATGATATCAAGGTGGTAGAGAATCATGCTCCAAAACTCAGGAAATATTAAAGTAGATGGACAGAGAGATGACTTTTTCTGATATTGTTTGGCCTTCCTTTTTCTGAAACATTAACTAAACAACTTGTTATTTCATTTATTGTCATTCTAAACATAAAACTGTTTATCTCTGCTTACATCCAAAAGTACAAAAAAATAATAGCTAGTGACCTTATATATTTAAGCACTGAGAACTGCCATAGTTCAGGTAATATTAAGGTAAAATGAAGCAGAGTTATTAATAAAAGACTTCATTGCCTCAAGTTCTGAATGTTATGTTAAGCTTCATAACAGTTAAGCTTCTGTTATGAGTGAACCTCTAGTGTTGTGTAATGCATTGTGGGAACTGTTTCAGAATATCAGAAAGAGATGTTAAAGGGTGGAGATTCAGTCTGTCCTTCTATTGACAATTGATAGGAAATCCACAAAACATATTTAAACTGAAAGTGAAAATATGTCCATTATATTTACTTGTTTATCAGGAATAATTTTTATATGCTGACTTAATTTAGATTGTGCAAACATTTTCTGTATGATGCATTATATTGACACATAGAATGAGTCATGTAGAGTCCTATGGTGACTTCAGTGAAGAAAGGATAAAGAGTTTTCCAATTTCATATATGTTCTCTAAGAGAAATAACCTAGCACAGAACTCATGTTGCTGCTACATTTTTTTCCCCCCTTTTTTTTTTTTTTTCAGAGAAAATATGTAAGAACTTAATTCAGAAAGTATCTTGTATCTTTTGAATTTTATTAAATTATTTATTGTTACCAGCTGCAGAATTTTCTAGGCCCTTTCCATAATAGTAAAACTATTTTAGGATGTAGTTTAAATGGATGTAGATAGACTCCAGCAGCTTGCTCCTCTCACCTAACTTTTGTGGAGAGGCATGTGTTTTCAGTTAAATCTTATAATCTCTCTAGATACAACTGTCCCTGAATCCTGACCCTAATTACTTTACCTGGATGGAGAAAGCATCCATTTTTTTCTTCTTCTTTACAGTGGTTTCTTTTGTTTTCCTACACTTCATGTGTTAAAACTATCCAGTAGAGAAAAGATTTCATTCATACTTGTGTAAGCAACACTTTCATTTCTTTCTCTCCTCTCTTACTCTTTAATTCATATTCGAAAGTCTAATGTTGATTTTCTAAGAGCATTTTTTAAGATAATGCTTTTCCATTCAACTTGTCATTCATAACTATGTAATACATCCTTCATGCAAAATGATGACAGCTTTAGTTGGTTGCTCACAAGTTGTCTGATCCCGCATCTCATCACCCAAAACTCTCAGTTAAGAGAACTCACCCTAGTTAATGAAGAAATAGAAATCTATTAAAGAAAAACAAAAACAAACAAGCAAACAAAATGAAATTGTTATGTATATAAATCAGTGACTTCTAGTAAATATTTTGAACAATTTCAGTTTGTTTTCTCAGAAAGCACAATTTACATAACTAAGTGACTTGGCATCTCTTGATTCTCCTAAATCCCCATAAAATATTCTACCAATAGAGATGCTAGGATTTATTTATTTATTTATTTATTTTCTCTAATGGGGTGTTTACAAAATACAGACCTTCTTGTCTACGTGTTAGGGCATTGGTCAAGAATGAGAAACCAGATTTTTAAGTACCCAGTTTGATTGAGCACTTTATGAGAAAGAGAGAACAATGTGCAGGAATTAGAGGGGAAGGGAAGAAACGCTGTTAACACAGTATTAAGGTAGCTAACTGTTCTTGCATATATGCCAAACTCAAAAGTGTATGGGTAGATACACACACACATTTCATTTTATGAAAGTGTTTATAAAGTATAGTGGCTCAATACAGATCTATTACACAGTGTACCCCACTCGTGCGTGGAATGCCTCACTGTATAACAAATATATAAGCCATCCCCAAGCAAACTTTACAAAATTATCTTTACAGTGCTATAGGAGCCAGAGATAAAATGGCAGATAACACATTTCAGACCAATGGTCATTTTATAAAAAGTAAGATAAATGTTTTGGCATTTTTCTCTTCCCCTCAGTCAAGAAATAGTTTACCACCTGAAAGCAAAAATGTAGCCCACATGCATTATATAACATGATCTAATTTTTAATGAAAAATTCTTTTTTTTTCTTAAAAAAATATATATTTTCTAAATTAATTAATTTCCATTAATTTTAATGGAAAGAGACTGACTTATTTGGCTTCATGTCCAGATCCTCTCTAGTGTTTTTGCCTGTAGCATGCTTTTCACCTGTACATAAATGTTTTTCAGGTCTTCATAGGTCATGTCTGAAGTAACTGATTAGAGGCTGTTTTGCAAGTGTACTTTAACATATTAAACCCATGAGAAACAGGCTCTCTTACCAAACTGCTGATTGTCAGATTTATTGGAAATAAAGCTTAAAGTATCTACATCATGCTTGGAAATAACTAGGCTCATACATTTCAGATAGGAGTTGAGTTGCTGTGGGCTCTATCAATGCACAGGGCAGCCTGGTGTAGCGCAAGACAACTTGGAGCAACATTTAATTGGCATGACAAAGTTTAGGCTTAGTATTTCAAGAGTGCCCTTGTGCTGGACTTAAGATTGGAAATCAGCATATGCTTTCTTGTAACAGTACAGATGGTAAATTAATCTGGACTTGAAAAGAAGTTCCCAGTCATATTTAATTCCCCAATAACATAGATTTAATGATCTCTTGGGAAACAAACAAACAAACATAAAATCCCATGTAGGCTCCCATTTTGATATTCCTCTGCTTGACTGTCTCCTCAGTGTCAGTGCTTTCCTGTATGGGGAAACCAATACTGGACACAACACTCCAGGTGGGATTACAAGTGTCAAAGACAGAGAAACAAGCATTTTCTTTGTACTGCTGACTATGCTTTTGCTAATATACCCAACCATGCAATAAACCTTCATTGCTTTGAGTTTGCACTGCTGGGGGTTCTACTTATTACCCCAGAAACTCCATTTTTTATTTTATTTTTTTTTTCCCTGCGAAGTTTATGTCTGTCCAGTTTGCCCCAGACAGTAAATGCTGCATGCAGATATTTCATTGTAGGTGCAGGACTTCCTACTTTGCTGTACTACACGAATTTCTGTCAGCCCAGCTCTCTAGTTAAAGTACTGCCAAAGTACCACTGAACAGTAATCCTCATATTTAGCATAATCGTTTCTTTCTCTAAACTTGGTGTCCACAGACTAGTTGTATTGCCTTGTAATCAGGTGGCTAATGAAGAAAATGGTGTGAGCCTTAGTACTGATCTGTGAGGAAAGCCATTTGTAACCATCTGGCAAAATGTATTTCAAATTGTTGCTCATAACCATTATTACATCTTGTTTTTACTGCTGACATGCAGTGAAGTTCTTATCATCCAACTTGAATGCAAAGAGGAGACCATGCTGACAGCCATGATAAATTCAAGGTAACCATCATCCTCTGTCCATCAAACCAATCATCAGAGAGGGCAATCAGCCCCATCAGGCGTAATTGTCCATTTTAAAATCCATTCTGTCTGTTCCTATTTGACTGGTCATTCACCACTGTCTATGGATGACTTTCATATGATGCTATTCTCTGTGATCTTCAGGAGACTGAGGTGAGGCTGAGCAGCCTGTAGTGTCCCATATCCTCTTTTCTCTCTTTCTGTTCTTGAAGAGGAATACATGTATGACACTTCCCATTCTCTAGTCACTACAGACCTCTCCTGATCACCTAGTTTTGCAAGATGACTTTGGCCAGATCCCTCATTGACTTCAGATATATCTCATGTGGTCTCATGAACTGCCATGTATCCACTTTGCTCAACTGATCTTTAACTCATCTCTGCATACGCCAGGCAATGCCACTAAGCACAGAGACCTGGAAAACCTAAGGACATATGTTAGCAGTAAACACTTTGGCAAACAAAGCTTTGAGCACTAGAGTCATTTCCATATCTTTATCACAAGATCCCCTAGTCTTCCTCTGCCATATTTACATAGGTAAACTTTTGCCTTTTACCTTCCTTGCCTCTGCACCTCTGGTAAATTTTTGCCATTTACCTCTCTTGCCTCTGCAACTACTTTCACCTCCCTTTTTGCCATTCACCTTCCTTGCCAACTGCAATTGCAGCAGAATTTTGACTTTCCTAAATTCTATGCCCAATCAATATTTTTAATCTTCTTCCTGATTGCAAGGCTTCTTTCAGTCATCTAAAGAAGGATTCTAAAGAAGGATTCTTCTTTTTTTTTTTTTTTTTTTTTTTTTTTTTTTTTTTCCTCTTGATAGGAAGGTCTGTAGCAGAAACCCATCACAGCAGCATTTTCATTACCCTCCCTTTGATCCTGACCTATAAACTCTCAGCTGGCTAGTGAACCATTACATTGCAAAACCCCATGATTTCAAGCTACTCTTCTGCATAGAGTATAACTTCTATTTCTTCTGTTCCCAACCTGTACTTCCTAAAGAGCCTGTAGCCAGAAACTGCAGTGCAGTCATGTGAGCAGTGTTTCAGTTATCCTGCAACTGCTCATAACTTCTAATTCCTCTATTTTTATTTTTTCTCATGCTGGAGGAGTTTGTGTGAGGTGAGATAGGCCCCCATGCTGCCTTCTTAGGGAATATATGGGAACCTTCTTTATCATCTTGTCACCCAGACATTTACCTTTTTGCCTCCTATTCCACTTCTCTCAGTCTTTCATCTTCATTCCTTGAAACCAAAGCCAAAACCAAGCAACCAAACAAGATACCAAGACCAAATTACTTTAAAGCTTTTGCCATTAGGCTGGCAATCTTGTTTGCAAAAACTGCTTTTGCTCCACTTTGTCAGATGGAACCAACCATTGCTTGTTCCTATGCGTTCCTATGGGCATGCCAAAACCTTGCATGGGATACCAGCCCACAGGCAGGTACTGACACACAAGACACTTCTGTGTTTACCTGAGCCTTTTCCTTTCACTAGAAAGACTGAGGAGTCTCTCAAAACATAGTCTCTCAAAATCTTCAGGGTTGTCCCCCCTTGATAAACTTATTTTCTCTGGGCTGTTTGAATTCACGTGGATGAGTAGCAAGGAATTATATAATTCAGAGACTGGCTGAGCCTTTGTAATATTCCTACAGATTCCTAGATTCCTATATATGTCCTCCAGATCTGCTTAGAAATAGGCAATGAATGAAGAGATAAGGATGTGGAGCTGGCACCTCCAATACTAATTCTTTGAGGCTTGTTGCGAGCAGAGGAAAATTTATGATTACACTCTGTGACATTTAGACACTACCGAAATGCTTCAGCATCAGCTAATTTGACAATAGGAACAATAATGTACTTTATTCATTCATATTTTTACCATTGTGTGTCTTTAAAGCACCTTAAAGTCAGGTAAATATGAAGAGACAGAAACAAGCATATTCCAGACGAGATAAGATGAAATGAAATGAATGACATGTTGAAGAATATGGAAGACAATAGAACAGTATCAAATGAAATGCAGGGATCCTGTTTGGAGGGGGCTGTTAGTAGGGCTGAAAATAAATTAGTGAAATGATAGATGGGACATGGGGGGGGGGGGGGCGGGAGATAAATT
This sequence comes from Anas platyrhynchos, assembly GCF_047663525.1. Lineage (NCBI taxonomy): Eukaryota > Metazoa > Chordata > Aves > Anseriformes > Anatidae > Anas > Anas platyrhynchos. Next base: position 60,042,211 of record NC_092588.1, on the reverse strand, counting down.
ATGTGTAAAAAATGGGGCATATCTTGAAATACTAGAATAAGAATCAGAGACTAGTATTTTTTATCAAAGAGTTGAAAAGAAAGATTTACAGAATGAGAGTCTCAAGGAAAAAGTTGTAACAAAATGCAGGGAAAGAGAAAAAAATAGACTGAGCAAGGGAACAAATAAATTGGGTTTCAAGGTCTGTAATGCATCTGGTCAGACTGCAATGAGAATGAGTATAGGGAAAGAGAGAGTGAAAGAAGCTGTGAATTATACAATACCAAAAATATGTGGTAAGACAAAGCAACATAGAGATGTACAGTCTGATGCAACAGTGGTGGAGCATGAAAGAAGGGACATAGCTTTTACAGATTGTTTCCAAGTTAGAAGGAAAAAATCAATTCACAAAAATAGGTGAAATATTTAAGGTTTTGTGTGTTTGCCTCAAAAATGCAGCAAATGGATGGAATTCTGAGCACTTCTTTATTTTTATTTTCTCACTACTGTTTGTTTCAAGGGTTTTTGTTCCCTCTTGTTTCTTTTTAACAACCTCTCCATTTATGTTAGTTCCTTTCATTCTCTTCAAATGACTCATCAGTACTACCAACTGTTGAAAATATAGCCAGTATGAGTAGCTCCTGCCTGCCAATGCCAGTGGGAAGCGAAGCTTGTGTTCATAAAAATGGGTTTCTTCTGCTAGCCCATTGAAAGACACCATCAGACTAATTTAGGGCCAGATAATCTTCCTCTTCCCCATTGTTTCCCTTTGGTGGTCTCTGTGTGTCTCTGGCAAGAATGACGCTCTTCCAGAGGGGTGCTTGTTCTTCACTCCTCTTTGCCAAGTCCATATGAAGTGGATGGGTCTGGTTAGCCACAATTCTTCTGGTCCCGAAAAGCTGACTGAAAACAACAGAAAAAAATAATTGATGCATGTTTTGAGTTTATAATTTTGCCTCAATTTTTAAAATCTGCTGTAGATTTAGTTGAAATATTTCAGTTCTCAATTTGGGGAGGGGGGTTATAATGGAAAATATATATATTAAATACGCTTTCATGGATTTTATTTTTATCTCTTTTTGATTAAAGTCTGTGAATTGTGTGACCAGATAAACACAGTGAATATAAACACTTAAAAAAGAAGAATACACTTAGGAGGAGCAATCCTAACACTCTGCCATGGCCCTTAGGCATTGCCAGTCCTGACTGTCCCTGCAGGGCTGACCCCCTGGGCTCTGATACCCTGCCCATGACCCAGGACCCCACATTGCCCCTGGGGGCCATCGGCCCCCACAGCAAGACTGCAGCAGGGCTGGTTTACAGCTCCTCACAGTCCGGCCCTGACAGGCCACAGGCCTTGCCCAGCTGGGTTCATCTACAGGCTACATCCAGGCCTGACCACAGGCTTTTCTTTTCACCTGGAGGTTCCTGCTGTCCAGGCTACCCCAGTGCCTCCAGCTGCCCTGCTTCTTGTAGGGTGGTGAAATGGGGCCTGGCTTCCAGGCCCTGTCCTGATGTCCCATTGGGAGCCTCCCACATTTGAGATGTCCTAGCACCCTGGAGTTACCAGCTTCTGTGGTGCCTCGACACACACACTGTTGGGCTATGGAAAAATGTCCAACATCTTGTATGCTGTTTGTGTAATGTATGTGCAATTCACACTAAAACAAGCCGGAAGCCACATCCCCACTTGGACTACTCTACTTTTTCATGAGAAATTACATCTTGCTCTAGGGAAAAGTGAATTTTGTAAGTGCAGTATTTCTCCTGTACAATTTACATGGATCCCTCTACAGTTTGGAACACTAGATTATTATTATTATTATTATTATTATTATTATTATTATTATTATTGTTGTTGTTGTTGTTGTTGTTGTTGTTGTTGTTGTTTTGTTGTAGTTGTTGTTGTTACTTTGTAGTTGTTATATTATTGTTGTTTGTTGTTTTGTTGTTATATTATTATTATTAATGTAGCAATTAAGAGTTTATTATTCACTCTTACTAACTTGAAATAGTAATTGATTCCATTCTCATTCAATTCATCTGGGATTTATTTTCCTTTGATTAGAGTGAGGCAGGCTGAGGTATAGTGAGTTGGTATTTGTCTGTTCACTATTGCTGAAATGTCACCATTCCTTTGATTGGATTTATGTATATATTAAGGTCATTTGATCATCTTGCCAGGCTGTACAGAGTAGTTTACAGTTTTATCTGGTTAGGAACTTCATTTATCCAGTGATACAGTTACTGAGATAATAATTTGTCTATGAGTTAAAGTAAATCTTCCAGAAAAGCATATAATGATCTCTTCAGTAGATGGCAGTGCTGGGATTAAAACTGTTGCTTGACTAATATGCAAATTCCTGCCTGCTGGGATTTAGGTGTACAAAGGCTTTTCAGGGCATTCTCATTTTTAAATTGGGGCTCTAGTTTTCTCTGAATGCTGAAACTGTGGGGAGATGTATTTCTATTGGCTCAGAAAATATAAAAAAAAACCAAACAGATCAAATACCACAAGTATGATCAGTTTGCTCCAGAGAGCTGATGCACACATGATCAAGCTAAAACTGTGGAAAACATATAAAACTCCAAAAGTACTAGTTTGTCTACTCCATAACAACAACACTTTTGCTCTTCTCTGAATTGTTGCTAGTTCAAATGTCATAGGTTCTGAATACACAGCTTCTGTACGGAAATATTATAATTTTAACTTTCTTAATCAGAATCAGTAATCAGTAATCATAAGTCATCAATAATTCATCAATAATCCCTATATTACGGAGAATTTCTCTCTATATGACATCAGAAAGGACTCCATTACTGGGTTCTTGTGACTTCATAAACCATTCCTTAAATTATAATGAAGAACATTTTCCTACCAGCATAAAATATATAAGTTAGGAAGTTTTGATTCCTTATAAGGTTGAAAATAGAGATTTATGTCCCTACATGATTTATTTATTTATTTTTTTAACAGGATCATTTCACAAAAGATGGTTTGACAGAAATCTCTTTAAAGGTCATTTATCTTAATGTCATGTATTAGGTGGTTCACAGAAAACTTCTCTGGAGTACAGAATAAACAGCAATAATTTCCTGCATCATTAGGGCTTAAGGACATAATGAAGGTCTCTCTTGGATTAGAGTTGTCTTGTATCCTGTGTGGATAGCGAAGGATGGTTTATTGTGGCAATTTCAATGCGTGGTGGCAGCATATCATCTGTTCAGAAAGCAGGCTAAGGAGAAACATCACAACTACACATAAAGCAATGCTGAGTAATGTATTCCAGATCACATACTTAAGGTAATAATACTAAATCTGCGAGCAGCTAGGAATTCTCAGTTATATTGATGATACGTGTATTGACACAGTACCTCAGAAAGGCTATGGAGATAATGCCTTGATCTTTCTACTCTTCTCAGCCCCAGAAAAAGAGAATTTGGTGTTTTCTAGTAGTAGTAGCATGTCTATGGGAGATCCACAAGTTAGATCTGATGGGGCAAACTATTATACTTTAGAATAAAACAAACAAACAAACAAACAAACAACAACAAAACCAACAAAAAAACTGCTAGCATTTTTCTACATCAAAAGAGTGGAGATAATTTGTCCACGGTCTATGAGGGACAAAAAACTTGTGAACTTTTTTAACAGAAAATTGAAAATATGTTATAGTTAATAAAATGATGTTGGCATTTATAGTGGCTTATTTTCCAGAAATTCTGTTCATTAGGAAAGTATAAATCTGAAAAAAAATAAAAAAATTAAAAAAAAGTTTTATCTTTAATTTAAACATTTCCAAAGGAAAGGAAAATATCTTCAAACACAACGAGATTTAGAAAACAGCATATTTGGTAGTAACAGAAATATATATTCTGAAACTTTGAACCTAAATTGTCAATGTTGTGTTTCAGTGGGACTTGAAGATTGAGGACTCCTGGGTATTCTACAGAGATGCCTTTCTTAAGCCCAAGATCTTAGGAGTTTGGAGGTCAGAATCAATAAGCCAATTTATAAGAGGCTTCCCTAATGCTGTGGAGTCTGCTAATTCTTCAAGTCCATAGATTAAGCAAACTCTACAGCAAAGATATAGCAATTGTGATAATAATAATAATAACAATAATAATTATTATTGCTATTATTATTGTTACTATTGTTACTATTGTTAATATTGTGATTATTATTTTGTGAAACTGGGTGTTTTAATCTGTGTAAAATAGTAGCATTGACTTGCAGTACTCAGAATCTGTCTTGTTTTGTTTTAGCTGAGACTTTTCTTTTAGAAACTAAACTTCACATCAACAACATGCATATGCATGGTTACCCACTGTTTATAATTATTAAATAGAGACACAGAAAGTCACTTTTGCAGAATTGTAGAAATATATAAAGAAATAAAGTATCATTACCTTTGTCTACTTTATTATTATTATTATTACTATATTCACCAGTAGATTCACCATTCATCTCTCTGGAAACAATTCCTGGACTATGTAATCTCATAACTAAATCAGTGTAAGGAGCTTGATCTCAATTTATTGGAAGATTATAAAATAATGTGAACTGGAGAATTTACTATCCACTTTATACTCATATTCTGCATAGAACTACAAACCACAAAGTAATGGAATACAGAACTCTTCTTGCAAAGAATATGCTAACTTTATCTAAGACAAGAGATGTCACTTTGAGCTTGAGAAATATTAGAGTTCTCTTGAAGGAATAAAATAGCCTTCTTAATCCTGTTTTTAAAATGAAAAAAAAAAAAAAAAAGTAGCTAAAATAGTTTTCATTGGCTGGAATAAAATTCTTGTTCTTTTCAATATTAGCAGTGGTTTCAGATCTGCTGGTACATAGGTCATCTGTCTACTGCTACAGCAGGCTAAGATGCTGTGAGAAGCAAAACCTGATCCTTCTGAAGCATTTTTACTTTATCTTGCAGTGAAGGAATATGATATGCCTTCTGGCAATAGTATGTCCCTCTCAGCTCACGGATGACCTGAGATCTTTTGAGGCATAGATATCATTGTAGAGTTACAGCTTCTCTGCAGCATCCCCTAAGCAGCTAGTCCTAATGGCAAATCCACTGCCTCAGAAGCCTAGAGTGATCCTACCTAAATCCCTCTTCAAGTGCTTCCTGAAGCCAAAGAGAGAGTCTGTGCATGTTAATGTTGATATTTTCAATATCAATTTAGCAGCAGAATAACCCTGTTGATTTTCTGGAGAGATGATGTTTATTAATTGTGATTCCATATGCTGTGCTGTAGGTGCCTTATAGAAATATATGAAGACAAGGTCCCAACCTGAAGAATTTACAAACTGAACAGGAATAAAATAAAATAAAATAAAATAAAATAAAATAAAATAAAATAAAATAAAATAAAATAAAATAAAATAAAATAAAATAAAATAAAATAACATCAACAACCAACTAACCAACCAACCAACCAAAAACAATAAACAAGGGAAACAAAGGATAGTCTGTCAGAACATATTTGTCAAACAGATAGATTTGGAATTACTTTTTGTTCTTGCTTTTAAATCTTGTAATTTTCCTAACTATAGTTGCCCTTAGCCACAAAATTCCATGGAAGCTTTAGCAATCTGGGAACTGAACTTTCATGAAAATAAAATTTTAAGAGACAGTAGTCCTTCCCTAAAATACATAATTTTTATTTTTCCTGCCTCCAGTTGTAAGGAATTCTAACCTATTTTGAGGAGGTTAAAAGAACTTCTCTATTGCTGTGTTGAGAAAATATAGATTGTTGGGTTTATGTGGCAAGGGGGGGAAAGGGGAGGGGAAGGGGTGGTAGGGGCTGCAGGGGTGACCCTTGTAAGAAGAGTCTAGAAGTTGCCCCATTCCAGCTTCAGCCAACTCCAAAAGGGATCTGCTCTTGGCTAAAGCTGAGCCAATGAGTGATGCTGATTGCATCTTGGTGAGAACATATTTAAGAAAGGGAAAAATCTCTGTGCAACAGCTGTGAGAGCAAGGAGTGAGAAAATGTGATAAAAAAAGCAATTAGACACCAAAGTCAGCGAAGAAGGAACTGGAGGAGATTCCCCTGCATCTTGTGGAGAAGACCATGGTGAAGCAAGTTTTTCCCTTGCAGCCCATGGAGGACCACATTTGAGCAGATATCTACTCTGCAGCCCATTGAGGGCCTGACACTGGAGCAAGTGGACGTTCCCTGCAGCCCATGGAGAGCCCATGCAGGAACAGGCTCTAGGCAGAGCTGCAGTGTGCAGAGACAATCCTGCGCTGTAACTGCAGGGGGGACTCATGCTGAAGCAGTCTGTTCCTGAAGGACTGCATCCTGTGTGAAGGACCTATGTTGAGTATTTCTTGAGTAAGTGCATTCTGTGGGAAGGACCTACACTGGAACATCCATGAAGGACTGTATCCCATAGGAGGGACCCCATACTGGAGCAGGGGAAGAGCATGAGGAGGAAAAAGTGGAAGAGACTTCATTATGGACTTTCGTATGGCAATCCCTATTCTCCATCACCCTGTGCCACTCAGTGGGGAAGGAGGTAGAATAGATTGAAGTTAAGTCTGGGAACAAAAAGGGTGAGGGGAAAGTGGATTTAGTTTTACTTATTTATATTGCATTATTTTTTATTTCTCATTGCCCTACTTTGTTATTAATTGACAATAGAATTAATCTCCTCCAAACTGAGTTTAGACTTAGTGAGTGATTTCCCTGTTCTTATTTCAATTCATGATTTTTTTCATCCTATTTTCTCCCCCTGCCTTGCTGAGGAGGTGGGATGAGACTGCAGTTTGATAGGTATCTGGTGGCCATGCCAAGGCTAACCTACCAGCATAGAAAGAAATGTAGAAATGTGCTCTTGAACTGTCCTGAGAAGCACATATTAATTTAGCTGTTAAGAAAAGGTCTCTCTTTTCCTAAATAGGTATAGAATTATTTAATGAATCTTGAAATATAGTTTTATTCCCTTTTTTTAGTCTTCCCTGGCAGATGAGTAGAGCACTAGCAAAAGGGGACCAAAGGAGGGGAAAAAAAAAAAAAAAATATATATATATTAAGCATGAGCTTGAAGGAAATGAGAATAATTTCAAAAGATATTTCTATATTTCTTCCTCTTTAATGTGTTTTTTTTTTTTTTTTTTTTTTTTTTTTTTTCTTCTTTTCTATCTTCCTATTAACACAATGTGCCAAAATAATAATGCATATCATTGAATGAACAACCCTCCAGGTATCTGTTTTGATCTGAGTTATATTCCTAAATAACAACAGTGAAAAGTCTGAGATCCTTCCTTCCTGGCATTTGGTTTTATGTATTCAAAAGGGCAATATTTTATTCTGTTAGAAACTTTTTTACTCTCAACTACTTTCAAGCTACTCAGTGTGGTTTTATATATCAAATGCCAAAACCACTTTAACCAAAATCTGTGATACATCCCTTGCCTAAAAGAACTGCATGATTTTAAGACCATAATTGTATCACAGAATGATATTGCTCACCGAGCTGGTCAGAAGTGACTAGGGAATAGAGGGAAAGCTGAAATCTCAGCTGAAACTGAGATTTTACCCAGTCCCTGAAATAAATCCATACAGGTGATGTGGAGCTGGTAGATCTGCAGGCTGCTAAAGTCTGTTATCTAGCTAGTACAGTAAAACTCAAGGACAGTGAAATGGGATGCTTAATCTCAATGTTTTCATTGCTGAAACATCTTAAATGAATGAATTACATCTGTCTGGAGTGGTTCATTTTAAAGCAGGATCTGCAGAAGTTGTGGAGAGTACTAAGAGAAAGGGAAGAAAATAGATTGGTTCTGTGTTTTGTTGGTGATAGCATTTGATGACAGGAAAAAACAGGTGGATTTTATAGTCATAATTCAGTAAAATCAAAGGACCTTAAATTTAACATGTCATAGGCTTCTTTAGTTTTTATTAAGCTACACATTTGTGTGCTTTAGATTTTAGTAGAGGGAACACTGATAGTTGTATGAATCAGGCTGTAGATATGCCTTTAGGAACTGGATATAGGTTGAGGGTTGCCCTGGATAGGTTGCCCTTCTTAAGTCATGGCAGTCAACTGTTGTGGATCAAATGAGTTTTACAGAGCGTCTTTAGAGGTAAATTTCAGAAGATAAACTGTTTCCTTTTTTTCTCTCTTAGAAGATGTTATGGAGGAGATAGACGTAAAGAAAAAGATCTGTGTGTCATATGTTGGTCAGGAAAGCAGTTTTGCTTTGTTGTTTAATTTGTATTTGTTTGCATATGGAAATCAACTGGATAGGCAAATCTCAACAATGACTCAAATGTGCATCACTTTGTTTGTTAAGCCTGCATGAATTACACAACAACATCTGAACAGATTATGAAAACAACATGGCACCCTATGTTATAAAGAAAAAGGTAACTTAATATTCCAGCTTTAATTTATGTGATGAGACCGGTGCTCATTATTCCATGCCAGGATCCTGGTGTACATGTGTGTCAGCTGTGAAATTTCCTCAACATTACATTAACAGTCATTCTATCATTTCCTTAACAGGAAAACCTAGCGATAGCCAGAAGATTCATACAGGGAAGTGCACATGTCCCAGTGCAGCGTATGATAAGGACAGAAGTTACTTAATACACATTGGCCAAAAACATTATATTTTTTGATATGGCTGCTATTATATAATATGTGTACCATCTTCAATCATCGAATCATTGAATCATTAAGGTTGGAAAAGACCTCCAAGATCATCTGATCCAACCATCACCCTACTAACACTGTCACCCACTAAACCACGTCCCTAAGCATCACTTCCAACCTTTCCTTAAACACCCCTGGGGACAGTGATTCCACCACTGCCCTGGGTAACCCATTCCAATGCCTAACCACTCTTACTTGAGAATAAATTTCTCCTTATTTCCAACCTGAACCTCCCCTGGTGCAACTTTGAATCCATTCTGTCTAGTTCTATCTCTACTAATCTGCAAGAAGAGGCTGACCCCCAGCTCCACATGCCTTCCTTTCAGGTAGTTGTAGAGAGCAATAAGGTCTCCCTTGAGCCACTTCTCCAGACTAAACAACCCCAGTTCCCTCAGCCAGGCCACCACTGTGTCTCTGATCCTCACAGAACCTGGGTTCCAAGCTCTTCACCAGCTTCACAACCTTTCTCTGAACATGCTTCAAGGCCTTAATGTCTTTCTTGTAGTGAGGAGCCCAAACCTGAACACAGTAAATAATAATGTATTGTAATGTGAAATTATGAAAATAATGTATTGTAATGTGAAATTATGAAAATACATACATAGTGAAAATATCTGGGACTATGCAGCATGTTCTATCTTTGTTACATTTGACTACATCCTTGAGTCTGGTTGTAGTGGTATTTTCCTGCTTGTTGGCTGCACTCAGTAGATCATCAAAATGTACTACAGTCAAATAAAAGGGGTTGTATAGCAAATAATATTGTCAGCAGTTGCAGTTTTTTCACTTGATTGATAGATACACTGTATCTAGCAGAATTCCCCTATCTAAAAGGCACACATAGTGCAGTCATAGAAATAAAAAATAGCTGTTTATTTATTTAAAAAAAATATATTAAAATACCAGTACTTATTACAGGCCTGGGGCCTGATCCTGCCCCATGGGCCGCATGGATCCACTCTCCACGGGCCGCAGCCTCCTCCAGGACACATCCACGTGCTCCACAGGGGGCTCCTCCACGGGCTGCAGTGTGGAGATCTGCTCCATGTGGGACCCATGGGCTGCAGGGGGACAGCCTGCTCCACCAGGGGCCTCTCCATAGGCCACAGGGAACTTGTGCTCCAGCACTTGGAGCACCTCCTGCTCTCCTTGTACACTGACCTTGGGGGCTGCAGGGCTGGTTCTCACTCCTTTCTCTCCCAGATGCTGTTGTGCAGCATTTTTATTTACTTATTTATTTATTTTATTTTATTTTTTTATTTATTTACTTTTCATTTTTATTTTTTATTTCAATTTCTTTAATCTGCTCTTTCAGAGGCCCAACCAGCATTGCTAACAAGCTTGTCTCTGGCCAGTGGCACTCCCTTTTGGAGTTGGCTGGAACGGACTCTAATCTAACATGGAGCAACTTCTGGACTCTTCTGACAGAAGCCACCCCTGCAGCCCCTCCAGCTACCAAAACCTTGCCACCTGAACTCATTATATATACAGTGTGTATACACACACACACATACATGTATATGAAACCTTCTCCCTCCCTCTCTATATATATACAGTACTGATAGAGGTGAATGATAGTGAGATGTAAGAGAGATTCATAGTAAACATAGAACAATAGCAGCAGACTAATGAAAATTATCTAACAATCTTATCACCATCAGTGATATGAGAAACCATTCCACCTTAGCACCAAAATCCAGGCAAACCTAATAGCTCCTTGGCCTTCTAGAGGAGTGGCTCAGATCACAGAATGATGAATCTTGCCTCCCTATTTTACAATATCTTGTTGGAACATCCCTAATGTGCTGCTGTGCAATATTGTTCACTCAACATCTGTTTGTCTGAAGAAGAATTTATAAATGAAGATTAGGTTAAGCTATTTGTGATTTTACCTAAACTATGGGACTGATGACTGCACTTCTCAACACTGGGTTAATCCTAGTACTCCCAATACTTATTTGCTGAATTCCAGTTCCATGCAGAACTAAAAACTAGATATGGATCAATCCTTGCATCCCTATGCTCTGGCTTCTTAGGGAAAGACATCTAGGCACATAACAATGTTCAAGAAGTGTTTGGACAACATTCAGAAATCTGGATTGATTTTTTGGGTGTTCTTGTGTGGAGTCAGGAGCTATCTTCGTGGAGTGGTAGGTTTTGGCATAGAAGCAGTGACAAACAGGTTTGCACTCTCACTGGTGTAGAATCAAATGACTGACAACAGATTATTTGGCTCAACTGAGTTCATATATTGACTTTGCAGGGACAAAATTAGAAAGGCCAAAGCTCATCTGGAGCTCAATCTGGCTACTGCCATTAAAGATAACAAAAAATGTTTTTATAAATACATCAACACAAAAAGAAGGACTAAGGAGAATCTCCATCCTTTACTGGATGCAGGGGGAAACTTAGTTACAAGAGATGAGGAAAAGGTGGAGGTGCTTAATGCCTTCTTCGCCTCAGTCTTTAGCGGCAATACCGGTTGTTCTCTGGATACCCAGTACCCTGAGCTGGTGGAAGGGGATGGGGAGCAGGATGTGGCCCTCACTATCTGTGAAGAAATGGTTGGTGACCTGGTACGGCACTTGGATGTGCACAAGTCGATGGGGCCGGATGGGATCCACCCAAGGGTACTGAGACAACTGGCAGAGGAGCTGGCCAAGCCGCTTACCATCATTTATCAACAGTCCTGGCTATCGGGGGAGGTCCCAGTTGACTGGCAGCTAGCAAACGTGATGCCCATCTACAAGAAGGGCCGGAGGACTGACGCGGGAAACTACAGGCCTGTTAGTTTGACCTCAGTGCCAGGGAAGCTCATGGAGCAGATCCTCTTGAGAGTCATCACGCAGCACTTGCAGGGCAAGCAGGCGATCAGGCCCAGTCAGCATGGGTTTATGAAAGGCAGGTCCTGCTTGACAAACCTGATCTCCTTCTATGACAAAGTGACACACTGGGTGGATGAGGGAAAGGCTGTGGATGTGGTCTACCTTGACTTCAGCAAGGCTTTTGACACCGTTTCCCACGGCATTCTCCTCAAGAAACTGGCTGCTCTTGGCTTGGACTGGCGCACGCTTCGTTGGGTTAGAAACTGGCTGGATAGCCGGGCCCAAAGAGTTGTGGTAAATGGAGTCAAGTCCAGTTGGAGGCCAGTCACTAGTGGCATTCCCCAGGGCTCAGTGCTGGGGCCGGTCCTCTTTAATATCTTCATTGATGATCTGAACGAGGGCATTGAGTGCACCCTCAGTGAGTTCACAGATGACACCAAGTTAGGTGCATGTGTCGATCTGCTCGAGGGTAGGAAGGCTCTGCAGGAGGATCTGGATAGGCTGCACCGATGGGCTGAGGTCAACTGCATGAAATTCAACAAGGCCAAGTGCTGGGTCCTGCACCTGGGGTGCAATAACCCCAAGCAGAGCTACAGGCTGGGAGATGAGTGGTTGGAGAGCTGCCTGGCGGAGAAAGACCCAGGAGTGATGGTTGATAGTCGGCTGAATATGAGCCAGCAGTGTGCTCAGGTGGCCAAGAAGACCAACGGCATCCTGGCTTGCATAAGAAACAGTGTGACCAGCAGGGCTAGAGAGGTGATTGTCCCCCTGTACTCGGCTCTGGTGAGGCCGCACCTTGAATACTGTGTTCAGTTTTGGGCCCCTCGCTACAAGAAGGACATCGAGGTGCTTGAGCGGGTCCAGAGAAGGGCGACGAAGCTGGTGAGGGGCCTGGAGAACAAGTCCTATGAGGAACGGCTGAGGGAGCTGGGCTTGTTCAGCCTGGAGAAGAGGAGGCTCAGGGGCAACCTTATTGCTCTCTACAGATACCTCAAAGGAGGCTGTAGAGAGGTGGGGGTTGGTCTGTTCTCCCACGTACCTGGTGACAGGACGAGGGGGAATGGGCTAAAGTTACGCCAGGGGAGTTTTAGGTTGGATCTTAGGAAGAACTTCCTTACCGAAAGGGTTGTTAGACATTGGAACAGGTTGCCCAGGGAAGTGGTGGAGTCACCATCCCTGGAAGTCTTTAAAAATCATAGAATCGTAGAATATCCTGAGTTGGAAGGGACCCTTAAGGATCATCAAGTCCAACTCTTGACACCGCACAGGTCTACCCAAAAGTTCAGACCATGTGACTAAGCGCACAGTCCAATCTCTTCTTAAATTCAGACAGGCTCGGTGCAGTGACCACTTCCCTGGGGAGCCTGTTCCAGTGTGCAACCACTCTCTCTGTGAAGAACCCCCTCCTGATGTCAAGCCTAAACTTCCCCTGCCTCAGCTTAACCCCGTTCCCGTGGGTCCTGTCGCTGGTGTTAATGGAGAAAAGGTCTCCTGCCTCTCGACACCCCCTTACGAGGAAGTTGTAGACTGTGATGAGGTCTCCCCTCAGCCTCTTCTTCTCCAGGCTGAACAGGCCCAGTGACCTCAGCCGTTCCTCGTACGTCTTCCCCTCCAGGCCTTTCACCATCTTCGTAGCCCTCCTCTGGACACTCTCCAACAGTTTCATGTCCTTTTTATACTGTGGTGCCCAGAACTGCACACAGTACTCGAGGTGAGGCCGCACCAGCGCAGAGTAGAGCGGGACAATCACCTCCCTCGACCTACTAGCGATGCCGTGCTTGATGCACCCCAGGACACGGTTGGCCCTCCTGGCTGCCAGGGCACACTGCTGGCTCATATTCAACTTGCTGTCTACCACGACCCCCAGATCCCTCTCTTCTAGGCTGCTCTCCAGCGTCTCATCGCCCAGTCTGTACATGCAGCCAGGGTTTTTCCGTCCCAGGTGCAGGACCCGGCACTTGCTCTTATTGAACTTCATGCGGTTGGTAATCGCCCAGCTCTCCAACATATCCAGATCCCTCTGCAAGGCCTTTCCACCCTCATTCGAGTCCACAACTCCTCCAAGTTTGGTGTCATCAGCAAACTTGCTCAAAATACCTTCTATTCCTACATCCAGATCGTTTATAAAAATATTGAAAAGTACCGGCCCTAAAATGGAGCCTTGAAGGACCCCACTAGTGACCGCCCGCCAGCCTGACGCAGCGCCATTCACCATAACCCTTTGGGCCCTGCCCGTTAGCCAATTGCTCACCCATCGTATGATGTTTTTATTTAGCTGTATGGTGGACATTTTGTCCAGTAGGATCCTATGGGAAACCGTGTCAAAAAAAAAAAAAAGACATTTAGATGTAGAGCTTAGGGATATGGTTTAGTGGGGACTGTTAGTGTTAGGTCAGAGGTTGGACTCGATGATCTTGAGGTCTCTTCCAACCTAGAAATTCTGTGATTCTGTGATTCTGTGATTCTCTATTGAAATGACTATTGTAGGCCACTGCATAAATTCCGAATACATTATTTCAGTATTGTATTCTTATCATGTCCTACAAGAGTGCCTTCAGAGGAACTGTAAAAGCAGAGGTGATGTTATTTTATGATGAGGGAACTGTTCTCTTCAGATGAGTGATTAACTATGTATTGTGGCTTCTCTGCACCAAGTTCTTTGAAGTAAGGATAACTAATTTTGCTTAGAGAGGAGACTGAGGGGTAACATCATTGCTGTCTACAACTTCCTCACAAAGAGAAGTTGAGAGAAAGAAGCTGGTCTTTTCTCTCTAGTGTCTGCTGACTGGATGAAAGGGGACCGGTAAAATTTGTGGTAGGAGAAGTTCAGATTGAACACCAGGGAAAAGTTCTTCACTGAGGGGGTCAGGTTCCTCGGCGAAGTTGTCATGCCCCCAAGCCAGTTAGTGCTTGAGAAGCATTTGAGCAATGCTCTTAGATATACGGTACAACTCTTAGGTTGCCCTGTGCACAGTGAGCAGTTGGACTCATTGGTCCCTTACAACTCAGGATGTTCTATCCTTCTATGATTCTATTCTGAATTCAAAATGCTATGCCCTCTTATATGTTTTAAATAAATCAATGCTGTTAATTAATCTGCTCCTGCTGTGCTGTGGGAAGGGAAGAAAATGAAGAAAGGAAGTTTTGCATGCACTCATGCATGTACCTCTTGGAAATTGTCTTCTTTTGTTTTGTAACTTCAAGCTCTTCTATTGTGTTCAGAATTGTGGCATGTTTTCTTTAGAGAGTTGGCACAACTTCTAACTGACAGGTGGCACATACTCCATTATACACTTTTTGCTCTTAATATAGTGAATCTAGCTAAAACTCATTTTTGAGTGATGAAAAAGTTGCTTGGTGTTTGCAAATCTTGGTTTGTATGCTGTTTTCAATAACAATAGCTATTGTTTCTATTGTAATCTGTTTTTTAGAGTTTGAAAAAAGTTCAAGTTGGAACACAAATGAAGGATGTTGCCTGGTTCAGAATAAAACTAAGTACTAGAAACCAGCATGTGTTCAACTGTTGGGATAGCACTTGCAACTCTGATCCTTTACTCAGAGGCATCTACTTTTTGCTGTCAGGAATAAGCATTGATATGTGCTACCTCTTGACCTCTGTTTTGCACTTTTCTATGTTAAAACTTGTTTTCACAATGGACTCTGAAGGGTATTTGTCTCTTTCAAACTTTACTTATTTTTGCATGTTTCCATTCACTTTAGGTGATGGTTAGAGGGGTCTTCCACAACTCCCACCCCATGACTGCAAATAAAAATAGGAGAGTTTATAAAGCAGTCTGGGCCTGTTTGTTGCTTACATTAAGAAAAGCCCATATTTCTATTACTATCATGAGAAAGACAGTGTAGCACTGTAAAATTAAAGTATTATATTTATATTTATACATGATTATATATATATATATGCACATATGTATCCTTCTGTAAGATCTGATGTGTCTCAGACTGCCATATATTATGTTACTGTATGGCACCAAATGCAGCAAAGTCCAACATGCTGGTGATTGTTCTTCAACATGATAAATAATTGTTCCAAAGTGCCTTAAAAAACACTACTAAAATGGGTCTAGCAGTACAGTTTTTGTAAAGCAAGCTCTATATTTTCCCTTATGAGCATTACCAAGCACTACACATCTTAAACTGAACTCACACACAAAAAAACACAACACCAAAATCAAAACCAAAAACAAAGTTTTGCTAGATATAAAAACCGTGTATGCTTTAATGTAATACTATGGGAATCCCAGTGTTTTAATTATTTATTTATTTATTTATAAAGTTTTGTAGCTTCAAGTAACAGAATGTACTAGAGAGCTTCCTGTTCTTGTGATTCTTTTTATTAGGTAGGCTTTTGGACTGCTGCATATGATCTTATTTTAAACAAAGTAATATCATGATAGACTTCAATTGTCTTGATATATTATTACTACATAAAACACTTGGTCAATAGTAGTCAATTTAAAACACAAAGCTGATGCAACTGATCGTTCATATTGTCAGAATGGAGCAGGTGGTATAACAAAATAGCGTGAGTAGCTTTGAGTGGCACTTCATATCCAAAGGTATTTAATATCCTATACTGCTGGAATAATATTAGCTTGCATACATTTTGAAGAGAAATATGTTATTCCAGAATAAAAATAAGTGTTCATAAATCATTTTTTTCATTTATCTTAAAATTTTCTCAATTGAAAATGCTGTTTCTATGGATACCATTTCTACACATATTTGATTACATTGTATTGTAATTTATGGTACAAAAATGCAAACCCCACCAGCAGTATCTGAATTAGAATGTAGCAGGCTTATAGCTTTGTTTGGCCCTAGGCACAAGTAATAAAATCCTAGCTTTAAGTACCATTGGGGTTTATGGAATGAAGACATCTGCATTATTATATTAAAATGTTCCTTAGTGTAATAAATATAACTGACAGAAGTGCATGACTTCCTTTATGAAAAATATGTTGATAACAATATAGTCTTTAAATACTGAAGAAATAGACTATTAAAATTTTATGCTTCTAGTTATAGACATCTGTTGAACATTTAGCTAGTATTATCAGTTTACTGCTGGGTATACCTAATAAGACTTTTAGTTTGCAATTAAATTCAGAAATACTGAAAAAAGAAGGTAGTAACCTTCTGCTGATTAATATATTTTAATGGCAAATATCTTATTGTCAAATTAGAATATTAATGAACACAGAGTGTTGAACTGGGTCACAGTTTCTTTTGCTTTCTCCAGGAAGCTCTAGAGGAATATTACATTGACAATATTATCTAAAGCAATTTCACTGTTGTCTTTTCAAAAAAGGACAAAATGCTATAGATGTTCTTGTTCTCACTTTACCAATCTGTCTAATCTATTTTCATTTATATGCTATCAGCTATTCATTATACAGATGGTTTAAGTGTACTGATTAATTGCAAATGTTTCCAAAACAAAAAGTAAAACTTATCCCAGCTGGCTTGTTCTTTCTGTTTGAAACATGGTAACTTCTTTTCCATTTGATGTCCCTGTCAAAAGTGCTTATTATAATTCACTTCACTCACCTTTATTTATTTAGATTTATATAGCCTTATTGCTTTATTGAATACATTATTTTTTCTTCTTTAAAGCATATTTGGAAGAGGTAGGAAGAACAGGCTTTACAAAGGGGATTTCCCCTCCATCTTCTTTACCATGTGTTAGTTAGAAGATGATGAATCAGCTTGCACAAGTTAATCTTGCATGCAGTAATCAATCTTTGCTCAGGTTTCAGCTGTGGAAGTACTCAGAAACACTAAGGTAGTGGTCCTTTGAATACTTTCTTATAAATTTAGAAGAAAAATATTTAAATATTTCATTATCTGGATCCAGTGAATAGCCAGATTGAATTCCTGGCTATGGAACATCTCAGATCTTGGAAAATGCAAAATGATTTATGTTTTTTGTTTGTTTGTTTGTTTGTTTTTTTGTGTTTTTTTTTACTATTGAACTGTATAATCTGTTTTATTATCTCAACATAAAAAATAAAACAAAAATAATAAATGAATAAATAAATAAAACCAAAATACTCCTGCAAACTCAACAGAATATTTAATATAATATTGGTGCTTTAAAGAGATCAATTAATCTGAAGATATAAATTTTCAAAACTGACTTACATAACGATATTTTCATTGTAATATATTACTCAAAAACAACTTTACCTGTAAATATAGTTGTTCATGCTTTCAGACTTTTATATGTTAAAATTAATTTTCAACAGAGCACCTCCCTGTATTTTCTTGTGCTCAGGGTTGTGTATGAACACTATTTTGCAGTCCTGTTCTTTTGGTTAACAATTAAGATATATGATTCCTGTAGTGATCACACAATTTATATATTTATTTATTTATTTATTTATTTAATGTCCTTTGAACAACAGTAATGTACTGGTGTTATTCATTCATTCTATTTTGTTTCCTTCTCTGAATTCCCAGTCTATCCTTGCTCATTTTTTTTTATTATTATTATTATTATTTTTTCCCCTTTCTTTCTTACTCATATTCTTACAGCTTTGTGACAACGCAAAGACTTCAAAGAAGAAAGGTTTCATCTTCAAACTTTCACAAAGCAGTGAGTGTCAAACCTTGTGTGTTGGTAGCAAATCAGATTCCTCAGCCCATTCCTCAGAAAAGGAGATTCCAGGCTTGGACTTAAGGCTCTTGCAAACAAGAGAGACAAGTAACAAGTAATAAGTGACTTCAAAAGTCCAAATTAAAGCTTCTATATTTGAGAGAATGGCCTTTTCCTCAGACAATTTCCAAGAAATAACTTGTGCTTTTTCTAAATTGTTTCTACTCATATCAAACCATGTCTTTGTTTTTGGTGTCTGACTGCTGGCACATGGAATGTATTTCTAATGAACTTTGTCAGTGGAAAATCACATGTATGCTTCACATGTGTGGTACCCTTTATCTTAGTTACCGTTTCTTACTGAGGTACATTTTTATTATATATAAATGAAATACAAAAATGGAAATTTCTGTGAATAAATTTTATTAAAATTTATAATAAATTTATTAAATATAATTATTCATAATAATATAATAAATTAAATATAATAATTTTATTAAAGTTATTCTGTGAATATTTTTTATTATATATAAATGAAACACAGAAATGGTAAAAGTAGTTCCTAGGCTTGATAAAATTTCTTTTTGGAGGAAAAATAAGGTTGAAGGTCTTGTTCTTCCAAATAAACAAGGCTTCTCTCCCCCACAACCCCATCCCTTCTCTACCCCCTCCTGTTTATGTTCCTGTTTGTATTGCAGAAATAATCTTTTTGAGACAGAGCTCAGAAAAATCTTGGCTACTTACTTGTTTTTATTAGTAGACAGTCATGATTGTATCCTGGTGTAATTAAGTTCATTGCCTGGTGAGCATTAAAGGCTGTTTTAGAAAATTATTTTTCAGTGATAATTAAAATTAATATCTGAATAACACATATATATATATCTACACATATATAATATACATATTATATGTATATAATTATATATAAATATATGTATATATGAATATATGTATATATATTATATATGTATATTTTATATATAAATGGTATTCATTAAAAGGTCTTCATGTGTTGTGTATGAACAACTGTATGATCTTTGAATATCTTTGTGAATTTGCTAGTGAAGTGAGTCTGAGTCTAAATTACTTTAAGGTTATGCTACAGTTCAAGACAAAGCTGAAAGCAGGAGGCTAGTGAACTTAAAATTGCAGTTGACTCAATGGATATCATTTCCTCAAATGTCTGGAGTTCCTATCTAAACTTTAAGTAATATTACCATTATGGAAGAATAGATCTAGGCTCTCTAATCAGTTAAAATACATATTACATCATACTAAGTGACTATGCCTTATAAGCCAGCTATCCAAAGCTTTCCCTTGGCTGTGTTCTCAATATCTTGATATAGGTTAAGAATATTAATATTGGATGATGACTTGTGGGGTTGAAAATTATGGATACTAATAAAATTCTGTCAATTATGGTATCTTGTTATAATCATTATGTTGTGGAATTAAGCAAATATTCTTGAAGGTTATCAAAGAAGTTGATTCAATCTAGGAAAGGAATGTTGGAAAGAAGAAAGGTATAGAAAAAGACAGACTAAAATGATCTACCTGACAATAGCTGGTAAGACATAGGGATTCTGCAATTGTTGCCTGAGGTTCTTCCACCAGTATGCATCCATGCTCTCACAGACATACATTTTTAAAAGTCAGTGCCCAAGCAGAATAAAATAAAATGCAAAACTGAATTCCTGATACTCAAAACAGTAAGGGCAATACAATATGAATATGAAATGTCTTTTAAAATATATATTGTTTAAGGTAAAATAAGCCAACATCATCACAAAAGTCCTTTCAAGAATACAGAACATCAAGCTGAATCTTGCACAAGCACATCATTATTGAGCTGCATTCAAAAGATTAGAACCTATTCTGTTTTTATCTCAACACAAAATAAAAGGTGAGTTCGAGATACTGTTTGCCACATTTATTAAATAGCAAACTTTTTTTTTTTTTTTTTTAAGTTCATTTATTTCTTTCATGGTAGCATAGCAGCATCAGACTTTAAAAAAAAAAAAAAAACACATTAAAAAAACACCCATCTACACCATATTCTGATGTTTGCCCATCCTTCTGGAAGTACATTTTGTCTTTTAACCAAGCCATAAACATAAACTTATTGTTAAAATAACATAGTGTTTTTGTTTTGTTTTGTTTTGTTTTAATGTGACACAACTTTAAATTCACATAAAGATTTTAAACTGTTCAGGTATCCTATTGGACATAAGAAATAAAAGTTGCCATGAAGTACCTTTGGCTTATGTCTTAGCAAACAAACAAATATTACCCCCTTCCCATGAGATAATCAATGTTTGCTGAAGTCTGCTATGACCTACCACTTCTTTAACATGCTATCCAGCAATTATTGGTTGATGAATTTTGCAGTTATTGCCTGAAATAACTAATGCACTTTGACATACTGTTCACTTTGGATTTTATTTATAAAAGGCTGTCAACCTTCAGGATTCCTTCTGAGTAATCGGAAAGAACAATCAGAAGCTTGATCTTCATGAATGACTCCTTATTTGACCTGACTTCTTCCTTTTCATGTGGCATTTTGGTATGCTATCTCCACCTCCTGGCCCTTTTAAGCATTTAACTTTACTTCATTAATTAATGAAGCCTTTCAGATCAAATGGGTCATTCATAATGGTGGAAAAAAAATCCTAACAAAAGTAAATATATTTTCTTTCATAACAACAACAAACTTTTTTTTTCTTCAGAAAATAGAAAGAATCCTTAAGTTTGTCTTGAATTAAATAAAAGCATGCTTTTGACATATGTTTTTTCCCAAAATGCTTTTTTATTAACATCTAAAAAAAACCTCAAAAATGCTGTTTATATTTCTGTTGTTTAGTAAGGTAATGTCACTCCTTATTATGTTTTATAAATTTTATATTTTATTTATCATATTTTTATTTATATTTTATTTATATTTGTATATATTTATATTTTTCCTAAGGAGATCGCTATTTCAGAAGCATAGAATCTGCTCAGACTACACAGGTTTTACTTGCTAATTTTTATTATTATTTGCTAAGGTTTTATTAATTTTCATTTATTTATTTGCTAAGGTGTTCTGTAATAGTCTTGTACGATTACATGTAGTAAAATGTTTATACTGTCAGAAAGAGTTGTTTGTTGGTGTATGCTTAATAAATGTCACTGTTTCTTCTACTATTTTTCTGCTCTTGTCTCTTATTTTCCCTTGATTGTTTCCAAATGATACTTCAGACAATAGAATGCTTTGCAGCAATCTCGCTATTGTTTTTGAATGAAACTGTAATTACTTCTAGTAGAGTTTGTACAATCAAGACTTATCTATGTGGGGTATGTTGTTGAATGAAAATTGTGATTACTTTAGTGAACTCTTGATCATTAATTTAGCTCAAAAAGAGAACTGCAGAGTTGCGGGAAGGACGGCAAACTGCATTTTTTTTTGTGTGTATTGGAAATACAATGGCCAGGTGCTCAAAGCCAGTATCAGTTCAACCACTATATGTGTTTGCAGCTATTTGAACACTGAAGCAGGAAGATTGTTCCATCTGATGGACTTAGTTGCACAGATACATAGCTTAGATCTTATTTTTTGCAACTAGCTATTTGACTGATATAACTTAAAGATAGTGGGTACTAGCTTGTTTTGTCATGTGGATGCTGTGGATCAAAGGCAAATAGAACCTATTCATCTCTTCTGAATAGGTTCATACCTATAACGCTTAGTTACTTGAGTAATGTTGCTGATTTCACTGTACTCTATTGCAAATGTTCTGTATGCTTTCCTATTAAAAGAGAAAGAGGGTGTGACACTTCTAATTACAAATTTCTATTTAATGGAAGTCTCATTAAAAAAAAAAAATTGTGTTTCAAATGTTATATTGTTATACGAATGTTATATGTTTTAGGGACAAAGAATAGGACAATGGACAGTGGCTGAAATAAATTGCTCTTATACATAAGAAACTGCTTTATTTTGAGGGTGGCCAAACACTGGAAGAAATTTCCCAGAGAGGTTACAGAGATTCTGTCCTTGTGCATGGTCAAAACTTGACGAGACATGGGTCTGAATAGCCAGTTATACTATACTCTGCTTTGAGAGGAGAGATTGGAGTAGTAAATTTTAAGTCCCTTCCAACCTCAATTATTCTGTGATTCTAGATTAGATAGGACTAGATATCCTAGTAACAGAAGGATATCAACCTATTGTTAAACTGTTACTCTTAAAGAATTATAGCTATTTCAATACATTGTAGTATTCTGAAAAATAGGACTATGCATTTTCAAAAGATGTAGTAGTTTGTCTGATGAGAGCCTAGATCCTTTGACATTCCTGTAATAGCCCCCAGATCTCTTGCTAACTTTCTGAAAGAGCAGCCTAAAATCCAGGCAGTGTTTAATAGAGCTGTAATAATATGTACTGAAACCCAGAGTATCTGACCAAAAAGGGACACATCAGAAAACAAATTATTTCTTTGTATGGTTTTGTGTTTTTTTTTTTGTTTTTTTTTTTTTTTTTTTCTCTCTCTCTCCCTATATTATTTGTGCATTTCCCATAAGACTTGTAGATTGTTGGTGTGTTTACTGTTAATAGCAAAGAATATATATATTTTTCTTTGAGCTTTTGCAATACGTCATGGTCTGTTATTCTCAATTCAGGTTCATCAGCCATACTAGATTTAATCTTTTAGATTCTCACCATGTCTCCTTAACATTCCTTACACCTAAGCAGCTGTCACTATCTCTTGAGCTCCTTTGAGATTTCAATAGCATACCCTTGTGGGTGATAAGTATTAGTTATACTTTTATTCTGAGAAGTAAAATTTTCTTTAATTTAGTTTCCTCTGACTTGGTCTGAACAATATCCTTTTTGACATTTTGTAGTTGATGCCTAAATGGTTTATTACCCTATAGTGAAGCATCCATAAATGTCTTAAGCAAAGTTGCTTGTTTGTCTACTGATGCATGATGATGATACTGTCATAGCAGTGAAAAAGTTATAAATAAATAAATAAAATATTTGGTCATTCAACTTTAAGGACCTTTAAGTGTACAGCCTTAAAATACTTTCAAGGCTGCCTTTACCATTTTCAAGAATAACCTGTTGTACTTTTTCCTTTCCACCCTCCAGTCAGATACAATATTATCTTTAATTGCTTATAACACTGATATTGCAGGCTGTGCGTTTAGGCTTCAGGATCGATAGATTTATAAAATAGCCCAAAAGATAGTTTGTTAATTAGTTTAAAACCAAACAAAACAAAGTTGGAGTCTTTCTTGAAGCAGTGATGGTGGGTTTAAAAGTAAGATTTACAGATGAAGTAGTCTTTATACATACATTTGATATAACTGGTTTCTGTAAACTTTGCACAGAATGTGACAAGGAAATAAAAACTTACAGAGAAATATGAAAATGTAACTGAATAAAAAGAAAAGATATATAATATTGCTTTAAATTGAGCCTTATTAGGGTTAGGTTGTATATTAGGAAAAAATTATTTGCTGAAAGGGTTCTGAATATTGGAACAGGCTGGCCAGATAAGTAGTTGAGTCACCATCCCTGGAGGTCTTCAGAAAACGTACAGATGTAGAGCTTAGTGACATGGTTTAATGGTGGTCTTGTCAATGTTAAGTTAAAGTTTGGACTCAGTAAACTTGGAGGTCTTTTCACAGCTAAATGATTCTATGATTCTATGAAATTCAAACTAGACAAGGAACATATGGTGGGTTTTGTATGCATATTAACAAATTATTTTCCTAATCTTACTGAGATTTTCCTTTTTATCTGATACATTTTGACATGTTTTCTTCCATTACTTTCATGTTTGTTGTGGAAACTTGGATTCAGATACTAACACAAGAAGACTCACAAGAGAATATTTCAGAATAAATTTGAGAATATTTCCATCTAACAGCCCTGTATTTATTGTCGTTTCCCCATCCCCCAATAAAGAAAGAGAGAAAGAAAAAAAGAAAAGAAAAGAAAAGAAAGAAAGAAAGAAAGAAAGAAAGAAAGAAAGAAAGAAAGAAAGAAAGAAAGAAAGAAAGAAAGAAAGAAAGAAAGAAAGAAAGAAAGAAAGAAAGAAAGAAAGAAAAAGAAAGAAAGAAAGAAAGAAAGAAAGAAAAGAAGGAAGGAAAACAAACAAACAAAAAACAGAGATTTCAAGATTATTCAACAATTCAGTTAAAAGTGGATTTCTGTGCTTTTGGTTTTTGGTAGCAATGAGAACCAACAACTCCTTACAGGTTGTGATCCAGCATCCAGTAAAAATCAGTAGAAAATCTGAATTGTGGCTGCACATCTTAGGTAGTGGACAGGTTTGTGTCTTCTCTTGACAGGACCGTGTCAAGTTTGTGTGTTTGTTTTGTTTATTCTTTCCCCTCCTTATCACAAACAAATCAAGTTAGTTATAAGAAATGGGGGAAGTGGATTAACTGGGATTTAGCTTTCTCTGAACTGTTTATTTATAACTTGTATTTATTATTATTATTATTATTATTTAATACACATACTATGGCATTTTATATTTGTTTGTTTTCCTAGGACTTGTTCTCACACCAAACTAAATTTATGAGTTTAGCACAATTCCATTTAAATCTAGACAATTCAACACAGCTCTTGCATGACTGGATCAGAGCTCTTTCAGATGTTGCTGGTGCCTGAGTGAAATCTGACAGTAATTGAAGGAAGAAAATAGATGCAGTTATTTTTGGGGTACCTTATATCACATCAGTTGGCCCATAACCCAGCCACTGTTTTTGTCTACTCCTTGCTTATGTTGTCTAGACTAAGTAGCTAAATGATCAAGTATAAATAAATTGATACAAAAGTATATTTGGAGGGTTTTCTTGTTTAGATAAGGATTTCACTTTGAAAACTTAATAGTTCTTGCATAATCTGTTGTATTTATACATGTAGTAGTTGCATCATTTTTGCTGATTCTTGTTTCAAAAAACTGATTTATTTATTTATTTTAAATATTTACCATTCACCCCGATCGTCCTAGGTATTTATCTGAAAGTTCTTACTTCCCTCACCTCAAAATTTGGTACAGTTCTGTGAAGGAGCGGTGAGGCTGGAGATCTTTTTCTCTTACAAAACACTTTATTAAATCTTTCAATCCCAGTTGCCCAAAGATGTGGCAGTTCTGCTGGCTATTAGTGAGGTATATTGATGATAAATCCTCATCAGCTAATAACAATAGCTTGTTGACTGTCTTAGTGCTATGTCTTGTGGAAGATTTTTCTTAGTACAGATCTGTTGCTATCAAGTTAATCCTACTTCTGTCCTTAACAACAATTTTCATAGTACTATCCATAAAATGATCTTCTTTAAAACTACTGATCTTCTGATGAGCCTAACATAATTATATAACATGTATATATGAGATTATTCCAAGTCTTTATTACTGATGATTAGCCAACCAAATTACCCAACAAATTAATAATGCATCCCTTAAAAGACTAGCTGTGCATAATTATGTATAATTCTCATAATGCTTATGAGAAAGTGCACTATGCTTTTCTGCAGTATCCTATCTGTATTGTTGGAATCAATTTTAATTATGGGCATTTGTGACTTTCTATTATGCAATTTTGCCTTGAGAAATCAAGTATCATCTTACTGATGCACTGGAAAAAAAAAAAAAAAAGTAACAGATCATGCAAAGCCTATGAGAAATTCTGAATGGAGTCAGTTGCTATATTCAGTTACAATAGAAAAAATTGGGAGTAACTCTGTGTTTTTTTTTTTTTGTTGTTTTTTTTTTGTTTTTTTTTTTAAGTCAGATTTAGACTTTGGTTCATAGTCTGGAAACATAACTAATTTGTGAGGTTTACATGGGAAACGTAGTCATGATAAAAAGTGGGGTCCTGGAGATAATTTTCAAATCAGGAATCTAATTTTCTGTGGCCTTCTTTCTCTTAGCCCTAAAGAGAGACTATTTTTTTATATAAATGGTTGTATTGTACACTGAACTAGGTGGTGTGAAAACCAGTGAAGAACTGAAAGCTCTTCTGCCAAACACATTCATACTGCTGCATGCAGACATATTCAAACTGATAACGGCTATATGAGCATGGCAGAATGATAGAACTCCAGTCCCAAATGTGTGCTGTTAATTCCATGGATTTGTTGTTTGTTTGTTTGTGCGTGTGTGTGTCTGTCTGTGTGCTGAAATATGTTATTTACTATAGAATAATCTTAATTTTGAGCCTACTGGAATTCAGTTTGTTTGTTTGTGTGTTTTAGATTCCTTTAGTTTTTCATTGAGCTATGTCAAAAGACATCTATGGGCCTAATGAAAAACTAATGTGACCTGATGTCTTTATGACATATGGTTCTTCCACAATGTTAATAAAATCTGGAAGGGAGCAAGCTTTTACTGTCTATTCTGTCTATTCTGTCAACAAAAGCTATTTCAGTGAGCAATAAACAACTGAATAACTTAGACACATGTTACTTCTTCAATAGAGGTGTGACAATCTATGTGCTTCGGTGAGAGCATTTAGCGAAGCTGCTTAAACATCTACAGATGTTACATTCACTATATGCTGATTGGTATGGGCTAAAGAACAACACAAGTAGGGAAATAAGAGGACTGAATGGAATGAAACAATTTCTGTATTTGTATCCATATGTTTTTTCTTGTACACATATTAGTTATACAGGTCTCACTACAGAAAACCAATTTTGAAATCCTTAGATTGCATGAATCACAAAAGGAGCAAAGTACCTAGAAGTGTAAAGGCTTCAGAGTGGACAAACCTAGACTTAAGGTTTCATTCCTTCCCCAATGATTAAAGTCTAGTGGCCCTTTGCCTTCCCCTTCTCTTACTCTTTTCTTATTCTATCCCTTTTCTCTTTCCCTCCTCACATTGGACTGTTAGCTCTTGACAGCCTGCAAACCCCCTAACTGTCTCTGCTTGTCTGAGCCTAGAAGGTACTGAATATGACACTGTTGCACCGCTCCATACATTTTTACCTGAACATTTTGCCACACAATTCAGTTCATGTTTTTATTGTAACACCTAGATAACTTCAGTCTGTCTGTTGGATCAGTGCCTGTGAGTTTCCATAAATAGATAATTTTTGAGCCAGTCTCTTTCTCCTTGCAAATCTCACAGCTGTGTGTAATTCATTCATCTTTCTGACACTGAAAATTAATTTCCTTTGTCCCCTGATGTTGTATTATGAGATGACTGAGGAGGATCATTACAGGCATTTTAAAAAACAAAAACTGAATGCATGTCCATAAGACCAAGCCCCTCTCAGCTCTCTAGAGGGAAGCATTCTTCTCTTCCATCTTAGCAATTGCAAGTGTGATTCTTTGCTGCCTTGGGATTGAACTGACGCTGTATCACAGAGACAAGTGCTGGATGAAAGGCTCCAGAAGGAAGAAAGAACCCGTCTTCTGGAAGAACATTCCATTAGCTTCTCTTCTTGCTATGATAAATACTGTGAAAAGGAAATAAAAGGTAACTTAGGATGAAAGAAATCTGTTTAAGAAGTGTCCTGTGAAAGTCTTCTTGCAAAGCCGCACATATGCAACTAACCTTACATAATTATCTGTATTTGGTTTAAGAAGCAAGATTTTATTGGCTAGGGGGGTTGTATGGGTTACCTGTGTGAAAAGAGTTCAGAAGCTGCCCCTATTTAAATTAGAGCCATCTCCAGCCAGATCTAAACGGGACGTGATGTTGGACAAAGCTGAGACTATGAAAGGACTTTAAAGATCATGTAATTCCAATCCCACTGCCATGGGCATACTAGACCAGATTGCTCAAAGCGCCATCCAACCTGGCCTTAAACACTTCTAAAGATGAGGCATCTGCAGCTTCTCTGGGCAAATGAGCAGTGCTGTTTGCACCTCTGTGAAAGCAGATTTAAGAAAGGAAAAATCTGCTGAGCAACAGCAGCTGGGAGAGAGGAGTGAGAAAATGTAGAGAGAAACAACTTCTCAGACACTAAGGTCAGTAAAGAAAGAAGGGGAGGAGGTGCTTCAGGTGCTGGAGCAGAAGTTGCTCTGCAGCCTTTGGAAAGGACCATTGTGGAACAGCCCTGCAGCCCATGGAGGACCATATCAGAGCAGATATCTATGTTGCTACCTGTGGAGGACTTGACACTAAAACAGGTGAATGTGGCCTGAAGGAGTCTTCAGCCCACAGAGAACCCCTGCAGAAGCAGACTCTAGGCAGGAACTGCAGCTCATGGAGAGGAGCCCATTGTGGAGCAATATGTCTGACAGGAGCTGCTGGACCCATGCAGTTTGCTCCTGAAGGATGGACCCCATGATACGGACCCATGTTGGAGCAGTTCTTGAAAGGTTGCTGCCTGTGGGAAGCCCATGTAGGATCTGTCCATGAAGGACTGCATCCTATGGGAGGGAAGCCACACTGGAACAGGGGAAGTTAGTGAAGAGGAAGAAGGAATGACAGTGATGAAGCATTACGGACTGACCACAACCCCCATTTCCCCTGTGCTTCTCAGGGGAGAAGGTGGGTGGAAGGTGTTTTCAGGTTGCTTTCAGATCTTGTTGTTCTAGTCTATTATCAGTAGGAAGTAAATTACATTAATCTCCCTTACACTGTTTTGCCAATTGGCAAGTGAACTCCTTGTCTTTATTGCAACCCATGATGTTTTTCATATTTTCTCCCTGTTTTTTTTTTAAGCAGGGGTAGAGCTTAGCTACATACCTGTGTTAAACCACCATGTCAGTGTGTTACAAGCAGCGTTTGTGTGGGAAAGCTCTGATGATAAAGATTTGTATTTTCTTTACATGACCACCACACCTGTGTTCAGAGTTTCCATTTACACTCTCATTGTTGCTAGTTTTCAGTCTATATAACTTTTTCCTCCAAGTTTACATCTCCTGAGGAGTTTCACTAGCCTCAACTGCATCCCAATACCACTATGAGCCAAGGGAGGGTTTATTGTCAATTTTTCACTTTTTTTTTTTTTTCTTCTGTTTTTATTTACATTCTTGGACATTTACCCATCATGTCCTTTTAGAAAGTCCTCTGGTCCAAGGTTTTGTCCTTATGATGTACTTCTCTGAGAAGATTGTGGCTCTGCTTTTTATATTGCCATTAAATAGTCAATGCTTGCCATCTGATCACGCCTCAGCCTTCTCTTCTGCACCCTGGAAACAGGTAGTTCCTTCAGCTTGTCCTTATACACTGTGAGGTCCAGACTGCTCACATTCATTGTAGTCCTGTACTGTGCTCATTTCATTACCATTTTGTGTGCTGGGGAGATCACATACGAACATAGCAATCAGGAATGCTTTCACAAGTGCATAGTGAGGGAAAAAGTCCTTTCCTGGACCTGTAGGTTATACTTTTTATTTTTTTTTTTTTATGTTTATGTTTATTTTATTTGTTAATATAAACAGTCTGCAGTTGTCCTTTTTTGATCAAGAGTGTGATGGTGACCAGGACCATCAGATCCTCTTGTGCCTAACTAGTCCTATCCTACAACTCACAATGTGGCTTGGGGTTACTCTATTCTGGATGCAGAACTTTTCATTTTCTTTTGTAGGACCTTATGACATCACGTTTGCTCATTTCTTTCAGTACACAGAAGAAAATGTTCATGCTTATTTGAGCAAGTATATGTAAATGTTGCTGCTGCAATTCTTACAGCAAGTTGCAATCTGTGACGTTCTTTCCTAATGGCTTACTTCTATATTCTAACCTCTGATCTTAATGCATGCTACAAGTTTTCAGAGTTACCAGGTTTTCAGGCTTAGGAATTAAAAAGTATGCCTCATAGAGCACCCAATTTTCTGCTTTTTGACAATTTTCATATATATTCAATCATCTGAGGCAATTTAATCTAGTGAAGTTTTGTGCAAACTACAGTTTCTTTCTCCTTGAACTACTTCCAGTTCTTACCTAAATTGTGATATGCAAGGAAAATCTGAGCCAGTTCATTTACTGAGGTTGGTTACTCTTGTGTTTAATATTCTCTAATGATCCACTAGTGTATTACTGAATGCATGCTGCTATCCAACAGATTATAGTACAGATGCGTAGACTGCATAACAAAAGGATAGCGGTTGTTGGAGAGAGATGACTATTAACTAATATATTCATGAGTAGCTCATCTCAATTTGACTGTGTCTACAGATTATTTGGATCTCTTTAATTTGAGAATCTTGATGGACAAAAAATGTAACTGAAATGAAAGTCTCCTAGAAATAATTGATGAGATAGTTTTCTCTTAAGAATAAGAATTAGCTATACTTGGTCTTTAGCTTCTAAAATATGTGAACGAACACAAATATCACAGTCTTTAAAAATGTTTTTGGCAGTGAGTGCTGTGGTAAAATTTTGTGTGTAATGCTTTCAGAATTTTCAGCTCTGGCAGTTTCAGCTTCTACTTATCTATAAGATTTGCTTTTAACTCAACTTCAAATGTTGAATTTGAAATTAGGCCAGGCATTGGTAAATGATTAATCCATTATTCCATAAATGCACATGACACACCATCAAGTTCTGCATAAAATCTGCAATTGTCTACTCAGCAGGGCATTTGATAAGAGAAGGCAAAACATGATCGGATGTAATACATTCAAAGAATATTCTGGCAAACACTTTTTGGAAACATAAGACAGATAAACTCATGGATTCTTTCACTGTTTATGCTGAAGTAGCATAGCAATGTTTTATCAGCATGTTGTATCACTGTTGTTTTCGCAGCCAGGAATAGTGGACATAAAACCCTTCTGCTAATATGGTTATTTGGGTTTCTTAAAAATTGAACCAAGGGGACAAAACTCCTTTAGAATCTTTATAAAAAATAAATAAATAAATCTCAGTGAGGTCACAGATAAAAATGAAGTGTTTGAGTTGTGACCAGACCAGGTCTTCAAATCCCATTATTTAGGAGGGGAATCCTATTTGCATACTGATGGCCCTATGCTATTCAGGTGAACAGAAGAAGTAATATATATATATATATAATACAGTTCTTTTGGTGAACTCTCCCTTCAAAACAAGGGTCTTTCAGTTCCTATGATGGCAAACAATGCTCAGGAAATCAACAGAGAGAGTTTACTGAAAGAGGACTCTAGATAATTTTGTAATGAAATATCTATAGAATGAAATATAGAACAAAAATGTCCTTATATAGTCATAAAATGCAACAAAACAATGGGGTGACTGTATATAACTGCAATTGCTCCTTTTTGTTAGGGACTTGAGGGACTTGAGTGTCCCATTAAAATTTCAGAGTTTCAGAAATGCATGAGCCCTTGTAGTCCTCATCTTACTTGTTTTAATGAAAAAAGGATACTTTTAGCTTCATTAACTGAATTTTCTTTGTATACTCTAAGTGTTAAAGTTTAGTTTGGAGAGGATTCCTCTTCAGATCTAGATAATTTCTAATATAAGTAATTGCTGTCCCTCTGTCTGAATTCATAGGATAAAACAATTTGAGAATTAGGTTATTCAAACAAAAGAGAGTTCTGACACATCTGAAAGAATGAAGTACAATTGGGAGGGGGGTAGAAGGGAAAGCAAAATTAGCACTGAGGGGACAAAAAATAGCCTTCAGTCTCCTATGGAACACAAGCTCTACAAAATGGTTTATTTGAAAATAAGTTTGAGCAAAACTTGATTTCAGTGAGTAACTCTCATGAATTTTATAAGATGACCCTAAATGTTAGCTCCCTAATATGAGATATAAATATATAATGTAAACATTTACCATATTATAATTTTTTTTTTCTCTGTATTTTTTTCTGGATTTTCTTTTCATTTTGTTTCTGTTTTGTTTGTTTGTTTGTTTGTTTTTAGACGGGAGATTTTACCCTCTACCTTGTTACTAGCACAGTAAAACCGAAGTCTTCCCCTTTTATCAGCCATTATTAACAATGAGGCCCTGTGTTTGTTTCTGTATTGCGGGTATAGGAGTAATAATGGTGGCAGTGGTTGAATTAATGGTCTAACACGTGTAATATTAACATATCAGTGCTCTTTTCTCCTCTCTCACCTTTCCAAACAGCAAGACAATGGAAAATGAATAAATTACTAATGGGTAAAGACTTTGAGAAAACGAGACATAATTTAACTCTTCCTTGTTATCTGAATATTTTAAATAGCTCATTAGCCTTTTATAACAGATGTTCAGTGGGGCTTTTCATCCCTTTTTTGTTGTTTTTCCTTTTCTTCCCTGTTGTTTTTCTTCCCTGTTGTTTTTCCTTTTCTTCCCTGACAAAGGACTCATTTCCTTGATACAACAGGAAGGATAAAATCCTGGATACCTTATCTGGAGAGACCCCAGTAGACTGGAAGCTGGCAAATGTCGTGCCAATTTTCAAGAAGGGTAAGAAAGAAGACCCTAGCAATTACAGGCCTGTCAGTCTCACATCAGTGCC
This sequence comes from Anas platyrhynchos, assembly GCF_047663525.1. Lineage (NCBI taxonomy): Eukaryota > Metazoa > Chordata > Aves > Anseriformes > Anatidae > Anas > Anas platyrhynchos. The sequence continues at coordinate 60,009,736 of NC_092588.1, read as the reverse complement.
TGGTAAAATTATGGAGAAGATGATTCTTGAAGTTACTGAAGCGCACCTGGGGGACAATGCGGTCACTAGGTTCTTGAGGGGTAGGTCCTGCCTAACAAATCTGAATTCCTTTTATGATAAGATCACCCATCTAGTTGATCAAGGGAAACCAGCTGACGTGATCTTTTTGGACTTGAGTAAAGCTTTTGACACGGTTTCCCGTGGGATCCTACTGGACAAAATGTCCAGCATACAACTTAACAAACACATCATACGGTGGGTGAGCAATTGGCTGACAGGCAGGGCTCAAGGGCTTGTGGTAAATAGGGCCACATCAGGCTGGCGGATGGCCACTAGTGGGGTCCCTCAAGGTTCCATTTTAGGGTCAGTCCTCCTCAATGTTTTTATAAATGATTTGGATGTAGAACTAGAAGGTGTTTTGAACAAATTTTCTGATGGCACCAAACTTGGAGGAGTTGTAGACTCAGATAGGGTGGAAAGGCCTTGCAGAGAGATCTGGGCAGATTGGAGAGCTGGGCAATCACCATGAAGATTAACAAGAGCAAGTGCCGGGTCCTGCACCTGGGATGGGGCAACCCTGGCTATACGTACCGACTGGGTGACGAGATGCTGGAGAGCAGCCCTGCAGAGAGGGATTTGGGGGTTGTGGTTGACAGCAAGTTGAATATGAGCCAGCAGTGTGCCCTGGCAGCCAGGAGGGCCAACCATATCCTGGGGTGCATCAAGCACGGCATTGCTGGTTGATCGAGGGATGTGATTGTCCCGCTCTACTCCGCGCTGGTGCGGCCTCACTTCGAGTACTGCATGAAGTTCTGGGCACCACAGTACAAGAAGGACATGAAACTGTTGGAGAGTGTCCAGAGGAGGGCGACAAAGTTGGTGAAGGGCCTAGAGGGGAAGAGTGTATGAGGAGCGGCTGAGGTCACTGGGCCTGTTCAGCCTGGGGAAGGGGAGGCTGAGGGGGGACCTCATTGCAGTGTACAACTTCCTCGAGTGGGGGAGTGGAGAGGCAGGTGCTGACCTATTCTCCGTAATCACCAGTGATAGGACCCATGGGAACGGTGTTAAGCTGAGGCAGGGAAGGTTTAGGCTGGACATCAGGAAGAGGTTCTTCACCGAGAGGAGGGCGGTCGCACACTGGAACAGGCTCCCCAGGGAACTAGTCACTGCACCAAGCCTGTCTGAATTTAAGAAGCGATTGGACTGTGCATTTAGTCACGTGGTCTATACTTTTGGGCAGACCTGTGTGGTGCCAGGAGTTGGACCTGATGATCCTTATGGGTCCCTTCCAGCTCAGGATATTCTATGATTCTATGATTCTATGTTCTTCATTAGTATTCATATGAGGATCAATCTTCTGAAGCTGATTTCCAGGAGTCTGCCTCCATCTTTTTTGCAATCTCCCTTCAGGTATTGATAAACATTGATATGACCCTGCATGTGCCTCCTCTTCTTGAAACTGAATAATCCCAATCTGTCAGCATCTCCTCAGAGGAGAGGTGCTCCAATTCTTTGATGATCTTTGTGGCCCCATGTTGGACTCTTTCCAGTTTGTCCATGTTGATGTGGGTGGCCAGAACTGGACACAGGTGTCACCTCAACAATGCTGAATAGAGGGGAAGGATCCCCTCTGTTCACTTGCTGGCAATGCTTTGCCTAATGCAGTCAAAAATACTCTTACCCTTCTCTGTGATAAGGTCATGTTGCTGGTTTGTGTTCAGTTTGGTGTCCACCGTGATCCCCAGGTCCTTTACTGCAGAGCTGGGTGGCCCTTAGTAGCATGTATTGGTATGTGTCTGGACTTCCTCTTCAGCTGCAGGACTTTGTACTTTTTGTTGAACTTCATGAGATCCTTGTCAGCTCACCCCTCTGGTCTGTCAAAGTCCCTCTGAATGACACAGCATGACTGCTGGCAAGTCAGCCGCTCCCTATAGCTTTTTGTCATATGCATGTCTAATGAAGGTGCACTCTACCACATCGTCCAGATCATTAATGAACTTGTTAAACAGGAGTGGGCCCACTATGAAGTTGACATGATGAGGCTGAGAAGTAGTTAAGTGGATACATTGAAAAGAAAAAATGGCTAATCATTTGTGTTTAATTTCTTGGGACAAATCCTATTCCTTTTTCAAGAAGAAAATATAGTACTATTTTCTTGGTTTCACAGCAAACTGCAGAGTACAAGACTAAACTGTCAGAACATCTCTGGCTGTTATTGACTGACTGTCTTACAGCAGCACTTGAAGAATTTCCTGCAAATACTCCAAAGGGCTTTTCTCATAAAATTGTGTGAGATGCAGCAATCTTCACTCATCTTGATTTTTGACTGGGGAACTGAGGTAAAATAATAAAAACAGGGAGTACTAGGAATGTTACTGTTTTTGCTGATGCTTATTTACGTGGTTAACACTCCAGAAAACATGTCTATCAAATCTTTTCCCACCAGGCTGAGTCAGATGTCATGTTACTAGGCATATCTCTGAGATGTAGGAGAAAGTGGACTATATAAATAGTTGATTAGATTCAACAGCAACTCTGTTAGTTGATCTTTTATTTATATTGTACCAAATACATACATAGTGCTTTTATCACACACAATGACCATATCATCACAGTCTCCAGAGACAAGCTGTTCCTTAACAGTGAACAATATGGCTTTTTGGATTGCTTTTTTGTTATTGTTTTTCTTTTCTTTTTTTTTTTTTTTTTTTTTTTTGATTGAAACTCTTTCAAAACTATCTGGCATAACTGAATATTAATCCCAGAAGTGCTGATCACAGTGTCAAAGCATTGATTTTTCATCAGCTTTGTTTGTTTTCTGTTCTATTGTTGAAAACAACTGACTGAAGCAGTCCATTTGTATTATGTTGCCACAAAGCTTTCTGTACAAATATTAGTATCAATATATTCATTTATATCTATATTAATATGTATATATTACCCAAATTAATATCCATATGCCATTATCCCTACATTATCCTTATATCAAGATTACTATCCATTTATTAATTAATACACTGGGACAGGAATGTAAGGAGGGAAAGACAATTTGTTACTAATGAATGCTTCATACTGAATGTGTTGTCAGATCTTCTTAAAAACAAGTGTTGTGTTGCAGAAACTGAGCAATATTAAAGAAATACAATCCAACTTGTCTGCTATTTCCAGCCTCTTTTAAAGCTGCCAATATATACAGTATAGCTGTTTAAAAACAATCAAACAAACAAAATAAACCCCTCTTCATAAACAAAGATTTTTTGATCTAAAGAATACACTGAATATAGTTGAAGAGGTTTTTATTTGATTGCCCATGGTATACAGGAGAGAGGAATTTTGGGGGAAAATGAAAAATCTTTCCCATCACTTTTATTAATGTATGAGATGAAACTGGTAGTAGGGAGAGATCAGAAGAATGGAATTCAAGTGAATGGTGGCAATGGCTTTCAGAAATGGACTCTGCATGTGTAAAGGAGAATATTTAGAATAGCAGAAATTGTATTCACATATTCAGAGATGCAGGTCATGAAGATTGCATATCATCTGTTAATTTATCTTATTAAATTAATTAAAATACCAATTGCATTTGCCATTTTCAGTTCTGTTCTCTTTAAAGACCCGTTGTTTATGAAAATATCTGAGGATATAACTTAAATTAGTAGCTGTCATTTACCATCTTATTTTCAAATACAAAAATTGTGTACTTCTGCTCTTATTACAACAAAAAAAATGTAATCAACCAAAGTATTGCACGTCGATTAATTTTAATAAATGTCATGCTTCCAGTCTAGACAAATGATGAAATAACAAACTACATGTGATCAATGACTTTTCTTAATGCACTTCTGTCAGGTAGTCACAGTTTAACAAGTCAAATACAAGTGCCTTTGCAGAATGAAGTGGGAACTGTCACTCATGGATGGGTTAGTGAAATGGTTGTTATGGGAACAAGTCTAGATGTCACACAAAGGTAAGTTAAAATTCAATTTTAAAATGTGGTTACCTCTTTCTCTTAATGATACATTTCAACACATTCCTTTTCTTCACTTTCAGGTCTAAGGCCCAGGTATCAGACAAAATTCTTTCCCCTGCCCTCTACAACACACATATTTCTATCTATCAAATGGATGAAATCAGTAATCTAAGGATTTTTATTTATTTATTTATTTTTCCCCTAAAGCTGATGAAGTAGGAGACAGAAGTGTTGGGGGAAGAAATGACTGCAAAATAATCTTAGCTTTCATGTTTTCCCTCTTCCCGTGAATAAGAGAGAAATCAGCTAGCATTATATTGGCTAAGTACTTTTGCAAGCTATAGAAGATTAATTTTGTGACAGAGTATGCAGTTGACAAGGATAATATCTGACAAGCAAATCTGAAAAGGATAACATTCTAGCATCTACATGTGTGCTGCATTGAGGAAGGTCTTGGTCATTTTCACTCTGCCACTCAACAAAAAAAGAAAAAAATCTGCAGCCTGGGATCTGACAGATAAAGTGGTGATCACAGAGAGAAATAGAAAAGAGATAAAAGAGAATACAAAATAATAGAGAAGGGGGAGAAGAGGAGCGTCAAATCAGAGGTCTCTCTTTGTAGCATGGGAATATTATGCAAAGAATCACTCTTACCATTATTGAATGTTCCCTGCATAAATTCCTGATGTGTTGAAGACAGAAAAGGTGCTAAACGCAGTACTAGGAAACATTACTTATGTGTAGGTTTCCAATAAAATTGGTTGTGCTGCATTGTGGATAATTTACAAATAGGAGCATAGGATGATTGTGTTATGATTTTGCTATTTTGAAAGCTTTTTATTATTATTATTAGGTTTATCATTATTTTGAGCTTTAACTCCTCAACAGTAAGGAATTTTCTCCTTCTTTCACAGTTCCTTCTTTTTTTTCGATGTTAACATAATAAAAGTTCTCCCATTTTATTTTACTTTATTTATTTTATTTTATTTTATTTTATTTTATTTTATTTTATTTTATTTTATTTTATTTTATTTTATTTTATTTTATTTATTTTATTTTATTATTTATTTTTAGAATAACTCTCTCCAATGAAGTAAGAAATATTGGAATAATATTTCAGTGTTCTGGAAAGGAACTGCCATAATCAATTGGTAGGTTTTTGTTGTTGTTTTGTCTGTTTCTCAGACACACTGCAACATCAAGTTAACACTTACTGGATGAAAAATAAAAGTAGCACACTAGAATAACATTAAATCCATCAATTTATAAAAATTTGATGTTCTCTTTCTTCTGTCTGGAGAGTGAGTAGATAATCATCATCATGGTTATGTGGACAAAGCCATCAGCGAGGGGAGGTGAGAGCTTTGGAGTATGGGGGCTGTGGCTCCAAAGCCTTTCCCTCTTTTCATAGAATGGATTTCCATGGCTGTTGAAGCCTTGGAGGCTCTCAAGCCTAGATGGTATAATGTCAGGAAATGGGTCAGGCTTTCTAAAACATCTCTGCTTGATGTTAGACCTCATTTAAAAATGTTTTCTCTAAGGCCTAGAAGTTGTGCCAGGTAAATTCTGACCTGCATTAGTCAGTGCAGAGAGCCTTGACAGAGAAGCAGGGTCCTGGGCAATCAAGTAGTATCAGTTGCCCATCTGAAATTATTTCCTTCTCCTTGTGATATTCATGGTGAGGGGGGGATTATCAAATAATGTAGGAGATTTAGGGGAAAAAAAAATCTTCACAGAAAATTCTGTGAAGTATTTGAACTGGCTTCCCAGAGAAGTAGTTGAATTACTATCCCTGGAGGTCTTCAAAAAATGTGTAGATGTGGTGCTTAGTGACATGATGGTGGACTTGGCAGTGCTAGTTTAATGTTGGACCAGATGATAATAGAGGTCTTTTCCAGCCTAAATGATTTGATGATTAAATGTGCAGGAAAGAGAAGCAAATTGGAAGGAAACTGAAAAAAGTTTCTCATGTTGTCACTCTCTGTGAATGACAGAAAATTAAATGCTTGATAAATCAAGTATCTTTTATTTAGTGTAAGGCTGCTCGCAGTTCAGATATTAAATAATGTATCTTGTATTCCACATGGATACAAATACAAGTTTTTTTGAAATATCACAACCTTTATTAGTATCATTAGATGCCAAAAATAAATTTTCCTTTCATTTCTGAATATTGTTTAAACAGTTTCATAGTTCTTTCAAACTCAGTTTTCACCTCAACTTACTCTAACATTATAAATAATGTATAATTTTTCCTTTATATTTTTTTTTTTCCTTTAAAGAGAACAATAAAATAATTTAAAATTTAAAAACACCATAGGACCTATTCCACTCATATTTCTGTAAGTCAAGCCAAACAGCATCAGCTTATTCTGAATTCCAATAAAATCTTAATCTATATAACAGAAGTATTTCTCATGTGTACATCATAAGTACATAAACACTTTTGTTGACCAAGTTTATGCATGATATTTTCTCATGTAACAAATCAATCACATTTTTCTTTCCCAATTGAAGTTGTTTCAAATAGGCTTCATTTTTCTTTGCCACTGTAATTTCAGGTTCTTAAAAGTGAATTCCCTTGGAATACTTATTTTCTATACTTCTAACATTTTAATAAAATAAACATGCAGCAAGATTTCTAACTCAGCCAGCAAGTAGTGTAGATAATTGCATTGTCCTTTGAATGTGATGTAGTTTTATTAATTCTTTAGTAGTAAAATCATTTTGAAGTATTCTTTTTCATCTAAGGATATTAAAATTCATCCAGCCTTTTTTTTTGTATCCTTTATAGATGTTCTTATAAACTGAAAATGGTCAGTGGTTTTTCCATGAGGTTGAGACGAACAAAATTCTGACATAGAATAGGGAGAGGAAATTAAAAACATTAAAATGCCTTCCTCTTAGTATATTGTACAAGGTCTTGGTGATGGTTATATAACAGAATTCATGTTTCTGATTTCCAGCAAAGTTTTGTAGGTACTATCTCCCTTTTAATTATTATGTAAGATACTTGAGTCATAGGGAAAAAATACTACACATCTCATGGCAACACATCAGTAACACAACAAGTCAGTTAGCTCCCCAGATTGGAGAGAGACATTTGTTATAAGAATAAACCATGTTACAAGACAAGTGTGTCATAGAGATGGATTTCCTTTGCAGATGACTTACTATATAAGCAAAACTGAAAACAGGATCTTAGATAAACAGGATCTTACAGCTAAATAAAAACATCATACGATGGGTGAGCAATTGGCTAACGGGCAGGGCCCAAAGGGTTATGGTAAATGGGCTGCGTCAGGCTGGTGGGCGGTCACTAGTGGGGTCCCTCAAGGCTCCATTTTAGGGCCGGTACTTTTCAATATTTTTATAAACGATCCGGATGTAGGAATAGAAGGTATTTTGAGCAAGTTTGCTGATGACACCAAACTTGGAGGAGTTGTGGACTCGAATGAGGGTGGAAAGGCCTTGCAGAGGGATCTGGATAGGTTGGAGAGCTGGGCGATTACCAACCGCATGAAGTTCAATAAGAGCAAGTGCCGGGTCCTGCACCTGGGACGGGGAAACCCTGGCTGCATGTACAGACTGGGCGATGAGACGCTGGAGAGCAGCCTAGAAGAGAGGGATCTGGGGGTCGTGGTAGACAGCAAGTTGAATGAGCCAGCAGTGTGCCCTGGCAGCCAGGAGGGCCAACCGTGTCCTGGGGTGCATCAAGCACGGCATCGCTAGTAGGTCAAGGGAGGTGATTGTCCCGCTCTACTCTGTGCTGGTGCGGCCTCACCTCGAGTACTGCGTGCAGTTCTGGGCACCACAGTATAAAAAGGACATGAAACTGTTGGAGAGTGTCCAGAGGAGGGCTACGAAGATGGTGAAAGGCCTGGAGGGGAAGACGTATGAGGAACGGCTGAGGGCACTGGGCCTGTTCAGCCTGGAGAAGAAGAGGCTGAGGGGAGACCTCATCGCAGTCTACAACTTCCTCGTAAGGGGGTGTCGAGAGGCAGGAGACCTTTTCTCCATTAACACCAGTGACAGGACCCACGGGAACGGGGTTAAGCTGAGGCAGGGGAAATTTAGGCTTGACATCAGGAGGGGGTTCTTCACAGAGAGGGTGGTTGCACACTGGAACAGGCTCCCCAGGGAAGTGGTCACTGCACCGAGCCTGTCTGAATTTAAGAAGAGATTGGACTGTGCACTTAGTCACATGGTCTGAACTTTTGGGTAGACCTGTGCGGTGTCAAGAGTTGGACTTGATGATCCTTAAGGGTCCCTTCCAACTCAGGATATTCTATATTCTATATTCTATGATTCTATATTCTATATTCTATAATGTGTTCTGATGAATGAAATGGCATTCCTATTCAAGTATGTTTAGATTTATGTTTAAATTGTTTCAGAAACAATTTGCAAATCATTCTACTGTTATCTGTTATTTCATTCATGCTGCTTGCTCTTTTCAAAGATTTTTACAGGGTATACTATATTTGAAACTCTTTTCACCTTCTAATTCTGCAGAACTATATTGCTACATTATAAATATTTTGCTATACTTTGCTACTTTATAAATATAATAAGTTTGCATTACTACTGTCATGAAATTAGGAGGGAAATATATATATCTATATACATACATACATATATATGTATTTATTTTTGTAAAACTGTTTCTCTTAGAATTTCACTGGAATTAGAAGTTTCTTATAGGTAGAAATGTGATTACATGGTGTCATCTACTGAATCTATTGATTTTTTTTGTTGGCACTATAATATAATGATAATTACTGTATTGGAATTCACTAGTGAACAGTTGTGATGCAGAGAACATAAAGGAAGGGGGGGAGGAGCTATGCATCATTTACTTTTATAGATATAAGAGTATCTTTTTTACTTCAGAGTTGTAGATTGCTGTCCCAATGAACATTTCTGGATGAGGTCCTGAAAGTTGTGTGTTTTTTTTTTTACAGATTCCATCCCAATATGAGAAGTAGAAGAAAATGTTATAATGTTATCTTAACCTAAATGATTGCATAAACAGGCCTTTAAAATGGTTCTAAATAATTGTGCATCCACTTACAAATTTTATGTAGCTTCTGACTGTTGATTTCAAGACCCTTTTTTATTTCCAGTCTCATACTTTCACATATTTTTCAAGAATGCTAAAAGCAGTTTGCCCTATAGAGTAACTTTTCTTTACAGGCACAAGAGATACCTTATTTTGCTAGAATACTTCCTTCCCAGTTCACATTTCATGAGTGGCCTGGGTTATCCACTATGGCAGGGAACATGTAGCGTATTTAATACCTTTTCATAATTTTGAATTGAACTCATTTTCAGTCATGTGTGCACATTTCTTCCTCATCTGAAATCTGCCCTACGTTACTTTATGACACAATATTGTTTATTTCTTTATTGAAATATATCAAGAATAATCACAGGATTTTGACTAAGAAAACTGTATGGACTACAACCACTCTATATTCCTGACAAACTTATTTCATAAATGATTTATTTTTTAATTTAGATGGATAACATTGTGCCTTTGGTCAGTAAACTAAGCCTGTGAAGGCCTCATTTATTCAATATACAATTTGAGGAATTTGCCTCCTCATATATATAGGTTGGATGGAGCTTTGAGCAACCTGGTCAAGTGGAAGGTGTCCCTACCCATGGCAGAGGGGTTGGAATTAGATGGTCTTTAAGGTCCATTCCAACCCAAACCATTTTATGATTCTATGATTCTGTAGATACATACATATATATGTATATCTATATCTATTAATACAAAACTAGAATTGGAAAGCAAAACAAAACAATCAACATATACAATAGCTTGTATAGAGCTATGGTTTGGTTTGTGATGAGAACAATTAATGCTTTAGCTATTGTTGAACAGAGTTTACTCAGTCTTTTCCTTTGCCTTTGCATTTGACTTTGTCTTTGCCTTTAAAAGGAAGAGGGAAAAACAAGCAAAGGCCATGCAGAAACATAGAGAAAAAATATATATATATTCTCTGCTTCCCATCAACAAACAATGTTCAGCCATATCCTGGGAAGCAGGGCCTCAGTACATGAAGTGGTTGTATGGGAGGACAGATGCCCCCCTCCTTCCTCTTCCCCTGGAACATCCCTTTAGTTGGTTTAGGTCATCTGCCCTGGCAATTTCCCTTCCCCACTTCTTGCCTGCTGGCTTTTGTTGGGGGCTGGTGGGAGTCTTGATGCTGTGCTGGCATTGCTCAGCAATAGGCAGAACAGTGTGGTACCAATGCTGTTTTAATTAGAAGTGCAGAGCACAACATGATATGGGCCACTGTGGGGAAAGTTAATTCCATCCCAGACAGACCCAGTACAGTTCCTTATTTTGCTTTGCTTTGCTTGTGTGGGATGCTTTTGCTTTAGCTATTAAACTGTCTTTAACTCAGCCCATGTTATCTCACTTCTGCCCTTCCAATTCTCTTCCCCCGTCCCACTGCAGGATAGGAAGAGTAAGTAATCAGCTGTGTGGTGCTCAGCTGCCTACTAGGGTTAACCCACAACAGGAAGAAAAAGGAAGGAATATGCAACAAGCTATCGATGGAAGATATATAGAATGGAGAATTGCTTCTATTACAGCTATGCAGGAATAACACGAAATGCAACAAAATTTAGACTATTCCTAATTTTTGTTAATTTCCTTGTGCCAGTTCTCCAAAGAATGCATCAGTAGTGGATTTTAAAAAGATGATGCAAATCACAGTGGTATCAAATTTTGTGTAATTTTGTCTAAATAAATGTGACTAAAGCAGTCTGTGACAAATAGATTCCCAGGTGAGTCTGCTCTAGTATGATTGTGACTGGGGGCTTGGTGAACTCTCCTTCTCATATGTGTTTGTTAAGAGAGAACAGAATATTTGAAGGAAAAAAAAATAAAGGTATGTATTGCTTTCACTCTTTATTGCTCTTGAACACAGTGTTCAAGCATAAAAGGTAAATTTATCAACTCAGTTAGGAGAGTGACAGTCTTGTACACAAGTCTATAAACCAGCAGACCAAAGGACTGACATCCACAGAGAAGTCTTTGTAGTTCTGCTTATTCTATTTCTCTCAGAGATGCTGTTTCTTTTCCTATGCCTTGGATGCTTCTCAGGCATGAATTGCAGGAAGAACACAAACAAAAATCATATTTCCCATAAAGTCTGCTTCTAGGTCTTTACTTTGCTGAGGGTTTAAAAAACAATAAAAATAAACAAACAAAAAACACAGCAAGTGTTTCAGAAGAAGATTTATTCACTGTGCAGTGAATGTTGACCAGACTATTTGCTAATGCATTTATAATTTTAATTGGAAAGAAAAACTTTTAGTAAAATGATAAAAGTAAACTTTTAACAAAATAGGACATCCTGGTCCGTAATCAAGAGCTCAAAGTGAAAGAAAAGTTGTTATAAGTAGGAATAAATCTGTACTGCCAGTTTCAAATAATTATACACATTTTCTACTTTTTGTGGTAAAGCTAGTAGTTTAATAGTTTAAATGCCGTGACTTCATATAACAGTTTTACAAAAGCCTTTCTCTACTGTCTTCAGACAAGAACATTTTGTGGAATCTTGTGTTTCTACTGTTTAAGGATGGATCTATCCTGGATTCCATATAAAGTACTGTTTTACTGCTGCTTCTTCAGGAAACTGCTTTTTATTCCAAGTTTTTTGCATCCAGCAAAAACAAGCAAACAAACAAAGAAAAACAAAAATCATTAATGATGTCAATTGTTTATTGTCCACTAGCAACAATCAACTCATGGTATAAAGGTAAGATGTGAGACTGAAAAGTCATGTAGACAAAGCACTGGTAGGAGCTGAGCAAGGACAATGCCTAAACTAAAACAACAGTCTAAGACAAATAGGAGAAAAAAAAAAAAAAAAAAAGCACAACAGATTACACCTCTCATCCCCTCACCTAAACTACGTAAGCAGTCATGTAAGGAATCCATGGGCTCTTTCCAGTGACTCATTAAAATTTAGGAATTTTGAAACACTTGAACCAGACAAAACTATATCACAAGTGTTCAAGGAAGCTGGTGTCTATGCAAGATTATAACCAAAGTTTTGAAGAGTGCATGAAGTACTCTGCCTTCAGACATTTGAAGGGGAATGAATAATGGGATGTCACAAAGAAGAAGGAAACTAAGCTTGCTGAAGGTAATTAATGATTTCTTGAAGAACCAGCTGTAATTTCAACAGTGGATTTTACAGACATATGTTACAGAGCCTCAAAAAATTGGGATAATTTTACCTGGACACAAATTCACCAACTCTATGGTTGATACTTTGCTAGAAGAATGTAAATTTGTATTAAATTAATCATGTTTTGCATTTTTTTTAACTAAAAAAAAAACAAAAAAAAAACACAACACACACATGCAAAAAAAAAAAAAAAAAGCCAACCAAACAAACAAATGAGCATCAACAACAACAAAATCCAGTCATATATCTTAGGTGTGAACATTGACACAGATGTAATGTATATTGTGTCTGATGGATGATCTGTCCAACCTTTTTCCCAGTTTTCTTTCTTTTTAATCTGTGTGTATATACACTTGAAATAGAGCCAAGGTGGTGTATTTGAACTTGTGGCTGACTAGCTTAACATTCATCCTCTTGGAAAGCAGGAAGAGTTTTTATTGAGATCGGTATTAATCCTGGTCTCCTGTCTGCAGTGTCTGAGTCAGCTCAAAATTAAGACATATGATATTACCCTACCCTAAGAACAAATAATACGCTAATGTTAATTAGAGGTGTTGGGCTGTTTGATTAATTGATGCAATGATGCTATACGAGGTACTGTGTTCTGAGTTTATTCAATGCACAGTGCAAGTGTGCATTAAAAAGGAGAATGTAGTTTAACACTGACACGTGTCCTCAAAATCAATGTCATTGATCAGATTGTCTTGAGGAAAAACAACAGTGCACATATGCTTTAGACATTTAGGTTATCTATGTGCAAAATTAAACAATAATGACCTATAATAATTTAAACTATATTGTTTTAGGGACTCTTCACGGCAGTCCACAAAAAAAAAAACATGTACAAAGCCTGTCATTTCCAGTGCAGTGGCAACAAACCTCTCTTAATTGCCATAAATACTATCTAGCTCAGTAAATGCTTCCTTTCTTTCAGATATGGCCTTCTTGCTTTTTTTTTTTTTTTTTTTTTCCCACACAAAACTGTTGTCTGCAGTAAATAAAGACTAGCCATCAAGTTCTACTGTGTTTTCTGTTATTAATATGAGCTGGATTCTTGTTATTCAACTCCTTCGTGGGAAAAAAAAAAAAAAAAGTTGTGAAAGAGACTGTATGAAAGGTGAGTGAAGAATGTCATCACAGTGTTTGTTTATGTTTTGCGGTACTCTACTGAATTAAAAAAAATCACTACAGATACAATATTGATATTGGACCCTTCCATTTAACCAACTGAATGCAAAAGTACACTAAATAGTGGAAAATACAGGAAAAATGACATTAATCTTTCCCCCCATCTCAGCAAACCTAATTTGTGAAAATTTACATTCATTATAGAGAATTTTTCAGAATATTGTATGTCTGACTGCATGACACATCAAAATTTCATTATTTTACAGAAATAGTTAAATAAATGTTTGCTGCATCTGGTTATAGTTCTACCTTTCATTTTATATACATATATATATTTATTGTATGTGTGTGTGTGTGTGAACTTCAAGAAATTCATTTATTTATTTTGACTTTCTTTGGCTTGAATTTTTGAGTGACTGTCTGATCTTGATGGTCTGTCAAATTCTGCAGTGTTTTACCGGCATCTATGATCTTATGATTGTCACGAAAAAAAAAATAATAATCCCTGAATCTCATAATTTTTTATTCTTTTAAGTCTGACTTGAAATTTAAAAGAGGGATGTCTTAATATACCTTTCTATTCATTCTTATTCTTTTAAGTGAGTTAAAGTTACATGTCAAGTTATATAAGCCTTTGTAAGCCAAATGACTCAGTCCAATGCTTTCTTCACAAATGTGTATTCTTTATGACATGATTAATATTAAAGACTTAAATTCTTGAAAAGTGCAGCAGATGGAGTAGGACAAGAAACAGACAGAGTCCAGAAATGAGAGGGACATTAAGAAAGTACATTTTTTTGATGGAGGTGAGCTGTAGCAGCTTAGCAGTGGTGTGACAGTTCATTTGCTCAAGGGGTGCATATATTTGGCAAACTGTGAACTGTCAATGTCAGTCTGAAGACTTGTAAGAATAGAAACTTGCTGAGATATAAAGACTTCTTGGGTAAGCATTTTCTTTCTTTCCTTTCCTTGAAACCAAATTCTGTGCTTGGATTCTTTTGCTGTTTATCCAAAACATTCAGAACCTCAGGGCTAAACAAACAAGATGCTCCCAGAATGCCTAAGTTCTCAGATTAAGTACATGAGGAATATTTTGCTAGCATCAGAAAATGAAATGTATTTTCTCCAGATTTAGTGTATAGATAAATACATAATAAGTCAGAAAGGATGATTGTGGTAATCTTCCTTTCTGTTATTATTCCTGCATAACTTCATAAATTCTGTATAAGGCAGATGACATTGTCTGCAAAAATGGAAATGAGCACCGTGTTTCAATGTAGCCCATGGAAATGTCGCAAAAATGACATTTTACTCCTGCTTTTGTTTGAAACGGCTGCTGAAAGAGAAGTAGTTAAATTCGTCTTAGGATACTCAAGTGCATGGACAATCTTCATAAAGTCTGAGAATTTGCTCCTCTGATTGATATTAAAAACAGTTTTACTGAGTAGGAAATAAATGGAAACAGACAAAAGACGGACAAAGATCTAACATTCTAACAGCAGTCAAAACAAAGAAGTCTCAATCCAAAGTTTTAAAAAAATTATCTGTCACTAATAAGAAGATTAAAAGGCATTGCAATATTCATTTGAGCTAGGACAGGGAAATCTACCAGAAAAAATACAGCTTCATACCTACTCGCTATTTTTGTTTGTGCTGTAGGTGATGCCTCCATGTGGTTTCTTGCAGATAATTTCCTGATATTTATAGTTACTTGATAATTCTTTACATCAAATTTATAAGCAAATCACATTTGATCCAATAAGGAATTTTACTACATTGAAGTATGTATCATTATATAAAGATATTGCGTACAACAATGTTGATATAACAGCATAAAATTGTTTTGGCTGCAGTTTTGCCACTTTTTAACTTGGCCTGGCTCTCTTCATGATCAAGGTAGGCAGCTCTCCAAGGCAGCAGACCGATGGGGACAGCAAAGAAGCCTTGGCCCTGCTGCCTGCTTTTGCTATATCAGGGCAGCAGAAAAAGCCAGAAGACCTGATGTAGACAGAAAGATGCTACTGGGACTGGTGAAGGGTCCCAGCAGCACCACTCAGTGTTTCACATTCCTATCTCTCATAATCCTGCTGGATGCAGTGGGACCAACTCTCTGGGGACTTCCACATCAAGTTTCCTTCCTCCTTTCCTTCAAGGTCTTAGGATCTCCTTCACTTCTACTCCTTGCTTCCTTTCAGCAACAACAGACCATATCATCTGAGTACAATTCAAATGTGCCTCCACTGCAAGAGGTCTTGAATGGGTGCTCTACAATAATGTTTACAAACCTGCCTACTCTTCATACTCAGATCTGACACTGTCTGATCTGACACTGTTTTGATAGATTCTCTCTTATTAGTATGGTGGTTAGTCCCTGCTAACTGCTTAAACAGTGGAGAGAGATTCTGGCGCTGTGATCCCTTTCCTTGGAAAGGGTCTCCTTCACAATTTTAGATGAGTCAATTACCTTTGCTGTACTTCAGTCCTGTCAGTAGAATAGAGATTTCTACTTTCCAGCTATGCATTGGTGTTGAAAAACATAAGCAGATAAACTCCTTGATATGTGCAAAGGGTAATAATGTGAAAGTCTGGGCTCTGAAAAAAAGCTAAGCACAGTTTCTCATTATATATCTCTATTTAATATAGATAATACATATGATGTTGCAAAGAAATACCATAATGAAGTACGAAGCTGCAACACAATAAGGATGAACTTAGTGCAATTCCATCAGCTACATCCTTAAAGCAGACAGCTGGGTTGTAGATTAAACATGAACATGCATCTTAACAAAGTATGAACTTTCATACTGGGTGATAGTTAAATTTATTTCTATTAAAACTGTTGTGTGATTTGTGACATGCTGATTCAAAAAAAAGTGTGAAGTTCGTTTGAAGATTTTCTATAGAAATTAACTTCACTGGTTCCAGCACAGTAATAAATGGTAGTAATACTCAGAACAACAACTGTTCCTTGAGCTTACACAGCACCTCTAATTGCAGGATTCTAAATCATTTTACAAAAAATAATTAGCTTGGCTTCTTAACCTATTGAGAAGTACATCTAACAAATCCTTTATTTGTATCCTACATATAAAGGAATTGAGGTTCTGAGAAAAAAAATGATTTTCCATAAGCTCATGAAGCATTTAGTAAGTCAGGCCAGGACTGCTATAAGATCTGGATTCTGCTCTTTTCTTCTTAACTACTTCTGTTTCTATAGAAAGCACTACTAGAAAACTGAAAAGCTACTACACAGAAAAAATACCTAGAGAGGAAAAATTATCCCTTTCTTCTCTTCCATTCCAATGATAAAAAGAAATCATACCTGTGGACTGGATATAAAGTAAGCTTTACAGAATTATTTACTCTGCAGTAGACTAAAAATTAATTTCCATGGCAACCACTGCACCTTCTGAAATACATAACACCTAAACATAAACACAAACATAAATGCAGCAAAAAATCTTAAACTTTGTGTATTGTTTTTAATAAGTAAAAGAGTTTATACTCCATAAAAACATACATTGAATGATCTTTAACACATTTTTCTTGTTATTGCTCAGCTCTGAAATGTCTGAATTTTTAGAAAGGAATTAACATTTGCTATCGATGGTGGACCCAGAATATTGACCTTGAGAGAATATTGTCAGATACCTATAGCTTGAGACACCTGCTGATGTATGATACATGCAAATTTTGTGTTCCATAATAGTTGTCTTATTAAAGGTTTGTGATTTATATGGTTTGGAGTTCTAAAATGGAAGAAAAAATTAAATGAAATATGACTTTTTTAGTATTGATCAAATCTCGATGATAGTCCTGTTTTCAGTGGGAGATTGAACTAAATGGGGTCCAGAGTTCCCTTGCTGTATGAATGAATTAGTGCTGTTTTTAATGTGTTATCTCTTGTATAAGTAGATTTTTCTTAGGATTTTTAAAGTTTTACTTAAAAGATTATGAAACTTGCCAGGTATACATGGTACAGATGTTCACTTGAGAAAATGCTGATGGAAGAAGTTTGTTCAATTTTCATTTAATTTGTTTGATTTGTTAAAAAAAAAAAAAAAAAAAAAAAGTGGAAGTG
Organism: Anas platyrhynchos; assembly: GCF_047663525.1. Lineage (NCBI taxonomy): Eukaryota > Metazoa > Chordata > Aves > Anseriformes > Anatidae > Anas > Anas platyrhynchos. Next base: position 59,992,341 of record NC_092588.1, on the reverse strand, counting down.
AATGTATTCCATTCAAGTTCCTTTGGAAACAAGGAAGATTTGGTTTACATTTGGTTTACATTATCTACTTGGCCATGTGTAAATTACTGCCTATACTAAATCAAACTGTCTAATAGCATGCATACTTTTGTCAGGAGAGGAAATCTTACGGTTTTAGAGCTTTTGGATTCAGCAAAACCATGGAACTTTGGTCAGCACCAATGCTAGGGTTCCAGAGATTTCCTCTCAAAAAAAAAGAAAAAAAAAAGAAAAAAATAAATAAAAAAAAAAGCTTGTAAGCTTGTTTTTCATGTTTTTCACCTTGTTTCAGATCAGAACTGAATTTCCAGGTGACCATGGAATGGAATTAATGCCTTAGTGGAGGCTGAGGACTACCACAGTTTTGTTACATGTAACAAAAACCTCTGTAATAATAGACAACTCTTAGTTTTTTTCAGATACTATGCAGATGATGAATTTGCTCTCTCTCTCTTTTTATTTTTATTTTTAATTTATTTATTGTATTATGTTACTTCTATTTATTTATTTTTTTGTTTTCTACATTTGCAACCAATGAATCATTTTATGTTTGTACCCTCTCTATAAAAATGAAAAAAACATTTTTTTTCATCTGACACAGAAATGCATCAAAGTAGCTCCACCAGTTCTTATATGGAGAGTTGATTCAGAAACAAAACTCCATTCTCAAATGTGAATGTGGTGTTTGATTCTAAGACATGAAGGTAACAGTTAAGGAAAAGGTCACAGCAAGAAGGAAAGAGGCCCCGAAGGATTTATTAGGCAAAATGGGACTATTTATTCCCTGCTGCAGTAGGATGAAATTATCTTACTTAATTTTCTGAAGGTTTCATGAGAATTATGCCTACCTTGTGTTCATTGTCTGTTGCTTGAAGCATGAAGAAGGGTTAATATATTGCAGCAGGCTTCAGTAAGAATGCAGGGCAGGGCAGTTTAATATAGTATATATTAAACTAATATAGTATATATTAAACTATTTTTTAGTATTGATCAAATCTTGATGATAGTCCTGTTTTCAGTGGGAGATTGAACTAAACGGGGTCCAGAGGTTCCTTGCTCCTTTAGTCGCTGTTGTGCAATTCTAGTGATTTTCTATCTAAAAATGTTACTACGGTCTCTAAAGTTAGGAGTTAGTATCTTACACAATAGACTCTAGATAGGTATGTGTGACATTCACTCGCTATTAATAAGCAGTGATGAGTGAAATAAAGGAGTTCTGGTTTGCAGAATGTTTTGAAATTTCCATTCTTTGTAGCAGGATGAAGCAAAACCAGGAAACTGTAAAAACCTTGTTGGAAAAATAAATAAATAAATAAATAAATAAATAAATAAAAATTGTAATACTTGTTGCTTGTCTAAATGAAAATATTTAGGACAGAATTCAGCTTATCCTCAAGTCTTCATTCATTATTAGTAACTTTTTATAGTAAAAGGAGGGAATTGGGCACTTCTGGTGTGCAGTCCTAAACCAAATGTCCAAAATTAGATTTCAAATGGTACCTAGAAGTGTATACTCCTATCTGTTATCTATAGAGATCTGGAATTTATTCAGATGCAGCATGGACTATAGACAGCTAAAGTTATTGACATAAATCCCATCTTTAATTTCACAATATAAAGCAAATTAAGACCTTTTTGATACAATGTATCAAAATGAATTTAATGTATTGTGGAATAATGTGTTTGCTATGGCCAAAGCTCTTTAAGTTCAAGTCGCTTTAATGATAACCTGCATTTTGGCCACTGTTCTATTTTAATCTGGGGGAGCTGAAGATATGGAAAAATAATGTCCCACTCTCCATGAAAGCTTTCATATTAAGCTAGAACTTACAGGATGCACTGTGTCACACAAAAGCCTTGTCAGTGAGGGTAATCATCACAAGATATAAGATCCTTTCTGGGAAACAGCTGATGTGAAAATGTCATGGCCTAAATACAAAATATACAAGTGATAAAAATGATGAAATTTAATATGTTATTGAAATGATATGAAACAAATTATAGTTGTTCAATTTAACAAAAGCATATGAATGTATCAGACTTGTGTAAAAATGTCCTTAAATAAAACACCTTTTTTTTTTTTTTTCTCAATCAAACCTTTATATAATTCTCATTGTATGAAAACCATGCTAGGTTTGCATGTCTGTTAAAGTTTCGCTCTTAGAAGGCTGCAGAAATATCTCTTTAGATCCAACTGCAGATACACATAGATATTTTCATAGCAAACTTAAGTTAAAATTGTTTCATGGTGTTTCTTTCAAACCTCTATATCAACAAGCTTTACCATAAAATAGTAAATTATACTATTGTACCTCTGATTGTGCAGGGCGGTATGGCACAAACTTGGCCCTTGACTGAGTCTCCATGTGGATATGAGACTGAGCCTATATTCAAATGAATGTAGAATGAAGTTTTCTGTGAATTTTGAAGAAGCTCAGATAATGAAGATGAATTTTTCTGTCTCTGACAAATGTTTACATAGAACTTGTGAAAACAGGATGGTGAATCCTGTCATATGGATAGCTCAGGGGAGACTTCATTGCCGCCTTCCAGTTCCTAAAGGGGGCCTACGTGAAAGCTGTGGAGGGGGACTGTGTCAGGGACTATAGTGACAGGAAGATGAGTAACGGTTTTAAACTATAAAAGCATAAATTTAGATGAGATAAATGGGAGAAGTTATTCACAGTGAGGTTAGTGAGGCACTGAAACAAGTAGCCCAGAGAAGCTGTGGATGCCCCATCACTGGAAATGTTCAAGGCCAGGCTGGATGGGGCTTTGAGCAACCTGACCTAGCAGGTGTCCCTGTCCATGGCAGGGTGTTTGGAGTTAGGTGAGCTTTAAGGTCCCTTTCAACCCAAACTATTCTAAGATTCTAAGCTTCTTATAAAGTATACATTTCCTCTAATGTCTGAAGATCAGTCAAGACAAGTTTAATGAAAAAGCTTCAGCAGAACAGTATCTGGGAGGGTTCTGCAGGGATCATTCTGATATCTCTCCTCTCCCCTTGATATTTAAGGGAGTTATCCTGCTGAGGTTATTTTGTCAGGTTTCTGTCAGGCTTCCTTTCCCACATTTTGCAGCTCAATGTTACACTCTCTGATAATCTTACTACACTGACTGGCTGCAGTTATTACCCTTTATATGAAGGATCTATGTTGAAAGCCAGTTATGAGTTTCTGTCCCAGTGGATTGTATGATGAAGTTGAAGTAGGCTGTCATCCAAAGCTGTATAATGGCCTCAGCTGGGAAATACAAAAGTGCCACGGATTATTGATAGAGTCATATCTGCAGTTCTGCTGACAAATTTGATGCCTCTTTTGCTAGGTTTCTGTTATTAAGAAATACCTCTGTTTGTGTGTCTCCCCTTCTCTCTCCCTGTGTGTTCCATTTTGCTTGGCTTATGATTTAGCATTGTACTATACATTCCAGTGAAAAAATCACATTATATTTAATAACCCTATTGTTACAAGGAAAAATGATGAACGTATACAAAATGTTAATGATCTTAATTAAAAAAAAAGATACTCCAGAAGTATAAATTTAACAGATAATTTAAAAATTATCCTTTATTCCACTTTCCCTCTTTCTTTTGAATTCATAAAACATCAAAATGCACTGTCTATCTTGAATATCTGTAGTACAAAGAAAAAGGCAGAGAAAGGAAGATTATTCTAGTAGTTCTTACAAGCTGAGCTGACTTGCTTGTAGAACAAGCCTTTCAGCTATTCATCAAAATTATATCCACATTAGCATTAACAATCTTATGTCTTCGACATCTCATCATATGACATAACCGTTACATGGAAAATCTGAAAATACAATTTTGAAGATTGGATTGATACAGCTGTAAAAAAAAGTTAACTATTTATTTTATATTGTAAGAGCTCTGCCACTGCTTCCTCCATATACTTTGTCTAGATGAAGTATAAATGCTATTTAATGGAAAAATTGGTTAAATTATGGTGGCAATATAAATTCTGCCAAGAGTGTTTATCTTCTTTCCTCTTCTACTATCCAATACTCAATCAAGATATAAGAGACTGAGATGCAGTGTTAAGGCTGAAGTATGTGTCCAGGCTAGAAATCTTATGATACCAGTGACAGTAGTAATAGTCAAAGACATATTAAAGATCTTGATCTATCAAAAGATATGAAATCAATAGCCAGCATTTATATAATTTTCCGAGGATCATAGGACCACTGCTGCTCCTGGCTGTGATGAATTTGTTAAACCTCTGTCCCAGGCAATAAAAGATTCCAGAAAGTACCCATTGGAAATTCAGTATTGTGTGCTCCAGACCATTCAGTCTTTTGTCTACTACAGAGGATATGGTTGACATTGGCAATTATCAGTCTCTTAAGGCATACTAGGGTATTATCACTGTCTTCACTTCTGACAGGAGCCAGTTGAGATTTACTAGGACACCTTAGAGCAAAGCTGAAATGCTGAATTCTAAGCTGTCCCTTTCATTAAATGTTTGAAAACATTACTTGGAAGGCTTTACTGAGAAATGATTATATATCCCTAGGGAAGTGGTCATGGCGCAGAGCCTGCCAGAGTTCAAGAAGTGTTTGGACAATGCTCTAAGACACATAGTCTGATTTCTTTGGGTTGTCTTTTGGGGACCTAGGAGTTGGACCTGATGATCTTTATGAGTCTCTTCCAACTCAGATATTCTATGATTCTATGATACCAGTATATATCAGTAATGGTATCTCAGGCTATGTATTTGAGTTAACCTATTTTTCTGTATGGGTGTATACACACACACACACACACTAAGATTTATTAAGGAGGTTGAACATGCAATCAACAAGTATATATTCTTTATTCATACCCTATATAACAGCTCTTGAGCCAGTCACCACTGTATGGGAGCAAAGAAGAAATTGCATATAATCATAACTTATGACACATTTAACTGCATGAAGTTTAACAAGGCCAAGTGCCGGGTCCTGCACCTGGGGCGCAATAACCCCAAGCAGAGCTACAGGCTGGGAGACGAGTGGTTGGAGAGCTGCCAGGCAGAGAAGGACCTGGGAGTGATGGTGGACAGTCAGCTGAATATGAGCCAGCAGTGTGCTCAGGTGGCCAAGAAGGCCAACGGCATCCTGGCTTGTATCAAAAACAGTGTGATCAGCAGGGCTAGGGAGGTGATCGTCCCCCTGTACTCGGCTCTGGTGAGGCTGCACCTCGAGTACTGTGTTCAGTTTTGGGCCCCTCGCTACAAGAAGGACATCGAGGTGCTAGAGCGGGTCCAAAGAAGGGCGATGAAGCTGGTGAGGGGCCTGGAGAACATGTCCTATGAGGAGCGGCTGAAGGAGCTGGGCTTGTTCAGCCTGGAGAAGAGGAGGCTCAGGGGCAACCTTATCGCACTCTACAGATACCTTAAAGGAGGCTGTAGTGAGGTGGGGGTTGGCCTGTTCTCCCACGTGCCTGGTGACAGGACGAGGGGGAATGGGCTAAAGTTGTGCCAGGGGAGTTTTAGGTTAGATGTTAGGAAGAATTTCTTTACTGAAAGGGTTGTTAGGCACTGGAACGGGCTGCCCAGGGAGGTGGTGGAGTCACCATCCCTGGAAGTCTTTAAAAGACGTTTAGATGTAGAGCTTAGGGATATGGTTTAGTGGGGACTGTTAGTGTTAGGTTAGAGGTTGGACTCGATGATCTTGAGGTCTCTTCCAACCTAGAGATTCTGTGATTCTGTGATAACCTAATCTGTCAATTTTCATATGAGAAAACATTCCAATACAATTCAGAATAGCATATACACAAGACCTACTGTAGATGATTTATTTGACAAATAGATCATATATTTTCATCTGATTTATTCTGGATGACCACAAGACAAATGGGCTGCATGTATATGTCCAAGAAACATTCCTTCTGTGCAGTATATCATAATACATGCTTTTTATACCCCTTCTAAGTTCAATGTTTCTGCCATTGTCAGCAGCTGATCTGCTCAAAGAGCAACTGCCGTGCAGGCACAGCAGATTAGTGATGAGAGTTTCTTAATCTATTTATAGAATATTGAACTGCAATATCTTACAGGAGGTAGTCAAACCATATTTTACATATCATAGAATCATAGGATCATAGAATGATAGAATGGCTTGGGCTAGAAGGGACCTTAAAGATTATATAGTTCCAAACCCCCTGCCATAGGCAGGGATGCCACCCACTAGACCAGTTTGCCCAGGGCCTCATACAACCTGGTTTTGAACACTTCCACGGGTGGGACATCCAGAATCTCTCTGGGCAACCTGGTCCAGTGCCTAACCACCTCTGAGTGAAGAATTTCTTCTTAACCTCTAATCTAAATCTCTCATCTTTTAATTTAAAATCATTCCCCCTTGACCTGCCATTACCTGATTGAGCAAAAAGTTCTTCTCCATCTTTTTTATAAGCCCCCTTTAAGTACTGATAAGTCACAATAAGGTCACCCCAGAGCCTTCTCTTCTTTAGGCTGAACAGCCCCAGCTCTCTCAGCCTTTCTTCATGGGAGAATTAAAATTTTCTTTTCTTTCTCCTTCTCTGTTATTGAATATTTCAGGAACATAACCTTATTTTCTTCCATTGTTGGTGAGAATTTTTCAACAACATTGAACACATTTTAATAATTTATTTTAAAAACTTTTTCCTTCTTTCCTTCCTTCCTTCCTTCCTTCCTTCCTTCCTTCCTGCCAGCTTCCAATTTTTAGCTGTGACTTATTGACTGTGGCTGCATCATCCAGACTTTTGGATAGTACTATTAAATCTTCCCCAAGGAAGGTATCAGCACAGTAACCACAATGTCTTTTGGGGAGGCACACCCACCCACCCACCATTCCTTCTATATAAGACAAGGCTGTCTTGCGTTTGAGTCATTGCATTGATTTACAACCTAAGGCTTTTTATTTATTTATTTCATTTTATTTCATTTTATTTCATTTTATTTTATTTTATTTTATTTTATTTTATTTTATTTTATTTTATTTTATTTTATTTTATTTTATTTATTTTATTTTATTTTATTTTATTTTATTATTTTATTTTATTTTATTTTATTAAATAAATAAATAAAACAGAATAGTGAAGCTAGATTCTCTACAGAGGGCTAGTCTAAATGTAGAAGAAACTTTCATATTCTGAGTAGTTATTTATGATGCTTAGGGTTTTTTTTTTTTTTGTTTGTTTGTTTGCTTGTTTGTTTGTTTCCGTTGTCTCTATAAGGACAGTACAACAAAATAAATGAGGAGGCTAACTTCTGAATTTATTTAGTATAAGCAGTAAGTGACATAACTTACTACTGAGTGTGAGAATAATACCCCATTTTCCCTCCATATTGTTAGTTTAAAAAAAATTCCTTTTTTGGCAACAAATCCCATGGGATAAATCATTTTCCCTGAAAGCATGAGAGAAACATACAACAAACACTGAAGAACAATAAACAAATTATGTATGTCTCACACTGCTATTTTAATACTTACAAAAGTTACTCTTTGACAAACAAAAATAAGTAGAAATTGACATATTGTTATTTTTATAAAATTTATTTTTAGCTGTTATAGTGTCTAAATGCATTTTGCTTTTATGCTCTGACTGTTTGTTAATATGATGGACTTCTGAATATTTTGAGGTTCAATATAGACCTCATGCATGCATTTGACCTTGGAATTTGATTTCAGTAAAAGGAATTTAAACCAACACTGCTTTTCACATTCTGCTACTTTGACTGATTCAATTTAATTTCATTGGTATTAATTAAACTGAAACTATTACAAAACATTCTGTATCATCATTCAGTAAGGACATGGAAAACTGATACTAAATTAAAATATGTAGCATTGGCATGTGTGGCATTGTGTGTTTTGAGCTTTTGTTCTTTTGAACAAAACTATTTCAGAACTATTTGTTGTGAAATTCATCTTTAGTGAATACCTGTAATTAACATCATGAATCAGAGAGATTTTTATATATTTTTTTAATTTCTACTATTCTGTACATTTTTATAAGTAATTTACAGTATCTTTAAAGATGGGGTAAGAAAATGTAAGATGATAGCACAGAACCTCATGAAAGGGAGTTACTTGGATTTATGGTGGAGGCCAGTCCTGATATTTTCCATTTCTTTGTCCTGACCTGGCAAAGGTAGTAGCTGCTGTTTTACCTCTGGTTGACTTGAAGGCACACAGGTTGTTATATCAGAAAGGTTGTTATATCAGGAAGTCCACAATGTGTTTACTTCATATTTACTTTAATTTTCAGTGATTTAGGATGTCTGTAGTCAAGAAAAAAAAAAATTACTATTACTTAAAATTACTATTATAAACTTGGGACAAGAAGTTAAAAAGAAAACTTGTTACAAATAATTTTAACGAGTTTATGTGCTGATTCAGTGGTGAAAACACGTTATTTTTTTGTAGACATTTAGGCTTCCAACTCAAGGACGAAGTGAGTACACAAAAGCAATTTGATAGCAATTTGGTCAAACAAAAACTTCATGAATGGACTCCCCAAGACATGAAAACTGAAAAGAATCATGAATTGATTATATCACAGTTTCACATCAATGGCTAACTAAATCCCACTACACCACTCTCTCATACTCCCTTCTCAAAGGATGAAGGGAAGAGGATTAGATGAAAAAAAACCAGCAGAAAAAAAGGTTCACAGTTTGAGTTAAGGATAATTTCATAAAGAGGAAAAAAAAAAAAAGAGTGGAAACAAACAAAACAAAACAAAACAAACAATGTAAAGAAAATAAACCAAACCAAACAAAACCAAAAAAAAAAAAAAAAACAAAAAAAAAAAAACAGAAAAAAAAGGCTCCATGGAAGCAAAAAGACATAAAAAAAAATATCCTCCAGTTCCCATCAACAAGTGAAATTTGTCCATGTATGTCCATGTCCACGTGTGTCCATGTCCACATCCACTGAGGCTGGGCCTCAGTATGCATCGGTTTTTCTGTTGGACAGATGTTTTCATAACAAGAGTAAATGGCAATGTTCCCTCCCCACATCTTGCCTACCCCCATCCTACTGTCTTTAGCACACTTTGGAGACAGTCTTGATGCTCTGTCAACATTGCTCAGCAATAGACAAAGCATTGGTGTGATATCAGCTGTTCTAGCTACAAGTGCAGAGCATACTATATGGGCTGCTATAGTGAATGTTAACCACATACCCAGACCCACTACCTTATGTATATGTAATTTTCACAAGTGAAGGAAAAAGAGCTAATCCTTACCCAACGCAGATTGTTGCTCAAAAACATTATTTTTCTTAAAAAAAAAAAAACATCATTGGCATATATAATTTCTGGTATAATCTGACACATACATGAGGATCACACTCTTTCTGAGACAAAGTTTTTGTTTTTGTCTGTTCATTTTATTATTTATTTTATTTTATTTTATTTTATTTTATTTTATTTTATTTTATTTATTTTATTTATTATTATTTTATTTTATTTTATTTTATTTTTTATGGTAAACTATTAATGGTAAACTTGGTAAAATTACAAAGATAAAGGGAAATATTACATTGTCTCAATATAATTTTTTTTTCTGAAATCTAAATATTACCAACAATGAAATCCATCACTTCAAAATTCTATATAATAAAAACTATTTGAAAGAAAATTGAGAGGAACCATTTTTCAAAATATGTTAGTTGAAAAGATGTTATATAATCCTTGAGGATTTTTTTTTTTTAATTTTTTCCTAACTATAGGAAATGCAAACAGGAGAGGTTTATATTTCTTCCCAAGGTGCTCTGGCCTTTTTTAAGCCTAATTTTATTTTTACACGCATTTGTATTTTTTGTTTATGATTTTTTGTTTGCTTGTTTTCCAAAACTTCTAGAAAATTTCCCTGTAGAACAACAAGGAAAGTAGCTAACATTAAACCAATAAACAAACAACAACAACAAAAAAAGACAAAATCATAAAATACAAAATATTGGTATGCATTCACTTAGTGAACCATTAGTAGGTGAGTATAGCATTGGAAATCAGAAATTAAAAAAATAAAATTCTGAGTGCAAGTGTGTACTTATTTAATGAATCTTCAGTCTGGCCTACAATAAAATAAACAAACAAGGAGAAAATAGAGTACCTTCTTTTAGGACACTCTTCAGTTAGGTGAATAAATGTAGTTAGAAGAAGCAATTGTGCAATATGTCTACCATTTTAATTTAGGATCAGGCATCTACAACACTTGAAAATGCATTTGATGCACATTTTATTAAAGCCGAAAAATGCAGGCTTAATAATGTATGCACTTGTGTACATATGTGAAGAAGAGGAAACACATATAAAGATCAATTTTGGACAAGCACTTTTTGTAGCAAGTTAAGAAAGTGTTATACTTTAGCAGCCCTCTTGAATCGATACAGTGAACTTGAGTTCCTTATCAATTCACTTGATAAAATGATACAGGTTCTTTCTCTCTCTCTCCTGTAATACAGTAGAGCATTAAAAAAAGCAGTATAAGTACATTTACAGCCTTCTTAGTGCTGCCCACAGGGTGCTATAAATGCACAAACTGGATATAATTGAAGAACATATTAACTTACCTTCTGTTATACAGGAAGAACATAAGCAAGCTGTTAATGGGCACAGTGTTGAAACTCTTAACTTGGGGGATGAGAATTAGCTTGCAGTAGTAATTTGGTAAGCACCTGGGAAAATTGCAAGCTTCATTTCCTGCAACGTGGAATATGATTAAAAACAGAATATATTATTATCAGGGGTGCCATTAAAAAATGTGTAGACAGCATTCTATGATGTTAAAACGGAAATTGGAAGTTGTATTCAAATGTTGAAGATGCTGCATGTTAATTATTGCCTACCACATTGCATTGAAAGTGCAATTCAATTATTTGCTTTGTCAAGCAATATTTTGATTAACTTGAACTTTAATTTTGTACATCTGGTGTTTTTCACACTGTGATAAAAACAGTATTGAGGTATGCTGCTCTGCCAACAGTATCTTGAAACAACAGAAAGAACATATGCAAAGCAACAGTAAGCCATATTAAATACAAGAAATACAACTTTTTTTTTTTGTTCTTTTTAGAGGGAGGAGCAGGTTTTTTTTTTTTTTTTTTTTTTTTTTTTTTTTTTTTCTTGAAGGGTGACATGCAGTAAAAGCATGGAGTTTATGGAGTTTAGTGAATATTCATAGATAAGGAGCCTGAAATTATATTTGTCTCTTGGAATTACTTATGTATTGTCTTTAATTGGTATGATCACATTAGTGTAATTACTGTACTAATTTATGATAAAACTTTACGTTTTATAGAACAGTACAAAATACTTTTGAAGATCTTGTCCAATAGGAAATCAGTATGCTAGTCTCGAGACAAAATGACTGTAAGCTTTTTTGTGTTGTCATGTCCTGTTTCTCAGTTCCATAGAAAACAAGGTCTTTAAATTCAAATATGGTTATTAATCCTGTAAGAGACCAAGAAGAATAAAATTCAAAATATTCTACTGTATGCATAATTTTCTTGGATGTTCCTATTCATGGTTCCAGTAGACATTTCAGAGTGGATTGTGACTGGTCATTTCATAGTTTACTATGTTTGTTTGTTTGTTTGTTTTTTGTTTTAATGTTGGGAGACTCATGCAGGAGCTACAATGCAGGTAGAGACAGGTGGCAATGTTATAGATAGTACTGGCTTCCTTAAAAGAACTAGCAGCTGCACAGAAGAATATACATTGCATTAATCTACCCAAAGATAGCTTTCTGCTACAGAACATATTTCCTCAGACCTGGAAAAAGATTTATTTATGGCTAATCCCATATTGCTTTTAAGAATTCTACTGCAGCTACTCCCCTCTCTGTCCCTAAAGATTCAGTTAGCTCTTTCTTTCCCATTAAATAAAGGATTTTTATAAAGTATTCATAGAGAAATTGTTTAATTAGCTGAAAGCTGGTGTCAGGTGGTATGCAAACAGATCTTTTGTTACCAGCTCAAAAACCTCGAATATTCAGTTGTGTAGAAGAGTTGGAAACAGATGACATAGGAAGTGGTAAACTAATAAAAGCTAAAGACGTGTAAATGGATGATTTGCCTTTTCCTGAAGTGTTTGCTGTAGATAGTTTCACAACTGCTAATTCAAAATATCAGCAAGAAAAACATAGAAGTTTTATAAATAAATGATTTTTTTTGTCCTTCAATTATTATTATTTTTTTCCTTCCTTGTAATATGGCACAGAACAAAAGCAGTTACTTTATCTCAAGAATATCTTATCTGCAAGATGTGAAAGTGACTTTAAAGTATTCAGCAAAATAACACGTTTAAGAGATTGAGAGATGGTAGGAGAAAACCTTGATTAAATTTACTTTGCTTAACATCTTTTGTGGCATCTTGAGCAAGTCATGTATTACTTCCCTGGCCTTATTTTCTTTGCTATAGTACAGTGATATGAGGACAGACAAGTTAAATAGCATTAGGGAGATGGTATGGTAATGAGTAGAATTGAGTTAAAATATTCTGGAAGTTTTTTCAGAGGAAAATATGTTTGCTGATATATTTAACATAAAAAATAAAAGACACATTTTTGAGGAAAGGGGTGAAAAAGTAAAACAGAAGTGGATGAAAAGAAGGGTAGGGATTCAATTGTAAAGAGACCACCAGAGTGGAACTCAAGAAAACAGAATGTTTCTTATATCTTTCATGTTTAATTTCTACATTAGTAAATTTACAGAATAGAAGTACATTTGCTCCTGTTTCATAAATGTTAAATGCTATCATAAGATTATTTTTAAAAGAATCACAGATGTACACAGTAAAAATTGAGAAAGTGTGTTGTTTATTATTTTAGTTGGCTTGTTTTACATATAGTAACAGTAAATCTGGGGGATGCTATTTCTGTCATCAGATTTTGAGCAGTGAGAGTTGATATGGGTACCTTGAATATGTAAAGATACTAGACATCATTATAATATATTTGTGAATCTTAGAGGAAGGAATAACAAGGTCTGTTATTTATTTATTTATTTATTTATTTATTTATTTATTTATTTAAAAATAAAATTACTGGAAAACATTAAGCTTTATCTTTCCAGGGTTTTCAAATTTTTTTTTATGTCAAAGGCGAAATTGTTCCATAGTCATTTTTAGGCTCAGAATGCTCTTATACATCAGGATGATCAAAATTCCAGTGAAACAGAATTTTTTGCCAGTGACTTTTGAGTGAGCAAAAAGAAGGTAGTGTCTGTGTTGTGGGAAAGCTATTAATCTGCTCAATAATTTTGTGAGATTGTACATTTTTTTTCTTTTACCTTAATGGTTGGCGATATCATATTCTTGCCTCCATAGTGGAGTTTTCCTTAATTTCTGAGGAAGCTTGAAATTATCTAGGTTTACTGAGCATGAAACTGGTTAACACAGTATTTTATAACACTGAATACCCTTCTTCCAAGCTTGTTCTGCAACAAAGATTTTAAATTTATTCTTTGACAAAATTTTGTTAATCTAAGTGTTCTTCCAAATGTTCACTACTACTAATAATAGTGTTACTAGCAATATTATTTATTCATATGTTTATGAAGAGAACTTACTGAATTTCAAGCATAGCTGGTATTCTTTCATCATTATTGTGAAAAAACATTTGTTTATGAATGTATCCTGAATATAGGAAAATAAATTATTGGCTTGATCCAACAAGTCACATGTGGATAAATTATACTAGTTAAAATATTTATTTGAAGTGGGTTATCAGGATTTTTTTCTCTCTCTCTGTCTCTCTCTTTTCTTATATATATATATATATATATGTATGTAAAATTAAAATAAATTGAAGGGTTTGCTTGTTGTTTTGCCCCATCTCATCTTTCTGTGTTTAAATAATTCAGAAATTTATCATAAATCATGTGACCACAGGCTCATTTAGAAGCTAAACATACAATCTGAATCTTCAGGTAAGGGGGAAGTTCACTTTTAGATAATTTAAAAACTGCTTATAAAATCAGAATAGTAGCCTCTTGTCACATCCTTGAATGTTAGCTCTTGTGATTTTTTCTGTTTATTAGTTCTTTTTATTTTATAGGAAATAATATGACTGAAAACCCTGTCTTTTGGAATAAAGTAAAGCCTTGAGGTTAAAGCTGTCTGGACTATTTTTTCAGTTTGCTTTCTGACCTTTTCTTGTATTACAGCAACTGAACTAACATCTGACAAACCTTTAATTTTGTCAGGTTAGGCTACATGTTCTTTGGAAGAGAAATACAGTTTTAAAGACAAATGTCTTTCAACTTCAATATTGCCATATTTCACTAGTTAACTGTATTTAACTACTTCTGTGTATGGGGTGGCATTTTTCTTTTATTTAAGTAAATATTATTTCTAGTGTTTAAATTATTTTGTAAACTATATTTTTAAGCTGGAAAACAAAAAAAAAATCTCTTTGCTTTGAGTATCTGCAGCAGAAAAGCAAAATTTTGTTCATCCTTTCTGATATCGGTCCTTTGAGTAGCTTGACCTATTTCAATAATTACTGCTTCTGTAACTATTGTTTTCTTAACAGCAATCTACAAACATTATATAAAATTATGAGGTCTTATTTTTCTCATATTTTTAAGTGTGAGAGCAAGGGAACATTTATTATACCATCCTTACTCAGTCACAAGCACATAATAAATAAATATGTGCCAAAAATTTATGGACAGAGAAATGCTAGATAAGCCTTTCATGTATGAGAATAAATATATGTACACATTCATGTTTCATATGAAAATTCCCTCAAAGTGGAAATTGACTCTTTCAATCTGCTTGCGTCCTAATATAGAAAAGCCCAAATGTAGAATCAGTCGGTGACTGGTGCCCATATGTGGGGTGTCACGATGCAGTTTAGACATGTCCTCCTGACCTGAGCTGCCTGGTTCCTGGTACTTTTCTAGACCAAGGATGACAACTAGCTGATCAATTAGTTCTCTTGCAGACCTTTAACAGACAAATTTGGAGGGCTGCAACATAAAAAGTTAATTTTAGATCTTGTACATTGCATACTACTTGTTGTGAGACTTGCATTGCAGATGAAGCTATTATCTGGAGGACTTTTGTGTCTTCAGCAAAGATTTGAGAAGTTTGGGAAAAAAAAAAAACAACAAAAAAAAAACCTAAACAACTAAACTCACTCATGTCATTGTGACAAGGTACATGTTATGTACAGCTTTTCTGTAGACTGTCCTGTAGATCTCCCCCTGAAGCCCAAAGAGGACCCCTGCTGGAGATGGTGGATGTGTCCTGAAGGAATCTTCATCCCAGAGAGAGCCCATGCTGGTGCAAGTCATCTGGCAGGAACTGTAGTCCAAGGAGAAGAGCCCATGATAGAGAAGCAGGTTTTTTTTTTGTTGTTGTTTTTGTTTTGTTTTCATTTTATTTCTTTGTTTTCAGGAACTGTGGTTCCAAAGGGGACACATTCTGCAGCAGACCATTCCTGAAGGACTGCACTGCATAGATAGGGCCCATGTTGGGACAGTTTGTGAAGTCTAGCCAATGGGAGGGACCCCGTGTTGGATTAGGAGAAAAGTCTGAGAAAGAAGATATATATATAATATAGATATAGATATATATAACACAGTCACACAATGGCTATAGCTCCCTATTCCCAGCACTTCAAGATGTGAGATGAACTGGGGAAGAAGGAAAGGCTAGAGAAATAGGGGGAAGGTGTTTTAGCTTTTGTTTTTGTTTCTCACCATTCTACTCTGTTTTTTATTGGAAAGAAATTACATTATTTTCCCCAAGTCGAATCTGTTTTGCCAGATTCACAATTGATGAGTGAGATCTCCCTGTCTTTATCTTGACCCACAAACTTTTTTTTTTTTTTTTTTTTTTTTTTTCTCCCTCTCTCTGTCCATGAGGAATGAGAGAGTGGCTGGGTGGTTGTCTGGTAGTTGGCTAACATCAGCCCACCACAACCAGGGGCAAGGAAACTCAGATACTTGTGTAGTCAGGCTCAGTGTTTCATGCAGGTTCTCTCAGTTTAGTTAACAGTTGTTTGCAGCACCACATTGGGAAAAGTATCTTTTATTAAAAAAATATAACTAGAAATAATAAGTATAATGAATGAATAAAAGAAACAATATAGTTCTGTCTATAATATTTCAGTTTTAGGCCTTTCATATTTACCCATTCCAAATAAGTCCAAAGTTTTTCGATGTCTTCTGCCTTAGAAGTAAATTTGTGTACTGTTTGTATTTTTTTTTTGGCATGGAGAAATATTCACCAAATCTGACCTTTAAACTTGTATTCCAGAGAAAGTGGGTCAAATAAGCTATGAAACTGAAGGTAGAACAAAATAAAAATGTAGTGGAGCCCTTTAATTTGTTAACTTTATTTCTTAATTCTTGCCAAGATGGAAAGAAGAAAATTAATCAGGTTAAGAATTATGACATAAAGAATTCCTTAGAAACTATTATCAGTTGAGTGATATATATTTCATTATAACCACATTAGCCCTTAGTACTTCTAATGTAAAATTATATAGATGAAAGAAGTGGTAAGTTACAGCTAATTTTGAAAAACAATGAGCCATAAAAGAATTTCAAACAACTGAAACGATACATTTTAAATTAGAATAAAATTATAATTACGTCATCTAAATTAGTGGGGTTTGTTTGGCCATTTCTTCTCTGTTCCACACTTGTGTGTAATGAACTGATTCCCATTTCCCTAAAGAAAATTCCTATTACTAGCAAAAATTCATGGTTTTAAAACAAGCTCAACTATTGATCTTCCAATAAACAGTCTAACTTCAGTCCTCTAGTGACAGATATGTTAACAAACCTGTTTCTTGGCTGTCTTTTTAATAGATAATCAACCGTGATTTGAGTGCAGCCTATATTATCACCTTTATTTATTTTTAGTTCTATGGCTCAATCAGTGATTTGAGGTCTATATCACATCAAATATCAAGTATCAAATTTTACATTTTCCTAAACAGTTTGCTTCTTTAACCTTTTTGTCTCTCTTCAGACTACTATGTTTATAATTATCAGCAGAGGTATTGAAAATATGAGAACTATTTCTGTATAAAACTACTTTTTCATAATAATCTAAAATGAAAAAAACATATTTGAACAAAAATGTTAATTTGAATTCCATATTTTTTACAAACTTTTTTTATAAGGTGTTAACATATTTTTTGGTAAAATATGTTGTTATATTGTTATATTATCCATAAAATAAAGAATTGAAAAGTCTTGATGTTTGTGTTAGGAAAAAAAAAAAGTGGGTTAAGTTCTTTAAACCTGTATAATAATAATAATAATTTACATAATTATATAGTTATTATTATTATTATTATTATAGTGTTGATCAAAATATTCCTAAGTTTAATCACTTTTAAAAAATATTATTTTTATTTTTAAATTCTGGAGTTCTTGTGGTGAGACTGAGAACTGCTCACATTTCTAGCTTACTGAGAGAAAAATTACCTGTGGTGGAAACTTTTTTAGTGATTATTTCAAATTTTGTTAGACCAGCCACAGTCTCATAAGAAATACTGCAACATAAGTAAATGTAAATTAATTGTTTAACATAAGCTTTGGACAAAAATGAGATAGGAATTGTTGTAGCTTAACCTGGATAACAGCTCAAAACCATTCAGCTTCTCAATCACTCTCCCCAGATGGGATAGGGGAGAGAATCATAAAGGTAAAAATGGAAGAACTCATGGGTTGAAAGACAGTTTACTAGGTAAAGAAAAGCTACATGTGCAAGCAAAGCAAAACAAGGAATTCATTTATTACTTCCCATCTGCTGGCATATTTTCAGTCACTTCCAAGAAAGCAGGGCTCATCACGTGTCTACTTGGAACATCCTCTCCTTCTTCCTTTTTTACCCCAACTTTAATTGCTGAGCATGACACCATATTGTGTGAGAGATCTCTTTGGCCAGTCTGGGTCTGCTGTCCTGGCTGTGTCTGCTCCCAACTTCTAGTGCATCCCCGTCCTCCTCTCTGGCAGGGCAGCACAAGGAGCAGAGAAGGCCTTGGCTCTGTATAAACACTGTCCTGCAACAATGAAAACATCAATGCATTACCACCATTTTCATAAAAAATCCAAAACACAACATTATACAAGTCTCTACAAAGAAAATTAACTCTCTTCCAGTCAAAACCATTCCGTGGGGGAGAATGTGAAATTGAGATCATCCAGAGATGTGTTATTTTCCTTTCTTTTCTCCTTCTGTTTACAGTCAGTTCTTAGAATCCACATAGCAACTTTACTAATGAAAAACACAAATGAGTTAGTTGTGGAAACGTGATACTGTATACATAGTTTATTTCTTTTGGTGAACTGCACCATTTTTCTTGCATTATAATATAATTTGAACAGAGAGTATCCATGTTAGCACAACTTGTATAATTGCTCTAAAGTTACATAAATAGATCATAAAAGGGTTTAAGGCAGTCTTTATGGTCTACTGGTTCAGTGATCCAGGTTTGAGAAAATAGCTTCTGAGCCAACAGAATGCAAGTCATATTTGTGCTGAACCACATAAAATTAACATTTTATCAGGTAGTCTGATGGTTTCTGTGCATGGTACTAATCTGTTAGTGACTCCAAATTAAATTCTGTGTCATTTGATTCCTCTTTTTATCTTTTCTTCAGTATCTTTCAATTATTTCATTCTGCAGAAACAGACTTGCTAAAGCAATGTTGAAAGTTTGTTGCTGGCATAATTTTGATGTTAACTTACTTCTCTCCAGATAACTCACTGTCTGGGATGATGCTATCAATAGCTTGTCTACAAACCAAACAAGGGAAAACTACCTCTATATGTTCAGGAGAAAATTAACTCAGCAATGGTGAAAATACAGGCATGGTGAAACCACACAGTTATAATCTTACTCATGCACCTTCAACGGTACATTTTCAATATACATGTATAGCTGAAATTGATTACTTCTAAGAGAAGGGGCAAAAAAGGCTTGTTTTGAAGAATTTTGAAGAGATATGTAATGGTATATTTTCACCTTGCTACATGATTTTATAACAGAACAACCACCAAGCATATCACTAATATTTCTTCAAAACATCCTCAGTGATACTGATTCACAAAGCATTTATATTCTATACAGGGATTTTCCTTCACTGTCCTCAAGCAGCTTATTATGAGAAACACATGTGATTTATCAGTGTTTGGAATGTGCTTTTATATAACCTTGTATAGTTCCTGAACATATGAAGTTCTTAATAGAAAAAGTGAATTATTTCTGGTCTAAATGCCACATAGTAATGGATTTCTCCTAACATCTCATAGTTCTATTCAGTCCTGACAATCCTGACACTCTGAAGCGTCAGTAAAGAAATGAAAATGAGATTGTGGCTGTGGAATAAATATAAATGATATGCATTGTACATTTGGCAGCTTGTTTCTTTTTATTCTAAATTAGTTATACAAAAAGTTTATTACTACAGTCTCTGAATGACCTGTCAAAAGTTTCATAGTATGAAATGTAAGATTAAATAATTAGTAGTTTATAATCTATATTGTATACGTTTTACATGCTTTATTTTGGTTTATTAAAAGGGAGCAATCAAATTATGACAATTAGAAAAAAAATGCTATAACATAGTAGTTTACTAAGTATCCCTTCATGGGTGTGCGTAATGTTATAGTTATGAACACATATGCAATGAGTGTAACAAAAGGAAGGTAAAGAATCTTGTATTATTTAGTAGTCTTGCTTCATTTCTTCTGAAGGAATTATTTGTTGACTTTTATATGTGTATTTATATATGTGTATTAGCAAGTTTAAATGGAAGAGGTAAATGTACATAGATGAACACAATGAGGGTCTAGTTCTATCTTCCTGAATCCTTTCCAGTAAATACTAAATGCTTGCTAATGAAACGTTTTTCTCATTTGTAATCTCTACTTTTATGTGGACAGATACCGACCACCCCTGACTATATGAGAAATAGTAGAGTGCTACACTGATGTCTAATATCAAGAAATGTAATGAATCATTGGATTAAGCTACATCATTTGAGCCAAAAAGTATCATATTTAGTAATTTTGTGGTGTTCCAATATCTAAGCAGCTGAAAATTAGATATTTATACAAACATGAAGAGAGTATAACAACCCAGAGTATTTAAATCACTGATTGGTGATTTTCTGCTCTGCAGAAGATGAACATACAGTACAAACAAATTGTAGGCATTATTTTGGTTAATGTCATTTTCATGTCAAGACATCATGGATCAGCTAAAATGTTGCAACACGCACGGAAAAAATATTTTACTGTGTCTTTAAAGCAATGGAAGCTATGTGACATTGTAAGGCCTTAAAGTAGAATTCCACTTTACAATTAGAGAGATGTTTTAGAAAATGTGTGTGACTGATAGCTGTTATTAAATCTAATATATCAGTACTATTACGCAAAATGCTTGGTAAGATGGTCAACAGTGAGGAAAGATGAGCAAGATAAGTGGTCCTGAGGAAAAAGAGATATTTAGTCATTGTTGAAGCATTAGTTGTTAGTGCTAGCCACTAAGATTGTATTAGAATTATTTCTCTCTCCTTAGATGCTAGATGTCACCATGGGATGTGAGACGAGTAAGGGTCTCTTTCAAAGGTTTATTAACAGAACTGTTTTTTATGTATTTGTTTGTTTGATTATTTATTTCTTCCCTTGCATTTATTCGGAATTAATATTGCTTTGGGGTAATTACATTTGCTATTAGTTTCAGAGAAGGCTGGAATATCTATGGTCACTGAGCTCCAATTCCGTGACTTCACAATCTATTTAAGAAGTGATAAGGATTGATTATGATTGTAGAGTTCTTCAAACATGACAAGTACTGTGCAAGTGTGAAGAATTATTTTTAAAAAGTGTCTCTTGGTAAGAATAATGCTTGTGATGTTTGAAAGTATACTTGCAATAAAGGGTTGTTATAATTATCAAATTATATTGGTTGTTATAATTATCAAATTAAATAATTATTATAAATATTTATTATTTATTATTATAAAATTATTATAAATAATTATTATATTGGTTGTTATAATTATCAAATACTTTGGAACTTAATCCTTTGCAAAAACCATTTATATCTAACCTGCTATTATTCTATACATTATTAATTTAATATAGGTGTTCATAAGTTCAGAGTTTGTAAACGTGATTTCTAAGTCTAATATTTATAAACAAATGTCTTACTGAAGGGATAACTCATTCAAAAGAGTTCAGATGTGTGTCAATAATCAGTCAGACATGTGAAAGGAAAAATGTGGGTTGAAAATCTGATGTTAATTTTTCCAGATAACTAAAACTACATTTACCTACCATGGCAGAAAAGAACTGGCCCTAAGGAAATAAATGAAATGAAAATGGTTTATCCCAGATGAATGTAAGAGTTTAAAACACTTTGAATATGCATTGCTTTACAGATATAAAATGTTGCATTTCTGATTGTAATTGAATGTCATCTCATATTTATAATACTTGTCATGGGGTAATTAACCAACTGTTTATTTATATCAAGAAAATGAGATTAAGAAACATTTTTTAAACTCCTTTGCATCTAAAAAAACAAACAAACAAAAAAAAAACCTAATTGAAAAATCCTAGACAGATTGGAAAATGTGGAAAATGAGATACATCAGTTCTATGTTGATATTAGTGGTTTTAACAGTGGGATTATTATTTTGCTTTAAATTCAGTGTGTATAGTATTTCAGATACTGTAGTAAACAATACGCACCTACAGGCTTAATGCGTACTGGAGAAAATGAACTGACAATAAGAGATCAAGTAAATATAATCTGTAGTTTTGGTAACAAGAAAGTCTGGCAGCATTTGTACTTAACTACAAAGCCACATTTATGCTAATTTATGACCATTGGTTTTTGATTAACCTTCACTGCTTATGTGAAGCTCATTACAAATACTGACCACTGAGATGAATATCTGATTGCAGATTACTCTTAATATAGTCCTGATCTTCAATTGGTAGAATTACTCCTCCTGACATTGTGAAGATGTAGGTGAAAGAATGCACTTTTGAGTGCATTCTTGGCAGTTCATTTCATTTTTTAGTTCTTTATCATTATTATTATTAATAATAATTCTATTAATAATAATATTGTTATAGAAAACAGGATGATTATTATAGCACTTCATTTCAGGCCTTGATTGTCTTTCACCTTATTAAAATTATGCTGAAAAATAATTTATGATTTAGCTGCTAAGAGATGATAAAAAATTTGTTTGAAATAATGGCACAATCATACTATATTTCATTGCTCAGTGTTTATTGGTCTTGATAAGGGGACAGTACATTAATTATATCTCTCTTTTACCATCTCAGCAACATGAAGAAATATCACTACTGGGAGAGGCATTACTTCATTCAGAGAAGAGTCTTTTCTATTTTAATGATATAATTTCAGTTAATAAAAGAAATAGCCATGACTATTCTGTGTCTCCTGTAATTCAGTTAGAAATTGTATCCAAACTGGCTTTGGAAAATGACTCAGTGATTAAGTATTTAAAAGCAAAAGTAAAGTCTTACTGTGCTATTTCTTCTTCATGTGCTCAGGAATTATAATAGAAGCAGGAATTTACATTTTGTGTCAAGTCACTGACAGCGTGGAGGTTCAATGACTTTTCAGATGTAAATAGGATGATTCCACTGAAGTGTTTCTTTTCACTCTGCAAGGTTTCTTTTTCCTCTTTTTCCTCATTTTCCATCTTTCCTCTTAACAAAGTAAAGTACAAAGATCAAGTGAATATTCATGCTGATGGAAGATGTCAGACTGACAGCATTAGAAAATGAGGACCTTAATTATGCCCAGAAAATGGACAGCACAGACAGCACCAGTGCATGTTCCCTTTCACTGAACTGTTTACTTTATTCCCAGATCTTGATTGAGCACTTCTAGGGATTAGAAAATGATTTAATCTCAGTGTCTCTGAGGTGTGCAGCCTCACTTCTGAAGCTGCTGAGAAGGGAGTCAATTAACAGCAGCTGCGATGGTTTTATTTTCAAATCATATACATTTCTGTCCATTAGGAATTAGTCTGAGATCATCATCCCACATACTATCCAACATCTGCCAGGGTAGGTGCAGTTCTCAGTCACGCACAGCTATGTTCCATTGTTCTGGTGACATACAGGTGAAAGACACTGCATTCACTTTCCCTGACATGGAAGCCACACAGTCTCCACAGTCCAATATTTTGTTCTATTTTTGAATGGTGGATTCTTAAACCTTAATTAGAGTAAGAGCTGTGACCTTGAGATGGAACTGAGGTTTTAGTGCATCAGAAAAAGAGTTAGGGTTTGCCACAATGTTAATATCTAGCTCCTAGATATTAAATAGAGTAATTAAATTTGTAACTGTTGGCAGAGCTCCAGCTACAGTCTTGAATATCTCAATATAATATTATCTCTGTGTTGGAAAACCTAGAAACACATTAGACACAATAAAAAAACACCTTCCAAACCATTGAGCTGGCAGCTAGTACTCTGGCTATTGAGTTAAACTGCAAAAGAGATAGTTGTATGGCATCATTTAATGCTTTGCATCCATTTTGCACTATTGCATCCTTCAGATGTAGGCTTCTCTCACTCATACTGTCGTTTATGTCAGAGCTGGTGATATATACCACCATGAGTGTTCGGGAGGAGGACCGACATTTTCACAAAGAGAGCTCTTCTTCCTGTTTCCACCTTTTATTGCTGAGTGTGACATCTTATGGTATGGAATATCCCTTTGGTTGGTTTAGGTCAGCTGCCGTAGTGATGTTTCTCTTCTCACTTTTTGCCCACCCCCTAGAAGGGTTACAGAGAGTCCCGCTGCTGTGCCAGCACTGCTCAGCAGCACACACAACACTGGTGTGATAACACTGCTGTTCCAGCTACAAGAGCAGAGTACAGCACTGTGTGGGCTGCTGCAGGGAAAGTTAACATTCCAGCCAGGGCCAGTACAAACTTCAACAAGATGGGCTTTTGGAAAAAAGTAAACCAAGAAGAGGGGCTGAAAAGTGGTCTGTTGATCCTGAAACCATTCCCTGCAAATACAATTAATTATGCAATTAGGAAAAAAAGGATCTTAGATTTCTCCACCAGTGTTCAAAACTACTGATCATCATGTTATGCAATGACACACAGATAGGATGTCAGAGATGAGTGATGAGACCTCAATATGAACTGGGGAGGTCTAGAACTGAGCAAATGTTGTAATCCCCAAAGATACTGGTTTTAATAAGTTAGGTCCCATGCAAAACTCTCTTTGAAAAATCTTTCAAGTATTTCAATATGAAATATAAAAGTTCCTGAAACTGTGAAAATTGTCAAGGAGAATGCAAAAGATTTCTTGCTTCATTGGAGTTTTCACAAAAAGGTGGGCTCAACATAGTTAAGAAACTACGTCTGGAAAATCAAAACTAGAAAAATATGTTGGCAGCAGTTTAAAAGAACTGCATCTAGCTAGCTCTCTGGAGAAAATCTTTGAACAGTGTTCTATTTAAACATTTAAATAACTTTAAAGCTACTCTTCCATTTCTCACGAGTAATGACTGATCTTTGGTCTTGCTGAAAAATAATTACTATATTTTAGAGTGTGTTTAACACTCTAATATTATAGACTTTTTTTTAACAATCAAGCAAGTTTCTATAGTTTATATGTAATTATTATGTTATGTGGTCAGATGCTCCATATAATATTGATGTAACATTTCTGTGAACCCTTTTAGATATAGCATATATATATATGTGTGTGTGTGAAATATTTTAAACAGAACTGTATAAAAGGCAAAATTATTGTTTCACAGCATCTGTGAGATTTCAGAATTCGTTTTCATCCCACATTGGAAATGACCAAACAGTCTGTCCTCTTAATTTGAAGAAGTTTTAATTGGAATAAAACAATGTTGCATCTCTGAAAAACTTTTGAGCACCTGTGAAATGAATTTTCACTGCACATTTTCTGATTGTAGTCTTAAATATTTTTAAAGTTCAAGTTACATTAATGTCAAAGAAAGTCACCTGCAGTTCCCTGAGCCATAAATCACTGAATACTAAGTAGGGACAATTGTCTGTAGCTAAGATTTTGTTTGCCTGCTTGATTTTGTGTGTGAATTTAAGTCATGATGTCCCCTCTCCTGTCAGAAAAGTTCCTATGCTTGTGAAATTGTAGAATTTTTGGACCAGTGCCAATCAGATAATTTTTTGCTTGAGTGAATTTCCATGTGTAGCCATTATAGGCTTAAGAGTCTCACAAGGCTGTGTCAATTAAATTTGATTTTGCAAAATCTTTCAAGTCAAAAAAGGTGGGAGAAAAAAAACAAACAGTTTAGGGAGTGGTTTATTAAAATATCCTTTGTATTAGGAAATACTTTCACAGAAAACATTTAACTCATTAATCTGAGTAGTGAAATGCAGAGTTTCCATTTCAGAATCTTCAAAGTTAATACAGTCTCTGCAAAAGAAATGGTAACTCTCAGTGGTGAATTTCCTATGTTTCTCATATAATAAGAACAAGTGGAAGATGTTCACAGTTGGAAGTTCAGATGTTGGTAGGGGAATAAAAAGTGAGAAAAGCTCATATTTAGTAAAGGAAGTAGATATATTTTACAGTGTGTAGAATGAAGGAAAGCAGTTTAGACTTGCAAGGTTGATTTTCTTTTGTAGTCAGCGTGGTATATAATAGGACATAAGTTTTCAGAATATTGCCTATATATAGGCAGCTATTACTGTTTCTATAGTAATAAGATAAATATTGCTTTGAGTGCTGCATGATTAGAAAGACACCATTTATATTCATGCATAGCTGAACGAACGTGTTTTCTGCTTGATGGTCTTCAAGAAGACAACTGGTTGAGGTTAAAGAGGTTTCAGAGTGTGAATGGATAATTAAGATAATTTGCCATCTGCCAAGCAAGAAAAAGAACAATCAAAATAGAATCATACACTCCAGTGGGGTAGCGCATTTATAGCAGGCAACAATTATGCCTTTTGTTCCAGTGATTATTATTTCATTAGGCTCAAGACTAAAATGATTCCTTCCTGTAGAGAAAAGTGTGACTCTAAGTACAGCAGTCTCATAGTACATATAGGCTACTGCCATTTATTTATCACACACAAAAGAAAGGATGCTACATATAAGAAAAAAATGCATTTTTAAAATGCATTTTTATTAGTTTCTCTTAGAGTACCAGGTCTATATCTCTACCTTTATTTAGTCGTTTTATTTATGTAAAGATATTCCCAAGGAGTTTTAAAAGCAGGTAGAACTGGTAACATATTTAAAATTGAGGTCAGTCTGATTAGTATTCAAACATGATAGATTTGTAGTTTGACCCAGAGCCATGTACAATATCCAAAATGTAAAATCAGTGAGCACTTAAGTAGCTGAGACTTTTACGTCAGTTATAAGCCAGAAACACTCTTCTGTGCATTATTAGTTGAGGCAGGTTTTTTTGTTTGTTTGTTTGTTTGTTTTTTATTTTCTATGTCAGAGTTTAAGTTTTAGATTTATTGAAACTATGAGACTGCACAGTGCAAAGTCATGAATATTGAAACAAAGGGAAAAGCTCCAAGAAATTTACTGAATTTAGTGCTTAGTGCACCAGAATAGCACAGCAGCCATTGCTGAAAACAAACAATTAAAAAATAAATCATAATCTCTCCAAATGAGAGACATGGGACAGTCAGGTGGCAGGTATGCTTGAATGTTGGGTGAAAGATAACTGCTGCTTATTCTTCTTACAGGTTCCCCCAGGTTGGAAGGTCTCTCCTTTTATTTTATTTTTTTATTTTTTTTTATTTTTTTTTCTTTCACATGGACCAGAAGGAGAGAAATGGATATTTTGTCTATGCATTAGTTCTTGTGCTGTGTTTCAATTACATCATGGTATTTACATTGTGAAAGTTAATATCTATCCTGACATACTGTAATATGCTGGAATACAGGGAAGGCATTCTAATGCAACATAGTAACATGTTGTAACATTAATCTGTTATACCAGGTTGAAAAATTTACAATAGAAATAAACATCTACCTTCACTGAATAAACGATCTTTGGAAAAAGAATTCAGCAAATTACTCACAAATTTACCACCTGGATATCTCTAATGAAAAAATTAATGACTGTGGCATTTGACCATCTGTTTTAGAAATATTCTGGCAGGTGGAGGTACCTGCTACCCAAAATTAAAGATAGACTGTGGAAAACAAATATTTTTCAGGCCAGTTATTTTTCTATATAACTTAAGAAAAAAGTCAGTGAAAGCTAGAACGCTGTTTTTTACAGGTGTACAGTTAATGCAGCAGTAATGTTTAAATATTTACCAAGATACCTACCCTAAAAATATTAAATATTAACAAAGATAGCAGAGGAACTGTTAAAATTACTATCTGTATTTCATAGTTTGTTGTCTTGGCTTTCAGAATCCATTCCAAATCTTGGTTGATAGAATAAACTTTTTCTGGCCTTTGGTAACAGTAATTTGAAGTAATCATAAAAAATGTCATTGTCTATCTTCTACACTATGGATAAACAAAAATCCTTCTCCTTTATTATTCTTATAGTAAATAATATCTTTGTTAACTTGAAAGTGACCTATTTAGGGTCTCTCTCAGGTACAGAATGTGTATGTATGTGTACTTGTGAGGTAGAGGGAGGATAGCTATTTGCATCTTAACCTGGAAAATTTGTATTGAATTTCAGTGTATTAATCCAAAAAATCTAATATTTTATTTCCAAAGATTTTTTCAGGATTCATGTTTCTATTCTCTTTAAGAGTACTGAAAGTTGAGGGGAGGAGGAAGGAATAAAAACAATCTGGAGCCAAGAGAAAACAATCTCTGTTCTGCTGTTTAATCCCATTGATTTTCCTTCCCTACAAATCAATCTTATTAGTAAATTCTTTTCTGTAAAATTGATATAGTATTTGACCCAGGTAAAATTCAGAGAGTAAATCCAATGAGAATTTTAAACTGTAGCTCACTTTTATGGATATTGTAAATTTACCTCACATCTCCAAAGAAATTATGTTATTATATTAGAATCAAGAACTGTTCTCACACACATATATTAGGAAAGAAGAGTTATTTAAAATTTAGAAGTGTAAAATATTTTCCTATAAGATTAGTTTACTTATCTTCTCTTTCACTCTTACATTGTAGTTCAATATACTTATTCTCTTATATCCCCTCTGGTGACACCAAGCAATGTGCATATTCTTTGGCACAGTATGGATTTACTGTTGCAAGTCATTCAGGTGATTTGATCCTTTATAAATAAACAGCTTTGCTTGTTTATATATATATATATATATATATATATATATATATACACATATATATATATATATGTATGTATATATATATACTCAGATAATAAGACTCTACATTAAACCAGGTATCTATTAAAAAAAAAAATGTTTTAGAGTTGATTTTGTCACTGATAATGATAGTCATTTTTTTCCTGTTTTATTTATTTTAAGACTTTTTTTTTCCAATGTGACATTTATTTGTTACATCACACAGATTAAATATCCCTGCTAATTAGTACAGATTTACTTTTTTATTGATTTATATATGTTTTGTTTGAATGTTTATGAATAATTATCATAGAATCATAGAATATCCTGAGTTGGAAGGGACCCTTAAGGATCATCAAGTCCAACTCTTGACACCGCACAGGTCTACCCAAAAGTTCAGACCATGTGACTAAGTGCACAGTCCAATCTCTTCTTAAATTCAGACAGGCTCGGTGCAGTGACCACTTCCCTGGGGAGCCTGTTCCAGTGTGCAACCACTCTCTCTGTGAAGAACCCCCTCCTGATGTCAAGCCTAAATTTCCCCTGCCTCAGCTTAACCCCGTTCCCGTGGGTCCTGTCACTGGTGTTAATGGAGAAAAGGTCTCCTGCCTCTCGACACCCCCTTACGAGGAAGTTGTAGACTGCGATGAGGTCTCCCCTCAGCCTCCTCTTCTCCAGGCTGAACAGGCCCAGTGACCTCAGCCGTTCCTCGTACATCTTCCCCTCCAGGCCTTTCACCATCTTCGTAGCCCTCCTCTGGACACTCTCCAACAGTTTCATGTCCTTTTTATACTGTGGTGCCCAGAACTGCACACAGTACTCGAGGTGAGGCCGCACCAGCGCAGAGTAGAGCGGGACAATCACCTCCCTCGACCTGCTAGCGATGCCGTGCTTGATGCACCTCAGGACACGGTTGGCCCTCCTGGCTGCCAGGGCACACTGCTGGCTCATATTCAACTTGCTGTCTACCACGACCCCCAGATCCCTCTCTTCTAGGCTGCTCTCCAGCATCTCATCGCCCAGTCTGTACGTGCAGCCAGGGTTTCCCCGTCCCAGGTGCAGGACCCGGCACTTGCTCTTTATTGAACTTACTGGCTATTTGCCGAGGCGATCGGCTCCGGGGCAGACGCGTTCTGCAGCGGAGCGGGGGATTGGGCCAGGCAGGGCTAATTTTCCGGCATCGAGCCGGCTTCAGGGAGCCGCCAGGACCCGGCAGCCCTCGTGAGGGAGGCTGATGAGGCGAAGGCGGAGCCAGCAGCGCTCCCTCCCCGGTCGTTCAAAAGCAGCCCCTAGGGAGCGCGGCGAACAGGGCGTGGCACGTCAGAGGGGAGCGGCGCGGCAGTTCGTGCAGGCAGGGCGAGCAGGAAGGGCGGAGAGCAACTGCCTGCCCACACGAACACCTCTTAACGACAGTCGTTAGCTAGGTGATAATGGTCTCCACCAGGCACAGTGGGCTGTCCAGGAGGTCAGTACACACCCAGACCGACTACCCGTTAAAGAATGCAGCGGTTCAGGTCACCGGATGCAGGGAGTGTCAGAGCCTGCTGCTGCCATCGGCGGGAGGCAGAGACACTGCGTGCGTGAGGTGCGAGCAGGTGGATGACCTGATCCGCATGGTGGCAGAGCTCAAGGAGGAGGTGGAGAGGTTGAGGGCCATCAGGGAGTGTGAGCGGGAGATAGACTTGTGGAGTAACTCCCTGCAGGGCCTCAAGGGGAGGTATTGAGGTGAGACACCCCAAATGGGGGTGGACCCCCTGCCCTGTTGCCGTCGGGCAGAGGGAGGGGATCTGGGAGTTGAGGAGGAATGGAGACAGGTCCCTGCTCGACATGGCAGGCGATGCCCTCCCCTTCCGGCCCCACGTTCCCAGATGCCCTTACACAACAGGTTTGAGGCCCTGGAGATTGAGAGACCAGCAACTGAGGAAGAGGTAGAAAGTGTTCCCAGGAGGATGCCTAGGGCGAGGAGGTCGACTCCACGCCTCAGGACTGCCTCCATCAAGAAAGAAAGAAGGGTGATTGTTGTGGGAGACTCTATCCTTAGGGGGACAGAGGGCCCTATTTGTTGGCCTGACCCTACCCGTAGGGAAGTCTGCTGCCTCCCTGGGGCCAGGGTCAGGGACGTTGCCAGGAAGCTTCCCAACCTGGTACGCCCCTCTGATTATTATCCTCTTCTGATAGTCCAGGCGGGCAGTGACGACATTGAAGACAGAAGCCTGAAGGCAATCAAAAGAGACTTTAGGGGGCTGGGACGGTTAGTGGACGGAGCGGGAGTGCAGGTAGTGTTTTCGTCCATCCCTACGTTGACAGGGAGGGGTACGGAGAGGACAAGGAAAGCCCACCTGTTAAACACGTGGCTCCGGGGCTGGTGCCAACGCAGAAATCTTGGGTTTTTCGACCATGGGGCAGTTTACTCATCACCTGGTCTGATGGCCGTAGACGGGTCCCTATCCTTTAGGGGAAAAAGGATCCTTGGCCAGGAGCTGGCGGGGCTCATTGATAGGGCTTTAAACTAGGTAAGAAGGGGGATGGGGCTGAAGCAAGGATTGTTGGGGCTGTGCCAGGGGGAGCAATGGCAAGGCCGGAGGATAAGGTAAAGGCCCAGCTGAAGTGCATCTACACCAATGCACGCAGCATGGGTAACAAACAGGAGGAGCTGGAAGCCATCGTGCAGCAGGCAGGCTACGACTTGGTTGCCATCACAGAAATGTGGTGGGACCAGTCTCATGATTGGAGTGCTGCGATGCCTGGCTATAGGCTCTTCAGAAGGGACAGGCAGCACAGAAGGGGTGGCGGTGTGGCTCTCTATATTAGAGAGTCTTTCGATGTTGTAGAACTCGAGGCTAGGAATGACAAGATCGAGTCCCTTTGGGTTAGGATCGGCAGGGACAACAAGGCTAGTGTCCTGGTCGGGGTCTGCTATAGACCGCCGAACCAGGATGAGGAGACGGATGAGGAGTTCTACAGGCAGCTGACAGAAGTTGCGAAATCTTCAGCGCTTGTACTCGTGGGGGACTTCAACTTCCCTGACATATCCTGGAAGCACAACACAGCCCAGAGAAAGCAGTCTAGGAGGTTTCTGGAGAAAGTGGAAGATAACTTCCTGACGCAGCTGATTAGTGAACCTACCAGGGGTGGTGCCCCGCTAGACCTTCTCTTCACAAACAGAGAAGGACTGGTGGAGGATGTGATTGTCGGGAGCTGTCTTGGGCAGAGTGACCATGAAATGGTGGAGTTCACTATTCTTGGCGAGGCCAGGAAGGGAACCAGTAAAACCACTGTATTGGACTTTCGGAGGGCTGACTTTGGGCTGCTCAGGACACTAGTTGGTGGAATCCCTTGGGAGGCGGTTCTGAAGGGCAGAGGGGTCCAGGAGGGCTGGGTGCTCTTCAAGAGGCAAATCCTAATGGCGCAGGAGCGGTCTGTTCCCATGTGCCCAAAGATGAGCCAGCAGGGAAGAAGACCAGCCTGGCTCAACAGAGAACTGTGGCTTGAGCTTAGGAGAAAAAAGAGGGTTTATAATCTTTGGAAAAGTGGGCAGGCCACTAGGGAGGACTATAAGGATGTAGCGAGGCTGTGCAGGGACAAAATTAGGAAGGCCAAAGCTCATCTGGAGCTCAATCTGGCTACTGCCGTTAAAGATAACAAAAAACACTTTTATAAATACATCAGCACAAAAAGGAGGACTAAGGAGAATCTCCATCCTTTACTGGATGCGGGAGGAAACTTAGTTACAAGAGATGAGGAAAAGGCAGAGGTGCTCAATGCCTTCTTTGCCTCAGTCTTTAGCGGCAATACCGGTTGTTCTCTGGATATCCAGTACCCTGAGCTGGTGGAAGGGGATGGGTTGCAGGATGTGGCCCTCACCATCCACGAAGAACTGGTTGGTGACCTGCTACGGCACTTGGATGTGCACAAGTTGATGGGGCCGGATGGGATCCACCCAAGGGTACTGAGAGAACTGGCAGAGGAGCTGGTCAAGCCCCTATCCATCATTTATCAGCAGTCCTGGCTATTGGGGGAGGTCCCAGCTGACTGGCGGCTAGCAAATGTGACGCCCATCTACAAGAAGGGCCAGAGGACTGACCCGGGGAACTACAGGCCTGTCAGTTTGACCTCACTGCCAGGGAAGCTCATGGAGCAGATCCTCTTGGGAGTCATCATGCGGCACTTGAAGGGCAAGCAGGTGATCAGGCCCAGTCAGCATGGGTTTATGAAAGGCAGGTCCTGCTTGACGAACCTGATCTCCTTCTATGACAAAGTGACGTGCTGGGTGGACGAGGGAAAGGCTGTGGATGTGGTCTACCTTGACTTCAGCAAGGCTTTTGACACCGTCTCCCACAGCATTCTCCTCAAGAAACTGGCTGCTCTTGGCTTGGACTGGCGCACGCTTTGTTGGGTTAGAAACTGGCTGGATAGCCGGGCCCAAAGAGTTGTGGTAAATGGAGTCAAGTCCAGTTGGAGGCCAGTCACTAGTGGCATTCCCCAGGGCTCAGTGCTGGGGCCGGTCCTCTTTAACATCTTCATCAATGATCTGGACAAGGGCATTGAATGCACCCTCAGTAAGTTTGCAGATGACACCAAGTTAGGTGCATGTGTCGATCTGCTTGAGGGTAGGAAGGCTCTGCAGGAGGATCTGGATAGGCTGCACCAATGGGCTGAGGTCAACTGCATGAAGTTTAACAAGGCCAAGTGCTGGGTCCTGCACCTGGGGCACAATAACCCCAAGCAGAGCTACAGGCTGGGAGATGAGTGGTTGGAGAGCTGCCAGGCAGAGAAGGACCTGGGAGTGATGGTGGACAGTCAGCTGAATATGAGCCAGCAGTGTGCTCAGGTGGCCAAGAAGGCCAACGGCATCCTGGCTTGTATCAGAAACAGTGTGACCAGCAGGGCTAGGGAGGTGATCGTCCCCCTGTACTCGGCTCTGGTGAGGCCGCACCTCGAGTACTGTGTTCAGTTTTGGGCCCCTCACTACAAGAAGGACATCGAGGTGCTTGAGCGGGTCCAAAGAAGGGCGACGAAGCTGGTGAGGGGCCTGGAGAACAAGTCCTACGAGGAGTGGCTGAAGGAGCTGGGCTTGTTCAGCCTGGAGAAGAGGAGGCTCAGGGGCGACCTTATCGCTCTCTACAGATACCTTAAAGGAGGCTGTAGTGAGGTGGGGGTTGGTCTGTTCTCCCACGTGCCTGGTGACAGGACAAGGGGGAATGGGCTAAAGTTGCGCCAGGGGAGTTTTAGGTTAGATGTTAGGAAGAACTTCTTTACTGAAAGGGTTGTTAGGCACTGGAACAGGCTGCCCAGGGAGGTGGTGGAGTCACCATCCCTGGAAGTCTTTAAAAGACGTTTAGATGTAGAGCTTAGGGATATGGTTTAGTGGGGACTGTTAGTGTTAGGTTAGAAGTTGGACTCGATGATCTTGAGGTCTCTTCCAACCTAGAAATTCTGTGATTCTGTGATTCATGTGGTTGGCGATCGCCCAGCTCTCCAACCTATCCAGATCCCTCTGCAAGGCCTTTCCACCCTCATTCGAGTCCACAACTCCTCCAAGTTTGGTGTCATCAGCAAACTTGCTCAAAATACCTTCTATTCCTACATCCGGATCGTTTATAAAAATATTGAAAAGTACCGGCCCTAAAATGGAGCCTTGAGGGACCCCACTCGTGACCGCCCGCCAGCCTGACGCAGCCCCATTCACCATAACCCTTTGGGCCCTGCCCGTTAGCCAATTGCTCACCCATCGTATGATGTTTTTATTTAGCTGTATGGTGGACATTTTGTGCAGTAGGATCCTATGGGAAACCGTGTCAAAAGCCTTGAAGATACAATTCTTGTATCCTGCATTATTACTTCAGTGCAAAAATGTAAATCTGCTCCTCTAAAATGTTTCCAGATATCTTTTCCTGGTTCATCAAGGAAGGTGAGGAAAAATTGTGGAAAGGGTTGTAACTGAAGACAACCTCTAATTGTTAGTAGTACATAAATTATTCCAGACTGGTTTGAAAATTGGACTAGATATATCTTGCCCCAGTTTCTTGGTATGGGTCCAAATTCAGATAGTTTTCTTGTCTGAACACCTTCAAGTAGGTCTGCAAACTCCATACCCTTTAGATGCTAGCCTGATTACTGGCTGGATACTTATTGTTTCTCATCCTTTCTCTCTGTTTTTTAGACTTAGCTTACACTGACTTAATTCTAGGTTTCAGTCTTAATGCTGTGAAATCTTGAAGGTTCCTTCCAACTTGTAAGGTTTATTTTATGCTCTTTTCCTTCTTACTTAGACTGACTACAAAAAGTAGTCTGACTACAGAAGGAAATTAACTCACTTTCCAAGACCAGTGATGTGGAAGGAGCACATATCCATTAAAAGAAATGAAAACATACGTGGAATTTAAAGTTCCACTAGGAGCTTATTCCATTTATTCTTTACTGTTATGATATCAGTACTTTTCATTTCATGTTCCTTCTTGATATTCCTAATAGTTTTGATCCTGCTTCTTGTGGGAAATGGAATTCCTCCTAGAAAATCGCTTTTCTAATTTGGCATTACATTATTTTAAAAGCTCATAAACTTTCATGAATTTAGCCATTTAAAACCTCCCTGAAGTAGCACAAATGCTATTATTTTCACCAAACAGATTAAGAAAAAGAATCAATTTAGGAATTACTTAGGAATTTGTGAGGATATTAAGAACAGAATTGATATCTCCTCAGACACAACAAGAACCTGTTGCTAGAAGTTCATTCCTCTTTCCAAATTAGATTAGTTGGAGTATTTGAAGACTGCAATCTTTCCTGTTTCTAAATATTGATGATGGAGTAACACTTGCTTTGAATACACCTTTGTTCTTCTGTTTTTTCCACTTACCAATTTTGCCTGAAACTGATCAGATGGGTCAGATGCATGCTTACAAGGGAAGACTGACTCCATTCAATATAGCCCAGTGTAACCTCTTTAGAGTACTCTTTTCTATAACTAATCCTTTGTTTCTTGTAGCAAAGATAAAGAGCTGATCAGTTGAGACAAGTGAGAAACCTAATAGAAATGAAATAACTGCATGGTTGGTGGGATGTTTTTGTGGTATAACCCTGCTAAGCCCCATACAACTCTTTGGTCACTCCAGGTGGGATTGGGGAGATGACTGAGGAGATGAGGGGAAAAAAAAAGAAAAAAAAAAGTGTGTTGAGAATTGAGATAGACAGTTTAGTAGGGTGGAAAAGGAAGGGAATAACAATGACTATAATAATAATGATAAAAGAATAATCAAAATAAGTGATGCATGATGCAGTTGCTCACCACCTGATGATTGATGCCCACCCTGTCCCTGAGCAACAGCATCCCCCCGGGACAACTCCCCCCAGTTTTATTGTTCAACATGATGCTGTATAGCATGAAATTTCCCTTTGATCAGTTTGGGTCATCTGTCCTGTTTCTGTCCCCTCCCAGAACCTTTGGCATCCTCCCTGGCAGGGTAGCATTAGAAACTGAATAGTCGTTGACAAAGAGTAAGTGCTGCTCTGCAACAACTAGAACATAAGTGTATTTTCAGCATTATTCTCATCCTAAATCCAAAACACAGCATGATAATAATAGGAGGAAAATTAACTCTATCCCAGATGAAACCAAGGCAGACATGTATACCAAGAAAAAAAAAAAAAAAAAAAGGGTAAAGGGTAATATATGAATAAAGAAAGAAACAAAACACTAGCAAGCAAGAGTTACTAAAGAAGTTGACAAGACTCAAATTTTCTGCCTTTAGGAAGAAATGTGGATGAATATGCATGTAAATTGTAGGTTCCTTGACAATTACAGTGATATAAAGTTGTAAACAAAGAAAGTACTTTGTATGAAGCCTCAGTTTTTATGCAGCTCAGAAATTCTCCTGAAACTAATTTGATTTTTTTTCTTTCTCTCCTCATTTCAAAAGCATTCTCTTTCTAATGTAGACTCTTCTGTGACACATGGAAAAACTTTAGTCTAAATACCTAGGCATAATTCAGTTTTGCCTTGGCTTATGCTTATCTTAACTATATCACAGTTGACAGTTTGCCTTTCTGTGATTTATACCTGTGTTTGAGGCATTTTATTACATCATGGTGTGGGACTGGTGATAAAGACAGGCTAAAGGAGTTTCATACAGCTTCCATATCTGGAAGTCTATTCTATTTTCCACTCTTTATTTTATTTATTTATTTATTTATTTTTTCCCAAGACCCAAAGTTCTTTATTTCTTTTTGTAAATAGCAGAATGAACACCTCCAGCACCAGCACAATCATCTTCTTCTCTCCCAATCTACCAGCCTTGTCTCCCACCCTCTGTCAGACTTTTAACATTAGAAGAAAATGAAACTAAATGTTTATTTTACCATATTCAATTCACTCATTTTTTTTTTCTATTTTGTATGTGCACGCGCAATTTCCTCAAATGAAAGAAATAAAATAATAATAATTATGTGAGACTAGAAAGCTTCTGCTGTGTTAGAGTAGACCACTGTGCTTGAATAGACTGCCATGATGTGGTGAAAAAAGGCAGCTGACTTCTTGACTTCCGAGTCCTAACCATGTATAAGCTTTTGCTACAAATGTATAAGGAAGTCTGGTCTGTTTTCAGGTTTGCATAAGACTTCATAACCAAGAAATATTACCTGTTTTATCATGAAACTGACGTTGCTCTTGGATCTTCACTCATGGAGGTGATGTCTCTTTGTTTTACTATAAACTTGGTCAGTTTTAATTTTCATGAAGTTCTTTTTTATCCTTCCCCTTCCTAGTTCATTACCTTCTTTTCAGTTAAGTCTTTTTCTAACATTCCCTAGGGTGACAGACAGAACTCTTGCTGAATGTATATATGCTTTTAAAGTCCTCCTTCTTGTGTGGAATTGCAGAGGAATGAAATTAAGTATGTATTCAGCATAAGTTTCTGAGAAGAAAGAAAATTTATTGATTCTTCAGCCCACTCTTGTACCTTGGTTTAAAATATACATATCAGTTCAGCTAGGACTGAAATCATTTAGCACTTATGGTGATGAAAGGAGTATGCTGGAATCTCACTCTTTCCTTATGTCTATACTGTATGTAAGTCCTAGGATAAGTGATGAAAATGGTAGCATCCACTCTAGACTGTCCTTAGACATGCTATGCAGTGACTGACCCCAACCCTTGGTCTTCTCCAAGTTCCCTTTGTTGTGGGACCAGAAACAAATAAGTGATCTAAGTTTGACTGACTAGACTATCCCATACAACTATATTTAAACTAACCTGTACAAAATCTTTTTTAAGCAGTGTGAGAGAACCAGTGTTTAAACAAATGAGGTTATGCCATTTTAAAAAGTTAAAATAAGGTAGAAAGTGCCAGATCATCTCACTAAGACTGAGCTGTAACTGCATTCTACCCTGCACTGTATGTTCACTTTTCTTGTATTTTATATTGCAAGAGACTTTCACTTTGTAGGCGTTGTCAGTGTAAATCTATTAATTCTAGTACTTAATTTGGTCAGAGTCAATATATTTTTTGTAGACAGCCTGTGTTAGAACTTAATTCTTGTAATTATTTAGAGTAGTATAACTCATTGCAGGCAGTGTGTGCAAGTCATGTAGTTAATCTGGTTACAGCTCTCAGTGCCATCTATACAAATCACACATCACAACATTTTAATTACATTGTCACTCTTCACGGCATAGAGTTTGTGAAAATCACAAGGTTATTTAACTCTTTTATGGTTAATTATGGCAAAAACCTGTGATGTTTACTCTTGGACACAAGAAACCCTGTCTTACCTAACAGGTTAAGAAACGTACTGATATTTATTTATTTATTAACATGAACATATTAAACCATACATTATCATTAGAAAACAGTGTTCCAAAGCTGGACCAATGGTCTATACATTTAAAATAAGTTTTTGGAGCTATGTTTTGGTCAAGTGATTGTTGCTGAAAAAAATTTTTGATGCTCTCCATTAGTGGCCAAAATCTAAAGTCAGAACTTCAATGTCAAGATCTGATCCATATGGTAGTGCTCTGAATTGCCCACAGGTATCTGCAAAGTTCACAAAGGATTTGGTAATCCTGATTATTTATGTGCAGAATTGATTAAATGTGTATGAATAATAGAGAGGAACATGCTGATTGCCAACAGATCAATGCACCAATAGGGGAAGCTGGTAAATTTTTATACAAAAAAAGTTAGTTAAAGATGTTTCTTAACATATTTTCTTTTAATATTTTTGGTTCGGGTATGTGAGCTTGCATATAATGGCACCAGACAAGGTGTCCACAAAGTAAGAAGGTAGTAAGTTTAGAGTAACGTTAACAAAAAAATAGCCCCAATCTTCTCATACCTATGTAGTACCTATCTGGAGAGACATGGATCTGATGGATGGACCATTTGGTGAGCAAGGAATTGGCTGGAGGTTCGCTCTCAGAGACTTGTGGTCACAGCTCAATGTCCAGGTGGAGATCAGTAATGAGTGCTGTGCCTCAGGAGTCAGTACTGGGACTGTCACTGTGTAACATCTTTGTCAGTGAGAGGGACAAAAATTGAGTGCACCCTCACCAAATTTGCTGATGACACCACTGTGTGCTGCAGTTGACTCACTGTAGGGAAGGAATGCCATCCAGAGGGACCTTGACAGGCTTGAGATGTGGGCCTGTGTGAACCTCATGAGGTTCAAGAAAGCCAACTGCAAAGTCCTGCATCTGGGCTGGGGCAATCCCAAGCACAAATACAGACTGGGCAGAGAATGGATTGAGAGCAGTCCTTATGAGAAGGACCTGTGGGTGTTGATTGACAAGAAGCTTGACATGAGCTGGCAATGCATGCTTGCAGCACGGAAAGCCAACCATATCCTGGGCTGCATCAAAGGAAGCATGGCCAGCAGGAAAAGGGACATGATTCTCCCCCTCTACTTTGTTCTCCTGAGATGCCAACTGGAATACTGCATTCAGTTCTGGGGTCCCCAAAATTAGAAGGACATGGACATAGTTGAATGAGTCCAGAGGAAGGCCATGAAGAGGATCAAAAGGCTGGAGCACCTCTCCTATGAAGACAGGCTGAGTTAGGCTTTTTCAGCCTGGAGAAGAGGAGGATCTGGGGAGACCTTAGAGTGTCCTAAGGGGGCCTACAGAAAAGCTAGTGAGGATCTCTTTATCACAGTGACAGGATTAATGGCTTCAAACTAAAAAATAGGGTAGATTTAGATTAGAGATTAGGAAGACATTCTTCACTGTGTGGGTGGTGAGGCACTGGAATAGGTTGCCCCATGGCTGCCCCACCCCTGGAAGTATTTAAGACCAAGATGGATGGGGCTTTGAGCAACGTGGTCTAATGGAAAGTGTTGTTTTTTGTAAAAGGTGTTGTAAACATAAGCTCATGTTTTCAGTTAAAATTGAAGTGGAAAAACTACAATTCCTTTCTTCTCTGTTTCTTGTACTATTTCTTTTTGCTGAAATCATCTCTGAATTCACTAAAAGCCACATAATAATAAATAGAGGGTCATTCTAGAGATTTAAGAGGTAAAGATTACAAAATTTTTCAAAATGACAGAAAGTTCGTCAATTCAACAAATCCTTCATGAGGTAAGTGCACTTAGATCAAATAGTTGTTTTTATGATTAGTTCTACAACATTTTAAGTAAATTAGAGAAACTCTGACTTTTCACTTTACTGTAGAATTTCATATATTATTTCTACTTAAATTTCCAAAATAACTTAATATTATCACTTTATTTAAATTTTTCTAACATCTTTGTAGTATCTTTCTGTGTCAGCTCTCACAATGCTTCATTCTCAATAAGCCCTAAAATACTTAAAGAGCCTTAAAATACATACATCTGTGAATTCAGCATAGCAAGACTTCTCAACTGAGCCTCTCAGATCTGTTTTTTTTTTTTTTCTTTTTTTTTTTCTATAAAAATATATATATATTTTTTCCCAGAAAGACTGTTTTAGGACAAAACAAAAAAAAATGCTAGATAGGTGATCTGACTCCAAATGACAGCTGTAGCTGTATGTGTGAATGAGCTTGTCACTCTCCCTGCACAGGGCTACAAAAGAGCCCTCCACCAATTATTGAGAATAATTTATATATTTATTTTAATGTAGAAGGAATGGGAACATTAGAATAGGGAACCTATGACAGCAATTGTGGTTATGAATTTAAATAAAGGCCATGTTGAAAGCAATTCCAGAGTTGAGAAGGCGCGAGGGGACTTTATCAAGACAAGTGAAAGCTCCAGAGGTTAAGGATAAAGATGGTTTCCTGAATTTCTTGGACACATCATGCAAAAAGAAAATTGACAAGACAATAATAGGTAGAGCTATTACATTGAACTAAGGAGATTATAACTTTCCTCGTATGGCTCTGCCTCCAATTTCTTGGAAAAGAAAAAGTTACTGTATAGTTGTCTCTACCCCTAAAGGCTTCAAGTGATATATGATGTGACTGGAGAAAGAATAAGGGATTGTAGTTACTGAAGCAGGTGGAGATCCTGGAAGACAG
Organism: Anas platyrhynchos; assembly: GCF_047663525.1. Classification (NCBI taxonomy): domain Eukaryota; kingdom Metazoa; phylum Chordata; class Aves; order Anseriformes; family Anatidae; genus Anas; species Anas platyrhynchos. The sequence continues at coordinate 59,951,553 of NC_092588.1, read as the reverse complement.
TGAAGTATGTTGGTGTTATGAGGATGCAAGTCTCTCTTTGTTTTATGGTTGCACACATAGTATCATGTATGGACTCTTCCTCATATTGAATGTTGACTATATAGGAACAGTATTTGTCATTCTGTTTGGCAGGATTTTACCTCATGAATGGCTGGTTACTTTTACTGGTACCTAGGTAACTGCATTCCTTTGTAAAAACAGAATGCTGTTTCTTAAAAGTAAAATTTACTTTTCTGCAGTTATTCTGCAACTTGGTTAACTCCTACCTATTTTCCTATATATTTTCCTGTTTTCAATACTCGAAGATTCAAACATTGAAGAATGAGTAATGAGGAAATAAACTTAGACTATGAAAAACATAACAGAAATCTTGAGCCCTTGATGCTCATTTATTATTACAGAAATACATAATATTTTTAGATTTTTACAAAAAGTTTACATAGTGTCTGTTCCTGTTCCTCATAATATTGTTTGAAAGAACTGAGAGATTTACACTATGTGTACCTGAGATTCATATTTCTAAGAGTAAGTGCACCAGTTCTGTGATAATTTTTTAGTGTTCTGTTCATGCTCAGATGCTTTGTGTGACTTTTGGAATGGCCCTATTCTTTCTGAGGGATGTATTGTGGGAGCATACAATTTCCTTGCATTGTGGAGCACTCCCTGAACAAACACCCATTCAATGAATAGCATTTTTCATGAGATATTGCAATTTATATTTCTGTATGGCCTGGAACTCAAAACATAGACTAGAATAATGTTATTTTGACACTGGATGAACACAGCAAAAACATTTTTGTTCTCCCATAAAGCTTACAAATATAACATAAAAGGCAGCAGACAGGATATCAACTAAAAGAGTGAAAGGAGATAGTGAGAACATATTGATCAGCATGAGTGATCTGAGCACATCAAAAGCTATGTTAACTTTTTCTTAGCTATCATAGGAAAGCAGTTTACTAAGAAGGGATATAAAAACGAAAAGAAAAAAGAAAAGAAAAACTCAGCAAAAAGAATGAGGGGTGAGTAAAAAGTAGGGACTCCCTAAGTCTTTGTCCCCAAACTGGTATCACTGGAGAGGATAAGCATCAGCAGGGTTGGGGAGTATTTGGGGAATTAATATGAGGCTTTTGAGAATAGAAACAGTAATATTAAAAAGAGTATGAAAGGTATATGAAAGTTTGCAAGTGTGGGGAGAGAACTTGGAGTGGGAAGGCAGAGTGGCAGGCTCACCAGCTTGGGCACTACAGTAGCCTCCACTTGGGCAGGGCGGAACCCCGTCCTACCAGAGACACCGTGGCAACCAGCAGCTCAGGAGGAAGATTTTGGGTCAAAATCAGGAACAACATGTAAGGCAAAACTTAAAAGGGGAATCTGGAGAACTAACAAAGACAAAGATAGAAATGCATGCTTGTACTTTTAGGACAAAAACAGATACCAGACTGAAGCAAAGGAGAGATGGTGCAAAGGAATTCAGGAGATGCAATGGGGCAGGTGGATAGAGATAAATAGCAGATAAATAGTGTGTATGAAATAATAGAGAGAAGAAAAGCTTTTGAAGAGAGTGGAAAGAGAAGCAAATTAAGAACAAATCTTTTTTATTATTATTATTATTTTTATTTTTATTTCTTCCATGCACTGGTGGGATCCTATTCAGAGAATGATATAGTAACAAGGGATTTACAAAAACAAAAAAATTCAGAATGAAGTTGATATAAAGAAAACTTTGTTACTCTGAATCCAAATTTAATTACATTGGGGAAGTGTACTTACATGAGACAGGCCAGAAAGAGCAGAAAATGCATTTGAAATTCAGACCAAAATAATTTCTGTCCAAACAAAGTACTTGGCCACTTTTCCTGAGTATGTAAAAATTCTTTCCAGATACCTTTGTGATTCAAAAGAGAAATCCAGTCTGTGTTATGAGCATCCTTTTAAGCTGATTGTCATGTCTTTTGTATATTTGATCACTAAGAAACACTCTTCTATTTTTCTTATGTTTTGTAGTGGGTTTACGTGGCAAGGCTTTGGTAGCAGGGGGCCATAGGGGCGGTTTCTGTGAGAAAGATCTAGAAGCCGCCCCATGTTTGGGAAGGGCCCCATTGTTTTCCAAAATCTGAGCCAATAAGCGATGTTGTTTTGCGCCTCTGTGAGAGCATATTTAAGACAGGGAGAAAATGCTGCGCCACACAGCAGCCGGGAGAGTCAAGGGAGTGAGAAACAGCCTTGCAGGTGCCAAGGTCAGTGTAGAAGGAGGGGGAGAGGTGCTCCAGGCGCCGGAGCAGAAGTCCCCTGCGGCCTGTGGTGAGGACCATGGTGAAGCAGGATGTCCCCCTGCAGCCCATGGAGTACCACGGTGGAGCAGGGTTTCACGCTGCAGCCCGTGGAGGAGACCACGGTGGAGCAGGTGGCCCTGCACCGACGGAGGCTGCCGCCTGTGGAAGACCCCTGCCGGAGCAGATTCCGGGCCGGACCTGTAGCCCGTGGAGAGGAGACCACGCAGGAGCAGGTGATCTGGCAGGAGCTGCTGCCCGTAGGGGAGCCAGGTTGGAGCAGTTTTCTCCTGAGGGATGGACCCCGTGGTACGGACCCATATCTGGAGCAGTTCTGGAAGAGCTGCTGCCTGTGGGAAGCCCACGCCGGATCAGTTCGTCAAGGACTGCATCCCGTGGGTGGGACCCCACAGCACAGGGGACGAGAGTGACCGAGAAGGAGCGGCAGAGAAGAAGTGCTGTAGACTGACCATAACCCCCATTCCCCCGTTCCCCTGTGCCGCTCGGGGGGAGGAGGTGGAAGAGGGTGGATGGGGGGGGAGGTGCTTTTGGTTTCTTTCCTTTGTTTCTCACTTCTCTAGCTTGTTAGTAATGAGCAATAAACCTTACTATCTGTCTTCTTATGCTGAGTCTGGTTTGCCCGTTACACTAATTATTGCGTGATTTTCTCGTCCTTATCTCAATCCTTGAGCCCCTTTCACATATTTTCTCCCCATTCCTCTTTGAGGAGGGGAGTGAGAGAGCGGCTGTGGTGGAGCTCGGCTGCCCACTCGAGCGGAACCACGACATGTTTTTTTTTTTTTTTTTTTTTTTTTTTTTTTTTTTAGTGATTTATTTATGCCTTCTCTATATACGGCATGATATCAGCATGATATCAGGTTAGAAATATATACCTTCCATAGTATGCTTATTATCAGCTGAAAAGGAAGTCTACAAAACACCTGTTTTTCTGAATCCCACTTCTGACAATTCAGATAATCAATAAGAACGGATTTTCAGATATATAATAAAGGTTTACAAAGATTACAGTTATGGTTAATATAGACTTTTTGTTTGTTTGTTTGTTTGTTTTTAATGGTGACAATGTGGAAAAATAAACTAATGATTTTAAAGTGGCTTTGAAAGCTGAAAGGACACACTGTGTAAGGACATACTCATCATTTGTCACGTCAGATTTTGTTTGTCAAAATTTCCATGCTAGTTCTTTAAAACTTTTGTAATCTCTGTACTTGATATTTATTTATTTCCACAGAACTGGATTGACAGCCAGCCAGGGCATCACTGCTGTTCCTGTGCTGCTGTACTGGACAGGCTGAGAATCCAGGCTGAACTTGAGTCAGAAGGATTCTGACCTGTGGATGAGTCCACACTGGAGCATGTACACCCCAAAGCATCCCTGGTCATGGATAAGTTCACTGTGGAGAAAGTATACCTCAGAACACCTGTAGCCATGGATAAGTCCATGCTACAGCAGGTAGGCCTTACAGTGTCCATGTCCATGGATAAGGCCATGCCAGAGTACCTTGAAGTATCGGTGGTCACAGACAAGACCACAACACAACAGGTGTCTGAAGGGACTGTAGCTAATGGAAAAGGCTGCACCAGATCAGGTACACCTCAAAGTGACTGTGGCTGTGGATAATTCCATGCTTCAGCAGGTAAGCCTTCTGAAGAGGCTATGGAGTGTTAATAAGAAGGTAAGATTGAAAGGGCACTTTTTCAGTACATGTAACATGTTAAAATCCTATGGAGCAACTAATTAGCTTTAGGAAATATTACAATGAACAAATCTAAGTCTCTTTTACTCATAGCACGTATTTGATTAAAACACTTATTTGATTGAGTTTTGTGGCCCATTAGATTGGTTTGTTATTAAAGAATGCTACCAGGAGTAGGAATTTTTGGAGTCTGGGTTATTAGAGACATATAAAACTGACCTTCAGAGTGATTGGTCATATTTTTGTCAAGACAATAATAATAAAATATACACTTATGTTTTCCTCATAATATCTTTGGAAAGATTCTTGTCTCCTGTTCTGCTTTCCTTCCCCAGAAAATACCCTCTCAAAGTAATTTCTTAAACTTAGCAACTGTGGCTTTAAAACAAAAAATCCAATATAACATGAAGTTGGCAGGTAACAACATCTGCTTGAGACTACTGCATAACTTCATAAATCTTCTCGGACTCTCACATTGTAAATGTTGAGCTGTGCAACTGGTAAATTTTATGACTGCACATTTCCAGCTCATGAATTTATAATTAGACATTTGCAACTTGAAAATCTTATTTAAGAACTATGACCTTAATGTGTAAAGACTTCATGCACTGTACTGACAGCAGGAAAACTTAGCTGATTACCAAGAAGTCTAACCTACTGCATTTGTCTCTAAAAGTTTAGGTCAGTGGAGGGCATTTTATTGTTGTAGTTTAACTGCAGTTAAATTATTTGTCTGGGGGTTTTATGTAATAAAAAGTCAAACAGTAGTACTTTTAAGCCAGAGATGAAGGTTTGTGTATACAGAATATGTTAACATTTATTATTTCTACCAGGTAACTATTGTATCTTATGGTTTATAAGATACAAATTCAGATGTTCAGCTCTTTAAAACCTGTGCCTAAGGATGTGATAACAAACTGTTATGTTATTTGCATAAGGTTTATCAGTCATTAAGAGTTTAATTAAAAATTGAATCAAGATTTTTTTTTCTCTTGTTGATATGTTGATAAGTTAGTTTTACATATTCATTTAGAATATTTCATATTCTAATTGATGTGACAAAAAGTAGGCCATGATGTCAAGAAACAAGCTACTTCTGAAGGAATTTTGAGATAACTATTAATAATAAAAACTGAGATAAATATCAGCTGCAGTGAACTTCCTATTTTCCATCTGAAACAAGCAAATAAAAAAAAGATCTGGGTGAAACAGCTCCCACAAAGCAGTTCATAAACAGAAAATACACATACTATCAATATTGTGCGCAGACCTTCACATCTGGAGGAATCATGTCATGAGTTCAAGATTTTGTCTATGTTTTTGCTAATGGATTTGCTTTGTCTTTGCTGTCCAAAGTTGTGTCAAGCCTCTGTATAATTCTAGCCAAGGCTGGACTGAGGCTCTTTAGCCCATGGATTTAGGCCATCAATGAATATCTATTCATTTGTTTTCTACTGATTATGATTTTTCCCGTCCTTCAATAGAAAATGAACCTGCACTGAGAGCTTCTGGAAAGCAGCTCTAAGATATAGTAATGATTATTCAACTCATACTGTTCTTACAAACAAACAAACAAATAAGTAAAGGGAAGGGGAGAATGAAGATGTCTTCATACCTTTGTGTTTTACACAGCACTATTTAAGGAAAGCATTATATTTAAAGAAGAATAGTAATCACTGTGTTAAATCCCTGTTTGGTAAGTTGTCAAATTTTTAGCTTTCTTTCTTTCTTTCTTTCTTTCTTTCTCTCTCTCTCTCTCTCTCTCTCTCTCTCTCTCTCTTTCTCTTTCTCTTTCTCTCTTTCTCTTGCTTGCTTGCTTCCTTTCTTCGTTTTCCTTCCTTCCTTCCTTCCTTCCTTCCTTCCTTCCTTCCTTCCCTCCTTCCTTCCGTCCTTCCTTCCTTCCTTCCTTCCTTCCTTCCTTCCTTCCTTCCTTCCTTCCTTCCTTCCTTCCTTCCCTTTCTTTTTATTGCCTAGAAGATAAACAACCCAAACTTGATAAACCAAACCTCAATCAAGATGATATTAGTAGTCATAACCTGAAACCTCACTAGTATCTTGTATGAAGAGTTTTTCTGAAGTTGAGTCCTGTTCAAATCAATGGCAAAATTCCCTTTAAGGAGAACAAGCTCTAAAAATAAAATGTATGTTCACTTTTGGCAAAGGTATTTGCTTCTAAATTTTGCCTCTTCTGACTGATAAGATTTCAGATGAATAGTAATAATAAGAAAGATGTCGTAAGTGACAGAATATATTGCACAGGTAGAAAAACAAAATTTTTATATGTTTATAATTTATGACAGCAATTGCAAAATTAAGAAGTGCATAAAAACATTGTACCCTTTTTGCTTAACATTTTCAAATACGGTTTGAAGATAACAGCTTCCATGTCTGGGTAACACTGGAAATTCCTGGATATCACTCTTTAGTTGACAAAAATGATTAAATTATGAACTGCATGCCAAGGTGAATTTAAATGTATTTTTTGATGAGTTGTTTATTGTGATACATTTTATTTAGCCAATTTATTGCTTGGCATAAATTGAAGAAATCGTGAGTTGTACTCCCTATCAAACGTACCTAAATCTCTCAGTAGAAATCGGTTTTAGACATGAAAATAATCTTTGAACGAATAGAATGTTGCTGAGACAATTAAAAAAAAAAAAAGTGAGGGTCAGGAGTCTTTTCATATTAATACAATATTTCTATTCTTTATATATATATATAAAAATCTTTCCATATTTATAGATCTGGTTTCTAAATCTTTGTTTCCATCTAACTCACTTAAAAGAATGTCTGAGAAATAACTGCCGTAAAAGAATACATTTTCTCTAGGCTACCCTAAAACATACTGAATAATTCATGGGAACCATTGAAATAAACACAATAAAGAATGAAGCAGTTAAACAAACACACTTTTCTGAACTCTGAGTCTATATATTTAACTATTTGTTCTATGCACAAGATTTGGTCAAGAGTGTGACATGGAAGTAATGCTTGGGGAAAAAAAGTACTAATACAATTATTATATTAAAATATTAGTTTAAAAATTTATTGAGGACAAAATTTTGAAAGACCAGTGAAAATTTTTGCAAATTATTATGTTGACTGGAATAATTTTAAGCTAATCAAAGCATGAATTTGACAGTCCTCTTTCTGGTCCTCAGAAGTCTTTCCAGTGTATGGTTTTCTGTTTGAGAGATCCGCAAGACTGATTAGCCGTGATGATGGTTCTGAAGTGCAGGGGAAAAAAAAAAAGATATTCTAAGTGTTTGTGTATCACTCCCTTATCAACAGCCAGTGAACAAGATGGTGGAGTTGTGGTGTTTACTTAGCTATCTTTTAGGAATCTAACTGAAGTCAACAGAGTCCTATGAAAGTCTGGTTAAAAAGAAATCAAATTTTGCTCTTTAGTATTTTTATGGGTGTAGCGGGTTTACGTGGCAAGGTTTTGGTAGGAGGGGCCATAAGGATGGCTTCTGTGAGAAAAATCTAGAAGCTGCCTCATGTTACGTAAGGGCCCCGCAGCTGACCAGAGCTGAGACAATAAGCAATGTTGTTTGTGCCTCTGTGAGAGCACATTTTAAGACAGGGAAAGAAAAAAAAACAACCACCCTCTTCCACCTTCCCCCACCCCAGGTGGCGCAAGAGAATGGGGGAGTGGGGGTTGTGGTCAGTCTATAGCGCTTTGTCTCTGCCACTCCTTCTCAGTCACTCTCTTACTCTGTACTGTGGGGTTTCTCCCAAGGGATGCAGTCCTTGATGAACTGATCCGGTGTGGGCTTCCCAGAGGCAGCAGCTCTTCAAGAACTACTCCAGATAAGTGTCTATACCACAAGGTCCATCCCTCAGGAGAAAACTGCTCCAACCTGGGTCCCCCACGGGCAGCAGATCCTGCCAGGTCACCTGCTCTGGCATAATCTCCTCTCCATGGGCTACAGGTCCAGCCTGGAATCTGCTCTGGCAGATTCCACAGGCCGCAGCCTCCATTGGTGCAGGTCTACCTGCTCCACTGTGGTCTCCTCCACGGGCTGCAGCGTGGAACCCTGCTCCACCATGGTACTCCATGGGCTGCAGGCGGACAGCCTGCTCAGCATGGTCCTCACCACAGGTTGCAGAGGATTTCTGCTCTGGCACCTGGAGCACCTCTCCCCCTCCTTCACTCACCTTGGTGCCTGCAAGGTTGTTACTCACTCCTCTCACTCTCCCAGCTGCTGTGTAGCAGTGTGGTTTTTTTTTTTTTTTTTTTTTTTTTAAATCATCATTATTATTATTATTTTTTTTTCTTTCCCTGTCTAAATATGCTCTCACAGAGGCACAAACAACATTGCTTCTTGCCTCGGCTCTGGTCAGCAGCGGGGCACTTACGTAACATAGATTTTTCTCACAGAAGACACTCCTATTGCCCCCTGCTACCAAAACCTTGCCACATAAACCCACTACAATGTCTTGTGGACATACATTTAAAACAAACAAATAAACATAAAACAGCCAAATTATTATTGTTATTCTTTTTTCCTTTCAGGGTTGAAAACTCATAATTGGAATATCAAATTAGGTGAAACATTATGTATTGATAAGATAAACTTGAGCACTATACATGATTTTCAAATTCTTCTATTCCACTACACATGGAACAGTTTTAAAAATGAACATATTTCTCATAAGCAAGATATACTGAATGCTATAAACATATATGCCAATTTTATGTTGCAAGCACAACCACTCAGTGCAATGGCTGTTAAACTTATAGCTTTTTTGCTTCTCTTTGAGATTGCTGTAAGATAAAATATTGTTTGAAAGTGGAAGCACCTGAATTGGAATGGGTGCACCAGAGCACAGTCCTCCCAATACCACATGCGCAAGCAGAGATTGTAGGAAAAAAAATTGTGGCAATTTACAAAACTTTCAGTTTTGGACTTTTGAGTGTGTAGCTTTTGATTCATCTACAGTGAAAAGAAGGCTTGAAGTCAGAATTGGATGCTAAGATGTACCTCACCTGATCACGATATCCCTGGAAACAATTCCTCTCTCATAAGCTCTTACATTTACATTTTTTTTTTTTAATTATTATTATTTCTTAAAGTGGTAAATACGGACAACTAAGAAGTCTAATGTAAATGTTGATAAAATCAGTCTTCACTAAAGAAGATATGTGAGTTAATGGTCCTTGGGAGTACAAAGATAGGTGATGGTGACCAAAAGAAAAGACAGAGCAAAGCTATTAGATCAAGATTTTTTCAGATAATGTGGAAAAAAAATTCCTAAGTCTCCCAATGATTTCTGTGATAATCAAAATCCTTTACAGTCTGAAAACTTTTATTAAGAGTACTAAAAAGAGATGATCCATAAGAATATTTTAATGTAATGTTTCTGTATAATTTCTTCTTTCATATCCATGGTGAAGAAAGTTTACTTCTTTGTAAGAGTTCATTCTTTACATTACTTCATTCAGAGAGTACCAACACTGCACATTGATCTTTTGTAAAAACTACTACTACGTATACATATATTTTTTATTTCAATTGATTTAATGTATGATCTCCATTTCCCCTACATAAAAGTACTACAAGAAGACAAAACCATACATACCACACTAAGTTTTAAGGTCATTTAGACATCTGGACTTAATCATTTATTCCTATCTTCCATTATTCCAGAATGACAGAATGGTTATGATTAGAAGCACAAAACAAAAGACCAAAACAAAAACCAAACCAATCTCCCCACCCACCACCACCCCAAGAAAAAGGAGACTTTTCATATTATATTTTCTACTCTTTTTTTTACCTTTTTTTCTCTCTTTTTTCCTTTCATATTATTTTTATACTCTGTTTAGTTTGAAAAAGGCTAAGAGACTAAGTTTCAAGGTTTCAACAGATTTCAATACAGTGTTCAGTTTTAGGCCCTTCACTTCATTGAACATTGAGGTGCTAGAGCAGGTCCAAAGAAGGGCAATTCAGCTGGTGAAGGGTCTAGAGAACAAATCTTATGAGGAGTAACTGAGGGAACTGGGGTTGTTCAGCCTAGAGGCACAGGGGAGGCCTTATCACGCTCTACAATTACCGTAAGGTATGGTGAAGTGGGGATCAGTCTCTTCTCCCAAGCACCAAGTTACAAACGAAAAATAAAAGAGGAAATGGCTTTAAGCTGCAGCAGAGGAAATGTAGGTTGTATACTAGGAAAAATTACTTCACTGAAAGGGTTGTGAAATATTAGAACAGACTGCCCGGAGAAGTAGCTGAGCCACCATCCCTGGAGGTCTTCAGAAAATGTGTAGATATAGAGCTTAGTGACAAGGTTTAATGGTGGACTTGGCAGTGCTAGATTAAAGATTGGACTTGTTCTTTTCCAGTCTAAATGATTCTATAATGGAAACTCGTGCAGTGGTAATCATGGTGAAATCTGCAGTTTGTCACTGATCAAGCTTTCTGCTGCTGTGAATAGATTTTCGGAGGTAGTATGCAGCTCTTAAGTATTTTACCAATGAATTGCTTTATTATTGTTATTATTGTTGTTATCGTTGTTGTTACTGTTGTTGTTCTTGTCGTTTTACTTTTTATGTTTGTTCTTTTAAAAAACAACAAAAAAGAATATTTGTAATTTTTGTTTTGTTTTATTTGTTGATAACATCAAAGACTGAAAAACTTGAAGAAGGAGCTGGGTCTCTAACAGTGCAGTTAGACATAAGAACATCACAAATGTTGGCTTGGAAACACTATGATACTTAGCCAGAAACTGACATTTTCTTGTTTTCTGAGATGAATTTGATTTCAGTGATTTTCCATTAATTTATGTGGTTTTATCTTGTAATGCTTGCTCCTGCTCTTGGGATTTTGTTTTGTTTTGTTATGATCTGATTCAATCACTTTTAAATGCTCTTTATTAAAGTAGAAATACTTCAGGAAATGCAAAGAAATCACCCCTTAGTTTTTAAACTGTATTTACCCTTTCATTTCTTTTAGACTTTTAGGGAAGCTTGGTGGTACATGCTTTTTGTATGTGATTAACCTGTACAACACTATTGGGATCAAAGATTTGTGAACCATCTCTCTCTCTCCCTCCTATGTCTACCTTCCCATCTATTATATTTCGTGAAAGTTCAAAATAAGCAACATTTTAACATTTCAGTTTTCACATGTAAAATTTAATTCAATGGTCTTTTTAGATACTAATTTTTGAAGAACTCAAAATTCATATTAAATATGAATATGCTTTCCAGATGCTGCTGGTTTTATGCAGTTATGTCATAAAAATCTAGTAAAGAACATTTTCATAGAAATAGGTATGAAAGTTTAGTAATGTGTTATACTGTTAGGAAGGAAAGAATTATCTAGGAAAGTAAATGTCTTTGGTTCCAGTAAATATTGTAGTTTATAACTGAGAGCTCTATTTCCTTTGTGGGAATACAATATGGGAAGTGATTTGTAGCATGTTTGTAGCTATTACAGGAAAGGTCTAATCATTTCCTAACTATAAACTTAATGTTGGCCAGATCACCTGTCAGAATAGGATGTACAGAGTAAAGTCCATATTAAGAAAATTCATTAATGTCAACAGATAGGATAAATTGAAAGGCAGTGTGGTATAACACTCTCCCCAGAGTCTTGCAGCAAATCAGTGATGAAAATAGAGCATGAGACAAAACTGGGCTCATATAAAGGCATGTTTTCGTTATCCAAGATCTCAGAAAATACAAAAATACCCACAAGTTTCATTATTTTATTGTCTCTGAATCTTCTAATGACAATGTCTCTACCATGCTTGCAAAACAAATCAGTATGTTGAGGAAAATCTAATAGCCAGAGGTGTCAATTATGTTATTAAAACTGCAATATATGAGTTACTGTAGGTTGTTAAAAGATTGCAAGGCCTGCAAGGTATTTCTGCTTACTTTCTTGCTGTTTTACAGACCTGGAGGTTGTGCAGCTGCCAAGTCATTCTATTAATACTCATTTGACAAAAGCAACAGGAAATGCTGCCAGTATAGTTGCATTGGTGTAATGATGCAGGTCACATCATCTGCATAATAATGTGACCTTGAGATGAATTAGTAAAAGGTATACTAATGGCTCTTATATTCATCCCCAGGAAGATCTGGACTCTCCTGCTTGATTAAACTGCATATGTGAACAAAAAAGAAATTGATAACGAGACACATTTAAGTAATGTCACACTGGGGACTCAAAAAATTGAAGAATTCACATTTGGAGATACTGTTCCATCCTTGATTTAAACTAACAAGAGGTGTGAAGCCTCAGCTATAGCTACAATGTAGACCTGAAAGGAAATATTTAGCTTTATATTGGGCTAGGTGGAGCAGGGCTGGGGGAGTGGGGGAGGCTGATGGGGGGCATTAATAGGTTTATTAAATAACTTTCTTAGTTGAAAAAACAAACAAACAAACAAACAAAATCAGAGAAATAAATATGCAGTATCTAGAAACAGTTTTAAAGATGCAAACAGACATTAGGCTTGTAACTGAGCAGTACTGTAAGGTAAATTGATTATTTGTTGTGATAAATAATCTGGCCCAAAAGATGCCAGTATAGTTAAGGATTTAATTTTTATGAGAACTGACTTCCACTCAATTCAGTCAATCTTCTTCCTAACATAAGAGTTAATATCAAGTGACTGCAGAATCTTACTGTAGGAAGACTTCATCCTCAGGAGAAACAAGAAAACTGATTTGGATCTATTTATTTATTTATTTATTCTTTAGGCAGACAGAACTCTTCTAGGAGACAGTGTTTTGTTTTGAATTAAATCTAGATGTTATAAGACAGTATTAGGTAGGTTGAACTTTTATGAAATAGGTGTGAAAATTAACTCAACCCCATTAACTTTAAATGAGCATTTGTTTCTTTGGTGAGAATATAAAAATTGTATGAGATTTCCCTGTCAGGCAGTGGGGTAAGAGAGAGGCTAGTAAATAATTTTGCATGAAAATTCTTCACACTTTTCATAAGTAAAATAAATAAAAAATATATGAAGTTAAAATAAAATTATAAAAAAGAAGGCTGTTCTATTCCAATATCTACCTGATTACCTATTTTCAGCCTTATGTGAGCAGGTAGACAGGCTCACTTTGTTTTTTCCATCAATAAAATACTACTTCCTCAAAGAGCTGAAGGTTTTGTTTCTCTGTTTGCTTCTTAATTATTCTTTATTATTAAGGTACTTCACGTTTAATAATTTACTCTTTCTTGTAATTAGATTATCTCTTGGACTACACTGGAGTTTTCCTATGAGGAATTATTTTTATTTAATTTCTTTGTATAATTAACAATGTCTATGCTGTATCACAGAACTGCAGTCTTTACCAGAGGTATCTGAATCCTGGGATGTTGCTATTCAGATTCTGGTTTGGGACTTGCGTTCTAGTCATATAGAAATAAATGTTAGGAAATCTGCCAGTTAATAATCAGGGAAGAAATAAAAGCTAACTCTTTACTATTCCTTATTAGTGTCATGTCAAATGCTGCATGTAAGAGGCCTTATCATTCTTCTAATGCTGGCTTGAGTTTCTAGTTTTAAGGTTTCGGGTTATTTGATTCATCAAGTTTTAAAACTTGATTCAGTAGACAAACTGTCAGCCTGACTTATTTAGACAGATTTGTGGTTTCTTTGATGTGTTTTTATTTGACAAAGAAGAAAAATCATATTTAAGTAGTTTAAATCCATTGTCTTCAGTGTTGCAGAATGGAAATTAAGACTGCAATTTGTTTATATGTACTTCACTTTAAGCGTTTGCCCAGATCAAAAAAAAAAAAAAAAAAAAAGTCTCATTTTTGCTTCATCTTTTGAATCCTCTCAGGGTTCCAAAAAAGACAATAACATGAATGATTTGGGAATATAATTTTTTGTTGTTGAAGGGCAGCAATTGAAGGACAGCAATGGTGATTCTTCATTGAACTACAACCATAGACAGAAAAGTACCATTCTCTGTTCTGTGTGCAATGTTTAAGTATTGGAACAATAAGAGATGAGAAAGTTTTGGTCGCATATTTGTGATTTTAATTTGCAGTTCCAATGCATTCATCTTATTAAATATTTATTATCACACCAAAGCTATATTCCTACAGTTTTTTTTTTTTTTTTTTATATATAAAATAATATTTTTACTTTTGATGCTCTCTATTTACAAACAACGAGGCAGTTAGCAATAATGCCATTTCTTTTAAGAAGTAAAGAAAGAAAGGCAGAGATTTCTCCCTGTAAATCCGACAGAAGACTACATTTTCAGCAAACATATGACAGTCATGATTTATACCTGAAAATAATAATAATAATGAAACAGAAATTAAATATGTTGGATAAAAACAAAATACTTTTATTGCTCATTTTTCTGTAAATTTAAAATAAATTAGATCTGTATTGGTTAATTCCAGCAAAATTTTAGGACATTTTTAGTTGAGTGAAAGGAACAGTGCATAGAGTTTGATGTCCATAGAATTCATTAGCAGCATATGTTTAAAATAAGGATTTTGAATCTAGTGTATCAACAAAGTTTGTAGAGTAGATATTTTTGTGACGGTGTTTTAAAATCCTTAATTTTAAATAGTTATATGAGACAATACTTCAACTCAAAAAATAAAACATAAATAAGAAAAGTGAAATACTATTTTCATCTACGAATATATGAATATGGCTAAGTGTATATATATATATATTTTTTTGAGGATGGAAGACCGCAGTTTTCTTTATTCAAAAATTGTGTTGCATCTTTTATGACACAATTATACAAAAGTATATGCAAAAAGTAAATATGAAGGAAATGAGCAAAAGGAAGGACCTGTTTTATTTATAACTTTTGAGACATTTAGATACTGACAATTCTGTTTTTAGACTGTTTTTGTAATGGCATATTTGATTTTTAGGGCAGAGTCTTAATTTCCCTCACTATTTTTTACCTGCAACTACTTTTATATTTAGACATCTTTAGACATCTGTGTGTAGTCATATTAATCATTTCCCAGAGAAAGTTTTTGTTTATTTGTTTGTTTGTTTTCAAGATCGTAAAACAAACAAACAAACAAAACTTAACTCTGTTAAGTTTTATATATCAGTTTTTTTGTTTGTTTGTTTTTGGTGTTGCATAGAAAGAACACTTCTAAAATATGAAACCCATAACTTACTCACTCTTAAATTTTGTGATGTTATTATCTTTATTTTAGACAATAATCTGATTTTATTCTCATGTCCAAGGTTGTATCAACAGCAAAATCACCATTTTTTTTTTTTTCCGTAATGAAATGTGGTGAATATGTTAAACTCTTTACATGTTATTTTGCAAAATACAAAGTAGGTTCAAGTACTTGACTAACTGCACAGACAAGAGCTATGTGATACACAGTAAGGAGAGGATTAGCTGTTTCGTAGATGTTTCTGAAATTAGGGTGATGAGAACAATCACAACACCTCTGGCAGGAAGTTCTTGCACGCTGGAGGAAAAGTACCAGCATTTGCTCATCTTGTGTTTTCACTCTTCCTTGCCATAGACCTCTTCTGGAGGTGGTATACTAGGCAAGATACATCATTGAGCCAGTAACCTTCTTCTGTGTGTTCTTGCACAGTGTAAGTTACATTTGAGAATGAAATACTCACGTTTGATGTAATTAATGAATATAGAATAAAAACATATGGATTAGAAAGGCAATCATAATTCAAATGTTTTGATTTTAAGTCCTCAGGGGAGAAAAAAAAAAAAAAAAAAAAGTATAAGGTTAAGGTTAGGATCTAATTTTGCTGCTTTTAATCAGTGGACACAGGTAATCTCAGCCTGTCAGCCTGGTCTGTATGATGAACAAATGTGTCTGGAATAATTACAGAGATGGATCCTCAGGTTTTTGATATTGGGAGCACTAGGAGAAAATCCCACCTCAGCTAACAACTGTGAACTATCTAGTTTTTCTGTTAGAAGCAAGGTCATAGTATGGATATCTGTAAATAACAGAACGAGGGTCTCAGCAATGCATCCAAAATGTTTGATAAACTTTTTAAAGTTGTGTCTTGCTAAAATGGTTTATTTATCAGTTATTGTTTACCTCAATTACAGCACCTCTTAAAATCTGTGCTACTGCTCTTCTTTTATCTGTATTTCCCACTAGCTGCAGGCCTAAAGGTTCCTAAAAGAAGTCTGTGGCTCATTCAGAAGAGCCATCTGGCTCTCATTTGTTTCTTCTTTGTAAAACATAGCCTAATTGTATTGATTATCTCCTGCAGAAAACTGCCTATTTCACACTTTTATGAAAAGCTGTTACATACCAACCCCTTGAGCAGGGGGCTGAACGAGACAACCTCCAGAGGTCCCTTCAAACCTGTCATTCTCTGACTCTGTAAAAGAAAAAGAAATAAAATGTGATATGCAAGGATTTTTCTATTGTGCCAATGAATATGCAATCACACATATGACCTCAATCTGCATTGAGTAGTCTCTATAAATCCCAAAGGCAAGTTCAAGTCTTTTGATCTGCAATGATACTGTTTGTTCCAACCTAGAGCTTTGTGGCTTAGGTGCAGATTCCCAGGAAAAAGTGTTTTTGTGCAACCCAGGATGAATCGTGACACTCTAGTTTTATTAATAATCTAAGCATAGTAAGCCCGATGGGGTTGATGAAAGAACATTAATTAAAGTTTGCACCTTTTGCTGCATAGCACACATTTCCTGTATACAGTAATGACAAAGCCACAAGGAATCTGAAGCAATGGACAAAGGCTAATAATATTAATTTCTGAAGGAAGTAAGCACATATTTCTGAGAATTAATGACCAGAATCACTGATTCTTAACAGACAAAACGTGTTAGGGAGGATAGGAAATAGGAACTAGAAGTATGATACTACCCTTTTTTGATGAAAAACTGTAATGTGATACTCTCTACATACATTTCTTGATGAGAATCTACACAATATTGAATACAGATTAAAGTCTTAATAAGTGGAAGAAGAATACTAATTATTCTTACCTCTACCTCTTAACCTGAACATGTCTTTTCTTCTGAATGTGATTTTGTTTTGGATTTTTCTAAGCTCATATCCCTTCCAAGATTTTAAATATATCCTTTCACTTGTCTCTCATTGCTTCCAAAAAATGAGCAAAGAGATTTTTTACCTTATTAGATGCTTTCCTTTTTCTCTGTGCTGATGGTAGACAGCTTTAACCTCAAACGTGCCTTCCTTTTCCTGCATTGGTGCATCCCCATTTTTTTCTCATTATTTCTTCAATAGTTCTGAAATCTCTCCTTACAAAACATATGACTAATTTATCTTGCAACAGGTACAGTAACATTTTCCTTTTCAGTCTGACTTCCAGTAACTTAAAACATTTTTATTGTTCCTATACAATACCCAAAAAATTAGAGAAAAATTATACATACATAAAATATGGTTAATGCATCTACGATGCATTAACACAAAACATGCCCATTGCTCAGCTGTATTGAACAGAACAAAGAGCGAAGGCTGTTTTTCTACTTACCAATTTTCTGGTAAAGCCTGCAGCTCTCGTGGTTCCCAAGTTAACATCAGAGATTCATGTATTTCAACTTTCAAACTTTTGTAATCTGACTCTTTAAAGTAAATTATCCAGTTGACTTTCAGCTGCTCCCAGGAAATTCTGTTTGACTAATCATATCTTTCAGAAAAATTCTTCATTTGAAAACCTCAGGAAATCTAGCACCCACCAGTTTTTCTTGGTAATTTATTCAAGCAGATTTTTAGAATGTATTTTACTTGTGTCTGCTCATCAAATGGAAGATAGACATGAGTGTATCCTAGTGAAATAGCCCACTTCACTGCATTCCACCATGCATATTTGAAAAGTCTCTTAATTTCTGGCTGCAAATGGACTCATACACTTGATTGCAAATATATTTATGTAGATTTTATATTTTGTTAAAAAAAAATCAGAAAGAAGATTGACATATTGATTTTTTAAAGGTTTTAACAGTTAAGCTGTGTTTCCAGCTCTGAGTTTTTTAATTATTATTACTATTGTTATTTTATTTTAATGATTGTTTGTTTGTGACTATACTCTAAAGAGTTCCTTATTTTTCAATGTTGTTTTAGGTATGGGGAAAGCCTAATGGAATATAGCTTTTCCAGACTGATCCAAGTAAGGATGAAGAGGGAAGTATCATCATTTCACTGCTCATACCAAACAATCTCCATTTTAATACACACAAATGCAATTGGTTGACTTGTGTTTTAGTCAACCAATATGTTTATCAGAATGAAATTTTCCCGAAGGATGACCAGTGACTTAGAAGTGGATTAAATTGCCTGCCACAAGAAGGTTATTTTCTTTACTTGAGAAATATTTCTGCAATTTTGGCTTTTTATTTATTTATTTACACTTTTTATTTATTTATTTATTTCTGCATGTTCCTTTGAATGCTTTCCAAAGCTGTTACTGAGAGTTGCATGCTCCACTGAGGCACAAATGTATCTATAGGCAGTTTGATCACAGAGCTATTTAGAGAAAGAGAACTATTTTAAAACCTGTTCGTTCAGTGCTTGGATGCCCTTTTTAGGTAGTCTAATGTTACTATCCTCCACATGAGGTCTACAGCCAGAATCTTCTATTGTAAAATTTGTTTAAAGCTGGAAAAAGGGAATTCCTCTTTTGCTGAAGAAATAACTTTCCTGATACTCTACTCCTCTCCCCAGAAACTGTTATCACACAACAGGCACTGTATGACCTGTTGAAAAGAATTCTTGTTTAATGGAGAAAAGATTAAGGCCAAAGTGAATGAAAATCATCAGACATTTTTGGAGATAAAAGTCAAGAGTTCTGCAGTTACGAAGAATTATTTTTTTTTAGCTCTGGTGCCTATATTTTGCCCAAGTCACATGTTATTATTTAATCTGTAAGCCAGTGATAATAGTACTGCTAAACTCACAGAGGCATTATGTGATAAAATTATTAAGCATTATGAAAAGCTCAAATGTAATGAAGAACCATAAATGCCATATCTAAGGCATTTGGGTGAATTGCTGGAGTTTTGCATTTTCATTTTATTAATAGGGTATTTTATATTTCCTCCAGAATTTTAGGCTTATCAATTAAATTAATCAGGGCCTGTTATTTCTGTTCAAAAAAAAAAAAAAAAAAAAAAAAGGGAATTATTGTTCCCTGTTCAGGATATATGACTTGAAAATTGCATTGATATCCTTGAATGGGAAATAGCATTAATACATAAACTACTTGTTTAACTATCTTTTCAAAGTAAATATATGTTTATTTGATGTTCCAGAGTACTGCTGTATGAATGTGCACTGGATCTGTGTGCTACAGGATGTTGAAAATGAACCAAAATACCTAACAAAGATAAAAGGTTCCCTGCAGATGCAGAGACATGCAAACCTAGGGAAAAAAAAAAAAAAAAAAAAAGAGAGTGAGTTTGGAGTATTGTTAGGGTAAAGTTCTGATCTAAATAAGGATTTGATTTAAATCCACCCATTTCACTTCCTAGACAATTTCCTGCCCTGTCTTTTTTTTTTTTTTTTTTTTTAATAAACATATCTTTTTGAAAGAACAATTGCAGAACACCGTGGAAAATGACAGGAAAAATATAAGTTCTTCATAATCCACAATATTTACAAAAAAGAGGGGGAGGGGGGAAAGAAAAATCTCATTATAAACAAGTACGCAAAACACCATGGGTGGAAATTAAATATAAAGAGAGTAATTCCCCAGCATTTTAAATATTTTATAAAGAAATAAAATTTGTATTCTGTCATGTAAAGCTATATCATTGGAGCAAAACTACACACCACATGAAAGTTTATTAAAAAAATCATATCAGAAAACTATGATTATTTGTAACAGCATGCAATAAATCAAGTTATAATCTAGGAAAAGCTTCCACTAACAATAAAAGTCTTCTTTCTTAGAATAAAACAATAAAACATTCTCACATTATCATCATCATCATAATAATATCATAATCATCATAAATCAATCACATTATCATCATCATCATCATCATTATCATAATAAAGGAAAATAACCTTAGTTTTTCAGGAAAGAAAAATAAAGGAAAAAAAAAAAAAGAAAAAAAGGAACAGGAACAGGAACAGGAAAAGGAAAAGGAAAAGGAAAAGGAAAAGGAAAAGGAAAAGGAAAAGGAAAAGGAAAAGGAAAAGGAAAAGGAAACGAGAGAGAAGAGAAGGAAAAGAGAAGAGAAAAAGAGGAGAGGAGAGGAGAGGAGAGGAGAGGAGAGGAGAGGAGAGGAGAGGAGAGGAGAGGAGAGGAGAGGAGAGGAGAGGAGAGGAGAGGAGAGGAGAGGAGAGGAGAGGAGAGGAGAGGAGAGGAGAGGAGAGGAGAGGAGAGGAGAGGAGAGGAGAGGAGAGGAGAGGAGAGGAGAGGAGAGAAAAAAGAAAAAAGAAAAGCTTGAACGTACATGTATGGCAAGGAAACCTCAGGATCACATAATTTTCTTTCTGCAAAAGAATTTTGCTCATGGAGCCTGGATCATAACAAATAATTTCCTGGAGCTTCTGTGCATTACAAGTGTGCAGTGAGCAGTTCATTAAATGACACTCCTTCTTCAAAGATATTGAGTGATTTGCCTATTTGCTTATTTTTTTACATTACTACTTGGGATCAAGTTACAGATCTGGATAGAGTTGACTTCTATTGCTCACGAGAGGGAACAACAAATGAACCTTAAACCTTACACTGGGTCACTCAGACTAAGATAAGTACTGGGAGTGCTGGTTAATGCAGACTGATCTTTTGTGCCCTTGATGCAAACTCTGTGTCTCACTACCAAAACTACTTTGATGTACGTGAGGATTTAGGTGTTTGTGTTTAAATCTCTGTGTTTGTCATTGTTGCAATGTATATCACTTAATATTTTTTCAATAAATCTATCTTTGAATTTGAAGTGTTCTATCACTGTAATTACCTCTGTGTTTGTATAGAACTGAGCAAGGCTAGAGCCCAATTCTCAGAAAGATGTAGCAGTTAATAAAATATAAATAATAAATGTATATCAGAAAGATCATAGTGCTAAGTTCAAACCAAAAAAGGGCTCCTCTTTCCTATAAATAGTTTTCCATTTCCTGTTTGTTCAGAGGAGATACTAAGCTTATATGTTAGTCTGGCTGAAGGATTCAAACTGATTTAGAAGAGATTTGCTTTAAAGCAAGCAGACAGTGTCTATATTATGAGTTCTGTATTTTTTTCCAGCTCCTATCCTGCACAGCACATACTCATCAATCATATTGGGAAGCTGACTTATATTCTCCACACTTCACCACTAACTGGATTACAGAGCTGAAAATCTTACTCAAAGTTTAAAATGTGATAAAAGTAATCAAATTGTTCTAGTCAAATTCTAACTGTGGTGAATAGATAGCACTAATTACCTTTTCTTATTATGCTACAAATGTAGTTTACTCCATCTTTATTCATGAAGTAGTATCATACAGCCCACCAAGGGGACTGCAGCAATATGTAATATTGGCATATTTGTTTTCTTGTTCTTATTTTTTCTCTTCATCAGTATTCTGAAGGTGTGGTTTTAGACTGCAATGTATTGCTATGCGGGGCTTTCTCATGTCTTGGTGTAATTACTGCACCCTGCAGATTTCTGAAGTTGAACTTACAGAAATGAACTCCAGTAATAAAAATGAGTGCTAACTTACTGGGGGTGATTAGTTCTCTATTTTTTCCTTTAACTACCATTTTTAGAGATGTGTAAGTGTACTCTAGCAACAGTCATAACATGGATGCAATTGATCTGAATTTGGGTTAAGGCTGTTGCAGTCAGTGCGAAACAATGGTAAACATAACACAGTTAAGTTTGTTTTACATAGGTGTTATCAAGCTTTTAGCAATAAAATCCACTAGTCCGCAGTTTTCACTGGCTCAGACGTGATTTTGTGAAGAAATCTCTCAAGGTTTTGTTGTTGTTGTTGTTGTTTGTTTGTTTTTCGACTTAGTCTATGGCTGAAATGTTAAACATTTTTGGACTACAAAACACATAAGGAAACAAACAAACAAACAAAGAACTTTTTGTTTATTTCCTTCCTTCTTCCTTTTGGAAAACCTAAATGAGCTTCCAGATAACAATGTCTCAGAAAAATGGTGGTCTTTCTACAACGAAAGTATTTATTAAAGAAATCTGACAAAAGATGAGGCTTCTATACAGTTTCAGTATAAGCTTTGTTTCCAGACATCTGATCTTCATGCAGCATTCAGAGTGCCTATATTTTGAAAGTAATATTGCAATTGCTCTTCTAAGATATTTAGGGAGAAAATGGGAGAGAACAACAAGCAAGATTGTCTCACCTCTGCTCTTTGCAAAAAGTAGACAGAATTCTTGTTTATTCATCCATAAGTGTGTTGCTGTCACAGTTAGGACAATCCCTCAGATAAAAATGTTAGGAAACACAACTTTGTGTAAAAGAGGTTTCTTCTAAGCATGCTGTCCTTACAATTTCAGTACTACTGAGGCACAAAGGATAAATGATTCAGAGAATTTTCGCTATCACATTTCTCTCATGCTCATAAGGAAAGGTGACAGATTTACCAGGGACATCTGGGCTTGATTTTCATGTAATAGGTGACTACTCAGAAGAGGATAATGATTCCCAACCCTTCTTCTTTTATCTTTAAAAACGCAAGCTACTATTTCCAGTATTGTATGTATAAATCCAGAAATTCCTATATTGGAGGCTTCCATTGGCTGCCATCAGGTAATTTCAAGGTGACTATTCATCTTGTGTTTAACATGACTGTAATTTGTTCTTGCTCTGCCTAACAAACAAGGGAAAAAGAAACACATTCAGCTTTCAATGAAGTTACACCTTTACATGTAAGCAAATGAGTCAGGAAACACGTCTTTAAAAGTAACGAAACTAACCTCAACATTCAAAAAGAAAAGCAAAAGCTTGAGTAATACTACATGATTTGTGCCAGTTTCTGAGTGATATCATCCAAGCTGTTCCTTTTATGTTGGCAAACATTCTAAGAAAATGCCATTCAATTAATAAAATATACGTGAAAGTCTATACTGTTCAGAATCCCAATTTTGTTTGTTTGTTTATTTATTTGTTACATATGGACTTTAGGTCCAGTCATTACCATAGCAGGGACAAAGCACAGATCTTGCCAATTTATCTGGAAATTTCTCTTAAGACTTGGTTGCTTACATGTGGAAAAGTCCAGATATTAGCAGACTTTGCTGCAGTACTTGTGTGTTTTCAAGTTCTCAGACCCTGGTGACAAAACTAACAATGAGAGAAAGAGAAAGAAAAAGAAAAAAAGTGGGGTGGGGAGTGGAGAGGTTCCTATCAACCTGGAGAAGATGTGGGTGAGATTTTTAGGGAAAATTGGTGATAGAAAACACTTTCAGAAATTCTGAGGTCTCAGTTCCTTCTGATAATAACTTCTAGCTGAAGACAACTGACTAAGACAGTTGGAGTGACTGAGAAGTACTTTTGCATTCTCTCAAGGAACTCTGAGTATTGCAAACTTGAGCTACCTTGGCTGATAATTGCTCCACAGTAACAAAAACAACGACAACAAATAATAATAAGAATAATAATAAAAGAAAAAGGTATACAAATAAAAGTAAGAATAATAATAAAAGAAAAAAAAAAAGTATTTGACATTTCTTTAAGAACTTTTTTTACAAACTGGGAAAGGTGCCATCCTAGATCTGTTGATGGAGAACAGAGAGGGTCTTGTGGAAAACGTGGCAATTGGCGGCTGTCTCGGTCATAGTGAACATGAAGTGGTTGAGTTTAGAATTTATGGCGACGGAAGGAAAACTGCCACCAAAACTTCAGCACTGAATATGGGGAAAACAGACTTCAGGTTGCTCAGGGAACTAGTCAGAAAGGTCCCCTGGGAAACTGCTTTTGAAGGCATTGGCATCCATCAGTGCTGGTCAATCTTTAAGCACTGTCTCCTAAAAGCACAAGATCAGGCAGTTCCAAAATATCAGAAGTCAGGGAGGTGGGGCAGAAGGCAAATTTGCCAATGACACCAAACTTGGAGGAGTTGTGGACTTGGATGAGGGTGGAAAGGCCTTGCAGAGAGATCTGGACAGATTGGAGAGCTGGGCAATCACCAACAACATGAAGTTTAATAAAAGCAAGTGCCGGATCCTGCAACTGGGGAGGGGCAACACTGGCTATACGTACAGACTAGGTGACGAGATGCTGGGGAGCAGCTCTGCAGAGAGGGATTTGGGGGTTGTGGTTGACAGCAAGTTGAACATGAGCCAGCAGTGCGCCCTGGCAGCCAGGAGGGCCAACCATATCCTGGGATGCATCAGGCACGGCATTGCTAGTCAGTCGAGGGAGGTGATTGTCCTGCTCTACTCTGCGCTGGTGTGGCCTCACCTCAAGTACTGTGTGCAGTTCTGGGCACCAGAGTACAAAAAGACATTAAACTATTGGAGAGTGTCCAGAGGAGGGCGACAAAGTTGGTGAAGGGCCTAGAGGGGAAGAGTGTATGAGGAGAGGCTGAGGTCACTGGGCGGGTTCAGCCTGGAAAAGAGGAGGCTGAGGGAGGATCTCTTTGCAGTCTAAAACTTCCTCGCGAGGGGGAGTGGAGAGGCAGGTGACCTTTTCTCTGTAAACACCAGTCATAGGACCTGTGGAACGGTATTAAGCTGAGGCAGGGGAAGTTTAGGCTGGACATCAGGAAGAGGTTCTTCACTGAGAGGAGGGTGGTTGCACACTGGAACAGGCTCCGTAGTGAAGTAGTCACTGCACCAAGCCTGTCTGAATTTAAGAAGTGATTGGACTGTGCATTTAGTCATGTGGTCTATACTTTTGGGCAGACCTGTGCGGTGCCAGGAGTTGGACCTGATGATCCTTATGGGTCCCTTCCAACTCAGATTATTCTATGATTCTATGAAACTCATTGTAGAATCTGCTTCAGACACTGCTGAAATGCAAAACAGTACATTTGAAATTTCCATAATAGCTGAAAATGAGCTAGAGTAATCCTATGCAATCATCCTCTTGGTTTCCAATAATAATTCTCTTCCACATATTTTTCATGGGTTATACACTAGCTGTATGAGGCAGAATATCTAGGTTTTGTTGGTCTGATACAATGCAACACAGAACAAGCAGAATAATCACTGTATAAGGGAAAATCTACCAATTATTAATACTGATGTATTGGTTGGAAAGAGGAACATATGTCTGACAGTGATAGAAACATTTCATCAAGGAAGGGAGGCAGTGCCCTTGAATAAAAGACTTTGCAATGACATGATGAATGGACATTCAAGTTGGACAGGAATGGCAAAGATAGCTTTAACTGACATCAAAGTTACTGTTGTACATGCAGAAGTAGTTTCTAGTTGCTTAAAAAATCTTTACAATTTAGGCCTGCATAAAAATAGAGTATTATTTAAAATAATTTTAGTATATCTTCTCAGCATAAAGAGCTTCTTGAAATTGCTGTTATTGCTAATGTCTGAGAAAATATAAAAAATGACAGAGAAGGAGCCACAAAAACAACAAATGTTGTTTCTGCAGTGTTAGCTATAGGACTTCAAAGATATTGTCTGACAGTGCAAAACTTCTAAGTCTGAGTAATCATTAATTATATGGATCCTCAGTTGAAAAAACCAACCAACCAAACAAACAAAAACAACAACACAACTACAACCAAAAACAACAAAACCTAACAAACCCAATTTTTTTTTTTTTTAGACATTGCCTAAAATATGTTTGTTTTTCTTGGGGAAATGATTTAAGATCTAGTTAAAATGTCGTATTCTTTTCTGTGGCTTGCTGCCTCCTCTATCAACAAATCTAACAGTTATTGACTGCTATGCAACAGTAGTAGTCTGCTGAATCTTTACCTTTAAGACAAGAACAAATCTGCTTTAAGATTATACGTATTTATATGCAATATTAAAATGTATACTACAATAAAATCTTTTGTAATGTGGTAATGTATCATCCTTTGAATCTGATGGTATGAATCTTCACTTTTGGGAAGTATCCCTGAATCTACAAACCATCAGGGAAAAAGGAATATTATCTATATTTTAGCTAATTTTTCAGCTCATATGTTAGATAATATAAAACAGTAAATAATAAAATAAAATAAAATAAAATAAAATAAAATAAAATAAAATAAAATAAAATAAAATAAAATAAAATAAAATAAAATAAAATAAAGCCACTCAATCTTGAAGTTTTGGTAATGAAATGTTTCTATCATTTTTCTTATCCCCATAAGAACTTCGGTATTAAAGGATGTATTTCATTTTCTGAAATAAAATATGTCATGATACTGAGGATGACTGGATGTTTACCTTTACATTTCAGAGCTTGAAAGAACTTGAAGTATTTTTGATTCTTTAAAAGTGTTTTTCTTTGTTAGTTATTTTGTTTTGGGGAAGCTGTCTTAAAATCAGAAATACCTGGTCTTGTATTTGCTGAATTTTAGAACATAATGCATTTGTTTAAAGAGAAATTGCAACAAAGAATGGATATTATTAGTTGATCAGAAATGAAAGCTCATCTGAAAGAACACCAGGACAGAAAAAATGGACAGAGTTGTCACTCAATAGATTCCACTTTTTTTTTTTTTTTGGTAAACAACAGATTGTAAACAAGATTCCACTTTTTATTTTTATTTTTATTTTATTTTTTATTTTTATTTTTATTTTTAATTCTTCTTTGAGGATATCTGTCTGTTTTGTGCCTCTTTCCATAAAAATCTTTTTTTTTTTTTTTTTTTTTAATTTATTTAATATCATTAGTGACTAAAAAATATAACATGCATGTCAAAATTGGAATTTCACAGTTGACTTGAGCTTTTCGGAAGTCTGTGTTCACAGCTTTAATTCAGGTTGCTTCTCCCATTATATATATATATATATATATATATATATATATATATATATATATTTATATAGTGTTGTTTTGTTTTGTTTTATTTTGTTTTCCTCTCAGCTGTGGCTGTCTTACATTTTCTTGTATATCCTCTCTCCTGTGTGAAGTATTTGTGGCCCTGCTTGAACTACTGGCCTAAAGGGCTGAGCCTTTTTTGCCTTTGTTCTGTATAACATGTTTATATGAAGACCTTTTCAAACCAGAACTGAAACAGAATGATTTTGAGGGACATTGCTCACTTAAAAAATATCTCTTCACAGTAGATAAATCTTTTATATGATCCCTCCAGGCAGAGCAAACCATGGTAGGGAGGTTCAGTTCATGTGACCCTTTGGGACTTTGAGCCTTTAAAAAGAAATGTTGTGACTTCACCAATGGCAACATTTGTCAGGTCATTTTGGATTTATTTCCTAAGGTGAATCAGAGAATGCAGTAAAGAATATCCTCCAGAGCTGAAGTAAGCCTGCAGGAAAACCTAGCATGCGTTTCTTTATATGTGACAGTACTTGACAGACCTTGTTACCTACAAGGTGCCTCTTCCCTTGTCTCTTTTGTTCTGCTGTATATTTGAACCAATATGTAAAAAAAATGTCCAACAGTTACAATACAAATGAGATCTCCACTTTTCGGATGCTTGCAGACACCCTTCTTGTTTTGCCCTTCTGCTCAACTTGCAAAGACCTCTCAATAATTTTCTTACCTCTATTGGCGAGGGTAAAGCATTTCCTACCTACTGTTGCTTCTATTATCCTCAAAGAAGTTGAAGATCACCATTTGATCTTTAGGTCCAGTATGCAACATAATTTTTGTCATCTTTTTATAACTTTCACTAGTCATTAAGTAGATGACCTAAAGGCTGAGATATGTAAATTAGCTAATTATCTGAGTGCTGACATAAGATTTAGTATTAACTCTTTTCTTCTCTCACTTCTGTGGAAATTGCCAGACAGTGCTAGCTTCAGACCTTCAGCATCTTCAGTTCAGTCATATTTCTGTGAGCATATACAGTATAGATCCTGTATGTCCTGTTCAGTTTTCTCATCTAGATCTAAAGGGCTGCCATTGATACGGCAGTACATTATTTAATGCTGTCTAGTGGTACTTCTAACACTTATTATGGTGGTACTTAACTGTGCTATACAGAGACCTTAGCATTCATAATGCACAGGGCTTTTCAGAGGATGCAAACACTACATAGCAGCCTGTGCCATCATTGCCAGTTACTACACTGACTGCAACAGAGCAGCTAGAGTAGCCTGTTTGTGCCTAGGTATGTGCCTGTAAATTTCTCAACCAGAAACTCACTGTTTTGTCTCCATACTCCTGAAGCTTCTTACCTCATGCTTTTCCAGGATGGTGTCTCCTCATCTTCCAACTAGACCTATCTGCTTTCCTGTGAAGTGTGGACAATGTGTTATAGCTTCTGGCAGGTGCTTGCAACCTCACCACTCTTGCTTGCCCCCATGGTTTATCCTGAATAGAAGAGCAAGTTTGCCACAAGTTTCAAATGATGCACATGCTCTCTTCAGGAGATTCTGACACTAAAAATGAGTAGGCAAATGATTGTTTATTATTATTATTATTATTATTATTATTATTATTATTATTATTATTATTATTATTATTATTATTATTATTATTATTATTATTATTATTATTATTATTATTATTATTATAAGATATGAATTAAAGTTTAAACAGGGCCAAAAGAAGAGATCCTGAAAAGATGTCATTTGCAATTTAAATAATCTATCAATGAATTAAAAACATGAAAATGATAGTAAGGTGTGGATTTCAACAGCTGAAGTTGAGAAAAGGATTACAGTTCTGTAGTGATATGTTTAAGGGTGTAATGAAACACTGGTTGACTTCAGCTGATGAATAGTTGCTAGAAGAAATAATAGGTTAACTTTTAAAATGTCAGTTTATTAGGTATGAAATCTTCTCTGATAATAAAAATAATATTTTTAAACTCTTTTTTCAGACTTACAAGTAAATTATTAATGAACTATAAATTTGTCAAGTAATTAAATATTTTTTCTAAATAATTTCTGAAAGGAAATTATTTATTTCCTTTTTATTACCTTTTTCACTATAAGACCTGACCTGTTTTTCACATTGCTCTAAAATAATATTAACATCTGTAGTTTGTAGATTATTACTGTAACAGTACTATTTAATTTGCAAATACTTGTCTAATTTGTATTTTTTCCTTTAATGTCTGTAGTGTCTCCTATGCAACATTCTTTCAGCTTCTCTTATAGCTTCTTTATATAGAAATCTAATCATAGACTGACAGCCTAATTGCCAAGTAAATTGATGATCTACATTTTACAACTTTATTAGCTTTTTAATCTCACTAGTAAATTTAGACTTTTTCAGTAAATTTAACCTAGTCAACATCATCCTTCCAGAGCATAATTACTATATGCTAGATAAAAATAAATACATATAAATATATAAATATAAATGCCTAGATAGTAAACAACTAAACTGCTCTATATGGGCAGATGAGTAAGTGCAGCTATGAAAACACAAGGCCTTCACATAACAAAGCCAGAAATAAAGACTACTGTTTCAAGATCAGGACTTCAGAGTAACATGGCAAAATGATATTTCACCTTCATACTTTCTATAAGTGAAGTTTTCACAATAATAAAGAAAAAATGAAGTATAAACTGAATGTAAGTGGTAATGTGCTATTTTCTTACATCTGTAGATTAATGAAAACTAGATTTAATGAATCATCCTATTCATTTCAGATGTTCAGTCTGTTCATGTAAAAAGTCACATAAATGGTAACTTAGAACAGATTTGTATGTATATTTGAGGAATCATAGAATGGTTTGGGTTGGAGACTTAAAGACTTTGAGACTTAAAGACTTAGTTCCAAACCTCTACTATGGGCAGATATAGACTAGATCAGGTTGCCCAAAGCCCCACCCTACCTGACTTGAATACTTCCACAGTGGGGCAGCCACAACTTCTGGCAGCCTGATCTGGTGTCTCGCCATCCTCATAGTAAAGAAGTTGTTCTTAATATATAACCTAAATCCACTCTTTTTATCTGTTATCCCTTGTTAAGATTGGTATTCCTTGTCCTATCCCCGCACTCTCTGATAAAATGTCCCTCCCCATCTTTTCTGTAGGTCCCCTTTAAATACTGGAAGGCTGCTTTGAGGTCTCCCAGGAGCCATGTCTTTAGGATAAACAACCCCAACTTTTTCAGCTTGTCCTCACAGGAGAGGTGCCATAGTAAGTTTTTTTTTTCATAAAATGAAAATAGATCGTAATTTCCAGAACAAGTGAATTCTAAACAGAGTGTCAATATACATGAACTCCAGAAACCATGCAAAAAAGTTAGGAGGAACTGTCAAACTACTCTCATAGGTAGACCCCAAAGTACATGTATACCTCAGTGATGCACTTGACTAATCCTTTTGTTTCAGGTTGCAATACCATTAGAAAAGATCATAGGCATGCGGGCATGTATAGCAATAAATCAAAAGGATCAAAATATTTTCAAAGAGGAATTCCAAAATAAATCAAATATGATAGTGCTGGACAATTAGCTGTAACTTTTAGGTAAGCATTTTAGTTATCCTTGGTACCTGGCTAATGGGAAGTTATAATCCTTAAAGAGAGATCCAAGGGAACTCACAGAAGTCCAAAGTACTTCATGCTTTCATGTTGAGTAAATCTTTAGAAATGCTAGTAAATATTCATATTAATAAATATATGGTTAAATGTAATGTATTAGTGAACAATAATTGTGTTTTTTGTGTATGGGAGACATTTCACATTCATTTACTGTTTAAAAAAATCACTTGAACACATAGACAAATTTACTATGGTTGGTACAGTATGCAAGATGTTCCAAAAATCCATTGCGAGTCCCTTATCAAGGCTGTAAAATAAACTAAACTGCAGTGAGATTACAGGGATGAAATTTTCCTGAATTAACTACTACTTGAAAGAGGAAAAATAAAAGACTGATGTTAATAAAAATCACAGTCAGAGAATTGTGAAGTCCCTAGTGTTCTACATCTTGTCTACTCTGTGCATTTCCACCATAAAGTTACTGTAAAGGGTAACTTTATTATTAAAAAGAAAAAAAAACAAAAAAAAAACAAACAAACAAACAAAAAAAAAAAAACAGGCTTATAGAATGAGAGATTTTGCAAAAAAGTTTATTCGAATTTGGAAAATTGATGACTAAGGACAGTATAACTGAAATATATAAAGTCATGAATGGCAGGGAGAAAGTGATTTACAAGCTGTTATTCACTATAAACTAGAGAGCACCCTGGTAAATTATAAGCCAGAAGTGTAAATTGCCTTTCATATAATACATAATTAAATTGTGTAACTCATTGCTGCAGGATGTCTTGGATACCAAAATATAAATCAGTTCAAAAAGCAATTAGCTGAACTAATGGAAGAAAATCCCATTAAGGGCTATTAAATACAAAGATGTGGGCACAACCTTAAAACCTCATATTTCCAAAAGGAGTCTTCACCATGAGAAATGTATTAGCATGTTATTTCTTTCCCTATACTCTGAAAAAAATTAGTCCAGATCAGTGTAGGAGATGAGATTCTGGGCACTACAGAACTTCTTTCTGACCTAGCATGGATATTCTTGTCATAATTCATCCTGATTACCCCTAAGGAGTATTAAGTGCTGTGAATGCAAAACCAGGTAAATGCAAAGAAGTCCCATCAGAAGACCAGAAGATACCTGTAATCATTACATGGGAAAAATAATAGAAAAACTTGTCAGGCAGTACAAGGAAAAGATATGTTATCCTCATCTATGTCCTTTCCCTGTGCAAAATATATATATAATTAGCCTGAACCTTAGACTGAATTTCAAATTCTATAACATTCAATTAAATTTTGCAATAAAGTTTAGGCACAATTAAATAAATTAGTCATCATACTCTTTATTATTATTCTTATTTATTTATTTATTTATTTTATGGTGGCACATTTCTACACTTCTCATTCCACCTGGGAAATCAAACATTATGGAAATATTCCAAGGAAGGTTATCACCCAATTTCTTCTGTGATGTTTCTCTACCCAGATGTGACATCTGGCCAAGTACAGTGATTCTAATTAGGAGCAAATATATATTTCCTTTCCTTCTAGGTAGGAGTGTGTTTGTGTGTGTGTGTGAAGCCCTTTCTTTTTCTATGTTATTATATTTCCATTTAAAAGAAATGTCTTTGAATAATGTCCTTGTAATCAGTTGCTTTTAAGGGCTACAGCTAACACTGAGAAAGTGAAGCTTTGGAGTAGTTTTCTCGTTATGTTTGCTTTTCCTTTTCAACATTGTGCAGAAAGAAACCCTTCTTTTTCAGTCATTTCTTTAATGACCTTTGTCACTCAGTGTTTGAACTGAGCTGAAGACTTTCTGTGAGGGTTTCTGCCATTCTTGCACAGAAGTCTCTGATGTAAACACTAAGGAGAAGCTTTAATTGATATGCTTAAAATAATTAGAAAGCAACAGAGCTCAGCAGGGCTGTTTAGGACTAAAGGGTAACAAGGAACCAAATCCCCAGACAATGAAGTGATCATTAGGAAAACTCAGAGATAAAACATGACATTTTGGAGAGCTGGGATATGTGATTCAAAGTATTCTCAAGAAAAATAGAAAAATATATATAGAGAAAAAAAGGCTTTCAGAAATGGTGCTGTGGAAATGGAGCAGGATTTTTGTCTCTGTAAGTGTATGGGTTTTCTGTTTCTTCTATTTAAAGTATAATATTTTAATATTCCTTATGGCTGTGACAGTCTTTATATAGTTAACTTGAGGCACTCTTGTCAAATTCTTCCATGCAATTGTTAGAGAGCAATACCTTTTCTTTTTTTTTTTTTCAAATTTATATTCCCCCTTACTTTTTTTTTTTTTTTTTTTTTTTTTTTTAATGCAGACATATATTTCTATTTATTCACCATAACTAAACGACAGTAATTTATTCAACTGATAACATCAAAGTGGTAGGGGCGAGTTTTTTAACTCATTTGAATGGGTGATAACTCATTTAGTGTAAAGACCAGATGGAAGTTGCCAACGAGTTGATCATCTTCCTTACAACATGAATATTCTCCACTTTATGTCACTCACCTTCTGAAAGAGGATCAGAATTTCTCTTCCTTCTACATTCCAAACTATAACTGTTTTCTGCTGCAGAGTTTAGACTAAATAGCATTCAATTTGCAAAGGTATGCTTCCTAAGATTTTTATTTTTCTTACAGATAAAAGGACTGTATGTACTCACGTCAACTGAGATCAGATGGACTGAACCCCATGACTCTATCAGTGCATGGATGTGGAGGACAATGCTGTTTGTATTTCACAGTTGAGGAGGGTGAGATGCTTCCAGCACCTTATCAT
Source organism: Anas platyrhynchos (assembly GCF_047663525.1). NCBI lineage: Eukaryota > Metazoa > Chordata > Aves > Anseriformes > Anatidae > Anas > Anas platyrhynchos. The sequence goes on along the minus strand of NC_092588.1, from coordinate 59,918,279 downwards.
CAGCTGTGGAACCGAGCCAGAACTGAAACAGAATGTGTAGGTAAGTATGTAAGGGGTGGGAAAGCTGGGATGGAGAAAAAGGAGTGGTTGTTTGATTTCCACATAATGATACTTGCTTAACTGATGCTGGAGCTCATATTTCTGTAACAAATAATGATGATGTATCTTTCTCAGTAGAGTTCTTTGCTGAGTGAAAGGTAGAATAGGCATTTTCTTCTCTCTCTTTATCTCTCTCTCTCATTTTTTTTTTCTTTCTGTTTTTCTAAAACTCTCTAAAAACCTTGTATTGCAAAAACTGGTGAAATAGGGCTAAATATGATTTTTTGCTAGTATTAATTGATATTATTTTGTTCCTCTACAGGGAAAGGAACAAAAGAAAGCTTATTTTATAATAACGTGAATATCATCTGAATAAATTTATGATAAGAAAAATAGACCTTTATAATTTATTTATTTATAAAATACAATGTTTTAAAATTGTTTAATTACCATTATTACTTATGTGGGCCCAATATTCATAAGAAGAAAGAAAAGACATAAAATTTTGGAAGCTGAAAATAGTAAAACTCATGTTTTTGAAATACATACAAAAACAGACTATGAGTGGAGTGTGTGGGTGAGGAAGTAGGGAACTCTAGAAATATTTAGATCTTAAAGCAAGACCATATAAAGCTGCAGCTGAAAATACAAAGTGGGAAAAACAAAAACAAAAAAACAAACAAACAAAAAAAAAAGCCTTTCTGGAAAGAAAAATGTTGCTCCTATAATTTATTTGAAAAAATAAAATACAAATGTCCTAATGAAATATGGGAGTTCATGCTGGATTGGAAACACTTTTCTTCATTTTAAGAGAGTAATTGAGAAAATAATTGTAGAGCAGAATCTCAACCAGTGAGATACAAAACACCTTCCATCATTTATCAGCAGTCCTGGCTATTGGGGGAGGTCCCAGTCAACTGGCAGCTAGCAAACAAGAAGCCCATCTATAAGAAGGGCTGGAAGGTTGACCCGGGAAACTATGGGCCTGTTAGTTTGACCTCAGTAGCAGGGAAGCTCATGGAGCAGATTATCTTGAACATTATGACACAGCACTTGCAGGGCAACCAGGTGATCAAACCGAGTCAGCATGGGTTTATGAAAGGCAGGTCCTGCTTGACGAACCTGATCTCCTTCTATGACAAAGTGACACACTTAGTGGATGAGGGAAAGGCTGTGGATGTGGTCTACCTTGACTTCAGTAAGGCTTTTGACACCGTTTCCCACAGGATTCTCCACAAGAAAGTGGCTGCTCTTGGCTTGGACTGGCGCACGCTTTGTTGGGTTAGAAACTGGCTGGATAGCCGTGCCCAAAGAGTCATGGTGAATGGAGTTAAATCCAGTTAAATCTGGATGAGAGGATTGAGTGCACCCTCAGTAAGTTTGCAGACGACACCAAATTAGGTGTGTGTGTGTCTATCTGCTCGAGGGTAGGAAGGCTCTGCAGAAGGATCTGGATAGGCTGGACCGATGGGCTGAGCCCAACTGGATGAAGTTCAACAAGGCCCAGTGCCAGGTCCTGCACCTGGGGCACAACAACCCCAAGCAGTGCTACAGGCTGAGAGATGAGTGGTTAGAAAGCTGCCAGGCAGAGAAGGACCTGGGAGTATTGGTTGAAAGTCAGCTGAATATGAGCCAGCAGTGTGCTCAGGTGGGCAAGAAGGCCAAAAGCATAATAAGCAGTGTGGCCAGCAGGACTAGGGAAGTGATTGTCCCCCTGTACTTGGCTCTGGTGAGGCTGCACCTCAACCTCTGAACCTGTACTGTGTTCAGTTTTGAGGCCCTCGCTACAAGGAGGACAAGGTGGTTGAGTGAGTCCAGAGAAGGGCAGTGAAGCTGGTGAGGGGTCTGGAGAACAAGTCTTAAGAGGAGCGACTGAGGGAGCTGGGGTTGTTCAGCCTGGAGAAGAGGAGGCTCAGGGGTGACCTTACCACTTTCTATAGGTAAATTGAAGCCTGTAGCAAGGTGGAGATTGATCTATTCTCCCATGTGCCTGGTGACAGGACGAGGGGAGAATGGGCTAAAGTTGCACCAGGGGAGTTTTAGGTTGGATCTTAGGAAGAACTTCTTTATGGAAAGGGTTGTTAGGCATTGGAATGGAAGGGAAGTGGTTGAGTCACCATCCCTGGAGGTCTTTAAAAGACATTTAGATTTAGAGCTTAACTTGTTAGTGTTAGGTCAGAGGTTGGACTCGGTGATCTTAGGGGTCTCTTCCAACCTAGATGATTCTGTGATTCTGTCAACAAATGATGTCAAATAAAGGAAACCTCTTTTTACAAAAAAGTTAGCAGATTGTAGTTAAAGGAGGCAGTAGTTGTCCTATGGTCTTGTTATGAAGTCTAAACATTTTCTTACATGATAGCTTTCTAAATAAGCATAAAAAATCTACTGCGTATGTGTATGAGGAGCACAATTCTGCATGAATATTCACATTTATCTCTAGTTTGCAGATAGAAGGGAAGGAGGTAGTGATCAGAAGTATCAGTCCTATCTTCAGTTCTGATCAGTGTTTTCATTGTCAGCCAGGCTGATGGAGTGAAAAATCTGATTAATAAAATGGTAGGATAAATTGGAAGGATGGTGGGAGGACAGAATAGGTATTCACAAATGTCTGAACATATTGGAGGAATTCATCTTAAAAAGTAGGATGAAACCTGATAGCATGAATACTTATGCAGAAATAATGAGGTGTACAGATACAGACTTGTAAGGAACTGGTCATTATGTAGAAAGGATTAAGGGATCATGGTGAACATAATCAAGAGTGTCATATAACTGCAAAACACAAAGGCAATTCTGCAAGAGCGATGAAGTAATCCTCCTTTCTTCCATTCCCATAAGACTTCAGAGCAATAATATATCCAGGTTTTGGCACTGCACTTTTAGAAAAATATGCTTCAGCAGGATTTAGTCCAGAATAATACAGTGAAAACAATAAGTAGTAAAAGAAATGTCCTGTTAAGAAATGCTTACCATCCTAGGTGAAAAAGGGAAGTCCTAGGGTAAGGGGAGAAGAGGAAAAAGTCCTCAAGAACTTCTAATGTGTTACTACAAAAAAGTAAGAGAATTTATCAATATTCCATGCCCACAATTCTATAGGAATAGTGAATTTCTGGAATACAGAAGTGGGAAGGTATATGCAGTAGGGAATATACTTACGGCAGGGTAGAAAAAAATGTTTAAGGAATAATGCAGATAAAACAGATTCAGCTTTTGAACATGGATATGAATTTTACAAGGTCGCCTTCAAACCTGTATTTCTGTAACCCTATTATTTAAGCTGATGATTTTTGCTAGATAATTGCACTTATTCTATAGGTAGTTTCTGGGATGCAGTATATGCATGTTTTGAGGGAGTACATGGGAGGATGGGTTGTTTATATGAAAACAGAATTAGAGGATGGAGTTTGAATAGTCCAATGAAAAATACTGGCTGTCAGAGAGCAAGCAGCAGCAAAGGTTTCATGTACATTGAAATATATGGTCTCACCACACTGTTTTAGGAGGTCTTTGAAAAGAATACAAAGGAAAAACAAAAAGTTAATATGTAAAATTAATATATTAACATCTGTGGGCTATATTGAGAGAGACAGAAGTTACACAATTCTTTCCGGAATTGTCCTCTGAATTTCAGCATATCAGTCAATTTGTCTTAGCTATCTGTTAAGGATGCAGGTTGTAATAAACATGAGGTGCTGTGAAAGATTTCTGTATAAATGGCCTAGGAAAGAAAATATGTTTTCTATGTTTCTTATTTTTTGGTTTATCTACTTATTCCCACTGTCAAAAAATTAACTCTATTCAATGTCTCATATAAAAAAATGTGTAGGGCTTCTTTCTTTTTATCAGGAGTTAATAGCATCCTACTATGTGTAAACTATTCTCATAAATATGTATACTCTTTTCCTAGCACCCTAATTTAGTTGAATATGACACTAGAAATCTGTTGGCATTGTTAATGACTCATTTTCTTTTAAGAGAGGAGATATTTGAAGTTGACTTAAATATAATAATTTGAACATTAAATGGTATGAAAAACACTGAGTATAATATTTTCGAGTGCCCTGAAGAGGCTCCCACTATAATATTAATCACTTTTTTTTTTCTTTCTAATTAGTTTGTTCCTTAGAAGTACTTTTCAATTCCTTCCTTCCTTACATTAAAATAGTTTTAAATAGCAGTTTGGGATTCTTAAAATTAGATCAGGATCCCATTTTTTTTTCAGGAAAAAAATATCCTCTTTAGCCATCAAATTTGAAGTTGTTTCATTTTCTTTAACTACATTTCAATTCAATATTTAAATAAAATGTGATGAATCCAAGTCAGAATAAGACAATGGTGCAATCTCTGAAAAGCTTACAATATAACCAGATAAGAATATCTTATAGTGAAATAGTGAAGGAAAAAATGTACATACAAAAGAGGTGTATGAGATACATATCATTTAGGCAGAAATTAGAGCCCAGACATTCAAAAATAAGGACATCCAGCAACTGACATTAATTATTTTTAATATATCTTCCGTTTTGCTGTCCAAATCAACCATGTAAAAAAATCTTTATTCTAAAATAAAGAAAAAAAAATTGCAAACGCAGTTTTTCAAGACAGCTCTATATACATTTCACCTGATCTGACTCATCACAGTACATCTCTTTAAACCCGTCAACGTTTTAAAAATACTGTTATATCTGATAAGACATGTCTTGACATGGCTGATCTAATGTGGTATCAGGCAGTGCAGTAGCTCATGTCAGGTCAAGAGGTATAATGCATATATCAAGGAATACAAAACATTCCCTGCTTTATTTCTTTATCTCTTTCTCTCTTGCTCATTTCAGAAACAAACAAAAAAGTGAAAGTGAAAGCAAAAAGAAGTGTGAAGGGTAGGTATAACACTTCATTTTGCAGGTTTTCTTCTTTCATCTCTCCTCTTTTGCTGTCTGTCTTTTGTACCTCTGGATTGTCTGTGCATCAGTTTTTCATAGAATCATAGAATAGCTTGGGTTGGAAGGAATCTTAAAGGTCATCTAGTTCCAATCCCCTTGCCATGAGCAAGGATGCCAACCACCAGATCAGGTTGCCCAGGGCCTCCTCCAACCTGACTTTAAGAACCTCCAGAGATTGTGCATCCACAGTTTCTCTGGGCAATCTGTTCCAGTGCCTCACCACCCTCTGAGTGAAGACTTTCTTCCTAATATTTAATCTCCCCTCTTTCATTTTAAAACATTTCCCCTTGTTCTATTTTACTATTTATAATTCATTCTCCACATTTTATAAGCCCTCTTTAAATACTGAAATGCTGCAATGAGGTCTCCTTCTCTTCCCCAGGAGAGAACATCCCCACCTTTCTAAAGCTTTCTTCATAGGAGAGGTGTTCCAGCCTTCTGATCATCTTTGTGGCCCTTCTCTGCTAGGGCAGGTCCACATTCTTCTTGTGCTGGGGGTTCATCCCAGGCCTGTACTCTAAGTGGGGTCTCACAAGTGTAGAGAGGGAAGATCACCTCCCTTGACCTTCTGGTCATGCCTCTGTTGATTCAGCCCAGGATGCAGTTGGCCTTCTGGGCTGCAAGCCCACACTAAGGGCTCATGTCTAGATTTTCATGCACCAGAACCCCTATGGCCTTCTCTGCAGGGCTGCCCTCCATGAATTCTTCACTGGATGAAGATTATAGGAGTATATACTTATTCATATCTGGGATTTCCTTGAAACCAGGTGCAGCACCTTGCACTTGGCCTTGTTGAACTTCATCAGTTTTATGTGGGCCCATTTCTCAAACTTTTCCAGGTCCCTTTGGATTATATCCCTTTATTCTGTTATATCAACTGCACCACTCAGCTTGGTGTCGTTTGCAAACTTACTGAGGATGTACTCAATCCCACTGTCTATGTAATTGATAAAGATATTAAACAACTGGTCCATCCAATTCCTTATCCATCAAATGCGCCAGGGGAGTTTTAGGTTAGATGTTAGGAAGAATTTCTTTACTGAAAGGGTTGTTAGACATTGGAACAGGCTGCCCAGGGAGGTGGTTGAGTCACCATCCCTGGAAGTCTTCAAAAGACGTTTAGATGTAGAACTTAGGGATATGGTTTAGTGGGGACTGTTAGTGTTAGGTCAGAGGTTGGACTCGATGATCTTGAGGTCTCTTCCAACCTAGAGATTCTGTGATTCTGTGAAATAGTCCTCCTTTCAAATTCATCACTCTCTAATTTGGGGGACCATGTCAAAGGTTTCCAGGTAGATGACATTGGTTGCTCTTCCCTTGTCATCTGATGCAGTCATTTCATCATGGAAGACCACCAGATTGGTCAGGAACAATTTAACCTTGGTGAAGCCATGCTGGCTGTATCAGATCATGTCTGCGTCTTGCATGTGCATTGACATTGCTTCCAGGAGAATCTGTTCCATGATCTTTCCAAGTAGAGAGGCAAGGCTCACCATTCTGTAGTTTCCTAGGATCTCATTTCTACCCTTTTTTAAAAATTGGAGTGATATTTCCCTTTTCCAGTCACTGGAAACTTTGCCTGACATCCATGACATTTTCAATATGATGGAGAGAGTTTTGGCAACTCCATCAGCCAGTTCCCTCAGGCCTCTGCGATGCATGTCATCAGGCTCCATAAATTTGTACCTGGTCAATTTCATCAGGTGGTCCCAAAACATGTCTTCATTTGCAGTGGAAGGGACTTTGCGCCTGTAAACCCTGCCTAGACTTTCAGGGACTCGAGACATGTGGGAAGCCTGACTGCCCATAAAGACTGAGGCAAAGAACTTAAGTACCTCAGCTTTCTCCATGCCTGTTGTTACCAATTTTCCTTTTTTTTTTTTTTTTTTTTTTTTTTTTTTAACTTATCAGATGGGGTACAATCTCCTTACCCTTTCTTTTAATGGAATTATAGAATATCCTGAGTTGGAAGGGACCCACAAGGATCATTGATTCCAACTCAGAATTTAGACCATGTGACTGAGAGCATAGTCCAAACACATCTTAAACTACAACAGGCTTGGTGCCGTGACTATGTCCATGGGGAGCCTGTTCTAGTGAGCCACCACCCTCTAAGTGAGGAAGTTTTTCTTGATATCCAACCTGAACCTCCCCTGCTGCTGCTTGAGTCCATTACCTCAGGTCCTATCACTGGTCACCAGAGAAGAGATCGGCACCTGCCCCACTGCTCCCCCTTGTGAGGAAGCCGTAGACCATGATGAGGTCTCCCCTCAGCCTCCTCTTTTCCAGGCTGAATAGCCCAAGTGACCTCAGCCTCTCCTCATATGTCTTCCCCTCTAGGCCTTTCACCATCTTTGTAACCCTTCTCTGGACACTCCCCAATAGTTTCACATCCCAGAACTGCATACAGTTCAAGGTGAGGCTGCACCAGCACAGAGTAGGGTGAGACAATAATTACCCTCAACCAGCTAGCAATGTCATGCGTGATGCACCCCAGGATATGGTTGGCCCTCCTGGCTGCCAGGGCACACTGCTAGTTCATATTCAACTTGCTGTCAATCACAGCCCCCAGATCCCTCTCTGCAGGGCTGCTCTCCAGCATCTCATCCCTCAGTCTGTCCGTATAGCCAGGGTTGCCCCATCCCAGGTGCAGGACCCGGAACTTGCTTTTATTAAACTTCATGTGGCTGGTGATTGCCCAGCTCTCCAATCTGTCCAGATTGCTCTGCAAGGCTTTTCTACCCTCAACAATATCAGCAACTCCTCCCAGTTTAGTATCATCAACAAACTTACTCAAAACACCTTTTAGTCCTACATCCAAATCATTTATGAAAACACTGAAAAGAACTGGCCCTAAAATGGAGCCCTTGGGGACCCACTGGTGACTGGCTGCCAGCCTGATGTAACCCCATTTACCATAACCTTTTCAGCCCTACCTGTCAGCCAATTTTCACCATCGTATTATATTTTTATCTAGCTGTTTTTATCTAGCTTTGTCTACCTTGGTCCAGTAGGATCCTACGAGAAACCATATTGAAAGCTTTTACTGAAATCCAAAAAGATTACAACTCATACTGGCTCATGTCTTAATACTTCTTCCCTGGTTGGTTTGTCTAACACCTGTATGAAGAAGTTATCCTTGATGCACTCTGTGTGCCTCCTGGATTGCTTACAGACTGCTGTGTTACTTTCCCCACAGACATCGAGGTGGTTGAAATCCCCTATCAAGACAAGAGCCTGTGGCATGATGCTTCTTGTAGCTGAAGCAAGAAAGCCTTGTTAACAGGTTCCTCTTGATCAGGTGTCCTGTTAGTAGACCCCGACTATGTGTTATGCTTTATTGGTTTGGTCCTTAATTTTTACCCACAAGCTCTCAACCTGTTTGTGACTGTTTCTCAGAGGCAGCTCTTTGCAGTCTATCCATTTCTTAACATAGAGGGCAACATTCTGATCCCTCCTTCCCTGCCCACCTCTTCTGAAAAACTTGTAGCCCTCAATTGCAGTGTTACAGTTGTGTGATTTGTCCCACTGTATTTCTGTGATAGCAATTAAATCATAATTTTCTAATTGCACCATGATTTCCAGCTCCTCCTCTTTGTTTCTCATGATGCATGCATTGGTGTAGAGGCACTTCAGCTGGGGCCACGTCACCTCTTCAGAGGAGCCCTCCTTAATTCCTTTGGGACAATTCACAGGTAATTCCCTGTTGTTTCCTAAAGTGTGTGTTCCCTGTTTCTTCTCTGTCACTCAGAAGTACCTGCCTGCCACCTGCTGAATCTAGTTTAAAGCTTTGCTAGTAAGTCCAGCCAGCTTCCTTCTTGCTTGCAGAACAAGAAGGAAGAAATTCTTTTCTACGAGGATGATGAGGCATTGGAACAGGCTGCCCAGATAAATTGTGGATGCCCCATACTTGGAAATGTTTAAGGCCAGGTTGGATGGGGCTTTGAGAAACCTGGTTTAGTGGAAGATGTCCCTGCCCATGGCAGGGGAGGGCAGGGAGAGGGGGAGTTGGTATAATATGTTCTTTAAGGTCCCTTCCAACCTAACCTATTCCAAGATTCTATGAACAGTCTTGTCCCACCTGGTTAGGTGCATCCTATACCATGTCAGCATGGCCAGTCTCTTGAAGGTGCATCCAAGGTTGTTGAACCCAAAACCCTGAACATGGCACCAGCCATGCAACCAATCATTCAACTGTTCAGTTGATCTCTTTCTTGGGTCCCAGTCTCTAATGAGGAGGATAGAATAGCACACTACCTGTCCTTCCAGTTGCTTCAGCATTTTTCCAAGAGACATAAAGTCCCTTTTGATATTTTGGAGTGTCCTTGTTGCAGCCTAATTTGACCCTACATGTAAGAGTAGGAATGGGTGGTCCTCTGTCTTTACCAGCCTTGGTAACCTCTTGGTGATATGCCAAATATGGGCCTCTGGCCCAGCAAACCTTTCTAGAGAGTTTGTCCAGAAGGCAAATGGGCTGCCAGCTCCTGGCAGCTCTCCCTGCTCCCTGGGGTTTTCTCAATGCAGGAACTTCCCTCTACACTGTGATCTCCTGCTTTGCTGCAGGGCTTGCCTATACTAGAGCTGATCACCTCAGCAAGTGACTGTTCATGGTGATTACATTAAATGCCCTACTGCTGCTCCTGGCGTTCTTTTTGTTTTGCACCTCTGGTTTTCATGTGCATCAGCTTTTTTTTCAGTATTTGAGGAGAATCATCCTGAGGAAATGAAATTCATTGCTCCAAACAATGTTCTTAAAACATAATCCATATACACACAGCAGGAAAATAGATGACTCTTGAATTGCACTCTGAAGTCACACGGCCTAACTTACTGGTAGATAGTAGTTTTGATGTATCTTGTAGAAATATTCTTTTGTTTTTCCTAGATGTCATTGGCATGATAAGACTGTTGATTTGAGACCTCCAGGTAACATAATCTCGTATGGAAAATAGATGGAAATAAGAGGTGTTTTCTATCTTGAAAGTAGATAAGTAGAAAGTGTGCTTTCTTTTTCACTGCCAGTATGTTGGCTCCTGAGTTTTGCTAACACATTACCTCAAGAACATTAAAGAAAATAAATACCAGACTGAGCATGCTGACACAATGTTGTGGTCAGACTCAAAGAGAAAGGAAAATGTATACCAACTAGAAGCAAGTCTTGTAAATAATTTGTGTTTCATTGGCAATTGGAGTGATTTCTTTGAAAAGAAGTGACTGATTTCTGACTTAACTCATAGTAATTTATGCAGGTACAGCGTCAAGTTCCTACATCCAGAATGACAATATTTGTTGCAAGGATTATAATGCAGGAGAGATGAGAAAAACTGTTGTTGTTTTGTGTTTGTTTACATGAAGCTTATTATTTTTATATATATATGTTTTCTTCAAGTGATTATGCACAACATGTTAAGCATAAGACAAATCATTATCTGGTACATGGCTAAATGATAGTGACTATGACATAATGATTATAATTGAAAGTTCATGGGATAACAGTCATAACTGCAATATCAATATGGATGGCTGCATTTTGTGTAGAGGAACAAGAGAGAAAGAACAGGAAGGAAGTTAATGCCCTTGAGCATTATTTGACAAATTTGACAGTGAAATGCATGTTAGTTGGATATTTTGGGTACACATTACAGAAGATGAGCAATTGCTGTAGTTCATGCCTCAAGTCCTCTAGGGTAGAAAGGAATAACATTCATAGGCCACCTTCAAAATTTCATATGAAGTCAGACTATTCTGGAAAAATTCAGGTGCTTAAGTACATATGTTGGATAATAGGTGTGTATAACAATACCAATCTTATGATGGATTCAGATATCTTCAGTAATTCTATATACTGTAGTCAAGAAAATGCTAATGTCAGCTAGAGGCAAAACTTTAATAATGACATGCAATGAGCTTAAGTAAGGAAGAAACTGTTGGTGTGTATTTTTGTACGCAATAAGAGGTGATAATCCCACTTCACCTGGCTTGATAGAGTTTTGTAGTTACAATGTACAAAATGAATGTGATATGAAGTGGATGTATCCTGCCGGCAAGAGGTGCTATTTTAAAATAGTTATTAATAAAATAATAGTAATAAGAAAATATCGATAATAAAAAAGTAAGGAAAAAAATGGGTAGAATGAATACTTACATAATCATTGGCATAGATAAGGTATTTTACAACAGCTTTGAGAATCAACACAAACACCTTCATAGATGAACCAGAACAGAATTAGTGTAATTCTGGTGAAATTCAAAAGCAAGTCTGTGAATCTTCTACAGGAAACAAATAACGAAGGTGAAGATTTATGTGAATTATTTGGTAACATTAAGACTGCTAAAGATACCAAAATACTTATTTAAAGAAATCCAAGTTTTTTTGACCACTTATGAAACACTGAAAGATTGAAGAATTCTGAAAAAAAAAAAAAATATATATGTATATATATAAATGAAGTGATTAAGTTTTAATAACAGCACCCAAATTCCAGTTATACTAATAAATTGCTATATTAGAGAAGAATAAGTGTTGAAGTAACAACTCCCACACAAATTTCTAGTCATAATCTTCCCAATCCATTCTACAAATTGAATAATGCAATATGAAGTGTGCTAATAGAGACTATGTAATAATAGAAGAGGCACTTGTAGAGTATCAGCCTAAGTAATGTAGTTACCGTCTTCTTCTAAGTATAGCTGTAATTAGAAAATTAGGTTGAATGTCATTTTAAAATGATAGTACTACACATAGGCACATAAAATATTTATTTATTTATTTGAATTTATAAGCTTTGCAATCCTAGATTTGCTAATGGCTTCTGATGCATGTGCTTGTGTTTTTGTTTTCTGTGTTTATCAAGAAACAAGAGTAATGAGAAGTTTGTTTTGTCTTCCTTTAAATGTTCCTCAAACTAATTATCCTATGAAAAAAATGTAACTCTGTATAGGCGGGGGGCAGGGGGGGGGTCTTTCTATATGTAAACAAGTCTTTGGAAAGAACTGTAGTGTTTTACACTATTTGGATTCCTGATTCCTAATTCCTAATATAATGTAATTTAGTACATTACTTATAGGAAACGTGGTTTTGATTAAAAGCATATATTTCCTTACAAAACAAAACAACAACAGCAAAAAACAAACCACAACCACCAGTATTTTGGAAAAAGCAATACTTAGAAAATTACATCTTGCAAATGATGAGCCCATTCCAACTCATTAAACTAAATGGCCATGGATTGGGCCCAGAATGAAGGTAATCAAAATGAAAGCAAAGTTGATTACAAAGGTTTATAATAATATTTTGGTATTAATTTTGGGGGACGTTATAGACAATTAGACAATAACACTGTGCAAAATTAAAAATTCTGCTGATTTTAAATATATGATTTTGAGACTCAAAGCTATAGAAATCTCATTTATATTCCTTGCAGACTAGACTGCACCGAAATACATTCTTTATCAACTGTACAACTCCTTGAATATTTGCGAGAGCAGAAAAATAACATTTTCATGGAAATCAAATATAAGAGTTTTCTGTTATTATTATGGATTTTGTTTTCTTTTGGCTAAAGCATCTAGGAGGCTCAAGTTGGCAATACTTGACATTTCCAACTAAGATTTAATTACATTTAATAGGACGTTTCTTGCACTTGGTATTGCAAGGTCAAATCTTGGGTTTTGATGGAATGGTATGATGTACATACCTAGCATGAAACTGAAGTATCCATTTCTATGTCCCTGTGTAGGCCTGTCATTTTCTTAAGGTAGCTGGAGCCTTACATATGGTTTATATTCTCCATGGCAGCCAGAAGCATACTTTAAGGTCAAACTTACAGCTGGATATTCTGCTTATGCCTCCTTTTGACCATCCATTTTACAGCAGCGAACAGAAGTGCTGTTAGAGACTTTTAAGCCTGCTCTCATATTTCTTTCATCCACTGCTTTGGCTGGTGGACTAATAGCTGCACTGATTTACACCCAGGTCCTATGCGACAAAGAAGCCATGTCAGAGGAAGAACTAACCTATAATTAATTGTAAACTTAGAATTAATCAGGGTATAAAAGCCCATCTTGTTGCCTGCAGCTTTATTAAACAGAGGATTAAATGTGTAGCTAATATATGCCTGATGCATGGAATATGCCTGATGCATGGAATTTGAGAGAATGTGAATTTGTGTAACAAGGCAAAAGAAACAATGTTTGAGATTTGCTTTTATTTCATGCAAAGTACCACATTCTCTTTAATCTTTGCTATTTAGTCCATCCAAGCAAGAACAAAGTTAGTCCTTCCTCCAGCATACAAATAAAAGTCAGCTGATAAAATTAAAATAAAATATAATTCTGGAAATGTTTATTCCCTGACAAAAGTAAGAAGCAGCCATCTGAGTAGAAGTTCCACTATATTAAAGATATCTGCATTTTACAGGTTCTCTGTTTTATGCTGTTAGCTTTCCTCCAGGTCAGAAGAAACTTAATGGTTTTGAAACATGTCAGGACAGTCTGTACTATAAACAATCAGTGTTCTGGACAAGATACAAAAAGTTCAACTTAATGATGAAAAGAAGCTGAAACCATGGTTATTGCTATCAGTTACAGATGGCTTTGAGCAAAGATAATTAAAAGGGAATAATTTGAAACTGTGAACGTACCGGAAAATACTTTACAACTAACAGCTAAGTATGAAATATAAGGGTCACAGTGTAAATGTTTTCTCAGAATACAGTTCTTGAAGGTTGATATTAAATCAATTGGGAGCAGGTATGTTACTTTCTAAAGGTAACTATTTCCACTTTGATTCATCAAAACAAGCTGAGCACATATGCAAAAGCAAAGGCATAAGTCCAAACCTATTCAATAAAAGATGTAAACACTCATTATTAACATAAATAAAACACTCATTTTCTCCATAAGAAATGCATATATTAAGTTGTAACTGGACATTGGTCAAGACAACAATTTTTTATCAGAGAAAAGAGTTCCTCTAAGATAGAAAAGGTCTTTCTCAGAGGTCTGTGATATTCCTTTTAGACAATTGACCAAGTATGATATAAAATAGCTTTACACAAACAGGATATTAGTTTTTGTTGTTGTTTGTTTGTATATTTTTAGACATTGTAGTTTACATCTTAAACCAATGAAAGTCCTGTTTAAAAGAATCATATAAAGTCTGGGGCAGAAATAGAGTTCAACAAATTTCCACTAGTTTACTGAATTCACTGAGAAAATTGAAATGATTTTCATGACTGTTTCAAAAAGTAATTCTTTTAATTTTGATGAGAGCATTTAATGCTATAAAGCTTTTCATAATTAGTCCAATAAAACATATAATCTACTTTTTTCATTATTTACTGAACTAAAATGCTTATTGCCATTTTTATTACAAGTAACAGTTTATTGATTTTTTCATAAAATCAGCTTGCTACAAATTCCTTACATGTTAATTTACTGTATCAGAGTCATCTAGAAGTTACCCCATTTGTACTTTCAGTTTCATTTAGCCACTTGCGCTTTGGAGAAAAAAAAAAGAACATGTAAACATAAGCCGTAGTCATTTAAGCAGTTCCTACAAATAAATCACTCAAGGTCGTATGAGTGGTGACTGATCAAAGATAAAGCAAGTACATTTTGGTTAAAACTTAACTGGACTTAATGTGCTCTAATCATGTAGTGAATGTACCTACTGATGTACTTTCTCACTGACTGAATTCATACAGCATTAATTTGCAGCAGCAGACTATTATTTAATTTGATAGCATCCTGCATGTGTAAGAACATATTGCATAGGCCACAGTGCTTTATATATCATGTCACCATATATGAATAAGTCTATATGGTTCTGAAAAACATAAATCAAATCAGAGAATCGTGATAACCAACCTAGTTTTCTGAGAAAACTGATTGAGCTGTCTTATGATCATCCTTCAAAATACTCTGGAAAAGTGAGTAAATGAGTACAGTAGAATGACATTCACATCCCTCTTTCTTGTGAAGGAATTTTGTCTATGTAAACTTCAGTTCTGACTATTGACAGATTGTTTTTCCAAGCAGTACAGAAATGACAGAACATTTTGAAAATGTTAATAAAGAGGAAAATGTTTGAGAAGGAGAAAGCATTTTGATTAGATGTAAAAAATAAAGTTAAAAGTAAGATTTGACCATAACAAGTCCTTAGTGTTACCATTTAAATGTTCTGAGCTAGAGAACTCTGCTTTGTTGACATGGTGATTAAAAAGAAATGTTTCACAAAGCAAGTAATTCAGCTAAGTCAGCTGTCACTGTTTGACTATTTATAATTGTAATATCCTATGAGTAGAAAATAGAAGTGTAAATAAGCTGTCTAAGTTTGTGTGCAAATCAAAATCCCCTTTATAAACACAAGTTTTAAAAGGTTGCAAAAGGCCTCTGATTTGCAGTGAACACCAGTTCAATAATTCAAAATGAAAAAAATTTCATATAAAATTCTGAGGCTTACAAAGACCATGGGACTAGACAATGTAAATTTTGTATCTGGTTTTAAGATTTTAACTGTGGCTTATTTTTACTTATGATAGAAATTAGAATCTTTTTTATTTTTCCATGAAATATAATTAAGTTTTCCTTATCCATGTCTTCTGTTTACTGGTCACAAGTAAAGTCTACTCAAGGAGTTGTTCTGTTCCAGGCAACTGTGTACATAGGTGTTGGCACTTCTACAGTGTGCTCTGGAAGCACCAGGCCTCTGGGAAAACCATGGAGGCATGTATCTGTGGATTAACTTGTGGTTTTAACTTCTGAGAATTTTGAAGAATATTTTTAATGTCCCCTGCCAATGCTTAAAAACAAAAGCATACAGAAATTCAAAATGGCAGAAAATTCAGTGTTCAGTTTCCAGATGTTTACAATTCTCTTCTCTGGAAATATATGTATGTATATATATATACATGCACACTATATACATATATACATGCATATACATATATATATATATTATAAATTAAACCATTATATGAATTAAGACTTTCTTTGTTACTTTGGGCTCAGTTGGCACAAAGCAAATTACATACTTACTGAAAGATGCTCTTGAATCAAGGGGTGACAATTTTTCAGATGCTAACTCGTCTGTCTGTTCTACATCATGCTTTCTGTTCTGCGCTAGAAAGAGGTGTGTGAGAAAAGTCCACCTAGATATAAGAAGCTAGGCAGACCACTTAGTTAAATAAAATTTCCAACTAGCTTAATCAAACTAGTATGCCTGAGAGTTACATTGACATTAGGCATTTCACTGATGTCCACATCTTTTACCTAAAGGGATCTGGAGCCATCCTTTTTGTACTTTTTTTTTTTCTTTTTGTTCTTTTTTTTCTGTCAACTGGTGATTCAGGCACAGGGTTTGTTTTTTCTTCTAGGAGGATAACTGTAGTGCCTACACACCTTTCAGTTTGTCTATCTTGTGCTCTATGTTTAGTTTTCACCTGATAGTTGTTACTAAACAAACATTTACTTTCACCACAGACATACTTCTTTCTACTTTAACTTCCACTGCCATTGAACTGTGTGAGGTAGGCTGTTTTACAATTCTGGGCATTTTTAAACACTGTGTAGAAAATACCTTGATGATTAGGTGCCATGTAAATACAAAATATTATGTTATTTTGCAGCATTAATTTCAGCCACATTTATTTGCATCTGCATATGCTATTTTTTGCTCTCTCTATAGGAAAATATGCTGCTGATATAAATGGAGGCTTGAACTCCAGCTGGGTTGTTCCTGGATTTTAGCTGTTCAGACAGAGTTTCATACCACAATCATTCTTGGTGACACTGTGGCTGTGAGGTGAGGGACTGTGGAGCAAGCAGAATTTTAATGGCTATTCAGAATTAAAGCTTAGTAACATCAAGCAGGCAGGAGCTGCCAGGTCAGCGGCATTTCTAAAACAAAACTTGAAAAATATAAATTCAAAGCAGTGCAATTTAAACATAGATGTTTAAACATATGTGCTGCAATTTGGAAATAACTCGGGAGCTGCCATACAGCCCAGAAACTAAGTTGTCCAATTAACTAATGTTGCAAAAGATGATTCAGGATTCAGTGTAAGCATTATCAAGGTTTTTTTGGTTGCTTGTCTAAAACATCTCAATTATCTAACTCTTCGTACTTTTCTCAGTTTTAATGTGAGCCTTTTATATGCATTCTCACAAACCTTGACATTTTTTCCCCTGTTCAAGTATAGGCATTTCTATATGAAAGCATGATTAGACCTAGCATTCATCAGCAGTTTATTCATCATCTTTATGTCCAGGTCAGGTTAGGTCAGTACTGTGTCATATTCTCACACACAAGGAAAGGAAAGGTATATATGTTTCTGTGGCCTGACATTCATTCTTTCCACTTTTGTAATATTCTATTTAAGCTTTGTGCTCTGTTCAGGCATTTTCACTTATTTTTAACTTATTGAGAACCATCTCATATTCCTTATATAGAGCAACCTTAAAGGTATACTCTGACTTAACCCTTGCAAAGACTTCGAGAAATTGTAGGATAGGACATGCTAGAGAATGCCCTTGCAGTAGGACAGAAAGGATTCAAACATCAAAGATATAATTCTTCAGAGCGTGTATAGTAAAAGATGCTACAACCACAAAAGCACTGAAAATACTTCAGAGCAGTGCTGCCCTCTGGTCTGTGGCTTTTTTGCACTACTCTAGGTCAGTGCTAGTAGCTATTTTGTTCTCTCTTCTTTAGTAGTAGTCCCTCTAGTCATCTTTTTCTAATCAAAATATAACTGTAATTTAATTCATCTAGGTAGATGTCATTAAAATAGAGAGAATAATATAGATAATCTCTTTGAATGCCAGGACATTAAAATACATTAAAACACTTTTTTAATTATTGTTATTATTTATAAAAATGATTTATGCAGGCAGAGTAACTTTGTATAATAGAACTGCAACCCAAATTACCAATAAACATATGTGTATGTTAATTTATCTACACACAATATATGTATAGCTTAAGATATAGATAATATAGATATGTACAAATGCACACAG
Organism: Anas platyrhynchos; assembly: GCF_047663525.1. Classification (NCBI taxonomy): domain Eukaryota; kingdom Metazoa; phylum Chordata; class Aves; order Anseriformes; family Anatidae; genus Anas; species Anas platyrhynchos. The sequence goes on along the minus strand of NC_092588.1, from coordinate 59,900,274 downwards.
AGAACTGGAACCAATAAAGAGTGATTTTTTAATTATTATTATTTTTTTTTTTTCTGCAAATGGAAGTGTCTAATATGTGAGTAGGTAAAAGCAACAATTGAGAAATTTATCTGTTTCCCTGTGTCTTCATTTTCTTTCTGGTTTACATCCACTGGTCTTCATAGTTTAAAGATACAAAAGGTCCATCCTTTATCTGACATTGACTTAAATGAGATTATTGGGAAACAGCTTAAATATTTATGAGGAAATGAGATATAGCATTTTTTGCTTTTACTTTTGGATATGCTACCTTTTCATACTATGCTGCCATTATTTCAAATTAAATTGTAATATTATCATAACAACTCATTTTATACACAAGTTTTAATTTCTCATTTTTCATTCTGTAACCGCTGGACTTTTAATAATCTTTTTTGTGGGTTCATTTTTTTTTTTTAATTAAATTCTGCATTTTTTTGCTCTTTTTCCATAATTTAAATATTTTAAAATAGTGCTTAGAAAATTGAGGAGAATTACATCGGTAAATAAGTTTATTTCCTGTATGCCTATATCTACTTCTAAATGAGCAAAAACACACATACAAAAATATGTGATCAACTTAATTTTAAGTACGTATAAAATTAAGTGCTAAGAAAGAATAGAAACCTAGCATTTTTATTTTATTTTATTTTATTTTATTTTATTTTATTTTATTTTATTTTATTTTATTTTATTTAAAGCTGTAGGACTTGGGAAAGTTTATGAAAGAAAGAAAGCTAAGTAATACTCTTGGTAATATATAAGTGCATCTGACATGATGGATATAAAAGCTGTTAAAGCTTGAACTTTTGAAATACAGTTTTGTGGTGTTTCATGAGTCAAAGAAAAACTAAATCATATTTCATTTTTTTTTCTGACTATAGCTTCACATATTTTTTTTTCTGTAAATAAAATGTAATATATGATTAATGGTATTTTCTGATAATTGTGTTCTGAAAATTGGTATAACACTGGTAAATCTGAGGGATCTGGGTTTTAATTGCAAACTTTGCAAATATTTTTACTAGAAAATAAATCCTACTCTACCAGATTCAGTCTGAATGAACTCCACTGACTTTGACAAGGTTAACCCTCTTTTACACTGCTGAAATAAACTTTGGAATTTTGCTCTGTGTTTTATGAGAAAATCATAAACTGGAAGCTATCAAATATTCATACTTATAAATCTTGTTGTAGAAAGCATTTCTATTTGGAGAATTACTTAAGTATGCTCTTAAATCACAAAGTAATATAACATTTCTACTTTTTTGAGATTTTATTCTTAGTTGTAGGAATTTCAGAAATCAATCATTAATTGTGCAAAAGCTAGGGCATGGACTTTTTCCTTTTTTGATTGAATGCACAGGTTTGATGAACATAAATTCTGCACTTATGCCAGGGTAAAAGAAATACCTAATTATGAAATCTATAAAGTGTAGAAAGGTAACATTCCTACTTCGCAGTAGGAAAAGTTTATTATTATTATTATTATTATTGTTATTGTTATTATTGTTATTATTGTTATTGTTATTGTTATTGTTATTGTTATTGTTATTGTTATTGTTATTGTTATTTTAAGCACAAATATAATACTTTAGATATATTAGTTCAGGTTTTATAGACAAGTTTTCAGTCTCCCTGTTGTCTGATAAATATTTTTCATATACTACAAAAGTAAATGTTTTGGATTGTCTGAATTTCAAATTCCATCTTTGGTTATCTGGCTTTGGTTATATGAGAGACCAGTCTAATCTGACAATAAATAAAAATATATTCTGTCCATATTCACTCTTATACAGCATCTGTATGTTTACATACATTAATAGCTCTGAAAGTGAGCAGTATTAATGAGAAATGTACATCTAAGTGCTCTGTTATAGAGTTGATTGATGACACAGGCAGAGGGATTTATGGATTTTTTTTTAAAAAAAGAAAACTTTCTTTCTCTAATTTGAAGCCTGTGTTAATGGGTAAAGATAGCAAGGGACTGTGAAAGGAAGTTGTTGGTGGATCTACTGTCAGCTCCCTGTGTTAGAAATCCAAAGTCCCTTTGTTAGGTTATGCTTCATTTTGTTTATTAAATAGTATTAATAGCTTATTAAATATGAATTTAGTTTAACAGTTCTAAAATTAATTCAATAATCATAGTCAAAATAAAGTTATTCAGTCCATCTGCACATGGGTCCAAGTACAGAACCTGTAACCAAAATGATGCAAAGAACATTTCTAAGGCTTTAATACTTTACTAATATTTTTAACTTTACTAATACTACTTTAATGCTTTATGTTTAAATTTAAAATAAAAAGTTGTACTTAATAATGACAACAAAAAAGTGTTTAAATATTGAAAGAAATGAATTTGTAAGAGAAATATTAGAATACTAAAGTGATCAAATTAGACTTTTATTTTTAAGTCAATATTTAGGATGTGATAGCTGTTTCCTCAGAACTCAGGTCTCTGATATGGAATGGTTTAGACAGGAATTGTATTGGACAAGCCATCTTTCATCTGTTAGTAATTAGGTTAAAGTGATTGAAAAGTCTTAGTTTAGGTTCTAGATGAAATGGATAGGATCTTAAATTTCTCCTAGTAGAAACTGTCTGATTATATGCTGTAGGTCAATCTGATTAAAATTTAATAATGAGTGAAGGGGATAAAAAGGGATTTTTGAGAAGCTATATTGCTTTCAATGTTTTTACATTTGTAAATGCACTTTATTTACATCCATGTATGCAAATATTATATATGGAATAGCTGAATTCATAAAATACTTAATTTACCATTCATTGCAAAGAAAGATATCTTAGTTCAAATTACATTTGTCCCAAATTGCACTGTGGTTTATGAAGGGGGCATGCGGAAATTACTTTTCAGTACTATTTCCTTTTGACAACAAGCTGGTTTGTTTATTTGATTACTTATTTATAACCCTTTAGCTTCCTGTACAGTTTGTTTTCCTCACTTTCCAGTGTCTTTTATCAGATGTAAATAATTTCAGAAGAGGAATAAAGAAGGTACCGATTGAATAAATACCATAGAACAGTGATTTTATATGTAAATGACTTTCAGCCACTGAAAAAGTTCATAACCAGAACATCTGGGACATGTACCAAAGTCTCATTTTAAACTTGGAAACAATGTGAAATATAAGCTTTATATTTAAAATCTACTCTAAGTTATTCTCTGTCTTGAAAAATTATTTCTGCTTCTATTTGTCTGTATGCTTTAATGTATCATACTGTTTTGATCACACTGAACAAAATGTTTCTCTGCACAGTGGAATTTTTTATTCTCTTCAACTATTCAAGCCAGTTTCATGTCATCCAAAATCTTTGGCAATAGTTATACACCCAGCCACTGTTATCACTTTTTTTTTTTTTTTAATATTATTATTGGAGGAGCGGGTTATCAGGAGGCATGAGGATGAAGGTGGTGTAATCTTAACTAATTTCAAGTTCCTTTCATGATCCCAGTTCTGTTAATTTCACTCTTGTCCTTAAACTGAGTCAATAATCCAGTGCAGATCATCTGCTTTCAAAAACAGAAACAGTTCTTGCCTCAGGGGCCCTTATGGTAAGAAGCCCATGGGGTATTGGCTACTGCTTCCCATCGTTGTTAAATGAGAAAACAATTCACTGAGAATCTGTAGTCATGCAAGGTAGTTTTAAACATATTTCATTTCATTTCAGTTTCAAACTACTGTAGTAGAAAACATAAGTATATAGATAAGTATAAAAAATAAATAGCTGAAGCAAGGTAGGTGACAGATTTGTGTTTGAGTGACAGAGAACAAGCTGCTAATGATAAAGGAAACTACATTTTTAAAAGTTTTATTTTTTTTGTTCTGTCTAATTTATCTCTTTCATCAAGCATATTTATTATATGAGACTGCATGCATGACATATATGGAGTGTGACTGACTGCTATGACTCTGTTTTAGTATCTGCAGTGTTTTACCTTCAGTTTGTCTCTTCGTATTCTGACTGCTAAGGTTCTGACTACATTATCTTGGGCAAGAAGTCTCTTACCTAGATGGTAGATAAAATAAATGTATAAAAAATGTATAAAATTATAAAAAAATGTATAAAAAGATAAATGTATATTTATGAGGATACTTCTCTTTCTTTCTCTTTCTTTCGTTCTTTCGTTCTTTCGCTCTTCCTTCCTTTCTCTCTTTCTCTCTTCTCAAGCTTAGGGATCATCCAGCATACAAAAGTATGCTTACCACTGCTTAAGCTTAGTCTGGATAATAATAGTGTGAAGACAGCATATTGTGATAATGCCCATTTTCTGTGATCCCATGCTTACTGTTTTCAGCACAATTTTGCTATCTCAGTCGTATATTGTTGGGACACCATGTTATTTCTATGCTTCCTCGTTCTTATGGGTAGTTATACCAATCTTTAATCAGTCATTTCTCATACACGAGAAGGTACTGACTGCTTAGTCTCTTTTTTTCAGGAAGAATGGAGAGATTATCAGGGGGTTGTTCAGATATGTTATTGTTGAATACACTGAATTGGTCTCTGGAAGTGTTGACTGTAATTGACGGTTTAAGTACTGTTGAGGAAAAACTTAATCTAGACTACGATTGGTTTGAGAGTCATAAAACAAATCTTACTTTTAATTATTTAGCACTAGAATAATTAAAGGAAATTATTTTTGATATGAATCAGAAATATAGTTTGTTGGGTACCATGGAAAAGAATTAAGAGTGGGAGTCAGAGATGAATGAAGCAGCACAGATTTGCAGAATTTTTATTTAAAGTCCATTTGCTTTGCTAGGACTTCTTTTTCCCCCTTAGCTAGTTTCTTGACCTTTCAGCAATAAGAATGTTGGTTTTGAAAACAAAACATCCCATCCATGGAGTGTTATGCTCTCTAAGCTCTTTTTGAATGTTCTTGGTTAATTTTAAGTAATAACTCTGTAAGATAACCTGGCTTTATCCACATCTGAATTTCTTATTGTTAAAAGCAAGTGGTTCATCCAGATTCCACCTTCTGCTGATAATCTATGTCTGTATTGCAGGCCTTAAACAATTTTTCACAATCCTAACAATATGCGACTTCATTTCCCATGTCAGAACTTACTGTGGAATAATAAATTTGCTGTCTATAAGATTCTTCCCTGCCTTCTGTCTTCTGTAAACCTTGATGAGATAGTGGTAAAGCATGTGGTGTTTCGGGGATACATGCTAAAGTGATAGCTCTTAAACTGAATATCTTAACAGTGTTGGACAAAGCAGAAGCTATTGTCACAGGAGGTGAATAGTGCAAAAGAAGGGGTCAGCTTTTTACCTTGGCAACCCTAGGAAGAGTTGTGATGAAGCTAAGATCTTTTGTTGTATTTCTTGTAAATACCCATCCAGTGCCTCACCTCTCTGTAGCATCTCATGTTCAGCAGTTCTTAACGTTGGTTACACTATAAGACATATTTGATCTTACTTTCTCTGCACTATATTATTATTTATACAGAAAATCATGCTTCTTACCAAAATCGATAAAATCTTCCTTGTAGATCTTGGTATTTTATGTTTACCATTCCAAGCAGCTAGTTTACTCTATCATCACAGCAAATTTTTGAATTAAGGTCCCAAATACTGGTGTTACTCAAGTGATAATACTTTGATGTTCTTCAGCATCTGCTTTCACTGTAACCTAAATTATCTTCATACGGATTTTAACTCCTTTTTAACAACGTAGTTTTTGAAGACTTGTAATAGACTGTTGGTCCCAAATAACCAGCTAGGCTCAAGCCTGTATTTTCAATATTCAGAGAATTATGCCTGAGTAGGTACTATATGTTTACGGCTGGTCATTTTAGTAGAAATTATAATCCTGCTTTAAATTCACCTGTTCATCTGGACATTCACATGTTGGGAGAATGGTGGTGAAAATATAGCACACATCAAACAAAAGACACAAAGTAGATATAAATTCTATTTATACTGAGAAACAGGGCTGATAAAGAGGCTGGAAAGACCAACTTCACACCATGACAATTGTGTTGGTTCAATTATTGTGTTATTGCCATCGCAAAAAAAAAAAAAGCTACTTCACCAACATCCTCACTTCATCCTGTGTTATTGGCTGCAGATTGTTTCTCACAGTTAGTATCTCAAAAACAGTAATGTTTCCATACTGTAGAAGAAGAAATTAATTTCTTATACTTCTTGGAGGAATACCAAATACCAAATATAGTCTTTTCATTTTTCAGGCCACCGATGATCATTCCTCCGTGGAGTTTAAGAACATGAACTCTGCTTCAGAATACAGGATGAGATGCAAAAAATGGCTGCTGAATTCAGGAAATCACCAGAAGTCCAAAAATAGAAATTGTACTTGGTCAGGCCAGGATGGAGTTAACTTTCCCTGCAGCAACCCATACAGTGCTGTGCTCTGCAGTTGTAGCTAGAGCAGCCCTGATATCACATCAATGTTTTGCCTATTGTGGAGTCATGCTGGCACAACATTAAGGCTCCCTCCAAATCTCCCAAAGCCAGTAGTCTGGGGGTGGGAAAGAAGTGGGGAAGGGACATTGCCAGGGGAGCTTACTTAAACTGACCAAGGAGATGTTCCATATGATGTGGTGTCACAGTCAGTAATAAAAGGTGGGGAAAAGGAGAAGGGGTTTCTGTTTATGAAAATATCTGTTCTCCCAAACGACTTCTATGCATATTGAGGCCCTGTTTCCCAGAACATGGATGAACATCGCTCATTGATGGGAAGTAGAGAATAATATATTTTTCTTAACACTGTCCTGTGTGACCTTTGCTTATTTAATTTTTCTCGTCTTTTTTTCCTTTTAATTATCCTTATGTCAACCCATAAGCCTTTTTTTCCTTTCCAACATATGTTCTTCTGCCTCCCTCTAATTTTGAGAAGGGGAAGTGAGAGAGCAGTTGTAGTGGAGTTTAGCTGCCTAACTGGGTAAAAACACCAAAAAGGTGGAGATGCATGGGTGGCAAGAGGATTTGGAAAGCAAGAAAAGGCAAAAGGGATTTCTGCAACACCTGCCCAGGTCAGGTCACCTGTTCCCTGAATGTCTACATTTCCAAAATCACAGTAGGCTCCAAGGAGGGCCCTACATCAGAGACTGTCTACCTGATACTTTTCAGGTCAGTCACTTATGACTTTACTGAAAAACTCTCTCTTCTGAGACCTTTTCTAAATTATCCATCAGGCATAAGGAACTAGTCATTCATTTTCCTCTACTAGCATATTAAGAAGTTCCTTGAGTTTTTCAGAGCTTTGACTGTTGTGGTGGTAAACAATCTCCTTTCACTCAGTCTTTATGAGGCAAAACTACAGGTTAATCCTTAAAATTTCCTGTGATTTTATTTCTAACTTTGATTTTAGGATTATCTATTTTCCAGATTAAATCTATCAGATCGATAGATAATATAAAACATTCTGTTCTTAGGCTCCTCACTATCTATGAGCTTAGTAAAGTTTAGTGTTTAAGTCTTTTTTTGCTGTCCACTATATTTTAAGAAAATGAGAAATCATAGCCATACTAAAAATATTTTTCAAGTGTAAGAAAGAACAAGAAATTGGCATGATACAGTAAAATGTTATGCTGTGGCCACAGATAAGCAAGCAGGGATAGCTGCATATAAATAGCTACTCATTTGAGCAAATATATCACCTCTTGCACAACAGAATCCATAAAATGAACCAGGCAAAAAATACAGTTTACCATAACTAGCAGTCCCATAATGGACTAAATAAAATGAAATCAAGAAACTTTAGGTGGGTCTGTTTCCTTATTTTCTCAGCTAAAAGACTACACAAGCTGCAGGCCTCCCTATTTTCTTCATTTTTTTTGTTTGTTTGTTTGTTTTGTTTTTTCAGCTTTCAGACTACAGTTAGAGATCTGACTGGTCAGTAATGCGTAATTACAAAATGGAAAAATGATGGTTCTGCCAGTTGACCATTTATTTTTATTGGCTGGCTGTTTGGAGTTGTGGCATTTTGCCACTGCTTTTCACATCTATTGCTTGCAAACTTCCTCACTTTGTCTTTGCCATTCTCTAAACCCTGTTAAGACAGGTTATGGCGTCCCTTGTGTACGCATACTCACTACCTCCTTTAGAAACAGCCATGTTCCAATAACAATCTCGGCTCAGCCTGGAAAGCTTATATTCCAGATGCCAGTTGTTATATCAGGCACGCTTCTGAAGTCAGCAGAAGGTAGTTAAAAGTTCTTCATATCATTAGGGCAATTCTCTTGTTTAAGTGTGTAAGACAGACAGGTCAGCAGTTAATCATGTCTCAGATGAGTCTGCTATGCTTATCCAGGGCAACAACTGCCATACTTACAAGACATCTGAGTGTCTCTTTGAATGACTGCCCCTGTACACAGACACTTGAATCAGTCAGAAAAAAAAAACAAAACAAAACATCTCCTGCAGATCTTTGCTCTGATCATATAAGCAGATTCTTATTAAAAAGGCTACCTGATGAAGTCATGAGGGAACAAGTCTTAATGTCACACAGAAATGTAAGTAAAACGTGCATTTAGACAACCTTAACTAGACAGCTGAAGGATAACACAGGGTGGATATGGAAATGCTAGGTGCATATAAAATGGGCATTGGCAAATAGCAGTGCTGACACCTTCTTGGTCTGTAATCCCTTGTAAAAAAAAAACTTATATAAAGAATCTGTGTCTAGCAAACACTGCAGGTCAGAACATTTTTTTTTCCAAATGTTTATTTGCCTCAGTTAAATAGTAAGCAGAAAGAAATATTAAAATAAATCTTTCAATACTGTCTTACCTAAATCTTGTCTTTTCCTGGAACACTTAAATTTGGCTCTAGTAGGTAAACTGGGTTGTGGTCTGAAAGAGACAGAATAGTTTGTTTCAGTCTCTAAGACTACAGATGTCTATCCTCCATATTGTAGTTCAGAGCAGAATGTACGTATAATTTCTTTAGATACAGTGATTTTGTTACTAGAAATTCTTTAGCTTGACATGGGATTATTTACAGATAAAAACAAGATAAACAAACCCGCATGCAGTTCTGCACCATTTGATCTTGTTCCTTCATAGCATCTGAGACAGCTTTGAACATGATGAACTCATACAATAACTAACTGCCCTATCATTTCAGCTGCTTTGTACCCACATATTTCAGAGAAGCTAGCTGTGCAGCTGTGCCAGGCAGTAGCTATTACCAGTCACACCCTTTGATCCCAGGCTCTCCTTCTCTTCCCACACTGTGAAAAATAACCAACCCTTTTGTTTGCTTGGTGGTTACCAAAACAAGCAAATTTACTGCTCTTCTATGGAGACAGAATATTTTCCTAGGTTATATGTTATTGTTAATCACAATTTAATTGTACTAGAGGTCTTTTTGATTTAACTCCAGAAAGTCAGACAAAATAACAACCAGCAGGTAATATAAATGTTAATTAAAAAACTAATATCAGTTACTCTCATTCTCCACATCAACAATGTAATTTAAAAAGATCATATAGACCCTCTGAACACAGTAAGTGGTCACACATGATTCTCTCTTTTTCTCTGTGGACCAGGAGTGAAATCCGTATGGCCACAGTTTATTATAGTATTCATTCCTATTCCTACCACTGCTATTATTTATTTAAAGGTCCTAGGGATACAGTTCATTGTATTTTGAAATTCTTAAAATTAATTATTATAAAGAGATATGAAGAAATCAAACATGTGGTCTTTTCCCCCTCCTCCCCTCCACCTCCCACCTTGTTCTTTGGAGCTGAGAGTATAAATTATTTCTGGGGAAAAAAAATGAAATAGAGAAAGCAATAGCTTATATGTGCTTTAGACGTTAAATAACTTGGTCTTGGAATATAAAGTCCCAGTCCTTGACTATAATCTAATATTAATATGGAGAGATGGTGTTGTCCAGAAAACCAAGATTATTTTCCCTTATGTTTTCCCCTTCAATAGCTTATATGCACTTTCACTTTGAAATAGCTTCTGTTGCGTTTCAGGTGTCTCAATATTATTTACAAGTCCAATACAGCCTTCAAGTCTTTTATTATTATTATTATTAATAATTTTTATTTTTGTCCTGGCCAATTTGGCACGCAGCAAACATTTTCTTGATATTCCAGACTGCTATTGATGGAAGATTTTTTCTTCTGCTATTGATCTGAGAAGCCAATGGATATACATGTAGATAACGATAAAAGTCCTTGGAGGTTAAAAAAAATAAGTGGGGGTTTGGTAGATATATTCTGTCACTTTAGATATGTATCGTTTTCCTTCTGTTTTCATCTAATGTCACTGAGTTTTAGATAGATTCTGCTTCACTATCTGCTTTTCATCCAGGTATAACAGACATAAAGCTTAAATGACAAGAAGCACTGGGATATAAATTGTTAGCAATAGCTACTCTTGTTGAAGTTAGATGATGTCTAACTGTATTTAAAATGTATGTTTCATTATTCTTCCTTTACTCACTTACCTATAAACACATTATTTTAACTACTTAAGCAATTCAGTCAAATTAGTGCAAATCTTCTGGCTTTTGATCGCTTCTCTCCCAGTTCTAACACTTAGCTCTTACCTAGTGAAATTACAGATTCACAGCCCAAGCAGACAGTAGTGCCTTTGACTTTAAAAGGTTTAATTGGTAGGTTGTCTTAATTTTATTTCAGTCTGTTACATGTCTTCATTCACAGAAATTAGAAATGATCTATGGCTTAAAAACAGAGATAAAAGTGAACATTTGTAAAGCTTTTTATTAGCAGCATTTGTGTGAATCCATCCCATGTGGTGCTTTGAAAATTTAGTTGGTCAGTTTTATTTTAAATATCGCCACTGTTGAATTTTATGCCCATTTACTGTAGAATAATATTCTCTCCAACACAATTAAAAAGGAGAGTGCTAATCTTTATTCATAAGGCCAATACATTTGTTCATAGCATACATCTGCTGAAGGATGAAATGACTTTGAATGAGATGAATTGTGACTTTGTTTATAAAACTGGTAACAGTTATTTATGAAAAGAGGCACAAACTTTATTATTATTAATATTTTTATCGAGCCTTTAGATCTTTGACAAAGTTTGTGATGTAGGTGAAACACAAATATAATGAAACCATATATGAATGATTTTATAATGAAATATACCAACAAAAGAAGTAAAACAATAAAAATGTCCATTAAACATTCTGATATTTATCCATTATCCATTCCTATTTAGGCCATGTTTTGAAGCTAGTATTTATTCCTCTGTACAATACTGTGAATATAATAAGGAATTTACACTTGATTTTAATTTTACTGGAAGAGCGATTAATTTGTGATATATATATATATAAATATATATTAATTTGGAATTAGATCTTTTGATATCTGTTCCACAGTGTGTGAACCATATTGGAATCTTTAAGTTTTTAGTAGTTAACAGTGGTGTCAACTGGCAAGGCAGACTCCTATGTGCTCATCATAAAGACAAAGCAAAAGGGTGTCCTGCAATTGTTTTAATTAGCAGAATATTGCTAGTTCCGTAAAATGTCCATGCACAACAAAGTTTTGTAGTTTCATGATGACCAGTATGCAGGACAGATGTATTTAGTCAAGAACCCAAGATTTTGGTTATGAACTCAAAGATGAGAACAGTGCCATAGAAATCATGACTCAGTTTTTCTCAGGAACCAGCATGTGATATTTGTGCACATTCTTTGTGTTTTGTTCTTATTTTGTGCCTAAATAGAAAGGAGAAATAATTTGTATACAGGAGTGGTCTAAATACTTTATTGCTATTATGAATCTAAGCAACATTTATTCTTGTGGCAATGGATGATCATCTTCGTCTTCCTCCTTATACGCTTGCTCTCGTCTGTTTGAAATCATCTCTTGTGATGCATTTTGAAAATTCAGAACAAACTAAGAACAGCTCCAAACTTCAAAGATCAAAAATCACCCTTCACTAGCAGGGCTAAATTCAAAATTCCTTTTTTTTTCTTTGTTAATAAGAGGTAACAGCCTTTGCCAAGAATGAATGTGGTCTTCCAACATGTTTTTTTTTTTTTTTTTTCAAGAAATATTTATTATACTTCTTCATGATTATCAAAACATTAGCCATTCTTAAAGATTTCCAGAGCACTAATAAGTCTGGGGACATAGTTCTCATGAGGTCACAAGTTGACAAAGGAATACAGCTATACCTTATTCTGTATTATTGTTCTATATTACCCTTCTGAGCTTATCCCTTTGCAAACTACTACCAGCATCTCTGTTCTAGAAAAACATGTCTTTATTCGTACTTGATGGTAGCCATTTATTCTGCAGAACCACACCTATTGTGAAGAAGGTGTGAGTAAGAAAACAATAGGAAAATAGGAGCCTTTAGCAATTTAATTTTTAAGCTGAATCCAAGAAAAAAAAATAGATTTTGTGGTTCTTGGTGACTCTGATACACAACTCCTATGTATTGTTGAGAAAAGCTATCATAACACCTATACACAAGAGGGATAATTAAGTCTGTCATTCCCTAACTTTTGAATGTTTGATTTTGCAACCTTAATGTTCTTTTAATGCCTTATGTATGCCGTATACATCTATAAAGTTTCCATTTATTATTAAAAATTGATAAAGCACTAGCATTTAATGACATGAATGCTTAACTATGCATCCTTAATGTTCTCGATATAATTTTTAAATGGGATTCTGCATGCAGTAGTGTCATTCTTTAATCACCTAATATAAACAAGGGTCCTCCCTTGTTTAATAAATTGGAAGAATGGGTTATTAGACTCTAAAATATTTCTGACTGTAATTGTATTTTTTTCATCCTAGGTATCAAGATCCATAATCCTGACTGAATACTCAGTGGTAAACAACATTTGCAGCTTATTGGCCTTGCAAAGTTGTGACTGCCTTGGTGAAAGATGCAGTCACTTATCTTGCTATTCATTGCAGAGATAGATCTGTTACTGTGATAACACTCAGGAACTGCCCTTGTGAAAGGAGATTTTAATTTTCCATGAATACAATCCGTAAGGTGCAGATGGTTACGAATAAAACATAATGAATTAGTCGGATACCTTGATACTTGCAGGGTTAAAATACGGACAGGCAAGCAATGAATAAGAATGAGCACAACACAAGATTTTATGTGCTTTTGGAGGAGTATAAAATCTCCAGAGGTGCTCTGTTGCACAGCCATATGTTGTTTTTGCACTTAAAGCTTGTGAAAGTTTAAAAGATTAATATGATTACTAATATTAAAGTTTAAGCCCAGAGAGTTCCCCAGAATCTTAAGTATAAAAAATATGTGAAAAATATAGTCTGAGGGAATGAGGGGGAACACATCAAAATTCATGCTAGCTTTGAAAAGAATTTCATTATTTGTCAAAAGAATAGACTTTCATCTGCACTAGTGCTTTCAACTTTATATGTTTATCTGTTTGATACGTGTCTTAGTAAATAATGAAATGAGTTAAAAAAAAAGAAAAAAAAAAGAACAGTCTGAGTATTCTTTCATTTTCTGTAAAATTGAAAGCAGTTAAAAATAGCACAAAAAGTTTTGACAGTAAGCATATATTTTATAAGACGAATTGGTATCTTGGTCAAACACTGCTTGTCTTTTAATCTTGTGATAGATCTAGGTTAAATGTAGTCATTCCTGGCCCCTTGGTTTAGGAACACATTTTAGTACAAAAGAAATAATAATATATATATATGTATATATGTTTTGTCTTCCCCCAAAAATAATGTATATATATATATATATATATATATATATTGTGAAATATCTGAAGACCTGAAGAATTTATATATAGACACAAATGCCATAATAAGTATTAATTATATCCAGTATTGTATCACTAAGTTTTTCAAAGATTAGAATAACCATTGTGGGGAAGGTAGTATTCCATTCCCAAATAAATATATTTATTTGTTTGTTTGTTTGTTTACTTGTTTGTTTTTCTTTTCAGTGGACACATTTGTGTTTTTTTGTTGTTGGTGGTGGTGGTGGTGTTTTTTTTTTTTTATTTGGCCAGGCTACCACAGCATTGAGTTGGATCTGTGTCTGTCAGGTGGTAAAGCTGCAGATGGACTAGTTTGATCTGCTTCAACATGACCTTGAGAATAACAACCTGAGCGCTCCCTTGCTTTGTGATGGTTTGATTGTTTCTCCTCTCCATGTCTGCCATTTTCTATATGGTTAATTAACAGCATGGAGAGGCAATTTTGTCTTTTAAGCATTCTTTAAAGGGTTAACATTATTTGATTTACAGTGCCAGTTATCCCAACATACTTATATCTCTCAAAAATAAGTTACATGCTCAAAATTTAGATCTCTACATGTCTACCATATAGTGTCTTCTCCAGCAAAGCAAAAATGGAAACCTGTTTAGTCCAGTATTAAGAATATATAGTATCCAGTATATAGAGGCATTTTGCTTCTCCAAATACTTGTATGCTATAGCTAACTGTGATAGTCATGCCACTCTTGGCAAGCAACTGAACACCATTTTAGAAACAAAAACTGATGAGAAGGTCCCCAGTTCTGCGATCTGTTTTGCATTATTGCAGATGTACTAATGAAGTGGGCTTTCCAGTATGCTTCACAAAGGAACATCAGGTCACTCTTATAGAAGAAGATTACAGACTGGAGACCAATACCATGGCTTCACCAGTTAAGTGGTAAACAGACCTCAGCAGACCGAATAGTTTGCAACAAACAAATTACCTAAAAGGATAGTCTCTTTTTGTAAAACCATTTATCACTGTAAGTAGATGTATTAGTTAAAATATTAAATAAACTTATAGTATGAAAGTTAAGTGTTTTCTTAACAGTACTGACAAACTGATCTGTATTTAAAAAATAATAATAAAGCTAGTTGAGCTTTATTGTATTACTGATTGTGAAAATACATTTACAATAAATTTTCCTGTTTCAGCCACTTTATTTCAAAGAATATTTGTGGAACGTATGAGATAATATATGTGTAATACATATATACGTGAATCATACATGAATACATCTAAAAAAATGAATTACATATTTGGTGAGATTTTATAAGAAGAATGTTCAGGTAGATTGATTTTATTCTTAAATCAATATCACATGAGTGACAGTCAGACCTACTTTTATATATACTATACTTTTATTTTTGTAATGAAAGTGTGTATGTAGTGAGACAATAGTTCAGGACAAAAATTTAAATATACATATATTGTTTTCTTACAGCTTAAGTTCTTGTGATTAGTTTTCAATACTCTGAAATAAATAAAATTAGTTGAGAAATTTGAATATTTTATTTGAGAAAAGTTTTAGTTGCAAAACTTTGAAAAATATCTTAGTATTTTCTGAAGCTAAAATATATGTGCATTACTTCACACATGAATTATAATTTTTTGAAGAATTGATTACCCACAGAGAAAATATTACCTATATAATACATACTATTAAATTAAGTTAAGATTAATATTTATAGATAAGTAACACATTTAAGTATTCACATATTTTAACCAAAAAAAAAATCACAGAAATGAGTGTCAGAAATAATACTAATGTTGGTGTTAGTTCCTACAAATGTTAAAATCTTATTGAAGAAAATAAAAAATATATATTTTATTTTATTTTATATATAAGAAAATGAAAACTAAGTTAATAACTTTATTTATACAAAGTATAAATAACATTAAAAAATAAGACAGTGCCTTTTCAGCTGATGTAAATTAGAAGTTTCTTAATAGGCTTGATTTCCTGACACTAAAACATGGATTTTTATTTAGAAATCTAGAAAAGTTTTGGTTTCTGTGATAATTCTCATTGAATGAGTAGTGTATAGTTAAAATATTAAATCATTGAATTTTTGTTTGTGTTTTTTATTGATTATGTTTAATTTGTGGAGATAAACTGTTGGCATAGCCAACAGGAGAGATTTCATCCAAATGGACCTTGAGAAATCTGAGAAACTGGTTGATAGATACTTCATGAGGTCAACAAGAAATGCAACATTTTGCACTTCAGGTGGAACAAGGATCCATATAGGCCTTCTGAAGAGCTGCGAGGGCCATGGTGGATTCCAGACTAACCATCCTTGGAGGTTACAAAAGGAAAGCTAGGAAAAATAGAGCTCTTGCTGAATGAGGCAAGAGCCCTGGTGACATAGAGCATGGAAAAATGTGAGGTCCTGAAGTCTTCATTAGCAACACCAGTCTTCAGAAATCTCAGGCCTTCGAGACCAGTGGAAAAGCTTGGACAAAGCAAGAGATGTTCCAACATGATCAAGTCAAGGAATACTTAAACTGAACATACATAAATGCACGAATTTGATGTACCCGTGACTGCTGAGGGAGCTGGCAGATATCATTGTTAGGCCACTCTCCACAATCCTTGATCAATCATGGCATTGGGAAGAAGTGCATGAAGGCTGAATGAAAGCAAAGGAGATTCCTATATACAAGAAGGGCAAGATGGAGGACCTAGGGAACTAAAAGCCAGTCAGATACGTGAAGGGAGGGAGCAAAGAGGACACAGGCAGAGTTTTTTGTTTGTTTGTTTGTTTTTCTTCTTTTTCTCCTCTCTCTCAGGGATGCCAATGGCCAGGACAGGAAGTAAGGGGTGCAAACTGGAACACAAGAAGTTCCATCTAAATATCAAGAAATAATTTTTTACTGTGTAGTCAATTGAGCATTGACACAGGTTGCCCAGAAACATTATAAAGTCTCCCTCCAAGATCTTCAAAAACCCTCTGGACATGGTGCTGGGCAACCTGCTGTAGGTGAAACTGTTTGAGTAGGGGGGTTGGACCAGATGGTCCCTTGTAACCTCAAGAGGCTCCTTCCAACCTCAACCATTCTGTCATTGTTTGATTTTGTTATCAAGGCTTGATTAGACAAAACTGTGGCTGGGTGGCTGGTATAAGCTGTTATTGGTGATTCTGTTTGATCTAGTGCTTGGACTAAATTAACTCTAAAGATTTCTGTATTCCTTTGATCATTATATTTTCAGGGGACAGGAGAAAGTAGATGGAAGTAATCTCTGATTTTATACTTGATATTCTCTTAGCAGAAGATAGCTGAGGAGTTTGTCATTCATCCTGAGCTCATGCTGAAGTTTTGTTAGAGTGTAATATTAGGAAACTTGGATAAATTCCATTGATTATTTTGAATTTGGTTAAGTTACATAGAACTCTGAAATTGTTTTAATTTAACACACTATAAATATATTCTTAAGAGAGCATAGTAGCTATGACACTGTTGAACAGATGCAAGTTAATAAAATACTGTGATAAATCCATTTTCAGACTATTGTAGTCTGTAGACACTGCACTGTGGCAGTTTATTAGCCTGCCATAAAGATCTAAGAAATAAAATTGTCCAACATTGCTACAAAAAGGAAATATGCTATAAAAATTTCTCAGCAAAGTGCTTTCTCAGTATCTGTGAATTATGTAACAAGAAAAAAAACTAAAATTCAGGATACTTAAATGACATGGTTGTGTTTTGTTTAGCACCTGATATATTTGTTTTGTTTAGAAGCATATGAAGTTAAATAAGGTGCTACAGAGTGTACAGATAAAAGTGATATTGCTTTAATCTGGTGCCTTAAAGACTAATTTGAATTCCTGTTTTGCCATTTCCAGGTCTCTGTTAGAAACACCTGTGTCACTGCTTCATTGCTTAGTTTTTAAAAGCGCTGCAATGCAGAGAAAGAGACGTGTGCAATAAACTGAATTTTAAATTTCCATCAGTTTTGTCAGAAGGCATACTAATTTTACACTATTATCTTTCAATCAGCCTATCTTACAATTGAATCACATATACACCATCTGTGTTAAAATGTCTATGGGGATATTAACTTTAAAAAGTATATAAATTTTACTACTAATTCTGTCTTAATGCCAAATGACTAAAGAAATGTTTTCTGATGTTGTGTATACATCTAAGTGTTCTGTTTTAAAAATACTGCTTTGACAATGGGACATACTCATTGGTCAAATCCAAAGAACCTTGCTGGGATATATAT
Organism: Anas platyrhynchos; assembly: GCF_047663525.1. Classification (NCBI taxonomy): domain Eukaryota; kingdom Metazoa; phylum Chordata; class Aves; order Anseriformes; family Anatidae; genus Anas; species Anas platyrhynchos. Next base: position 59,882,273 of record NC_092588.1, on the reverse strand, counting down.
TGGTTGCAAACTTGAATTAACTTTTTATTTAATGCATGTCTTTGTTGAAAATGCACCTACCATTTACTCTGCATTCTTAAATAACTGGAATAAAATGAAGGAAGATCTTCTTCGTAGTTGAAACCAACTAGGATTTTTTCTTAACTGTAACAAGCTTCCTATCCACTAGAAGTAAGTCAAATAGGACTAAGGTTGTCCACACAAGGATTTTTCCTTCCAAATTCTGAACTGAGCTCTTTGTGTTAGCAGCACTTTCTTTCTAAAATAGTAAAGGAAACTCAGATGTGTATCTCATGATGCTAGGATAGCCAACAGTGAAAACAAAAAGGCTCTCTTCAGTACTTCAGTACTGATGGAGAAAATATGGAGGACTTATTTGGAACTAACTTTACTTACAAGCCTCTGTTCCTGCACTAAATGGGTTAGCTCATGTTGTTATTGACAACTTAATTCATGGAGCTGTTCAGCATTGTCTTTTAATGGTGATCTCTTGTGTGTAAATTGACCTTTTAGATCTGATTTGGCTTTCTATGAAGTATAAAGATGTAGTTGGTGTTTTTTTTTTTTTTTTTTTTTTTTTTTTTTTTTTTGTTATGGATACATTTGAAATGAGAATTATCCTCAAAAACAGACAGTGTTAAGAACATTGTTTCCTGGACTCCAAATCTCCAAATTCATTACCATTTCTCAGCTGTGAGTCTGTAATTATAACGTTACAAAACTATGCACACTTAGTATCAGCTGTTAACACTGTTGGAAGTGACATCCTCTGTTACTCAGGTGAGAAAATAAAATCAAAAAAAAAAGAGAGAGAGAGAGAGAAAAAAGAAAAAAGTAAAAAGAAAGGAAAGAAAGAAAGAAAAAGAAAGAAAGAAAGAAAGAAAGAAAGAAAGAAAGAAAGAAAGAAAGAAAGAAAGAAAGAAAGAAAGAAAGAAAGAAAGAAAGAAAGAAAGAAAAAGAAAGAGAGAAAGAAAGAAAGAAAGAAAGAAAGAGAGAAAGAAAGAAAGAAAGAAAGAAAGAAAGAAAGAAAGAAAGAAAGAAAGAAAGAAAGAAAGAAAGAAAGAAAGAAAGAAAGAAAGAAAGAAAAAGAAAAGAGGAAGGAAGGAAGGAAGGAAGGAAGGAAGGAAGGAAGGAAGGAAGGAAGGAAGGAAGGAAGGAAGGAAGGAAGGAAGGAAGGAAGGAAGGAAGGAAACTTTTCCCTTCACCCGTAATCTACTATAACGGATATCCAAGGGTTGTTGGACCCTTATTTCAAATGAGGGCAATGGCCTCCACCCCTAGAAACAAATTGACTGGGAATTAGCCCCAAGTAAGGCCACCTTGGATGACAGTAAAACAATACAGATACAACAAAATTGTTAATTGGGGACATAATGACTGAAAAGGTAAAACAGTATTTAGCCTTCTGGTATATCACAGTATCACAGAATCACAGAATTACAGAATTTCTAGGTTGGAAGAGACCTCAAGATCATCGAGTCCAACCTCTGACCTAACACTAACAGTCCCCACTAAACCATATCCCTAAGCTCTACATCTAAATGTCTTTTAAAGACTTCCAGGGATAGTGACTCCACCACTTCCCTGGGCAGCCTGTTCCAATGTCTAACAACCCTTTCGGCAAAGAAGTTCTTCCTAAGATCCAACCTAAAACTCCCCTGGCGTAACTTAAGCCCATTCCCCCTTGTCCTGTCACCAGGTACGTGGGAGAACAGACCAACCCCCACCTTGCTACAGCCTCCTTTAAGGTACCTGTAGAGAGCGATAAGGTTGCCCCTGAGCATCCATTTCTCCAGTAGTATGTATTAAGGAAATGGTGTATAAATCTAAACGCTATTCGGATTGCCAAATGTCATCTCAAGGCCTATATTCCTACCCTGTTTTTGTGGTGCCAGAATTGATAATGACATTACTTGCTGAAGTGTGAATGAACATGTGTAACCATCCTGTCTTTTCTGTGATTTAGTCTTTTTTGTTTGTTTGTTTTTGTGTGTGTTTGTTTTTACTGAATTCTGCTAATGCAGAAGAAACATGGCAGAGACAGACGGATTTTATTATCTCTTTTTTTCTGGCTGCTATACAAGTCTTATTTGCAACTGTCCTTTTTTCTACTGCCTTGTCCTTGAATGTTGATGGTTGGAGGTAACCAGAAGGCTGCTTGAATAACTTTGTCTGCCCTTATGCTTACTACAAGATTGATCTCGGTAGTTGACAGATCCTTCAGAAGTAGCCTGTCATGAATAGACGTTTGTGGTACTTTTTCTTCTTTCTGATTTCTTTTCAAACTGAGATTCTTTCCAGTTAATTATTTAAACCAACATAAACTTACTTTTTTTTTTAAAAGGGACTAAAAATACTTCTGCTTATATATCTGCCATATGTTGTTTTTTTCTTCAAGACATTTGCTTTTGTCCACTTTCAAAGATGATGTACTGGGTAAATGGTCTTCTAGTCTGATCCACCGCAATTTTTCTAGTGTTCTTACTCAAATAAAAGTATCAGAAACAGCCATCAAAATAATATAAAAAATGTATTTTTAAACTAAATTTTTACATTTAATGTAAACACAGACAATTTGCAGCAAAATATTGAGTAAACTTAATGACCAGAAAATTGAATTTCACAATAGTCAAATTTAACTTAGATTTGGTTTGGGGAAAATGGTGTGAACTGGCATGGTAAAGTCAAGTCAAATTTAGTGACTGCAATTGTGGAGATTCATGCAAAGGTCTTGATTCCTCTTAATGACAAACTCACAGTTCTATTCTGTGTGCAACCTTTTCTTACCTGAAAAATGAATTTTACCAAAACAGTTTAAAATTTCTGGGGGGTAGAGGTGTGGGAATAAGTGCTGCAAGCAAAATAATACATATATATATTTCTGTTGAGATGATCCAGAATGCTTTGTAGTGATGTTTTTCACTATTAAAGTCTATTTTCCTTTACATTTATATATGTATGAAGATATATAAATATTTCTGTGTGCATATATATAACAAAAAAAAAGTTTAAAACACTAAGTCAGCTTGTGGCACCTAAATAAGATTTTCATGTTCAGACAGGTCTCCTGGTGCTTAACTAAGTCTTCAACTGTCTTTAGGGCTTAAGTATCCTCAGATTTTACTTCGCTTCTAATGTTAAATTGAATAGTTTATATGAAACTATCATGTTACATCACTCTGTTATAGAAGGAATGCTACAATATTATTTGATTTTATTTATTAAGACTTAATGATCTTTTACTAAGATTGTTCCATAGATATTCCTTAAGACATAATGTTGAAGAGCAGGAAGAAGACTGGTTATCTTGAAAATACAAATTAAGCTGATGTAAACTTTTCATAGGACAGGCTGGAAAAACTACAACTTTGATGTAAATATTCATATCTAATTTTAATATGTAAAACAATAAGCACATTGGTTTTATAATAACACATTATTTTATCACTGTGTATTCGGATACCCAGATCCCCTGTCTTGGATTCAGTGTTCAGCCCAATCTTCTGTTGCTACCCTGATGATAGAGAGGGAGCTCAAAAAAAAAAAAAAAAAAAAAAGCAGTCTTCATAGCAGCTTCAGCTAACTGTTATATATACTCAGCTAACTGGCCTGACTTGTGATTCATTTGGATCATTTCTTCAGTTTTAGTTAGTCTGTTATTATTGACTGTTGGGAAATCTATTGAACCATAGATTGCTTTATTCAAGGTAGACCTCAAGTGCCATTATTCTACAGACACACAAACACACAAAAAGAGGAAAAAAAAAAAAAACAACATAAAAAAGCAAAATAATATAGCAAGACTGTTGCAACAAATATATGTGTAGTTAATTAATAAGAAAGCTGAAATCTAGAATTTATAGGGAATGTTCCAGATTGTACAATATTTTTCTTATTCTTGTCCTTCACATTAGAATATATATGGTTTGTGATCCATTATGGAATCATTTGTATACTCTGCACATTATAGGTCAGTTTATCATTTTAAGCTTATATAGATATCTGATCCAAAAATATTTGATTAACTATAACAGTTAATTATTTGGAAAAGTTTAAAAGTAAACCCTGTGTAATTTCTGGATGAGTTGAGTTCTATATGAAGAACAGTCTGTTTCCAATAATGATATTAATATCTGCTTTTTATACAAGTCAGATTTGTTTGTTTGTTTGTTTGTTTAATATATGTCCTGCATTAAAAAAAATCTTTGGTCATCTAGACAGCATATTCAAATACTAATAAAAATATGCTGTGAAATAAACCTTTGTATTATAAACAATAACAAAGGAATATTTTTCAGTTCCATACATTTTCAGCACTCTTTCAGATGGTACTCAATGGACCTAAAAGTCAAGAAATGGAAGATGTTCTTCCAGCTGTGGCATCTCACAAAGCCAGAGGCAAATTTCTTCACAAGCACAGTGGGCAGTGATTCTGACAAGTCCAGAACTGTCTTTGAGTCTACTACAAAATTATACTCCTGACTGGCTTATCTTTTAATTCTATTATTTCATCCTCTTTTGATTCTTGTTTTACTTAGGAAACACTTTACATTCTCATTAAATTAGTTAACAGATTCTTAACCTGTTAACAGATTTGTTAACAGGTTTTCCTGACCAATTGAGGGAATCCTTTTATGTTCACATATTTCCTTTAAAAGACTTAATTTTTGGAAGCTACAGCTTGATGTGTGTTCCTGTGACTTTCTAGCAAGACTTCGAGAATTACAGGTAAGTGAAGAGTTATTTTTCTGTAAAACATATTAGAGATTCACAACAAAAACCCAAACAAAAACATTGTAAACCAGTACAACTGTGAAGAGAAAGCAAATAATATTTTGTTGCTTTTCCTCAAATTTAAATAAGTAAATATGTATATATATATATAATACCTGTGTCAAACATATTTTTATTCATCTGAACAATTCGTATGAAATTAATATGTCATTCCGATTTCTCTGTGTCCTCTGCAGCGTGCTTAGTGGAAGTGTAACTCCTGGTTTATGCTTCACTGCTTAAGTGTAAACAAATTAATCAAGTATGTTTCTCTTATCCTTTTAAGACATCCTCTTAGCTACAGAAATGAAATGGAAACATACCAGAATGAGAAGCTTTGTAATTAACAATCATACTTTTGTTTGTTTTCAATATGTTATTCATCTCAAACACAAAAATACTTATACAATATTTAACAGTTTTTGAATTAGTTGACTTTGTGAGACAAGGAAGCCCTGCCAAGTACTGCAGGTTTACCCAAATAAAAGTATTGCTTGACCTTCAGTATCTTATTATATAAATTATATATATATATATGTACATATGCATGTATATATATATGTGTGTGTATATATATATATATATATACAAACAAAGTGTGGTGGTTTTACTCAGGTGGGTGGCCGAGCTCCACCACAGCCCCTCACTCCCCCTCCTAAAAGAGCAACAGGGAGAAAATACAATGAAAAAGGCTCAAGGGTTGAGATAAGGATGAGGAGATCACACAGTAATTATCATGACAGCCAAAACAGTGTAGGGAGGTAGTAAGATTTATTACCTGTTACTAACAAGCTAGAGAAGTGAGAAACAAAGGAAAGAAACCAAAAGCGCCTTTCCCATCATCCACCCTCTTCCACATCCTCCCCCTGAGCAGCACAGGGGAACAGGGGAAGGGGGGCTATGGTCAGTCTACAGCGCTTCTTCTTCGCCACTCCCTCTTGATCACTCTCGTCCCCTGTGCTGTGGGGTCCCTCCCACAGGATGCAGTCCTTGCCAAATTGATCTGGCGTGGGCTTCCCACAGGCAGCAGCTCTTCAAGAGCTACTCCCATTTGGATCCATACCACAAGGTCCATCCCTCAGGAGCAAACTGCTCCAACCTGGGTCCCCCACAGACAGCAGATCCTGCCACATCACCTGCTCCTGCATGGGCTCCAGGGCTCCAGGTCTGGCCCAGAATGTGCTCTGGCAGGGGTCCTCCACAAGCTCTAGCCTTCATCGGTGCAGGGCCACCTGCTCCACTGTGGTCTCCTCCATGGGCTGAAGTGTGGAACCCTGCTCCACCGTGGTACTCCATGGGCTGCAGGGCGACAGCCTGCTCACCATGGTCCTCACCACAGGTCACAGAGGACTTCTGCTCCGGCACCTCCCCCCCCTCCTTCTTCACTGACCTTGGCGCCTGCAACGTTGTTTCTCACTCCTCTCATTCTCCCAGCTGCTGTGTGGCACCACGTGGGTTTTTGTTTGTTTGTTTGTTTGTTTCCTGTCTTAAATATGCTCTCACAGAGGCGCAAACATCACTTTTTTTTTTTTTTTTTTTTTTTTTTTTTTAAGTACTGCAAAAGTGAAATCCTCATCCAGTGAATTTAGCATCAGAAGACTGTGCACTTCTAATTAGGCTAATTATTTTGATTTTTTTTTTTGTGTTCCATCTTTTTTTTTTTTTCTCTTTTTCTCCACTTTCCTTAAAAGTACTTAATACCTATAAAATGCCTGCATTGCTATTTACTCTTTAGGCTATTAAACATTCTCAGTCGATGTGCTTATCTCATTTATAACTCTTATGTTTAACTAAGGACAGAAAACCTTCTGGTTTTACTTGTTAAAAAAAAAAAAAAAAAAAAAAAAGGAGAGAGAAATTATGCCTCGTTTTCTTCTTATTTTGCTCATATTTGCATACAAACAGCACACAAAGTTTAAACTTTGCTATACTGTGAACACACATATTTTACAAGATATAATTAACCATTATATAAAACATAGATTTCATGAAAGCACCAGATGTGGAATTCTGCTAGATTTATTTATCAAGGGGAACAAAAGCTTCCAAAAGGGTTTGTTAAGATAAATTGTTCATTTTTTTTTTCTCCCAGAACTTTTAAAACATAGCTTTCAAGAAATTTGGTCCCAACACATTACCAGAAAATACCTGTTTTAACTGACATTAAAACAAAAATTCTCTGACTTTGAGTTCTTTTTCTTTTTCTTTATATTTTCTTATGCTCATATTCATGGGATAAAAACAGACAAACATTTTAGTTTTAGCTGTATGTATTTTTTTTCAGACTTTATTTTTAAGACTTCCTATTTTTTCCTGCACCTGTTATTAACTCAGAGTATAAAGTCTCGTGAAAAAGCTATAGGACCAAATTTTATGTGTATTTTGTTTATTAATGTTAACCAAACTTATTGGATGGATGTTTCAAGACAATTATCATACATTTTCTTTTTTATCAAGGCCAACAATTTAGAGGCACATGTCTTGGGGTATAACATAAGGTTCATTATGTCTTCTCTCTGCTGTCTGCTGTCTGGCTAAAGAATTTGTGTGAATAATCTTTTCAGGAATTCAACTATCCAACAGACTTAGTTTAGCCCTCACCAGGCTCTAGGCTGGCCTCTGTAGTTCATGTATTTTTGGACCTTAGCTTTGAAACTTCACGGTTCTTCTTAATGAAGCCACTTAGGTGATATAAAGTGTAGTAATCTACTTTCAAAGTGAACCTGTCTGCCTCAGATACGTACTTTTACTGCTACAGGTTTTTCAGGTTTTTCCATGATTTCTAGCTGTAATTTTGCTTCTGCTACTTTTGCTACTTTTTTTTTTTTTTTTTTTTGAAATAGGTTTGAAATCCTATTCTAATCTACTCTGACCTGTGTGGGCCATAGAGACTCACATATATATGTGTACATATTATGGGGAATAAATCCTCCACTATGACTAAGATGTTGACTAATTGCCACCTAATTACCACTTCACCCATGAGACCCTTTCTGTTTACAAGTAACAAATCTAGGAGGGCACCTTTTCTAGTTGGCGCCCATAGTACTTGTACCAAAAAGTTTTCATTAAGGTGTTTTAAGAATCTTCTGGACCTGTTAGTATCAGTGGTGTGTTATTCCAAGTTAATATTTGTTAAGTTGAAGTCACCCATAAGGACAAGGACAGCTGGTGTGGAAGTATATCTTAGTTCCTTAAAGTATAATTTATCAGTGTCATTGTCCTAGCTGGGTGAAAAATAGTAGACTCTCACAATGACATCTGTGTTATTTGCTTGTTCCTCCATCCTCCCAGAGGCTCTCAACTTTGTTGTCACCAACTGCAACATCCATACAATGCATCCCCTCCATTACATATAACACTACCATCCTGCCTCGCCTATCATTTCTGCAGGGCTTATCCAATGGTCAGACACAGAACTCTTCCCACCAGGTTTCGCTTATGCCAATGATGTTATTGCTCTGGAACTCAGACAAGGCTTCTAGCTCCTCTTGCTTGTTCTTCATGCTACATTGGTATAGAAACATTTTTATCTTTTAGTCTTTTTCCTGAAGTACTTTGGAAGAGAACTGTTAGCTTAATAGGATTCTTATTACTAAATTCTTAATCATTCTTCTTAAGAAAATGATTAATATTTAAGTAATGTTTGCAACACTGACAGGAGGTATACTCAATATTCAGTTTCAATGCAGTATAGTGTGAAATATTAAAATATGTGTCATTAGTGTATCTTAAATTGTTAATTTCTGTGTAAAACGCTAACAACAGAGAAAGTTTCTGTCTCCTTTAGACCCTTTTCTGCATTTACAGGGATACACCATGCTGATATTGAGCCAAATTACTTTTTGTGTCATTTCACAAAAGAAGAATATTTGCAGTGTTACATTATTGCCATCTATCCACCTGTCCAAGTGTAACTATTGTCATTCTCTTTCTTGTTGTCCTGGTTTATCATCTGGTTTTCTAAGATGACAAGTTAGTACAGTCAGCATCTTGTTAGGGTATTCAAGTAAAATGTTCATCAGAAAGTGAGAAAAAAAAAATAGTGATTTCATGAAGTATCAATCTTTCTTATATATATATGTATACATATTACTTATTAATAAATTTACATTCAAACACCATTTTTAGCAGTGGTACCCATTCATACACTATTGTATCTTCAGGAATAGAAAGAAAATAGAAAAAATATATTTTCTCTCTAGCCCTCACTCTACCTCTGTTACAAGTTTTGAAGTAGTATTTGTTTGTCAGGAAGATCAAAGAACTGGAATGGCAGAAAATTGAATCAATGACTTTTCCTGAAGAGCTCTGAGTATGTAGTGTGCATAAGAGAACTGTGCATTTCAGAATTTTGGGAAGACAGGCAATGTCACAGTCATTTTGTTCTTGCACCAAAATGAAGAAGAATATCTTTGATATAGAATATCACTGTCTGAATCACATAATTACAACAGACCCATTCTTTCTCAGCTGAATTGGAGACACATTCAAAAACTCTCAAGTAATTCTGAATGTTTGGTGGAAATCTTGTATTAATGTTTTACATATGGCTGTTGAAATAAGTTGCCTGTGCACATCTATTTCCCTACCAGTGCTTTTCATACAGCACAATACTGCATTTAGAATACTGAATTTAGAACTAAAGCATCTAGACGAGTCAAATATCTTCTGGAAGAGAATTCCGAGGCAAAGTCATCCACTAGCTTAGACTTCCAGTGCTGGCTTTGCCCACTGTATCATTTATATCACATAACACAATCCTTGATTTTATCTGAAGAGGAAACAAAGAGACTTGCAATTTACAGGCTGGAACAATGAATAAAGAATATGGAGTATCCTGTTTTCTAATCTTGTTGAACCAATGTCTCACTGTGACAAGCTGGTAAACTGATGTTGCTCAACCAAGCAAGAAAGCTGACTAATAGATAGCAAGAAATGGATTCAAAGTTTTAAGCTATATTTCCTGAGTAAAGGAGAGTAAAAAACAGCTATGACATAGTCCTCTATGAGATTTCAGTCTACAATCACAGAGCAGAATATCTAAAATTATTGCTATGTTATCCATACTATTATGTAGAAAAAGAACACATAAATTTACTGGGTGTTTATGAATTTCAGCAGTGACAAATGCTACAGTAATATCAGATTATTTTAAAGATAGCTTTGCTATTTGAGTGTAATGATCTCAGAAAAGAAGCATTGTAATGGGTCTCATGGGCAAATTGGTGATTTGTGGATGAAGTTCTGATTGCTGTCCATCTTGGACACAGTGACTATGAAGTAGTGGAGTTTAAAATCTGTGGTATTAAATAACAAAATAGATAGAAGGAGGGCCAGAGATAACCTTGGTCCATTACTTGATGAGGATGGTCACCTCACAAACAAGGACATATCAGAGACATTTAATGCCTTCTTCACATCAGTCTTTGTCATGGTTTTGTGTGGGACAGAGTCAATTTTCTTTGTAGAGAATAGAACTGATCTTGGCAAAGGATGCAAACAATAACAAGAAAGGATTCTATCAGTGCATTGGCCAGAAAAGGAAAGCAAGGGAGAGTGTACACCCTTTGATAAATGAGAAGTTAGAACTGGTAATGACAAGCATGGAGAAGGCTGATGTACTCAACAACTTCTAGCCTCAATCTTCACTGCCAGTTAGGCTTCTGAGATCTCTCATTTCCCAGAAACTCTAGGCAAGTAGTGAGGGAGAAAAGTCCATCCCACTGGAAACAAAGAACAGGTTTGAGACTACCTGATGAAAATGAACAAATATAAGTCTATGGGGCCTGATGACATGTACCCCAGAGTCCTGAGGGAACTGGCTGATAGAGTTGCCAAACCTCTCTCCACCATATTTGAAGTCCTGTCAGTGTGACAAAGTCCCTAGTGACTAGAAAGAAGGAAACATAACATCAATTTTTATTAAGGGTAGAAAGGAGGACCAGAGGAACTACAGACTGGTGAGCCTGACCTCTGTGCCTGGAAAGATCATAGAAGAGGTGGTATAATATCTCTATCAATGATATAAATAATGTGATGGGTGAACAATTGGCTTAAGGGTCAATCTCAAAAGGTTATAATAAGTGGAAGGCTGGGCTGGCTAGTAGCCAGTCACTAGCTGGGGGCCATTTTAGGGCCAGTTATCTTTAATGTTTTCATAAATTACTTGGATGAAGGACTTGAAGTTTGCAGTTGACATTGAATTGGGAGGAGCTGTTGACTTCCTCAAGGATAGAGAGGTCTTGCAGAGAGAACTTGACAATTAGAGAACTAGGCAATCACCATGAAGTTTAACCAGACCAATCGCTGTATTCTGTACTTGGAACAGGGCAACCCTGGAGGTATGTGTGGACTGGGGATGAGAGGCTGGATAACAGCCTCACAGAAAGGGATCTGGGTGTTCTGGAAAGTTGAGTATGAGTCAATATATACTGGCAGCCAAAAGTACCAATCATATGCTGGGGTGCATCAAGCACAGAATTGCTAACATTTGAATGAAGTGATTGTCCCATCTACTCTATGCTGGTGTGACCTCACCTCAAGTACTGTGTGCATTTTTGGGAACTGTAATACATGTATAAGAATGACATAAAACTATTTATTAGACAGCATCCAAAGGAAGGCTATGAAGATGGTGAAACGTTTATAGGTGAAGAAATACAAGGAGCAGCTGAAGTTACTTGGTTTGTTCAGCCCAGAGTAGAAAAGACTGAGGGGAAACTTTATGGCAGCCCACAGATTCCTCATGTGGGAGAGTGGAGAGGAAGATTCTGATCCTTTATCTCTGCCAATCAGTGAAAGGACCTGAGCAATTGGTATGAAGCTGTGAGTGGGGAGGTTCAGGCTGGATATTAAGAAAAAAAATATTCTCTGAGAGGATGGTTGAGCACTAGAACAGGCTCCCCAGGGAAGTGGTTATGGCATTGAGTCTGCTGGAGTTCAAGAAGTGCTTAGACAATGCTCTCAGACATAAGAGCCAATTCCTGAACTGATCTTGTGTGGGCTTCCCACAGGCAGCAGATCTTCAAGAACTTCTCCAGTACAGGTCCGTACCATGGGGTCCATCCATCAGGAGCAAACTGCTCCATTTGTCCACCATGTGCATCAGCTCCCACCAGATCACCTGCTTATGTGTGAGATCCTCTCCATGGGCTGCAGCTCTGGCCTGGAGACTGTTCCACTGGGGAACTTTTCAAAGTCCATAGCTTCATTCAGGCCAGATCCATCTGCTCCACCATGGGCTGCAGCATGGAGATCTGCTCCACTGTGGTACACCAAGGGTTGCAGGGGGACAGCCTGCTCCACCAGGGACCTCTCCACAGGCTGTAGGAAAACTTCTCCTCCGGCACCTGGAGGACCTCTTCTCCCTCCTTCTTCATGGATTTTGATGTCTGCAAGGCTGTTTCTCATTCCTTTTCTCCTAACTGCTGTTGTGCAGCATTATTTATTTATTTATTTATTTATTTATTTATTTATTTATTTATTTTCTCTTTCTTAAATCTGCTCTCACAAAGACACAAACATAATTGCTCGCTGACACAGCTCTGGCCAGCAGTGGGTCCCTTTTGGAGCTGGCTGGAGATGACTCTTATCTAACAAGGTCAGCTTCTGGACTCTTCTCACAGAGGACACCCTTGCAGCCCCCCTGCTACAAAACCTTGCCATGGAGATTCAATACAAAGACAAACACAAGTTTTGTATGGCTCATATGAGACTTCTGAGAGACTATAACAGACATTGTGGCATCTGGAGGTCCCTCCACCAGTGCGTAGAAGGAGAGGACTCTTCTGCAAAGAATTTATAGATTGAAAGGCTTTGATCAGTGATCTGATGCTCAAAATAATGTTAGTAACAGAGATTCAGTATCTGTAAAAGATTTTAGATTTAGACATGTGCATGAAGAGAATCATCAAAAGATTTTAGATTTAGACATGTGCATGAAGAGAATCATCAACCTGAGAAGGAAATGTCAGAGATAGAGCATATTTATTAGGAAAAAGTCAAGACTCTCAAAGTCACTTGAAGACATTCATTTCAGTTATAGCACAGATTCCATTAATTCTTCTGAAAATAACGATTTGCTTAGGTAGTACTGAATCTGGATATTTTAAGTGCATTCTTGGATCTTAGGTAGAATGTCTAACACAGCTGTTAAAATCTCCAGCCTTCCTTGATAATGTCATAATACATGCAAGAGTTTTCAATACAAGGAGCTGCAGTATTTTTTGATTTAATAATTTTGTATGCAAACATGAAAAAAATATGGAATTAAAAATATGGAATTTTCTGCTATTACTACTAACAGCTATAATTCAGTTGGACTAGGTCATCTTTTTGGACTAGGTGATTTTTGAAAGTTCCACCCGAATGAACTATCCTATTCTATTCTAAGGTATACTGAGAAAATTATTTTATTTATAGTATCAAAATGTTTAATTTATAGCTTTTTTTTTTTTTTTTTTTTTTTTTAGTATCCTACATTAAATACATTTCTTCTTAAGCAGTAGAATTTATCCTATTTCTTGCCTTAAAATCCTGTTTACAGAATTAAGGGCACATTATTTTTTGCTTCATCTACATTTTCTCGGCAAGACAAAATTTTTATATTTTTAAATGAAAAACTGAGAGTTGCTAAGTTGTCTGGCCAGGAAAAAGCCTGTGAAAGATGTGGTTATATGCACATCTTCAGCTATATTGCTGATGTACTTGAGACAAAGGCAGTTTAGAGATTTGTCTAATAGGCACAAATAAAGTTGTGTGTTCTAGGTAATATTGGAATAATGAACAAACTTGATTTAAAATAAATAAATAAGTATATAAATAAGTCAAGGTAACATTAGACAATGCTGGAAGATAGCATTTACATGTAGATTAAATGACAGTACTTCACCTTTCTCGTCCTTGATTTTCATTCTTTGCCATCTATCATTTGAAATCTTTTTCCATTAAAGCACAACTGAATTTTCTTCAGTACAATGAAATTGATTATATGGGAAATAAGTCAAAATTTAATCATTAGCATAGAAGGCAACTAAGCCTGTTAACTGAAGAAAGCAAGAACAAAGCATGATGCCTCTCAACTCCTAGTTGTATATCTTCATTTCCTGTTGAGGGCAAACGTGGCTGTACTCATCTGCTGCTTAAAATTTAACCTTTCAAGCACACTGTCATGTAGGGCCAATGGGGTCCTCTTGAAGCCTAAAGTGCCCTGTATGGCATTGGGAATACCCTTCTAGGCTAATTTTTATACGCATGCATTCTCTGTATGTAGGTTTTTGTTTTGTTTTTGGTGGATAACCAAATATCATTGGTTTTCATAATTTTAGATGTTATTTTATCACCATTAGTTAATAATTTTATACAATGCCTACAAATAACAAATGTACATAGTTATATACTAATTAACACAAATACTTAGAATCTAAACCAAACGTTAGTTGGCTAATGAATGGTAACTTCTATGTTGGTTAGTGTTTCTCCAGAGCATTGACCCATAAGGAAAAAGCAGTCATTGAATTATTGTGTTGTGATTATAAATCACCTGTTAGATTACATTCTGATTCTGCTTTCAATAGAGGGATCCTTTTGGCATGGCTCAGATTTTTGGTTTTACTTTTTTTTCACTGTTAAAAGAGTACTCTATTCCATGGGTTGATTTGAGTGATCCTTGTTTTTCCAGTTTATTTAGGCATATTTTTAATTTTGAGACAACTTCAGACCTTTGATATAATGTAATGGTCCTTCATTATTGAGGAGGCTTCCCCTTTATTTTTTTTTTCCCTCTACTGGCCTCGTTCTTAGCCTGCCAAGGCACTACTGCTTGTAACAAACTGGCAGGAGTATTTGCAACCATGTCCACATGAGAGTTCCTATATGTGTGCCTAAATCAGCAAATTCTCTGATGTGAATACAGCTTCAATATCATACATTTTTAAAATTCTGGTGCAACAGTAAATAGACCTCAGACAAATGAAGTGCTTTACATCCTGGTTACCATTTTTTTGTGTTGTAAATTCATAGTAATAAACTATGAGATAGCACTAGAGCTGTGTGATAGTGGTAAATCGGGGGTTGAATATGTGATGTACAGATTAAGAATGGCTGAAGGATACATTTTTTTCTGAATACATTTCTTGCTTGTTTGTTTCTCCTTCTCCCACTCTGTTTCTTTCTATCTGAACTATCTTTTCTTTCTTTATCTCTCATCTGTGGCTGCTGATGGTAATCTGACTCCTAATTGCTATGGAAATGAACAAGTGGGAAGCAGCCAAAGTGATAAGGGAGAAGGAAGATTTTATTTATTTGTTTGTTTGTTTATTTATTTATTTATCAAATCTGACTCAGCATTTGGCAGGGAAGAGACCATACTGTTAAACCACTGAGTCATCAGTACACTCATGCTCTCTCTCTAGTGCTACAAGCTCCATTAGTGACTGATGGGTCAGGAGCTTGAATGAAGACCTTGTACATCTCAGGTTCTAAGTCATCATAACGTGCTCATTTGTCTCCAGTTCTCCCCACTGTGAGTGTTATGACTTATCAGACAGTGCAAATCACCTCAAGTGGCAGCTCACAGAACACCTAGTAAATCTAAACTGTAATCAGGTCACAAGTGGAAAAATCGGTTCGTCTTCTCTCACCCTAATGGACATTTTCCCATGTCCATAAAATTGTTGCAGTACTTGAACTGCTGGGCTAATTCTGATGAAGAGATTGGAGCTAGGGTTACAGGGCCACAGCCAATGATACTGAACTTGCAGTTATGCAGATAAGCCTGTACTTCATCTTTCCAAATGATGCCCAGAGGCTGCCAGAACAGTCATTCTTTCACTTTTATGAGCACTGAATTTACATTAAAAGGTATTTAAATAAAGGCTGTAGAATACTCTTAAAAGATGTTTTTCCAATTTGGGACTTTATTATGGTGATGTGGCATGGAGAAGTGACCCCATGAAGGATCTAGTGAGTAGCCAACCTTTCTTAGAGCTCTGTTAATAAGGATTGGTGAGACTAGAGGCAGCAGCGTTGGCAAGAATGCTGATGAGCCTCGTTAGCAATAGTTAGCTTGCATCTTTCAGAGAAGGGTACACAAGCCTGTGGGGGAGAGATGGTAGTAGAGCCAGGCAAACATCTCTGCCAAATAATTTATTTGGCTAGCTCAGTCCACCATGGTAAGCAAGTCTTGCTTTCTGTGAATATACTAATTAGTCTTCTAGTTTTGGATATTTACTTTACATGGACAAATTGGAGCTGTCTTGACCATGCTCACCTCTGTAAGTTTATGCACAGATAACTGTTCCTTTAGAGAAATGATTTACACTGCTAAAAGGGACCTGTCATACTTACATTTTTGAGGATTCTTGCTTGAATAAGCTACAAAACCCAGATTTCTTGTCACAACAGTCATGTCAACTTTAGCAGAAGTCCTCCTGCAGCTGCTTCCCAGTGCTGTGAGGAGATGTATTTGCCAGCACATATTGTTGTCTGCATTTGCAGCAATGAAATGAACAAAAAGTGTATTTGGGAAGAACATATTCTTATATTTAAACCTCTGTCTTTATCTCAGAGTTCACATTGGCAGAAATCAGATGTTACAAGGTGTCTGCTCTCTTCCCAAAGAGTTTGCTTTCCCAAGGGCTTCTCAGATGCAGAATGAAAGTGGCAGTGAGATGGATCAGCAGCTTTAGATAAGGGTGGTCCAATCCCAGTGACAGATATTTCCCGGCAGCCGTGCTTGTCTGCAGTGACTCTGCTGGAGCACTTCCATCCTGAGGTGGGGACAACTGCCTCCTGGTTCAGTAAATTGTCTGGAGGCTTCAAATCCACAAGTAGAAGAAACACTTGAACAAATTCACAGGAGAGAAGGAGTCAGAACATTATCACATGAAAAAGTCCATTTGTATGGTCTGTTTCTTTTTTTTTAGGACTCCTAGGTAAAGTTAGAAATTTCCAGAATAGCTCTGTGTAAATAAATGGTTTCTTAATATGGCAGCTGAACTGAAATAAATTGAACAAAAATAATTGGATGTAAAATTAAATATTTAATTTCAGAGTTTAACATTTGTTTTTCAATGCAGTTGGAACACATTTTATATTAAAACACCCCAAATAGAAAGCTGTGAAAATGTTCTATTAAGCAAGATAGAGGTTGGCTCATGTATGTATTTTTCTGAAACAATTCTCTGCACACAACACAAATTAGTGCAATATGCTAAGTATTGCACTAATCTGTGCAATAAAAATGTTTTTTTGTTGTTGTTGTTGTTTTTTGTTTTGTTTGTTTGTTCAAAAACTTGTATTTCAAACTCATATTTCAAACTCAACCTGTCATTTTTTCACTTTTAATTCTGACCTTCCGATAGCTCCATGTTCCCTTTTACTTTCCTCCCACAATAGCTAGCACCAATTATACTAAGCAGTGAGAGCTTATGAGTGGCTTCCCTTTCATGGGCAGTGTGCTTTATATCTATTCTGGTTACACAGGCACAAGGCAGATATATCTGACCAAAAAAAAAGTAGACCACTAAATACATTCCATTAGTGCTGCAGACAACTATAAAATGGATAAGAAGCTAATGCTTCAATATAAAACATTTTGAAATTGCTTCTCAGTTGGGTTTTTTGAATGAGCCCTACTTTATGGCATGCTAGACAAACCCTTCCAACTCAAGATATTCTGTGATCCTATGATTCTAGACTAACTTTCATAGAAACACTGTCAAACTGTTTAAAACAGAGCATAGACAGACAGCTATCCTGCTGGAGACGTTTGTAACACTGGACTTGGCTGCTCATTTGTTAGTGTTCATCTCTCAAAAAAGAAGAGCTTATTTTAGCAGTGTCCACTTAACTGTGATTCCTGTCTCATGTTGGTAGAATGCTCCTGTCAGTCTCATTCCACATGCTGATCCTCTCATATTTGTGGCATTTTTTAGACTAATTATGGAAAGCAGCAGCAATTTCATCAATTTCACCTATTTAATCAATTTCATCAACTTCACCAATTAATTTTGGAAAGCAGCAGTACAATTTCAGGTGGTGAACTTACTTTTCAGTGAAAGACCTGTAGGAAAAAGGACCTATGGCCTCCAAGTTACTATATTTCTATGCATGGCTTCACTAATTTCATAGAATCATGAAATATCCTGACTTGGAAGGGATCAACAAAGATCATCAAGCCCAACTCGTGGTTCCACACAGGACTAGCCAAAAATTAAACCATAGAGCATTGTCCACTGAGAGCATTGTCCAAACACTTAAACTCCAGAAGGCTTGGATCTCTGACCACTTCCCTGGGGAGCCTGTTCCAGTGTGTGACCACCCTCTTGGTGAACAATCTTTTCCTAATATTCAACCTGAACTTCCCCTGTCACAGCTTCAGACCATTCCCTCAGGTCCTGTCACTGATCACCAGAGAGAAGAGATTAGTTCCTGCCCCTCTACTGTCCTTGTGAGGAAGCTATAGGCTGCCATGAAGTGTCCTCTTGGCCTCCTCTCTTTGAGGTTGAACAAACTAAGTGACCTCAGCTTCTCCTCATACATTTTGCCCTCTAGACCCTTCACTGTCTTTGCTGTCCTCCTTTGGATGCTCTTTAATAGTCATGTTCTTCTTATATTTTGGTTCCCAAAATTGTACAGAGTACTGAAGAGGCTGCACCAGCATGGAGTAAAGTGGAAATTGGAACCTTTCTTTTTTAATCCTCTAAAAAAAACTTATCCTCTGCATTCCTTCCTTCCTTCCTTCCTTCCTTCCTTCCTTCCTTCCTTCCTTCCTTCCTTCCTTCCTTCCTTCCTTCCTTCCTTCCTTCCTTCCCCTTTTCCTTTCCGATGATCGCATTAAAGACAAAGGCCACAGGGACACTTATTTGCATAGCTCTATTTTCACTTGCACTTCTTTCTTTCAAATGACTTCTAAGTCATTTGCAAAAGTAATTTCCTAGTCAATGCTCAACCACTATAAAATATCCTATGCCTTAGACATTTCCAGTGAAATAAGTCTGCAGAGAAGACCACAGGAAGAGATCAATACTAGAGAAAACCAGTAATGTTATTATTACATTTTCTATAAGTTCTTTTTCCTATATTCTTTGTGTTTACTGTCTCTACAATGATTTCCCACATCAGAAATACATTTTATTACACTTTTCACTCTGCCACTGTGTTAAACATATACTTGGAACACAGTGACTTAACTCGCAGGTACTTCTCTCTTAAGTGGTCTTAAGCCTCTCAACTCTGATGACTGTGTCCGGTTTTCCCAAAGCTGGTGTTGTTCAAGGTATGACTCTCTCCTGTTCCATCATGCACATAAAAATGCATAAGATATTACCCTCTTGAATACTGGTGTTACATCCTCATTTCCTGTTGCAGGCGAGAAACAAAAAAAATCTCCATTTTTTTTGTCTTCTCCAAAATTGTAACATTGTAACCTGTGCCTCTGGTTCAAGAAAATTACAAAATACCTCTTGTTCTAAGGTGTTTTTTTTTTTTTTCTTTTCCTGTAGGCTGAAAAGCAAGTCATGGGAGCCACCTTTTCTATTGTTTTGGACTTGCAGGGTAATAGGAGAGAAACAAAAAGGATGGTTTAGTTCTACTATGTTGCACACAATGAAGTGTTTGGTAAATAGACCATGAAGAAAACCTCATATGAACAGGAGGTAATAAAAATACTGTTTGGAGTCATTCACTATCAGGAAAAATAAAATAAATAAAATAAAATGAAATAAAACTAAACTAAACTAAAATAAAATAAATAAAAAATATAAAATAAAATAAAATTAAAATAAAATAAAATAAAATAAAATAAAATAAAATAAAATAAAATAAAATAAAATAAAATAAAATAAAATAAAATAAAATATAAAATAAATAAAATAAAATACCCAAACATCCAGATAATTGAAGTTATCTTTAAATCAAAAGACTGATGATGAATGTCTTAAAATAGACTTAATTTAAATTCTTTTAAAAGCAGAACCTAATAGTTAATAGAAGCAGAAAAGTAAAGTAAAGCTAGACACAATAGAATAAATGTAACCTCACATTTTAACAATTTAATCCACAGAATAATTAAAGAAAACAAACAAGAAAATAGAAAATTTTGCATCTTCATTGTGTGTAGTGACCTAACTGCTAAAGGCAGTATTCTTTCAAACCTCCACTGTGCTTCTAGGTTTGCTCTCATGATTTTGCTGATTATGATCTTTGTGACAGACTCTTGATTTTTCAAAAATGAACAGAGGATAAGGTAGAACACTTGATATTGGCCGTTCATATTACAGAAAAATCCTACTTAATATGATAAATCCGTGAGTACGACTCTTCTGTTTTCTCACCATTATGTCCTACCACTCCCATGTCAGGAAGTCTTTCACATCTATAATGAACCATGTTCTAACATACCTTGCTCTGGCTGAATCTTATCAATATGAACTAGTAGTTCATGTGTATAGTGGTTCATGTGTATAACTTTAATTGAGAAACTTCTTGTAATAAAGTATTTACTCATTCCAAGTTAAAGTTAAATTTTTGTGGTTTAAGAAAATTAAACACTTTTATGTGATACTGATGTTATACTTTAAAAGTTTTTCTTCTTGATCCCATTTTCTGCCACTGTTGCAGATGTTGAACTTTATTTACTCTGCAAGTCATGGTTTTCCCAAACAGCTCACTAAGAGTCTTAGTGGAATAAGTTACTTTCATGAGTGAGAGGGTCAGATTCAGGCTACTAGGTTGGAAAATGCAAAATTAATCTTATAGCAGTATTAAAAAAATACTTAATTTATAGATGCCTTGATGGTAATATGAACTACTACAACTAATAAAAAGGCTTGAAAAAAAAAAAGAATAACATGTATTACTTTTAATGTGTAAGGTTTGAATGCTTGAATTAGAAGGTGGTTTATTATTATTATTATTGTTATTATTATTATTATTATTATTATTATTATTATTATTATTATTAATTAGTCAAACATAGAATGTGTTGGTGTCCCTTATTATTTAGATACTTCAGTCTGTGGTTGCTAAAATAGGTAAGGCCTGCCAGACACAGTTCAGGAAGATATATTTTAGAGCTATTGTTATGTATTAAGAAGATTGTTTATTTTTATAGTTTTTTATTTATTGAGTATAACTTTTAAAATTCAATTATATTTCATCTTGACCTTCCTATCCAAGAGAGGCATTTTTAAATCTATTATTTTTTTTCTTTTTATATTTCCTTGGTTACTGAGACACTGATATTGTGTAAGAGAAAAAAACAAACAAACAAACAAAAAAACTATTAGTCAGATATTAGAATAGTAGGTATACAGACTTTTAATCCTAGTTGCAAATATGTGAAAGTTAAGCACTGAGTAAAATATATGTAGGTTTCCTAACACATAAGAAAGGCAAGACCTAATTTATTTATTGATTTACAACAGAATATCTAGTATGTTGGCCAAGAGCAGTCACCGTATTACCTTAATTCTAATAAAAGGCTTTTAGAGAACCTCTTTGCAACCTCTTTGCTATAGAGGATGTTAGTATGGCTATACCTGTTATTTCAGCAGCAGGTTTTTGATAAATTCATCCCGTGCTGAAACAGTGAAAGGAGCTGCAGTCTGGGCTGTGCTTCTGAATTTGACTTTTTAATCAACTTTCTGCTACTGCAATTATTAGTTAATGCAGTATCTCTGTCAACTGGAGTGAAAAGTCTTGTTCAGAATGAACACAGTAAGACTTTTCATGCTAATGTTCATGTATGCCCCCCACTGTTTGTTAATTGCTCTTGAAAACACAGTGTCGACATCTATTCCATTTCCAAGCACGCAGCACATTACTTATGCCTTTTGCATAAACTTCAATACAGCTGAATAATCTATTTTGTTTGTTTACTGGGTCCTGTTTGTTAAATATACAGTGTCTGTGAATTCTTCTTCACATAGTCAGCATATCCACTGAACAATGCTGTCAGGTGAGGATCTTCTAATCAAATTTATTGTGTCGGTGTTTGTTGCTATGGATAGAGAATTGCACTGGTTAGTTGAACCTAGGTATCCCAGAGAAGATTAGTATTTTTGAACTTAACTGAAATTTAAGGTACTCAGCATTTTTCAGATCTAAGCTCTCTATTTATGAGAAAATAATGAGAGTGCAGAATATTTCAGAGCAAAACTATCCGATATCAAGACATAAGTAGACAGAAGTCATGACAGAGGGCAGTGCTAACATCTGCTTTTTTTTGACATATTGTAAACAGCATAAGGTATGTTATCAAAGCTCCTGACATTGTAGTGTTCATCAAATCTCCCAGAATGTGGAGTTAGACAGTATATCAAATGCCAAGGTGACTGGCATCAACCACTGTCATGTTGGTACTGCAAGCCATCCTTCCTGGAGATAATGGCAGTAGAAGAAGCTACCATAGAGGCTCCTGCTTTCATGCTGGAGCTGGAGTCCTAGACTAAACAGCTAACAGGATTTAAGAGGATGGCCAACGACAGAGCTGATCAGATTGCCTTAGACTAATGTTAACAGAGCTTGTTTGTTCCAATTTGAATTCTTCTTATAGTTGTTTATTCAACACTAAGTGAAGGCTCGAGAAGAGCTTTGCAATATGGAAAAAGCCCACAAGCCTTGCCTTTTACATATAGGCTTAGCTTCCTTGACATATCAAATTACATAGAATGTGCCAAGCCTGGAAGCCTAAGATAAACTTTCTGTATGTATATCTGGACAGCTAGCTAAAACTGGTGTGGAGGAGTGTTAGGCCAAAAAGATTGTCAAAATCGGTAAGTATGCCTTTGTTATACTTTTTAACTGAGTTCAGCTAAGCCTATGTTTGTTCCAGTCACTCCAGCCATCCTGTTGCAACAGGCATTTCAACGCTGCCTAGCAGCTGCATATGGAACCCCCATAGCCATAAATTCCAAATACCAGAAATAAATTAATTTAAAAGATAATCTAACAAATATGCACACAGAACTAGGGACTCTGTTCAAATAATCATTAAGAAATATTTAATAAGTAATATAATTTTCAATAAAAAGTATATTTATTTCACTTACTATTGTGTTACTCTATCACTCTATTACTATATTCTAGATGTATTGACTTGTTAAATATTTTCTATATTCATAAACATTATTAATTACTCCTCAGAAGTATGTTATGGTTTCTTGTCATCAATATTTTGAGAGAAATGCTTAAGTGCTTTCAGTAAAGTGATTTTGGTCAGAAGTATTTTCTACATAGGAAATAGAAAAAAACTTCTGACTGAACACTGGGGAGTAAATAAATCTATGCAAAGTAAAGAATAGATGTTCAAAAAAATCCTTGAAATCTAAATCATTGCGAAGACCTCTAGCAGAAAAAAAAAATGCCCTAAAGAAGATAATCTGAAATATTTCTCTACATTCCTTATCTTCATTCCTTCCTGTCCTCAGAGGACTCAGTTTTGACTTCACTGTTTATCACAGAAGAAAAGCCAGATAGAAAATTCCAGTAAAAGAATTATAAAAGAATTATGATTCCTGTAGTATGTAGATATTTCCTATTTCTTTCCTCCTGTTCCCTGCACTATAGGAATTATATCAGTGATACATGGATTAAAGAAAATAAAAGAAATCCGTAATGATAAAAGCAATCACTTTCTTGGTTATGGTAAGAATAACTTGAGAATTACTGTATATTTTATGGTTTACACAAAGATTTTTTTCCCACATAAGTTAAATCCAATTTATTTATTTATTTATTTACCTTAATGTAAAGTGCCAGAGCAAAAAGGGATACAAAATTAACAAGGGTCAGAAAGAAAGTAGAAATGAAGAATGTGACTCTCTAGTTTTAGTTTTTCTTATTTATGAGAGCTGATTGTTTTCTATGATTATTTTTTAAAGTTCAATGACAAATATAAAATGCATGAACAGTTAAATGAACAAAACCAGAACAAATGCCTTTTCCCTTTCAAGACAAATTTTCTGAGCTGAAAAATTATTTATTTGTTTATTTATTAACCTCATGAATCCTTCATGCCTCTTAAGCAGCTTGAGTAAAAGCTCTTGAGGGAAACTTCACTGATAGATATCTAGTGCATAGGCTTGACGTATTTTTGGGAAAAGGAAAACATTTAAAGTATCTTGGATGATGGAAAACAAGGTACACATATCTCCTATTTCCTTGGAGAAGAATGTATAATTATTAGAATGCAATAGTGAAAGATGGATAAGGAGCTGGCTCCAGGAGAGACAGTAAGAGGTGATAAGAAAAGGGAAAGTATGATGCTATAGGGTAGTCAGTAATCAGTTTTGGAACAGCTCTTGTTTAACATTGTCATCTTTATTGGCACTAGTAGAGGGATACTTCTCCTAAAAGTGTTCCCCCATGAAAAGTAAAAAATAAATAATACATTTTCTAGAGAAAAATGTGTCAGAATATCCAAAAGAAAATGACTGAAATAAATAGCATGAAATTCACAACACAGTTTTCCAGAATGTCAGAAACTCACTGAGATCTTTTGCTACGCACTGAGATGTTATCGTCTAGAAGCCCCAAACAGCCTTTAGGAGCTATTAAAATAACTTTGGGTGAACACATGGAGGTTGTCCAGCGAGAACATATGGTATCTACTCCATTCTCTAGGGCTAAGAAGTAGGAAAGATCTAATAAACAGATATTTATGTTTATATTCAAAATCAAACAAACACGAAAATAAAAATCAGAGAAAGATTTATGACTCTTTCTGTGATCATCTGTGATAGGTACGGAATCCAACTTCAAATGGTAACTCTCAGTTTGGAATAAATATTATCATGTTCCTTCCATGCTCTATTCTAATGTTAAATATTAAGCAATATGCATGACAACTGCATGTCACTGTATATCATATTACTGGTCTGATTACCAGCTATATTTTCTTATAAAAGTCTTCTATGAGTAAGTAGGGGTATAAGAACTGGTAATCAGAGCATCTTGTTAAAATCTACTATCATAAATTTTGAGTTTTATCAAAAATCAAATCTGGAATGACATTTTGCATGACTTTTATTTATTCAGAATTTGTCAATTGTGAATCAGACCCAGCCATATTGATGTGTTTTACAATTGATCTAGCATTTTGATGAAATTCTTATTCAAGTGAAAGAAACAAATTAAACATGAAGTTGACACTGGTAATACCTCACAAAGGAATTTGTGGAAATTTCTTTACAGACTTCCTTATTCTTTAAGGCTTTCACCTTTGCAGATTTTAGTAAGAGCTCACATCTTAAGAGCATACAAAATAACCACTGTCATGTTATTTTGTATTAGCAACATTTTAAAATCATAGAATCATAGGATCATTAAGGTTGGAAAAGACCTTGATCATCTGGTCCAACCATCCCCCTATCACCAATATCACCCACTAAACCATGTTCCTAAGCACCAGGTCCTACCTTTCCTTGAACACCTTCATGGATGGTGATGTCACCACCTCCCCGGGCAACTTGTTCCAATGCCTGACTACACTTTCTGAGAAGAAATGTCTCCTAATTTCTAACCTGAACCTCCCCTGGCACAACTTGAGGTCATTCCCTCTAGTCCTATCACTAGTTATCTGCAAGAAGAGGCTGACAAACAGCTCCCCACACCTTCCTTTCAGGTAGTTGTAGGGAGCCAAAAAGTCTCCTTAGTTTCTTGTTTTTAGTTGTTTTTAATAGATTTCATCTCAATGAATGAGGGAATAAAAACAAATTTCATCAAAGCCTAGAAGTAGGTATAAACATGCATACTGTAGGGGTGATGAGTTTTATTTACACAAAGTTAATTTAATCTTTTTCACTTTCAGGTAACACAGAAAAATTTTACCTGAGAAATAGAAAAAGATATTAAATTCAAAACATGTCTATTTCTGCAGTTTAAACATAGTCATTTTGTGTAATCATGTCTTATATGTTTGTTCTTTTTGATGTTATGAGTTTTGTACTGAACAGAAAAAACTGACAGAGGTGCAAAATATTTAAGAACAGGGATTGTCAAACATGTCATTCATGGTATGTCTTTTCAAACCTTTTCAATTCAAAAGCTCTAGTGTTATTGGAAACCTGTGGAATTGAATTTTTCATCTTTAAATTCTAATAACAATCTCCAAAAGAAGGCAAACTTTTTTTTTTTTTTTTTTTTTTTTTTTTTTATAACAAAATATATCCCTTTAAATGCATTTTATAGCAATTTTGATATTTGTTTTTAGAAAGTACTGTACTAATTTAAATGATTTAAATGCAAATTTTCTTAGCTCTGTTTTTTTTTTTTTTTTTTTTTTTTTTTACTTAAATTGCAGTAGGCTTGAGGTGATCTATTTATTTCATTCTAAGCTGTATGTTGAATTAAATCTGACTTCCATCAAATAATGTAATTAGAATAATGCATAGTTTATTATCAATGAACAAATCCATATCTGGTGACCTCAATTAAATCACAAGTGAAGAAGGTAAGTGGAGCTGCTTCATTCCTTACTTGTTTATTTATTATGTTATATGCATAACAAGTGGTGGTATAAAGAATTTTAAAGGTATTTTTTCTAGATGGGACTAGAGATGGGAATAAATAACCCTTGCTAAAAGTAGCCTTAAATGCAGTAAAGAATTGCTTCCCAAAAGAAGACTGCTTTCTGAGCCAGTGGTCTGTCTAGCACCTAAGTGGTTAACACTCTATTTGCTCTATAGTGAGATCATCGTACGATATTTGTGAAAACTTCAGAAAGGAAAAATCACCTGCATTTCTGTCTGCAATCAGGCAACTAGTTTAATTGGGCAATGACTGAGCCTTGCAGTATATCTTAATGAGCCTAACTGGTAGAAGAAATTTAACTCCCCAGGGAATAGAGGTAGACAAAACAGACAGACAAAAATCCGTGTAAAATCTATGGAATAAGAGACAAAAAGATAGAAGAAGGGCTCTGGAAGGGCTTGGTTTTGCTGTGTCCATCTCTTTGTATTCATTCTTTTGTTAGTCCTTCTCACCACTTTGTTTACCAACTATATGCCCATGGTATTATTGTCAATATCTTCCTTTCTATTTCTATCTAGTCCTGTGAATTTTTTTGTGTGCTTATTGTGCTTTTTGTCCCTGGTTGATCAGAATATGCAGGGTGGTCTAGTTTGAAAAGCTGTCCAGTCTAATTACAAATCTACTTTCACAGTATTCAGTGCAATGTAGAAAAAAATAAAATAAAATAAAATAAAATAAAATAAAATAAAATAAAATAAAATAAAATAAAATAAAATAAAATAAAATAAAATAAAATAAAATAAAATAAAATAAAATAAATAAGCTGATCAAATTGGGTGCTTCTGAGAGCCAGAGTCTTCAGTATAGTTTGGACCACCTCACTAAAGTTGTCTTCAGCTGTCACTGTTCTGTAACTGAAAGTCCTGGCAATAACTGAGTTTTAATGAAGGTTTGTTATGCTTTAGAATTTAAATGAGATGTTTGATAAAAGAGAGGAAACCTTCTGCATACCTGCCTTATGTTCTTAATGCTTTCCTCCTAGTTAAAAATAAATAAAAAAAATACATTATTTTTTCACTGCTTGTTTTCTACAGATACTTCCTTGCAAAGCTGCTAAAATAGCCCCACAAGTTGTACAAAAGCATTTTCATACTAATTTCCCTCTGCTTCTGATAGAGCTTATCTTCTGTATTTACAGTTTCTGTTGCTTCTCTTGCTTCCTTAGCTTCGTAGACTGACAAGGATATTTGTTTCTGATAGTTTGAGTTAGTGTCAAAGAGTCTGAGGACCGCAGCAAGCAGATTAGTGGGGCTATACTCATGTGGGCAGAGTTTTGGCACAGCATTTTACAAGATTTTTGCAGGTGAGTTGGTTTTCAGTCCCCTGTATAAGACAGTTCCTTTGAATGCAGTGTACCTAAGATTTTAACAATGCAATGAATTCTTTGCTTGTTTTCACTGGCCTAAAACTACCATTATTATTACTATTATTATTTATTATTATTATTATTATTTTCCAGATGTAAAGCCAGCCTCTATACTTTGATCAGATATAGCTGTCTTCATATCAAAAGAGTACTGATGGTAGGGTGCTCAAACAATTTCCAAACACGTTAGGTGCACAAAGTTTTCAAACTCAAAATGAACCCCTGAACCACACTGATTATGGGGAAAATAAAAGGTTAAGTATTTTTAGTACATTTGCTGTGCTTTACTTCTGTGCAGTGTGTGACACTACCTAGACATAAATGTTGTCTTACACAGATGTGCTAACAGAATGTCTTTTATTTAATTGTTTCTGGGGGACCAAGGGGAACTTGAAATGCTCTGTTTTAATTACAGATGTTTCTTTGTGTTGCTGACTGTGGGGATACATGTGTGTGGGCATGTATGTGTGTAAGGTAAAGATCTAACTCATCAACAGAAGATTTTAGTAATGGTAACATTAACTGAAAAATATTATGGGATTACAAACTTGTAGAAGCCCGAGTGGCTGGAAAGCTGCCCAGCTGAAAGGGTCCTGGGAGTATTGGTCAATAGCCATCTGAATATGAGCCAGCAGTGTGCTCAGGTAACCAAGAAGGCCAACAGCATCTTGTCTTGTATCAGAAATAGTATGGTCAGCAGGACTAGGGAAGCATTTGCCCCCCTGTACTCAGCTCTGGTGAGGCTGCACCTCAAATGCTGTGTTCTTGTGGCCCATCACCACAAGAAGGACATCGAAACACTGGAATGTGCCCAGAGAAGGGCAACAAAGCTGGTGAAGGGTCTAGAAAACAAATCTTATGAGGAACAAATGAGGGAGTAGGGGTTGTTTAGCCTGGAGAAAAGGAGTCTCGGGGTAGACGTTATCACTCTCTAACAGAAAGGAAGTTGTGGTGAGGTGGGGGTCAGCTTCTTCTCCCAAGGAACAATTGATAAGACAAGAGGAAATGGCCTCAGTTGTGCCAGGAGGCTCAGGCTGGATATTAGGAAAAAAAATATTCACTGAAAAGGTTGTGATGCATTGGAGCATGCTGTCCAGGGAAGTGGTGGAGTCACCATCCCTGGAGGTATTTAAAAGACATGTAGATGTGGTGCTTAGGGACATGGGTTAGCAGTGCTAAGTTAGTGGTCAGACTTGATGATCTTAGGGTTTTTTTTGCAGCCTATGATTCTATGATTCTATGATTAGATAGTGTGGATAACCTATACATAGTATTCTGCTCCAACAGTTTATTTCAAATTTATTTTCATGCTCAATATTCTAACTAGCACCTAGATAAATAAATAAATGGAATGGAATGGAATGGAATGGAATGGAATGGAATGGAATAAAATAAAATAAAATAAAATAAAATAAAATAAAATAAAATAAAATAAAATAAAATAAAATATAAAATAAAATAAAATAAAATAAAATAAAATAAAATAAAATAAAATAAAATAAATACTCAAAACAATATATAAAAGGTCTCTGAAGAGCACCATTAGAAACAAATAAGATACATATAAAGCATGTAGAGAAGGTGTGCCAGCAGCTAGTGCTTCCTACTGTAGGCTGAAGTAGTTTCAGTAGTGAGGAAATTTGTATTATAACGTTTCCAAAATACACTACCTGTTCCATGATCACTAAGTTCACTGTATTCTGCATAGAGAAAGCTGCAGTTAGAAACTTGAATTCTATCTTACCTTCCTGATATCTCATGAATTATCTCTTGTTAACT
Source organism: Anas platyrhynchos (assembly GCF_047663525.1). Taxonomy (NCBI): domain Eukaryota; kingdom Metazoa; phylum Chordata; class Aves; order Anseriformes; family Anatidae; genus Anas; species Anas platyrhynchos. The sequence continues at coordinate 59,852,818 of NC_092588.1, read as the reverse complement.
TAATAAATATATCATTTCAGTTCTTAGTACAGGCTATCCTTTGAAAGACACATATGCTTTTGCTTGCTTTTCATAAACAAGGAAATGAAACCATTAAAAAGGTAGGTTTAAAGAAGGTTTCACATAGGCATTTTGATATCTGAAAGGAGATTTTTTCTTCTGATTTTAGTATCTCTTCACTGTCACAGGACATTTTCAATTTCCTATGCAAATAACATAATGTGTGAAATGAAAGTTAGAAAGAGTATAGAGGAAAACTAGGGATACCTAGCTGATGTCAATGCAAACTACCTGTAAGGGAACAGCAGAGTCCATACTGAGGAAAAAAAAATATGGTCACGGTAATCAGAGACTGACTTTAATACAGTGTTATAGCACAGACTAACAATGAGATTTTCTTTGTTCTCTTCTCAGCACTGACACCGATGATAAACTGTTACATTTACCAGGCATTTACCATATGTCTATGAAACCGAACCAAGAATAATTGGAAAAGGGACAAAAAAAAACAAACAAACCACCATTTATTTTGCTTGATCACACTTATCATCTTAGATCTAGAACAGAAATCACTAAAGGCTTCACATAGCTTGAAATGGCTTGCTGCTTTTGTACTACTGAACAAATTGTAGTATACTTTAATGCCATAGAATTGTAGAATATCCCAAGTTGGAAGGGACCCACATGGATCATCGAGTCCAACTCCTGGCTCCACACAGGTCTACCCAAAAATCAGAATTCAGACCATATGACTAAGAGCACAGTCCAAACGCTTCTTAAACTCCAACAGGCTTGGTGCTGTGACTACAGTCCTGTGGAACATGTATATTCCTTATATAGCACTACAATTCTACTATACTTATCTGTATTCTAAATACTGTATGCTCTGTGTATCTCCTAAGCTCAGGCAGGCTGTGTTTTTCCCTCTTAATATTTCACTACCAACAGACCAACATAATAAATTAAGACACTTGCTCATTCTAAACTTCCACTCTATGCTGAAGAGACAGTTCAACATGATGGTATATCTGACACCTTCTCAAGGCAGTAGCTGAACAGATGGAAATGATATCTCTGGAGCCAAGTCCCTTGGATCCTCACCACATTCCACCACTGATGAACACATTTCTTGGTTTTCACAAGCCTCAGGTAAAAACCCAGGCTGAGACTGAAGGTTTTGAACAACAACAAAAAGAGATGCTTGCTTGTGTCAGGCTTTCAAACTAATATATGATGGAGCTTAGTACAGGTAAGATATTTCTGACAAGCAACATTGCTTGCATTGCATACTTCTATGTGTGCAGGTATTAACTTAAACTCTGTTCAGTCCTGTGCTGGTATCTGTCAGCATCATGTTGATTATCCATCTTCTTGAACTATTGGTGTTTTTTTGAGGTATTTATGCAGGAAAACCAGAGCTGTCAGCCTCCTGACTTGAGGACAGCAATGTGCAGGCTACATCCTGCCAAATGGCAGGCTTTTACCAACTATATGATTGCCTGCACAGAACATAGCTAAGTGAATATGGGAACCAACATCTACTGTACTGTTGACAGAGGCTTTGATTAAAATCAGATGTGGTTTGAATCTATGTGGTTTGAATCCAAGCAGATTATTCTGTTTTCCAAGCCCAGTATAATGTTTTTATTTATTTATTTATTATTTATTTATTTATTTATTTATTTATTTTATTGTTTTTCAGAAGGAGCAGGCTGGCTTATTCGTTTTGGATCCCAGAAATGAACTGGAATGGTTGCTATGGAATGACTGGAGAGGAACAAGCACAGAAGACATCAAGGAGTGAAATAACTTTATGTACAAAAATCATAAGAAAATAAACAGATCACAGAATCACACACAGAATCACAGAATAGTTTGGTTAGGTAAGGACCTTAAAGAATATATAATTCCAACCTCCCTGCCATGGGCAGGGACATCGTCCACTAGACCAGGTTGCTCAAAGCCCCATCCAACCTGGCCTTGAACACATCCACGGATGGGGCATCCACAACCTCCCTGGACAACCTTTTTTCAAGTTGCCCTCACCACCTTCTGAGTAAAGAACTTATTTTAATATCTAATCCAAATCTACTGTCTTTCAGTTTAAAACCATTAACCCCAGTCCTATCACTATACTTTTTGATGAAGAGTCCCTCCCTAGCTTCAACCCCAACTCCCTCAGCCTGTCTTCATAGGAGAGGTACTCTAGCCTTTTGATCATCCTCATGGCCCTCTTCTGGACTCTTTCTAATAGGTCCATGTCCTTCTTATATCGCGGGCCTCAGAGATGAACATGGTACTTGAGGTGTGACTTCACCAGAGCTGAGTACAGAGTGGTCATCACTTCCCTAGTCCTGCTGACCACACTATTCCTTATACAAGCCAGGATGCTGTTGGCATTCTTGGCCACCTGAGCATACTGCTGGCTCATACACACTGACTATCCACTAATACAGCTGTTTCTGACTGGTAGCTTTTCAGCCACACTTCCCCCATCCTCTAGTGTTGCATGGGGTTCCTGTACCCCAAGTGCAGGACCCGGCACTTAGTCTTCTTGAACTGTGTACAGTTGTTCTTGGCCCATTGGTTGAGCCTGTCCAGATCCCTCTGCAGAACCTTCCTACACTTGAGCCGATCAACACTCTCTCCTAACTTGGTGTCTTCTGCAAAACTTACTGAGGGTGTACTTGATCCCCTCTTCCAGATAGTTGATGAAGATATTGAGTAGAACTGACCCCAGTACTGAGCTCTAATGGACACCATTAGCGACCAGCCTCCAACTGGATTTAGCTCCATTTACCACACTTTTTGGGCCTGGACACCCAGCCAGTTTTTACCCCAACGAAGCATACACCCATCCAAGACTTCAGCATCCAGCTTCTTCAGGAGAATGCTGTGGGAAGTGATGTCAAAAGCCTTACTGAAGTCTAGGTAGATGACATCCACAACTTTTCCCTCATCCACCGAGCACATCACCTTGTTGTAGAAGGAGATCAGGTTTGTCAAACAGGACCTGCCTTTCATAAGCCCATGTTGGCCTGATCACATGGTTGTCCTGTAATTTCTTCATGATGACACTCAAGATAAGCTCCATGAGCTTCCCTGGCATTGAGGTCAAACTGACAAGTTTGTAGTTCCCCAGATCCTCCATCCGGCCCTTCATGTAGATGAGCATAACATTTGCTAGCTGCCAGTTGACTGGAACCTGCCCTGATAGCCAGGACTACTGATAAATGATGGAAAGCGGCTTGGTGAGTGCTTGCGCCAGCTCCCTCAGTACCCTTGGGTGATAGAAGGGAACATCCTTTCATGGGTTGCTAATTGGATAAAGAGAACTGTTTTGAGATGATTTTCACAATGGTTGAAAATGAATAGTAGATTTCCATAGGGGTTTATGCTGGGACATATTGTTTGAAATTGATCTAAAAAGGGAAATGGGAAGTGAGGTGATGAGGCTTGCTGATAATGCTAAATTTATTCAGAATATTAAGTAAGAAATCTGAATAAGGAACACAGCATGCATTTTGTGAAACTGACTGACTGGTGATAAAAGGGCAAATGAGATTCACTTTTCACAAATGCAAAGTAATACTGGTTGGGAAAACAATCTCTCTCTACATACACAGTGAAGATCTCTAAATTAGTTATTACTATTCAGGAAAGAGATCTTGGGAATCATTATATACTCACTCCCTGAAAACATCAGGTCAGTGTTTAGCAGCAGTCAGAAAAGTAAATAAAGTCTTGTGAACAAGGAAAAGACCTGAGAACAAAGCAGAAAATACCACTATACTGCTGTATAAATCTATGTTTTCCTCACATTGTGAATACTATTTGCAGTTCTGATTATAATAATAAACTATTAGAAGTTGAAAAAGTACGAAGAAGGTACAGGTAAGGTCAACAAGTATGATAAAGTGAAACACTTTTGAATGCTTTGGACTAAGAAAGAAATGGATAATGACCAACAAGGCAGAGGGTCAATAGAAAAATGACAATTAATTCTTTCTTATAATACAGAAACGAAGTAGTGACAAATGAAATTGTAAGCTGATTTAAGTCAAAGAATAAGAAATATGCATACATTTTTTCCCACATAAGGTGTAATTAAATTCTGGATAATCTGGATGATGAAATTACAGATAATTTTAAAATGTCGTTTACTGCAGTTACTGCAGTCAATACTGCAGTTACTGAAATCTATGTAATAAATGTTCATTATGTGCTAACAAACACAAAAATAAAACCCAGGGCTCAAAGCCCTTAAGCAGCACACTGCTGTTACCTCAGAGGAAAGTGTCACAGAATTTCTGCCCCCCCCCTTTTTTTTTTTTTTTTGTATTCTTAGAGATGAGATATGTTGGTAGGTGGACCTTAGTCTGACCCAGCATAGCTGTATTCATGTTAAGGCTTAATCACCCAAACCTGTATCTCACAACACAAGACAGCATAACAGATGATTAAATTAGTTTTCAGAGCACAATTCAGCCTAAAGTAATCCAGTCTTTTAACAGAAACTAACCACTGAGCTCAAAAAGGATAAAATACTTTTATTATGTCCTCAGACTACAATAGATTGTGAAACTGCTGTAAAAATCATAGCTGTTCTTTCATGTGTAAAACTTTCCCTGTTAAGCACTATTCCAGCCTCTCTCTCCCTCTTTCTCCCACCCTTCCTCTGGAAAAAAAAAAAAAAAAAAGGAAATAGCATATGAACACACAGGATTATTTGGTAATGATTATTTGGTAATAGTTCTGTAAATGCAATAAAGAAATTCTTGTTACAAAGAGAAACAGTAATATATATATATATTACTGTAGCAGTACTGTGAACATTGTATGCTGAATAGTGCTATTAAAAATATATGCAAGAGGCAAACAGAGATGTTCAGACCTTTCTAGGCTCAGGAACACATTGTTAAAGGTGAATTTGCTGCAGTACACTGCTCATTTATTCTTTGCAGCTGAGGAGGTTTTACATTGATGATGTATCCTGTGCTAGGACTGGGAAGAGAATGAATTTTCAGTTTAGGACTAGACAACAGTTTCAAAGATGAAAGGAGATAGAAAGCTCTGTGAATCCAAAGATGAAGAAACTGGACTTGAAGAATAAAACAGAGTTAGATGAGCTGAGAGAAATACTGGGTACAAGGTTTCTGAAAAAAAATAAGAGCCACTGAAATATATATTTTTTACTGAAAGGCATTTCATACCCCACTATCACATTTATGTTAAACAAAAGCTTTTATTTATGTATGTCCTTAAATACTGAAGGGTCCTTTCCAAACTCTTTCATGACAACAGAAGTACAATTTCTGTGTGTAACCTTTGAAATACCTTAGAAGTCTCCTTGCACTCTGGATAGCCTCCTGCTGTCCCTTCTCAACTCAGATCTAAATCAACACATCCCGTGTTGTATATGCTGCCACTGGTTTGCAAAGATTTTGCTAAATGCACATTTTAGGCCCCTGAACCCCACCCTGCATGTTTTTTTCTATATGATGAAAGCAGTTCTGGAATATCATAGAACTGCAGAATAGTTTGGATTGGAAGGGACCTTCAAGATCACCCAATTCCAACCCCCTTGCCAGTGACACCTTCCACTAGACAAGGTAGCTCCAACCTGACCTTGAACACTTCAAGGGATGTGGCCACATGGGGAATATGAAGGAGCTCTGTACACCTGCACTTGACTTGACTAAGCTGTCAGTGTTTACACAGGCTAAACTTTCATCTGGAGTTAGTTTGTCATACAATATGCCTGACCATTTTGATAGTAGAAGAGTTTCATACATGTATATTTGTGTTTGGGAATTGACTTGAATGAGAAAACAGTACAGCTGGGAAAATCTTCAAACCTGTGAGCTGGTGTATCATGGGAGTTCCCAATGGTTTGGAAAGTCTTGACTGCAGGGATATAAAGTATATGAAGGTATTTTCCTGGAGTTAAAGTGAGTTAAACTCTCTTAGTTAAGTTACTAAGCTCTAATAAACATAGCCAGAGGCATATAGGCGTATAAAATGCTATAGCTTATTGAAAGGTGCATTTTTCCCCAATAACCTCTTGGAACAAAAGCCTTTTTTTTTTTTTTTTTTTTTTTTTCATGTTAAATTGAAGCAACAAAGGGTAACAGGTGTTGTCATCAGCAACAGGCAAGTACTAGACCGACATGATGGCCAAAGAGAAACCCAAATATCCACTTGCTTGATTAGAAATTTTGTGCTGAAGTTGTTCATTCTCAAAATGATAGATGGAATAGATGGAAGGAGTTTGAAATGAGGATTTATAGATTAAACATATATATATATTCTTTAGGGAAAAAAGAATCTGTGCAGTTATAGTTTAAAAGATGGAGAAAATGTATTTTCTTACACTGCAGAAGTTTCCCTATCATTATTCTGTCAGTGTTTTATTTCTAGTATGCTATAGAATAACTAGTAAAATAACTTTTTTTTTTTTTTTTTTTTTTTTTTTTTTTTTTTTTTTGCCCCCCTAGGAGATTTGGTAATATGGCAGAGATTGCTAATTTGTCAAGAATTTAAAGTTTCACTTTTTTTTTTCCCCAGTACCAGGCATATCTCCATAACATTTGCACAGTTTAATAGGGAATGTAGATCAGCAGATGATTTCTGGTTAGAAATCAGACGAGAAACCTAGGGCTTCCATCATCATGGTTTCATGCTTCATACAACTTCCCATTCTTTAAACTTTTTTTTAATATATATATATTTTCATATTACAAAAATAAGTGAAATGTACATTGTAATTCAACATTATATTTTTAACCTGTGTTTATTAAAATTTTAATAAGATTCACTTGCACACTGTAGAATAAGAAAGAAGATACTGAAAGAATTACAGAATCACAGAATCACAGAATTTCTAGGTTGGAAAAGGCCTCAAGATCATCGAGTCCAACCTCTAACCTAACACTAACAGTCCCCACTAAACCATATCCCTAAGCTCTACATCTAAACGTCTTTTGAAGACTTCCAGGGATGGTGACTCCACCACCTCCCTGGGCAGCCCGTTCCAATGCCTAACAACCCTTTCAGTAAAGAAGTTCTTCCTAACATCTAACCTAAAACTCCCCTGGCGCAACTTAAGCCCATTCCCCCTCGTCCTGTCACCAGGCACGTGGGAGAACAGACCAACCCCCACCTCACTACAGCCTCCTTTAAGGTATCTGTTGAGAGCAATAAGGTCGCCCCTGAGCCTCCTCTTCTCCAGGCTGAACAAGCCCAGCTCCTTCAGCCGCTCCTCGTAGGACTTGTTCTCCAGGCCCCTCACCAGCTTCGTCGCCCTTCTTTGGACCCGCTCAAGCACCTCGATGTCCTTCTTGTAGTGAGGGGCCCAAAACTGAACACAGTACTCGAGGTGCGGCCTCACCAGAGCCGAGTACAGGGGGACGATCACCTCCCTAGCCCTGCTGGTCACGCTGTTTCTGATACAAGCCAGGATGCTGTTGGTCTTCTTGGCCACCTGAGCACACTGCTGGCTCATATTCAGCTGACTGTCCACCATCACTCCCAGGTCCTTCTCTGCCTGGCAGCTCTCCAACCATTCCTCTCCCAGCCTGTAGTTCTGCTTGGGGTTATTGCGCCCCAGGTGCAGGACCCGGCACTTGGCCTTGTTAAACTTCATGCAGTTGACCTCAGCCCATCGGTGCAGCCTATCCAGATCCTCCTGCAGAGCCTTCCTACCCTCGAGCAGATCGACACACGCACCTAGCTTGGTGTCATCTGCAATTAATGAAATACGTAATTTACTAAGAGTTCTTGCAACTATGAATTATGAATGTATACTCATGATGGTCGTTTTACACTGAAGGTCTTTGATGATGGTGTTGGATTTATAGTCCTGTTATTTTTTTTTTTTTTTTTTCATCATTTTACAAACTGAACCCATAATACTTATCTCATCTGGACCAGATAGCTATATATCACAAGTGCACCACAGGAGTGAGAGAAATGTAGAAGCATATGGCAGGGTAATGTTCACTGAGGCATCAGCTAAATGACAGGAGCAAGCAACCTATATTGATCCTGCCTCCTCTGTTTGAGGAAAAGCTTGTGCCAGAGGGGAATCAAACTCAAACGGCTATCATGCTTGACAGCGTACTACTGTTTCATCTCTTATAAGAAAGTAGACTCTATAGTAAATAAACCATATATGTGTTTGTGTATATATTATATACATACGTCAAAGATTTTCCGATTAGATGCTCTTACTTAACAGCTACTTAAAGTTACATCTCTTCAAACTTAATGTATTCCTTCTTGATGATGACTTTTCTTGAGGGATGGATTTAATTACTTTATATATATTGATATTTCAGCATAAACACAGTTATTGAAACACTTTTTCTGTTCATCTTGGATGTGTCATTCATAATACTGCCAGGGAAATAAATTTATCAGAAATTTACTTTCTACTACTTTTTTTTTCTTCTATTTTTACCTTCTATTTACTTCTGTTTGTTGCACAATAAAGAATCATAGAATAATTAAGTTTGGGTGAATTTTTGGAGATCTGGTCCGATTTCCTTCTCATTGAAAGGCTAATTTCAAAGTTAGGTCAGGTTGCTTGCAACTATTTGCTTTAATTCTGTCACATATCTCCAAGATTCTTACTCTTTCATCCCTATTTAGCCTAATCCTTTGCAGGCACAGGACTTTGTATTTGCTTTTTGTGATCTTCATGATATTTCTGTCTACCCATTTATTTGAACTATTGATATCCTTCTGATTCGTTTTCAAAGTCTTCATCCCAGTTTTACTGATCACGATAGATCAGTCAGCCTCCATTAAGTTCCCAGTAAGGTCACAATGCAAGTCTTCTTTCAAACTATTTCTGGACACTGAAAGAGAAGGAAGTGCATGGGAATAGCTGGCAATTAATGATCATATTGCATCTGAAGGCCATTTAGAAGTGGAGCTCCACTAGGGTTTATTTTGGTATCTATCCAATTTAATGTCATAGAATCATAGAATCATTTAGATCAGAAAAAGACCTCTAAGATCATCTAGTCCAACCTTTATAACCTTATTTCTTTATAAGGGGTCTGAAGAAGGAGGCAGAATGCACAACTGTCATGTTTGCTAAAAAAACTGCGAAATGCAACTGATAGTGCTCAAAGGCAGAACTTTCATCCAGAGGGCTCTAGATTGGCTCCTGTAATGGATTGACAGGAACTTCATTACAATCAGAAAGGGCTAATGCAATGTCCTGCACCTGGAAAGATGTAATCCCTTAGTAATGCGAAGTGGACAGTCTGACTGGCTGGGGAGCAACTCTGATGGGGTCCTGGTAAGCAATATGCTGAACATGAGCCAGTTATGCCCTGCCAGCAAAAGTGACCAACAGCAACCTGGGCCATGGGAAAAGGGGTACAGTCAATATACCAAGGGAAGTTATTATTCCCCTTTACTCTGTAATTGTTAGACCACATTGAGAATCCAGTTCTGTGTCTTCCAATACAATAAGAGATCAATAAAATGAAGGAGCTTCAGTGGCAGGTTCCAGAGCTGAAGGATTTGCTTTGTGAGAAGATCTGAAGAACTCAGTTTTGTGGCCTTGAGGACACCTAATGACAGCATCCCAATATGTGATTGCCCTGCTCTGATAGGACAAGGGGGAATAGTTTTAAAATAAGAGGGTAAATTTAGACAGGATGTTAGGAGGAAAATCTTCACTTGGAGTGGTGTGAGGCACTGCAAAATGTTGCCCAGAGAAGTTGTGGATGCCCTACCCCTGGAGGTGTTCAAGACCAGGTTGGACAAAGTGCTGGGCAACCTGATCTAGTGAGTGGCATCCCTGTCCATGGCAGGGGGGTTGGAACTGAATGATCATTAAGGTCCCTTCCAACCCAAGGCACTCTATTATTCTATGAATATGTAAGAGGAGATTACTGAGAAAGCAGCTCTTGGCTCTTTAGTGAGGTGTGCAACAGAAGAAAGAGAGGCAATGGTGAAAAATTGAAACGAGATGTTCTAACAGGAGGGTGTGGTGGTGGGCAGATAAAATCACTGTCGGGACTGTCAAGCTCTAGAACAGGTGTTCAGAGAGGTTGTACAATCTCTGTCTTTGAAGTTCCTTGATACCCAACCAAATAAGACCTTAGTAACCTGGTGACTCTTATCAGGCTGTTGGTCACCTGAGGTCCTTCCAAACCTGTGTAATTCTGTTTCATCTCAAAGTTAGATCCAGCATACCAAAATTTTGTATTTCAAGTTTACCAGTTTTGCACATGTTAAGAAGTCCCTAAAACTATCAATACTATAGTATATTATGCTTTTTCAGTAATATAATTTAAATAAAAATTGTTTTTGTTTGTTTACTTAAATCTTTTAAAAATGAGTTGAATAACATTGGTGCTTAGGCTGCTATTTTGCTTGAGACCATTACCTGTCATGTTGCCAATATTGTGTCACTGTTTCCTTGTATTCCCTTCTTGTTTGCACTTTAAGTACAAACTTTCCAGATTAATAGCTGTGGTGGTTTTACTTGGGTGGGCAGCTGAGTTCCATCACAGCTGCTCTCTCACTCCCCCTGCTCAAAGATGGAGGGGGGGAATATGACACAAAGTGCTCAAGGTTTGAGACAAGGATTTAATGAAAGGGAAAAGAAGGATTGAAAAAAAAAAAAAAAAGGAAAAAGAAAAAAAAAAATAATAATAAAAAAAAAAAAAAACAAAGTCTGAGCAGAAACACACAGAGAGAAAAGCAGTTACTCTCTACCTCCCGTTAACGAGCTTCCACAATGAGAGCCATCCCTCTCCTTCCCCTTCCCCACCTTTTATTGCTGAGTGTGACATCATATGGAATGGAATATCCCTTTTGTCAGGTTAGGTCAGCTGCCCTGGTGATGTCCCTTCCCCATCTCTTGTCCACACCCACCTTCTGGGTCTTGGAGAGTTGAAGGGAGTACAGATGCTGTGCCAGTATTGCGCAGCAAGAGACATAACACTGGTATGATACCAGTGCTGTTCTAGCTACAAGTGCAGAGCTCAGCACTGTGTGGGCTGCTGCAGGGAAAGTTAACTCCATCCCAGCCATACCCAGTACAACCTCTACCACTTATTCCATAACATTTGTGTCACACTCAGGTCCCACATACTTTAGGATATAGAAATCCTCATCATCACTGTTCCCTGTCCATTAAAAGATTTATAGGTCTTCACTTCTTTTCATTCTATAGGCCTCTCCACAAAACATTTGTAAGAACTGTTGATGATTTCAACTTCATCTGCCTAAGAGGTCACTCAAGGCAGGTGGAGTTCTATTTCTGGATGCCAGCACCAGCTTAGCTCAAGTCACTCCTGCACTTGCCCAGTTCTTTGCAAAGCAGACCTGTCATTGGTTCTGCAGTGTCTTCCTACAACACATAACTTAGATTACAGATTACTTTTCTCCCGAGTTAAATCTTAAATCTCCTTGAGGCATGCACCTGGTATCCTCATGCTTTTGCATCACCCACCACCAGGTGTACACTGGTCCTTGGGCAAAGACAACCCCACAAGTGGGTCTCCCTTTTCCCATGGCAGGAGCAACACACACTACCTTCTCTATCCGCGTCCCTACACACACTATGGGGACTTTAGCTCCAACCACTGTGTGTAGGGGTTTTGTTTCAGCAGGACCAGGACGGCTGTCATACCCTCTGGTGTTACCTAGCCAAGAGGCTTCTGGTAGATCTATGTACCAGTGTTTCCATGTCCCAGCACCAAATCCTCATAACATGGTCTTTAACAGTATATTGTACCTCTCAACCTTCCCAGAGGCTTGTGGGTGATAAGGGATGTGATACACTCACTCAATGCCATGGTTCTTGGCCCAGGAGGTGCCAAGATTGTTTCGGAAGTGACTCCCATTGTCGGATTCAATTATCTCTGGTGTACCACGATACCACAGCACTTGCCTTTCCAGGCCCACGATAGTGTTTCGGGTGGTGACATGGTTTACTGGATATGTTTCCAGCCACCCAGTAGATGCTTCTACCATGATATGTACCATTTGCCTTGGCGGGTTTGTGGGAGTGGTCCAATATAGGCACTCTGCCAGGCCTCAACATAGTTAAATCCAAGCCCTTTCCCCCTGTTCCATGGAGATTTTACAAAACCTCATGGCTCACTTGATCACAGCACAGGTTTCACACTCTTGAGTGACCTGTGTGATGGCCTCAATGGTCAGGTCCACTCCTTTAACAGGAGCCCATCTGTATGTGGCATCCCTCCCCAGATGTTCTCATGTTTCATGGGCCCATCAATGTACAAACAGCTCACCTTTGCACCCCCAGTCTAGGTCCACCTGAGCCACTTCAATTTACAAAGCTCAATCCACCTCTTCATTATTCTGATGTTCTTTGGTGGCGTGGCTCTTGGGCATGTGAGCATCTACATTATGCTCTTTTACATCCAGGTTTTCTACCTGGGCAGCAATATCTTGCCACAGGGTAGCAGCCAAGATAGGTTTACCTCTGTGCTGCCAGTTGCTCCATTTCCATTGCTGCTGCTACCTCCACAGGGCATTTGCCACCATCCATGAGTCAGTGTAAAGATAGAGTACTGGCTTTTTTTCTCTTTCAGCAATTTTTGTATTTTCAGCAATGGTGTAATTGCCTAAAGTAACTAGGAAAATAACACTAATATTCACATTTTAAAGAAGATGTACAGTATTGAAGAGGCTTTCAGGGTAAGGCGTAGCTGCATTACCTGAGTGTTCCCTAGGCTTCCAACCTTAGATGCTATTGCGCTGGGGGAACCTGGTGTGTGAGCTCTAAGGAACAGAACAGAGTGTAGAGTGGAGTGGAGACACCATGGCTAGGCTCTGTGACCAGGTGGAGACTTGATTGCTCTTGTGCACACTGAGACCAATAAGCTCCATTTCTGCTACCCTGAGCCAACGACCTGTAATGTTTTTGACAAAATGTTGTACTCTAGTGTACTTTTTACTCATTATAATATCATTATAATACCAAAACACACCTCTGTCGTGGTTTAACCCGGCCGGCAGCTAAACACCACGCAGCCGTTCGCTCACCCTCCCCCCTCCCTCTCTGGGACGGGGGAGAGAAATGGAAAGTGAAGCCCGTGAGTTGAGATAAAGACAGTTTAATAAGACAGGAAAATAATAATAACAAAAAATAAATAAATAACAGTAATAGTAATAATAATACAATGGTGATAATAGGAAAGTAATAATAATATGTACAAACAAGTGATGCACAATGCAATTGCTCACCACCCGCTGACCGATGCCCAGCCTAACCCCGAGCAGTCCGGCCCCCTCCCCCCGGCTAGCCACCCCTATATATTGTTTAGCATGACGTCAGATGGTATGGAATACCCCTTTGGCTAGTTTGGGTCACCTGTCCTGGGTCTGTCCCCTCCCAGCTCTTACTGCACCCCCAGCCTGCCCGTTGGCAGGACAGAGCAAAAGGCTGAGATGTCCTTGGCTTAGTATAAGCACTGCTCTGCAACAATTAAAGCATTGGGGTGTTATCAGCACTCTTCTCATCCTAAGCCAAAACACAGCATTCCACCAGCTACTAGGAAGAAAATTAATTCTAACTGAAACCAGGACAACCTCCATCCCAAAAGCTACTCACCTCCAAGGTGTGACTACCCCTTACTGACCACACGCTATGAATTTATCGGAGCCTATTCCTTTAAACAGAGACAGGAAAACTTTTCACCAATCATAAATAAGATATGCCTGACTAGAATCACTCAAGCTCCACCTAAAAGATAGAAAATAATATAAATTGGCCTAAGAGACAGGAGATGTCAGAGAAGATACCATTACAAGGGAATACACCATCCTGAGGACCTCCTGACTTCTGGGGTCAGTTGACAGGCTGAGCCTCTCTTTTCCCCCCATTGGGATGCCTTTGGGTGAGATTTGAACACTTGGTTATACTGTGTGTCTCCATGGAAACTTAGAAATCTCTAGAGTCTTTGTGCCTTTTAACATGTTAATTTCCAGGCTGTGCACCTGTGTATTTCATGCATGCTAGCTTGCTTTTGCAGATAGTAAATTATCGCCAGCAATCTAAAGAACCTGTGTACCTGTTGCTGTAATAAACTGCTCTTAATTGCATTGTTCCTTGCCATGATAGTTCTCACTGAATGTGACTAGAGTAAGGGCATGATACGTTATCGGTGAATCTGTGAACGTGGTAGTTCAGTACCCTGAATCTGACCGGACCCATAATGGTTAATTGGCTACACCCCTTAACACAACATAGGGCCAGCTGGATGGCTTTCACTTCTGCATACAGACTTGACTCGCCTTTCCCTTCCATGTCCTCCACAACTCGTCATGTACGACTCCACGGCAGCTTTCCACTTCCAGTGGCTCCCTACCACATGACAGGATCTGTCAGTGAACAACACATACTGCTTTCTGTCTTCTGGGAACTCACTGTATGGTGGTGCCTCTTCGTCACGAGTTACCTCTTCTGTTGGTACTCCAAAATCCCTCCCTTCTGGCCAGTCCATGATCTCCTCCAGGTTTCCTGGGTGGTTGGGTTTTCCCACTCAAGCCCACTGCATAACTAACACTACACACTTACACCACATTGTGTCGACTACATGGTGGGTAGTGGGGATTTTCCCTTTGAACATCTAAGGTCACACAGGTAGCTGTGGGGCCAAGAGGAGTTGTGATTCTGTATCAACAACTTCTGAAGCTGCTCGAACACCACCCTGCCCCCATATGCTGTTAGTATCTCCTTTTCAGTTAGGGCGTAATTGGCTTCTGATCCTCGATAGCCCCGCCTCCAGAACCCCAAAGGTCGAACTTGAGTTTCTGCTGGGGTTTTCTGACAGAGGCTCTAGATGAAGTCATGCTCCCCAGCTGCAGTGTAAAGTACGTTTTGCACAGTTGGTCTGGTATGGACAAACCCAAGTGTTATTGCACACGCTATTTCTTGTTTGATTTGTTCAAAAGCCTGTTGTTGCTTGGGGCCCAACTCAAAATAATCCCTCTATTGAGTCACTCTATATAGAGGACCCACAAGCTGACTATAGCCTGGAACATGCATTCTCCAGAATCCCACAAGGCCTAGGAAAACTTGTGTTTCTTTTTTTTCTAGTTGGCGGAGACACAGCAGGTTTTTTGTTGATCACATCCACTGGAATGTGGCGACATCCATTCTGCCATTTTACCCGCAATAACTGGATTTCCTGTGTGGATTCCTTGACCTTACTCTGTTTAATAGCAAAACCAGCTTTCACAAGAATTTGGATTATTTTCTTCCCTTTCTCAAAAACTTCTGCTGTGTTGCCCCACACGATGATGTCCTTGATCATCAGCAGGAGTTCAGGAATGCCCCCCTGTTCCAGTGTCGTCTGGATTAGTCCATAGCAAATGGTGGAGCTGTGTTTCCACCCCTGAGGCAGTCAATTCGAGGTGTACTGAATGCCCCTCCAAATGAAAGCAAACCGTGGCCTGCATGCTGCTGCCAGAGGAGAAAATTCAATAGCAATTTCAGTTGTGGCATACCACTTGACTGCCTTTGACTCTAGTTCATATTAAACTTCTAGCATGTCCGGCATTGCAGAACTCAATGGTGGCGTGACTTCATTCAGGCTCCGATAGTCCCCTGTTAGTCTCCACCCTCCATCAGACTTTCGCAATAGCATACCTAGCAAATACAGATCCTCTTTCCAGTGCTAGTGTTCTCAGGCAGTTCTATTAAAGAAAAAAAAAAAAAAAAGCTGAAATAAAACCTCTTCAGTATAGTTGGAATAAAGTTCTAATTCAGAACAGCAGTTTGTGTGTTTGAATTAGATTAAAGGCATCACAAGGGATGCTGACAAAGTGTAATGCAAAAATAATGTTTTATCATGACAAAAAGTTATACGTGTATTAGTCTCAAGTCCACTAATGTTGAGCCATTGTAAAGCTCAGCTTATAGCATGAGATTGATTGAGGGAACTTACAAAGTACAAGCAAAGCTTCCCACCAGTTTATAACAAGCAGCAAAAAACATCTAATTCAGAATTTTGTCTTTTATATACTAAATCTTATAGCTACCACTGTCTCCTTGAAGACTCTGAGGATTCCGAGGGGGAATATGAAGAAATCAGCAAAGAGCGTAAGTAGGTCACCTAAATTTTGATATAAGTAGTGAATTTTTGTGCTCTAATCTAATCTCACGGAAGTAAGAACCTACTCTATAATTAGAAGGTATGATCCCATCTTTGGGTATATCAGCTGCAGGTGTGCTACCGATTCTAGTGTCATTATAACTGCAGAGTGGTGTTAAAGAAAACAGAACAGTGGTGTAAATATAATGTAGGAATAGCGGTAATCATTACTGCTGCACAAAACAAAACAGGTCACCTAAACTAGGCATTGCTCACATCTGTATGTATATTTTTTGTGACACTTGTTTGTCACTATTTTTTTTTTTTTTGGTGGTTCATACAAATATCATTTTTTTCCACTGCCGGCTCTCTGCCATCTAACAGCAGATTTAACAGCTCTAGAGGTCACCATCTTATTTGGGTCAGAAATTACGGATGCAGTGTTGATTATTACATTACTTTAATTTCCTTATTTACATATCTGTGACCTATTTTTTTTTTCTGAACAGATGTGGTAACAGACTGCATATGGGCAAGTGATTTTTGAACAGAAACCTCAGGTGAGGTATTGTTGGCCTTTCACAAGACAGAAGCTGTTGCTAGTCTAACTAAACTATTTTTTTCCCTGCTATTTTACTGTGCTCTTTTCCACAATGTCCTCTCTAATTCACTGTAGTTCCCATTTGTCAAATCCTTCAGGCAGAATGGTCTGGGAAAAGGGATGAACCTCCTCCTGACTGTCAATGAAACAGCTGTAAGCAAATAAAGGAGGGTGTAGCCTGAAAAAAGGAAGCTTTGCCTTGTGGAATATTGAATAATGCTATAGATAAATAAATAAATAAAACTTTGTATTTAAATAACACATGCAGTGGACCAAATGTTTACTTTTTATTTCTTTCTGCTAGTCTCCAAGTATGTAACTTTCATGTGTAAAGTACAGTTGCTGCTGTGGCTACAATGAAGAGCATGCATTTGCCCATGCATTTCTGTTTAAAATACATGGGCTGTGCATTGTTATTGGTGCAATGCAGCAACTGCCCCAAAAGCTAAGAGAATGCTTGTTCTATACTGAGTCAAATTAGAGCTACTTCTGGGTGGCCTCCACAATATTGTCGTAATTGGTGAGACTACATGGAAACATGAGGATTCCCTATTGTGTTAGGTAATATTGCCCTATTGTGTAGCTGCATTTCCTCTTTTCTCTCTCTAGAGGGTAACTCTTGTCTTGTGGCTGAAAATTGTTATGGTGTTGTATTTGTATGGCACTTAGGAGAAAAGTATCACTGAGAGAGGTGTAAAGGAAGATAAATGAGCCTTTGAAGAGAAGAAATGCTCAAAATCGGTACTGCTGATGTTGGGGAGTAAAAGTTCTTTGCAAGTTGGAGGACAGTTCAGCAAAGACCTCTTGTCTTCTTCATAACATTCATAAATTCTAAACATTACATTTAAACAGTGATTTATCTTTTTTTTTTTCTTTTTTTTTTCTTTTTCTTCTTCTTTTTTTTTTTTTTTTTTTTTCTGTGGTGATGCTTCTTTTACATCCATTTGTGAACTCTTTTGACTTTGGTGATTTTATCTAGAAGAAGAAGAAAAAAAAAACAAACACTAAAACCCCACCCCCTCTATTTTCTTTCTCTTTCTGGAAGCCTATTATTTGAAAAGAATGGAAACTATAAGATTTCTCTTTAATAAAAACAAAATAGAAGAGTTTATTCATTTATTTATTTTTGAACATTACTTATGTTGAAGATCAGGAATTCAGCTACACTCTCAGAATAGACACCACTTTTTCTAAATTCTCTATGGCATTTCTCTCTGTATTAAGCCATCCCAACTAGTTGTGATAGGCTGGACAATATCAGGACTTTCCAGGTCACCCTTACTTTAAAGATAACTATTTTTAGGTTGACTGGACAAAGACTAGACATATGGGTAGCATCAGATTTATACCCTGTAAAGAGCAGAGTGGAACTTATATAGGCTGAAAGAGCCCTGGGGGTTTGGAGGGGTCAAGAGAATGAGAGCAGATATAATATGCTGATAGACCTCAATATATATACATTTTAAAATACTGATTTTATGTCTACAATTAGCTGTTAACACCTTCATTTCTCTGTGGGGAAAAAGAAAAAAAAAAAAAAAAGTTTAAACATGACTGAAGAATACAGTCAAGTTTTCAATTTAAGTTCCTTAAAATGCTTTTTACTCTGGAGCAAAGTTTTCTGTGTTCTGCTGCATTCTGCCTTGCCTCCAATTACAAGTGGCTTTGCTGCCCTCTCTTTAGAGAGACTTCAGAACATACATAGAGATGCTGCAGGGTTTTGCCAGGCATGAACCTCTGCTCTCTCTTGTCTGCAGAGCAACCTAGTAGTCAAACCTTTGAGCTTCCTGTTGAGAAAAGGTCCTTAAGCTCCTTCTCAGAAGTTCTCACTGACCTCAGGCTGTTCACTAGATCAGGTTGTTCAAAAACCTATTGCACATGAGTGTTTCCAAAAATTATTCATCTGTCAGAGGAAAAAAAAAATAAAGTTTTTTTCCTAGGAAGTTTTATTTTTTTGTCATAAACTATTAGTTATTAATAAGGAAATTCACTTTGCAATTACTGTCAGTTAGGCAATGACAACCCTAATTATCAACCTTATGGCATTTCATCATTTTATGCAAGGGTGTTTGTGTTGTCTGCATTTCATTTTCCCATTGTAACTGCAGGAAATCTGAAAGTAAGCAAAAGTTAAAATGTAAATGCCATGGTCTTCGCTGTAATATTAAATGTTCCCCATGGTTTTACGATTACCCTTTACAGAATCTGTTGATGCATTTTGGCAAGCACAATATTAAAAATTTGCTTGGCAAAAATCCCCTTAGCAGAACCTGACAGACAGTAAGGTCAATAAAGTTTTAATCAACTAAGGAGAAAATACTCTTCTACCAGATGGGTACCATAGAACAATACTTGCATGAAATATTTATGATTCACTTTAGAATCTCAAAGTCTGAAACATAAATAAAGGTTGGTGATTATTTCTGAAGTAAAATGTGTTCATCCTTACAATTTTTAAGGATTAAATTGCTGTGAAATGAATGCTAGTCTTGTTACTGAAAGGATACAATTCTACTATTCAACTGAACACCAATTTTGTTACTGAACTTCCCTGTATTTCATAACCTAGCATCACTTTTAAGAAATCATAATTGCATATATCATTTTAAGTGTGATGATATTTCAAGTATCCCTGCCTCTTTATATTGTAATTTTGTTTGGATAATATGTATTTATACATATATATATATAACTATAATATAGTTATTGTTGGTAAAGGCATCATGCTGTAATTAATTTTTTTGTTCTAATAGAAGTTTTCCTTGTAAGGTTTATTCAGCACCCAGTGACACTCTAAAAATAAAAGTGATGTATGTTTCATTATGTAGACTGGGTATTATACTCAAGTGATTCAGGACATCTGAAAGGAAGAGAATTCTTGGTATAGAGAAATTTTCCCCCTGAGCCCTGAACCTTACTCCTTCTCAGACTCAGACCTACAGGGGAGGAAGAATTGGAAAATGCTGACATTGTGGGGGGATGAATGGCTTCCTTATGTGTTCCCAGTCCACTGCTGCTGTTTACCTTTCTGTTCCGTTACGTGGTCTTGTCACAAGAACTAGAATATTGAAATGGGTTGGCTGAAACTTTTGTCTTTCCAGAGGAAGAGTAAATGAATACCTGCCCAGATTGAGCCAAATAAGACCAGTGGCCATGACTGTATTCTGATTCCGCACAAGAGAGTAACTTTAAAAAAAATCAGGTTGTCTAGAAGATATGCCAGTCACTTTATACCTAAGCAAAGCCTGAATCTATTCGGAATTAATTTCTGTTACCATTTTAACACTTGCTAATTAACAATTAATGCTGCCATTAATTAACACCTACAGCAAGCTTCTTAGCCATCATACTGCGAGTTTGAAAGCACTGAAACATGATTTGTGGTTTTGAATTCATTAGGAACTCTGAATAATTCATCTTGTTTTCAAGAAACTGCTATGGTTTGCACAGAGAAACCTAAATTGCAGGTGTATAATGAATAGAATTATCAACTATATTAGCATATTTAAAATCCCAAAATTCTGATATTAAAGATGACTAAAATATTTGATGAGATGTTTCTAGCTGTTTTGTTGCTTTCTTAATTTGTGAATTTAGTAATGACACTGGACTTTTTATGTAGACAATGTGGATGAGCGTGCAAAATGTAAAAAACAAAACAAAACTACTTTGGGATCAAATTAGTATAAAATTAATAAAGAGTATATATAAATTGTTACTTTTTGTTAACTTTAGTGAGACTATTACACTTACAGTAACAGAAGATTAATTGTCTAGATTTTCCATTAAAACATTTGAAATTATTATGAGTTATGACTAAGTTGTCTCTATTGAATAGGAGTGGCTAATAGGAGTGGATAAAATTCCTGTATCGTTTGTATTAAACTAGTAATTTATTTTAAAAAAAAAAAGTCAGGTGCTGAGTATTTTGCATAAAATTCACATAATATATTATGTTACTTAAAAAAAAAAAAAAAAGGCTTTCCATCTAATTGCTTCCTTTTTTTTTTTTTTTTTTTTTTTTTTTTTTACACTTATTTTAGCTTTAAAATTCTGGAAGGAGCAGTTTTGGTGGAAGTGTTTTGCTTTCTTTTTCAAAACATTGAGGTATAGATTTAGTGTATTTCTAATGAGTATGTGATTTTTCGACTGTCCATTCCATAGTTCCATGTAAAATGATTGGCACTATCACTGTGTCCTATTGTTCATTCAGACTACATGCAAATACACCTGAGTAAACTTAATTGCATTTTTTTTCCTGTCATGTCTTTAATTTTTTCACAGGCAATTTCAGTTGACGTGTTTGGGGAAAGCCAAAATATCTTTATCTTTTATGTAGCATTCATATTTATTGCTGCTTACTACTGGATTGAGTCCACACTGTATATGAGTATACTGATGGAAGATAGTAAAGTGCTAGTTGTAGTTTTGTTGGCGTGAGGTTTACAAGTAAGCAGATCTTAGTTCTGACCATACTTACTGTGATCAGGATGTTTCTAGTGGCTGTAATAAAACTGTATTATGGCAACCAGTCTGATATAGTTGCACACTCTGTAAGCTCAGTACCATCCTATAAAGCAAATTTGCAGTTCAGTACTTGTTACAGCTTTGTACTTCCCATGTCTGTTTCCTCTGTTCTTCCTAAAATGTATTATGAGAGTCAGTTTCTTCATAAGTGAGTTGCTCAACCCTGGCAGTCCTTGTTGGTGCCATTATATCTAATGGATGTCAAAGGAAGAAGCTCGCTGTGTCTGTATCTTGATAGAGCTAGGCACCTGCTCCCTCTTTTCTAGTTGAGCTTATTTCATGTTATTAAACTGTCTTATATGGTTATGGAGTCCTTCATGAATCAGTCATCTCTGTTATAAAAGCAGTGGTTGCAGATCAAAGGTAGTCATGACAATCAACTCATTCATAGCATGTAGATTTGAAGGTTTTGGTTGTAGTAATGGAGACTTGCAGCATGGTTAGAAACCTGCAGCTTTCCTGCATAGTGAGGTCCATAAAAAAATTATAGTTCTAATTCACTGTTTTCTACAGTGAATGGAGGCTGAACAGAGCAGATGGGTTTTACATAGCTCCATGGGATTTTGCCCTCGCTGAGTAGCAGCATTCCTCTCTCCAACTTTGTCTCAGTGATAACTTAATTTATTAAAACAATGAAAATATTCAGTAACAAGGGAGACTGCTTGAGACTGAACCTTCACCAGAGTCAAAATCATACGGTAATAATATATTTCGTAGACACTGAGATTAGTACAAAACCTAATTTGTCACTCAAGATTTCTTTTTTCAAGCACAGCAGTGTCATGGGTTGAGCAGACAGTTCCACATATACTTAATCTGAATTAATATCTTTTTCCTTATGAACACTAGTCTGATTATTTAGGATTTTTACTTAAAAAAAAAAATATATATATATATAGAAAAATAGTTCTCAGGAGACAGATTTACCTTGCTTATTTTCTGTCTTCCTTCAGGTTGTTTCTCTGAAAGTTATTCAGAATCTATCATTTTTAATCGCTTAAAAAAAAAAAAAAAAAAAAAAAAAAAGCTAAATTAGGAAAAAGTTATCCTTCCAATATTCTTAAAGTGCATCTAAATGTAACGTTTTCATATACTGTTGAAAAACTACTATTTGAACATGAAAATAGAACCTGTTTTGAAGCATGGTTAGGCATTTTTCAGCTAAGCTTTTGTAATGTTTCACCCTGATGGACAACTAAACTCCACCACACTGCTTTCAATCCCCCTCCTCAAAGGAAGAAGGAAAGAAAATATGATGGAAAAGAGGAGCTCAAGGGTATAAGGACAGGGAGATCACTCACCTTTTACTGTCATGGGCAAAACAGACCCAGTGTAGAGCAATTAATATAATTTATTGCCTATCACTAACAGACTTTAACAGTGAGAAACTGAAAGCAAAATAAAAAAAATCTTCCCCTCATCCTCCCACTTCTACCTTCTTCCCCTGTGTGGCAAAGGGGACTGGGGATTGCGGTCAGTCCATAACACTTCTTCGCTTCTGCTCCTTCTTTCTCACTCTCTTCCCTTGTTCCAGTGTGGGGTACTTCCCACAGGACAATATTCTTCCCGAATTGAACCTTGTCGTGGTTTAACCCGGCCGGCAGCTAAACACCACGCAGCCGTTCGCTCACCCTCCCCCCTCCCTCTCTGGGACGGGGGAGAGAAATGGAGAGTGAAGCCCGTGAGTTGAGATAAAGACAGTTTAATAAGACAGGAAAATAATAATAACAAAATAATAATAACAATAATAATAATAATGATACAATGGTGATAATACGAAAGTAATAGTATGTACAAACAAGTGATGCACAATGCAATTGCTCACCACCCGCTGACCGATGCCCAGCCTAACCCCGAGCAGTCCGGCCCCCTCCCCCCGGCTAGCCACCCCTATATATTGTTTAGCATGACGTCAGATGGTATGGAATACCCCTTTGGCTAGTTTGGGTCACCTGTCCTGGGTCTGTCCCCTCCCAGCTCTTACTGCACCCCCAGCCTGCCCGTTGGCAGGACAGAGCAAAAGGCTGAGATGTCCTTGGCTTAGTATAAGCACTGCTCTGCAACAATTAAAGCATCGGGGTGTTATCAGCACTCTTCTCATCCTAAGCCAAAACACAGCATTCCACCAGCTACTAGGAAGAAAATTAATTCTGTGCTAACTGAAACCAGGACATCTATCCACCCCTTATTCCATACCATTTATGTCATGCTCAGGTTACACTCTTTTCCATACATTCTAATTAGTCACCTATAGTAATCATGGTAGTGATAACATACAGTATAATATACTAATTAACATGGTACAATTCAGTTCATGGGCTATTCTCACCCAGTATTAAATCTCCTTGAGGTACACACCGGACCTCTCCGTTCTTTTGCATCACCCACCAAGTGTATCCAGGTCCCTGAGCGAAAACAATTCCACGAATAGGTTTGCCTTTTCCTGAGGCAGGAGTAGCCCAGACTGTTTTACCCAGCATATTTTTTACATGCACTACAGGAACTTTATCCCCATCTACAGTACGTAACAGGTTTGATTGGGCAGGTCCAGCTCGGTTGGTAGATCCCCTAGTATTGACTAACCAGGTGGCCTTTGCCAAATGCGTATCCCAGTTTTTGAACGTCCCAGCGCCCATTGCTTTCAAGGTAGTCTTTAACAGGCCATTGTATCGTTCAACTTTCCCGGAGGCTGGTGCATGATAGGGGATGTGATACACCCATTCAATACCATGTTCTTTGGCCCAAGTGTCTATAAGGTTGTTTCGGAAGTGAGTCCCATTGTCTGATTCTATTCTTTCTGGGGTGCCATGTCGCCATAGGACTTGCTTTTCAAGGCCCAGGATGGTGTTCCGGGCGGTGGCATGAGGCACAGGATATGTTTCCAGCCATCCGGTGGTTGCTTCCACCATTGTAAGTACGTGGCGCTTGCCATTGCGAGTTTGAGGGAGTGTGATGTAATCAATCTGCCAGGCCTCTCCATATTTATATTTCAGCCATCGTCCTCCATACCAAAGAGGCTTTGACCGTTTGGCTTGCTTGATTGCAGCACATGTTTCACAGTCATGAATAACCTGTGCTATAGCGTCCATGGTCAAGTCCACCCCTCGATCACGAGCCCATCTGTATGTTGCGTCTCTACCTTGATGGCCTGAGGTGTCATGGGCCCATCGGGCTATAAATAATTCACCTTTATGCTGCCAATCCAAGTCCACCTGAGCTACTTCAATCTTAGCAGCCTGATCCACCTGCTGGTTGTTTTGATGTTCTTCAGTAGCCCGATTCTTGGGCACATGAGCATCTACGTGGCGTACTTTCACAGCCAGGTTCTCTACCCGAGCAGCAATATCTTGCCACAATGCAGCAGCCCAGATGGGTTTGCCCCTACGCTGCCAGTTGTTTTGCTTCCATTGCTGTAACCATCCCCACAGGGCATTTGCTACCATCCATGAATCGGTGTAGAGATAGAGAACTGGCCATTTTTCTCGTTCAGCAATGTCTAAAGCCAGCTGAATGGCTTTCACTTCTGCAAACTGACTCGATTCACCTTCTCCCTCAGCAGCTTCTGCAACTCGTCGCGTAGGACTCCATACAGCAGCCTTCCATCTCCGATGCTTCCCCACAATACGACAGGACCCATCAGTGAACAGGGCATATTTCTTTTCATTCTCTGGCAATTGGTTGTACAGTGGGGCTTCTTCAGCACGACCCACCTCCTCCTCTGATGATATCCCAAAGTATTTGCCTTCTGGCCAGTCCATGATCACTTCCAATATTCCTGGGCGACTGGGGTTTCCTATTCGAGCCCGCTGAGTAATCAGTGCAACCCACTTGCTCCATGTAGCATCAGTTGCATGATGCGTAGAGGGGACCCTTCCCTTGAACATCCAGCCTAGTACCGGCAATCGGGGTGCTAGGAGGAGCTGCGCTTCAGTACCGACCACCTCCGAAGCAGATCGAACTCCTTCATATGCTGCCAATATCTCCTTTTCAGTTGGAGTATAGCGGGCCTCAGATCCTCTGTATCCCCGACTCCAAAACCCCAGGGGCCGACCTCGAGTTTCCCCAGGTTCTTTCTGCCAGAGGCTCCAGGTGGGGCCGTTCTCCCCGGCTGCAGTGTAGAGCACATTCTTTACATCTGGTCCTGTTCGAACTGGCCCAAGGGCTACTGCATGGACTATTTCCTGCTTGATTTGTTCAAAGGCTTGTCGTTGTTCAGGGCCCCATTCAAACTCATTCTTCTTACGGGTTACTTGGTAGAGCGGGTTTACAATCAGACTGTAATTTGGGATGTGCATTCTCCAAAACCCCACAACACCTAGGAAAGTCTGTGTTTCTTTTTTGTTAGTTGGTGGAGACATAGCTGTTATTTTGTTGATCACATCCATTGGGATTTGACGACGTCCATCTTGCCATTTTATTCCTAAAAACTGGATCTCTCGTGCAGGTCCTTTGACTTTATTCTGTTTTATGGCAAAACCGGCTTTCAGAAGGATTTGGACTATTTTCTTCCCTTTTTCGAAAACTTCCTCTGCTGTGTCACCCCACACAATAATGTCATCGATGTACTGCAGGTGTTCAGGAGCTTCCCCCTGCTCTAGCGCAGACTGGATCAGCCCATGGCAAATGGTAGGGCTGTGTTTCCACCCCTGGGGCAGCCTATTCCAAGTATATTGGACTCCCCTCCAAGTGAAGGCAAATTGTGGCCTGCACTCTGCTGCTAGAGGGATGGAGAAAAATGCATTAGCGATATCAATTGTGGCGTACCACTTGGCTGCCCTCGATTCAAGTTCATACTGAAGTTCCAGCATGTCCGGCACTGCAGCACTCAGTGGTGGCGTGACTTCGTTCAGGCCACGATAGTCCACTGTTAGTCTCCACTCGCCATTAGACTTTCGCACTGGCCATATGGGACTATTGAAAGGTGAATGGGTCTTGCTGATCACTCCTTGGCTCTCCAATTGACGAATTAGCTTATGGATGGGAATCAGGGAGTCTCGGTTAGTGCGATATTGCCGCCGGTGCACAGTTGTGGTAGCGATTGGCACTTGCTGTTCTTCGACCCTCAGCAACCCCACAACAGAGGGGTCCTCTGAGAGACCAGGCAAGGTAGATAATTGTTTAATGCCCTCTGTCTCTAAGGCAGCTATACCAAAAGCCCACCGGAACCCTTTTGGGTCCTTGCAATATCCTCTTCTAAGATAGTCTATGCCAAGGATACATGGAGCATCCGGGCCAGTCACAATACGGTGCTTTTCCCACTCATTCCCAGTCAGACTCACTTCAGCCTCCAATACAGTCAACTGCTGAGATCCTCCTGTCACTCCACAAATATAGATGGGCTCTGGTCCTTTATAGCTCGATGGCATTATAGTACATTGTGCACCGGTGTCTACTAAAGCCTTATACTTCTGTGCGTGTGATGTGCCAGGCCATCGAATCCACACAGTCCAATAAACTCGATTGTCCCTTTCCTCCCCCTGGCTGGAGGCAGGGCCCCCCTAATCCTGGTCAGAATCTTCTTCGTTTCTGTGTTTGAAGGATTGTCTGCTGGAAGTTGGAGCAGCAAACTTTTCGGAGAATCCTTTTTTCCTGATTGTTTTCTTTTGCAACTCACGTACCCGTGCCTCTAGGGTCGCGGTAGATTTTCCATCCCATTTTCTCATGTCCTCTCCATGGTCTCGTAAGTAAAACCACAGGGTGGCACGGGGTGAGTACCCACCATATCGTCTTCCTTGTGTGGGTGAACGCCTACCCCTGACAGCTGAGACACTGCTTTGTACAGGTGCGGAGGAGAATAATCTCTCTTCAAGTTGGTGAACCTTTTCAGAAAGTTTCTCCCAAGTGTTCTCTTTTGGTCGGTGGGCACTGGTTGGTTCAGGTGGGGAGGACAATAGATTCTCTTCAAGTTGGTGAACCTTTTCAGAAAGTTTCTCCACAGCTGAGACGCAGGCCTGTAAGGAAGAGGAGAGACTTTCTTCGTACTGCCGGAGTTGTTTAGCCGCTTCATCCACTGTGGGTTCCTCATCCTCTTTCCAGGCCATTATTGCCAATGAACTGGCATATGATGATGGTGCACTCCGTACAAACTTCCGCCACATGGGTCGTGTACACTTGACTTCATCTGGATCTTTGGATGTTTGTCTGAGGTCTGGATCCTCATAAATCACTTCCCGTACGGCTAATTCCCTCAGGTACTGGATTCCCTTCTCCATAGTGGTCCACTTGCCTGGTAGACATAAAATATCTTCCTTGAAGGGATACCTTTCCCTCACAGCTGAGAGGAGACGCCTCCAGAGGCTGGTGGATTGTGCTCCATCTGCAATTGCTTTGTCAATGCCGGCGTCTCGAGCAAGGGATCCCAACCGTCTGGCTTCCCTGCCGTCTAATTCCACACAATTGGCTCCAGAGTCCCAGCACCGGAGCAGCCAGGTGACAAGCTGCTCACCTATACAGCGACCAAAATCTTTTCGCACATCTCGTAGCTCGCGCTCGTTTAGGCTTCGGGTAGTTACTGTTGCTTTTTCGGCATCCTCATCTTCCTCCTCCTGAATCCTTGATGGCCCAGCGTCGTCATCATCTTCGTCATCTCTATACTTAGTTTTGGCAGAAGCCTTACCTGGATTGGCAGAAGACTCTCTGCGTTCTAAACGACTTGAATTTCTATACCATATTTTCACCTTCTCTACAGGGGCAGCTTGCACTGCTACTGCTCGTTTCTCTGACTTTGTTACAGGGTCTGGCACAGGGGTTGGAATGCCCTCTGCAGGGTCAACTTGCACTGCTACAGCTCGTTTCTCTGACCCCGTTACAGGGATTGGAATACCCTCTGCAGGATCAACTTGCACTGCTACAGCTCGTTTCTCTGACACGGCCACAGGAGCTGGAGCAGTTGCAGGAACCGGAGCTGTAGCGGCTACAGGAGCTGGAGCTGGAGCGGCTTCAGGAGCTGGAGCTGGAGCAGCTTCAGGAGCTGGGACTGGAGCAGTTGCAGGAACTGGGACTGGAGTAGCGGCAGGAGCTGGAGCTGGAGCGGTTGCAGGAGCTGGAGCTGGAGCGGCTGCAGGAGCTGGGATTGGAGTAGCGGCAGGAGCTGGAGCTGGAGCAGTTGCAGGAGCTGGAGCTGGAGCGGCTGCAGGAGCTGGGATTGGAGTAGCGGCAGGAGCTGGAGCTGGAGCAGCTTCAGGAGCTGTAATTGGGGCGGCTGCAGGAACTGGAGCTGGAGTGACTGCAGGAGCTGGAACTGGAGTGACTGCAGGAACCGGAGCTGGAGCGGCTGCAGGAACCGGATCTGGAGTGGCTGCAGGAGCTGGGACTAGAGTGGCTGCAGGAACCGGATCTGGAGCGGCTGCAGGAACCGGATCTGGAGTGGCTGCCGAGTCCACCGTAGGGGTCACAGTGGCCGTTGGATCTGTCACAGGGCTTGGAGTGGCCGCAGGGTCTGTCACTAAGTTGATAGCAGTATCAATGGCAGCTCGATAGGCATGAGCCAGGCCCCAGCACGTTACAATGATTTGTGTTACTTTGGAACTGCCAGCATCATGACACCTTTTTTTCAAGCATTCTGCCAGTTTTTGAGGATTTTGCCATTGCTCAGGGGTGAATTTCCAACACACTGGGGGTGCCAACTGCTCTAGATGCCTGCCCATATCCACCCATACTCCCTGCCACCCACAACTATCCTGCCTCCGGGCAGATCTCCAGATGAGCTCCCCAAGTAGTTGTTTAACTTTAAGCAGAATCTGAAGTGCATTCATGAGGCAGAACAACAAGACTATGGTATTCCGAGTATCCCAATAATATTCAATATCTTGGAGAGCTATTTTGACAAGCTCAGGGGATAAGAGGGTGGTGAAGGAGGAAGGCAGATATTTTGAGGGAGAAGGCAGAGTGATCCAGGAGGATACAGGGGTGGTGAAGGAGAAAGGGAGAGTAATCAAGTAAGAAAAATTATCTTCCCCTTTTCCCTCCACAGACTGACTCTCTAATGGAGAAAAACAATAGGTATAATTGCTAATAGTTCCCAAGATACTGTTTCCAAAGTACAGAGTCCACGATGTTACTGAGTATGAATACCAAGTTAGAGTCATGACCAGATATCTTATCGTCTCATAAGCCATTGCTATAATACTCAGTACCATAATGATCTGAAACCAGGGCCCAGAGAGGATAAACAACACGACAGAGAGAAAATACGGAAAATAATGTACTATAATACTCAATTTGGAAAACAGGCGCAGCAGAGTTGAGATTAAAGCAATCAGCATCATGACAAGTGACTATTAAGCAGGTCTAATCCTTACACCAATTTTAGTTTAACACACTCTGATCAGATCTGCCGTTATCTCAACCTTTCGGGCCCCACGTTGGGCGCCAAAAAGGCTGTCGTGGTTTAACCCGGCCGGCAGCTAAACACCACGCAGCCGTTCGCTCACCCTCCCCCCTCCCTCTCTGGGACGGGGGAGAGAAATGGAGAGTGAAGCCCGTGAGTTGAGATAAAGACAGTTTAATAAGACAGGAAAATAATAATAACAAAATAATAATAACAATAATAATAATAATGATACAATGGTGATAATACGAAAGTAATAGTATGTACAAACAAGTGATGCACAATGCAATTGCTCACCACCCGCTGACCGATGCCCAGCCTAACCCCGAGCAGTCCGGCCCCCTCCCCCCGGCTAGCCACCCCTATATATTGTTTAGCATGACGTCAGATGGTATGGAATACCCCTTTGGCTAGTTTGGGTCACCTGTCCTGGGTCTGTCCCCTCCCAGCTCTTACTGCACCCCCAGCCTGCCCGTTGGCAGGACAGAGCAAAAGGCTGAGATGTCCTTGGCTTAGTATAAGCACTGCTCTGCAACAATTAAAGCATCGGGGTGTTATCAGCACTCTTCTCATCCTAAGCCAAAACACAGCATTCCACCAGCTACTAGGAAGAAAATTAATTCTGTGCTAACTGAAACCAGGACAATGGGCTTCCCATAGAACTTCAAGAACTGCTCCAATAATGGGTCTGTACCATGAGGTCAATACTTTGGGAACACACTACTCCAAAATCGGTCCCCCATGTGTGCCAGACCCCCTGCTCCTGCATGGGATCCTCTCCGTAGGCTGCAGCTCCAGCCTGAGGCCTTCTCCTGTAGGTGCTCTCCATGGGCTGCAGCCTCCTCCAGGCCACATCCACCTGCTCCACCGGGGGCGCCTCCACAGGGTGCAGCGTGGAGATCTGCTCCATGTGGGACCCGTGGGCTGCAGGGGGACAGTCTGCTCCTCCAGGGGCCTCTCCACAGGCCGCAGGGGAACTGCTGCTGCGTACCTGCCCTCCTGCACTGAACTGGGGGTCTGGGGCTTGACTGCAGTTAGCTGTCAAAAGTAGTTACTCTTCTTTCCCACAGGTGATAGAACTGTGTTTCCCTGCTTCTTGAACCTCCTTTACCTACTACAGGAATGTTTACTGCACACCAGAATTAGGTGATGGGTTATTTTCAGATATTTGCTGTTTGTGACACTGCACGATTTTACAAAGC
The DNA here is from genome assembly GCF_047663525.1 of Anas platyrhynchos. Lineage (NCBI taxonomy): Eukaryota > Metazoa > Chordata > Aves > Anseriformes > Anatidae > Anas > Anas platyrhynchos. The sequence continues at coordinate 59,822,065 of NC_092588.1, read as the reverse complement.
TTTCACTAATAATACTGTTAGATTTCTATTTTGAAAATTATCAATTATTTTTAATTTCCCATTAAACATGGAATTCTAATGCTTTGAATGGTGTTTTTTGTTTGTTTGTTTGTTTGTTTTCCTGGTTTAAACCTTTAAATATTCTTTATTCCCCCCCCCCCCCCCCACCACCACTTAATTATATACAATCAGTTGTCTGCTCGTTACAGATTTTCAGTAAGCCATGGTAAGAATCTTGACTCCACTGGTATTAAGTGAAGGAAAAGGATTTGACAAGTCTAGATATGAAATGAATGGTGACTTTCCTCTGAAAATATGTCAAATTAAAGCAGGTGAGGTGAGGAAAACAGCTACAGTATGTCAACTTTTACAGGCTTTGATTTATTTTTAATGATGCAGTGCACTTTAGGAAGCCTGAAGATTTGCTCATTCACAGCCCAGGTCTCATGGTGTGCTGTATTGTTCAGGTACTTCTTCTAAGTTGGGTGCAAGATGGTGTCATGACCTAGAACTCCTGTAAATAGCAATTACCTCTTTGGAAAAAGAATGATTATAGTTTAGTTGAATGTCAGCAAACTATTCACTCCTCTCTCTTCCTCCCTTCTGAAACTTATTTATATTCCTTAACCACACATCCTTCCAAAGTTTTTCTATGGCCAATTCTCTTGATGTTTTATTTATTTATTTATGTCTGATGGGTCACATAGAAAAATGTGAAAATATAAGACATTAGTAACTATTATATAAAAAATGGATACTTTCATGTTCAAGCTAAAAAATGGTGCTTGCAAAAGAAAAAAATAAATGTTTAAATACTTAATCAAAAGGATTTCATTAAAAAAAATAAATATGATGGAACCAAAAAAAAAAAAAAAAAAACAAAACCAAAAAAAAAACACGGTGATTCATATGTACTTCCTATTGACCAAATGAAAATCTTGGTATTCAGGTATTTAGGTATTGAAAATGAGAACACAGATAATTCAGCCAGGAAATGCATGGATTTTTATTTTTTTGGGTGGAGAAAACAAATATAATAAAACTCATCCATTTCAATGTCATGAAATAATTTATTACCAGAAATGTAAATTGGACAAGAATCTGGCTTAAGAACAGATTACTTTTAGTTACACCAAAAGGAAAAAGAAGTAGGAAAAACATTCTTCAGGATCTCCAAAAATAAAATATCTCAATACTGATATTTTGAAACATTCTAATTAATGACCTCAACAAAAAAATTAGAGTGTTCCGGTGAAATTTGCAGAAGATCATATTACAGAAAGCCTTAGTATTAAGAATAAACTGAGTGACCTTGAGAATTTCAGTAATGAATTGAGTATTCCTAGTTCAGGACTTTTCATTTAAGGCCAAAACTAATATTTCTGTTGTAAAGTGAGAGATCAAAGTAGAAAAAGGAGAACCCAGTATCCCAATTGACAATGATTAAGCAGTGATCAGAATACCTCCCTGAATACATAGATTTTTATGTGGTCATTAGGGATTAATATGAATCACCGTTGGTGAGACCTCATTAGAGGTGTAAGTAAGGTAATGATATTCAGGATTCTGTTACTAATGCTAAATAAAAATAAATAAATAAAAATAATCTGCAACAGGAACCAGAAAGCTTTCAGGAGAGCAGTGATTCCGTGTGATTTGTGTTCACCTTTCCTGCAGCAGGGACACACCTCATAGAGCCAAGGTAGAGACTGACAGAAGGGGACACAGAATCTCACTTACAATACAATTAAGTTTATTATTATTGTTGGTTTTTTGTTTTGTTTTATTTTCTCATTATCTAAAGAGATACAGTACTGCCTGGGAGTTACAAAATCAAATCAAGCAACTTGTGGAATTCCTGTAATCTCACACCTGATAGGCATGATGGTGTACCCCAGTCTGAGGATCTCATTGCCAGGCTCTGATAGGAATACATGTAAGTAGATAAGAGATAAATTGAAAAATAACTGGTATGAATTAGCATGACTGTCAGGAGTGTAAGGCAGAAGGATGTGTTGGGGTGCCATGTGAAGCATCAGATCATCACAGGAATGGGCTAGGGGGAGTACATCAGTCCACACCTCAGATGCAATAGTAAGAAAATTGCTGGGAAGTACCTAAAACAGGAGACGTACATGGAAGAGACTGAAAAAAAAAAACAAAAACAAAAAAGTGAATAAATGCATGTAGGCTAGGAAAGACAGAAAGCATGCATCTCTCCATTCAAGACTTTTAGTTAGAAATCTTTAGAAATGCTAGTTAAATTAATTGTTCAGTGAAATGATTATTGGACAACAGAAATTCCTGTGGAGTCAGGCACTTCTAACTGCTTTAAACAAGTAGCTTAAGATCTGTGCACAAATTAAATTATTCAGTATCTGAAAAGATGAACACATTATGACAAATAGTATTAGTGAGATATGATAGCTGCAACACAGTCATTCTCTAAATAACATAGTAAGGATTATCACGTTTCATTCAAAGCAGTATACATGTCATGGTATATAAGAAGCTTAAATAATCACAGCATAGAAAGCGAGAGTAAAAACAGCTGCACAGTTAGTGTTACATGAACATCTCTGAGATCATTTTTCTCTACTGAAACCATATCTGATCTTATTTTAGTGCTGTTTTCCTATGTGTTCCTGTCTAAAAAGATCTCGTGTTTGAAGATATATGAAGATTTGATGTCTTGAATAGAGAAACATAACTTAAGCAGAAGAAACTGTATACCTTAAGGAGCAAAGAACTTACACTGGAGAGCATCTTAATTGTGGGTAAGTCATAGCCAATGTATCTTAATTAAGGTCTTTTATCCACCTCTCAGCTGTGATTTGCAATAAGGAAGAAAATACATCACTTGGGCAAGTGAGCTGTTTAACTCTATGCTTCAGCATAAGCTACTATTCTCAGTAACTGCAGCATGGAGCAGAGCTAACTTTGTAATACATATTACTGACTCTTCTCTGTCATCAAACTGAAGAACAAATGCAGATTCAGTGCAGCTACTGATAAAAACCAACCAAACGCACAAACAAAACACACATATCTTTTAAAGAGAAAATTAAAATAATCAACAAAATCTCTTTTTAGAGTTGAGGAGGAAGGAGTTGCTGCTTACCAAAACAGTGAGTCAAATCATTGATAATTGCATCAGAAAAGAGAAGAAGGTTATTTGAAGTGTGGAGCTTTACTTCAGAGCAACCTAGATCTTATCATAGAATCATAGAATGATTCGGGTTGGAAGGGACCTTAAAGATCATCTAGTTCCAACCCCCCTGCCATACACAAGGAGGCCACCCACTAAGTCAGGTTTCCAGTCAGGTTTCCCTGACTTTGTTGTTGTTGTTGTTGTTGTTGTTGTTGTTGTTGTTCTTTCTTATTTCTTTGTTTTTAACTTTTTCATGATTATGTATCTTTTAAAGAGAGGAGTGACTGGGTAAACTGTATCACTTGTGAACAGAGGGGACTTGCCCTTCTGTATTGAGCAGTCAAGCAGGATGAAAAAACTTTGAGATGTAGCAAGTAGGAAATTCACAACATGGAGCTGCAAGCTTGCAGCTCAAGCAGAGGAATTGACAGCAGAATGGAGCAGTAAACCTTAGAGCTAATGAAAAGGACTGTCTGAGGGACAACAGGGAACTGCAGCACTGTTTAGCTCAGCTCAAAAAGTAATACAGTTATGTAAAACTAAGCCTGGGAGCAAACATCTGCCTGAAAGATCCCGATAGGCAGCTAAAGCAGGTACAGATCTTCTCTACTTTTATTCTCTCAAACCTGCTAACTTCAACTTTTTTTTTTTCTAAGTTTTCCTTTATGTTTATTTTATTTTATTTTATTTTATTTTATTTTATTTTATTTTATTTTATTTTATTTTATTTTATTTTATTTTATTTTATTTTATTTTATTTATTATTTCATTTTAGAAGCATTCCAGTATTCTTTAGAGCATACAGAATTAGGAAAAGGTCTAGACATATTCAACTCATAGTTGTAGCTGACTCAAGGTCCCATTCTCTAGGGTTAATGAACTTTGATTAACACAATTTGCCCTGAAGGCAACTCTGTTCAGCATTCCTACCAGTCTTCACTGAAACATCAGTCATCAAATAATGTTGCTGCAGCCCAGATACAAAAGTGCACAGAAGGCACCAGGAGCCTTCACAATGTGTGACCAATAAGGTATTGTCAGAGTTCCATAAAGACACTTTGATAAACCATAAGAATGAATTAGTGCCAAATCAGACCTATAGAATAAAAGACAAAAGAAGCTGCAAGTGACTTTGTCATTTCCACAGCTTGCCATGTCAGAGTTTTGTACATGTCAGAGCCCAAGAGATTGGTTCCAAAATAACAGATTTCATTATCAGATGTAGTTTCTGTAGGTTTCTTTGAAAAATCGTCACTTCATGTACATAATATATGATTACATAAAAGCATCTGTGGTGCTACACTGGACTACAGATTAATTTCCTGCTTTGCCAAAAACTTCCTTTATAGCTTTAAGTAAGTGATATTAAGCCAATGTATTGAAAGATATCTGGATGTCTGCCTACTCTTGAACTGATTAGGAGATAGACACATAATTTTGCATCTTATCTTATCTTAGTGCCCATCTTTTATATAAAATGTATTTTTTTATCTAGATTACTTCTGAATGTACCAAACTGTTATAGTCAAATGAATTTTCAGAAACATCTATTCAAACAAACAAACAAAAAACCACACAACAAACCATACAGCATCACAGAGAAATCTGTAGCTCCTTTACACTTTGTGCATTCATTTAACCAGTTGCATAATCTAAATACAGAATTAGAAGCCATTCTCAGCTAAATTTACCTTTAGTAGTTCACAGAGGGAAAAAAAAATATTCAAAATTATTCAGGCTTTTAAAACTGAATAATTACATCTTAAAATCTACCTGCAGATAATTTGAAAGCAGAATATTGACACAATATTGAAACCAAGTCAACCCACTGACTTTATGGTATAATACAAGAAGATACTTTTCTTTGATGCAATTTTATTTGTAAAATTTTCATGAGCTTTGACTTCTGTATTTTTTCATTTCTTTTCAAAATAAGGAATTTAAATTTACTTTTCTTCTTTTTTTTTTTTTTTCTGCAAAAATTGTCTTCATCCAGTAAATTTTGTTGTACATTTTTTTACATTTTTGACTAGGCAAATGTTGATTTTTTTTTTTTATTATCTCTTTTGCAATAATTTAAAATTATCTCAGACTTATACAACTGAGATGATTTTCAACAATGAAAAGAGATAATCTTCAATCTTAGAACATCTCTGTGTTTATTTTTTTTACTTTATTTTTATTATTTTTTTAATGGTGGCACTTTTAAACTTATGTATTATACTGTTGAGCCATTTGCTTGATACCATTGTAATGGCATTAGGTGTCTCTTTCTACCATCATAAAAATGTCTTAGCTTGGAATTCTGCTGGTAGAAGTGAGAAGATTGTTTGTAATTCCAGACATGACCAGAAACCTATCATATTTAGTGACTGAGACCAGAAACCTATCGTATTTAGTGACTGAGTCACAGTTATCTGTGACAATGAGATAGTCATGGTGTTTTTTGTTACAATCTTTTAGTTTTATTATTTTGCTTTTCCTTCCCAGTTCTGCAAAGCTGACATTGGCTTGTTCTGTGTTTGTCTATGATGTTTTTTTTGTTTGTTTGTTTTTTTTGTTTTGTTTTGTTTTGTTTTGTTTTGTTTTGTTTTCATACAGTACTTGATTTGGAAACCAACAATCCAAGTGTCTGTAGTACAGGTTAAATATTTACAGACACTGACCAACAACTATCAGAAATACTGGTGCTTTTTTTTTGAGCCCAAAATGTGTAATACTAAATCCATATTGTAAGCAATAACTGAAGTGTTGACATCAGTCCTTCAGTTTGTCATAATTTGTCCACTGTCACTTTGAGCTCTTCTGATGACTGAAGTAACAAATAAGCTGTCTCTTCTCCAGTTGATTTTGTTCCTTAGGGAAGAACTTGTCCTTTAGTCTCATTTAAAACACCTTAATCTGTTGCCAAACTAATGTTCGAGCACCTAGTTTTGCACTTGGTAGATTCCTTTTTCTTATACACTGTTTAGTACAAATCTGTATAACTGAGGTTAGACTATATGTCTGTATTGTATTTTTCACTGAACCACAAATATTTCTCACACTGAAGTTCTCTCAGAAATATTATTTTAAATGAAAGCTCATTTCCACAGCAGAAAAAAACTTAAACCAAAGTGCAAAATCATGTCTCAGTTTTGTAACAGTAGTTATAATTTGCTAAAGATTGTATGGTGAATGGTGTGCAGATTTTCAATGATGTAAGGTTATAAAATGATTTACATTATGTAAAAGTAGAATGGACTATCCATATCCCTATCCCCTTTCCCCCTCTCTCTCTTTCCTTTTCTCCTACTAGGCAAGATGATGAGTTTTCATCAGTTTTTTCCTCCAGTCATTTTGTTCCTGACCTACATCTTGTTAGTAAAGATTTTAGTTAATATGATAGATTTATACCACTCTTCAAGGTCTTAGCTTTAGGAAAAGATGCAAGCTTTTTGTTTTCATTCTTTCATTCTCTTCTCTCTCAAAGATGGATCCATCTTGTAAAACTTAAGAAAGTCTGTTTATTCAACTTCCATTATGTAGTGTTTCTGTGATGAGTAAAAAATTAAGAACTATCATATCAAGAAGAGAAAAAATAAAAATCAATATTTGGTTCAGCAGCAGTACAAAATGTTTAAATTCCTTTCATTTTTTAAAATGTGCCTACAAACAGTAGTTATAATTTGCTAAAGATTGTATGGTGAATGGTGTGCAGATTTTCAATGATGTAAGGTTATAAAATGATTTTACATTATGTAAAACTAGAATGGACTATTGTGATTAGATTTTTTGTCTTACTTGACTTTTGGATAATAAAAACCAAAGATTTCCCTTGGATTTTAAACTTTCATCATATCAAATTGAGTGTAGCTTTCTCTTTTTTCTTTTTAATAAATAAATACTTTAGAAATTAAATACGAGAATGATGACCTAGTATTGCTAAAGGTAACTTGTGGATCTTCTAGTAGATTTGCTAAGTAGCTTTCTGGTAATCATGAAGATCAATGCTAGCCATAAAGATGCAAACCTACTTTTCATCTAAACTAGCTGTGTGTGCTCTTATCATTGAATCAGAATGGTTTGGGTTGGAAAGGACATTAAAGGTCATCCAGTTCCAACCTCTGTGCCAAGGCAAGGGACAATTTCCATTAGATCAGGTTGCTCAAAACCCCATCCAACCTGGCCTTGAACACTTCCAGGGGTGGGACATCCACAGCTTCTCTAGACAACCCATTCCAGTGCCTCACCACCCTCAGAGTAAAGAATTTCGTCCTTCTGTCTAAACTAAACTGACTCTCTTTTAGTTTAAAGCCATTACTCCTTGCTCTTTCACCACACTCCCTGATAAAGAGTCTCTCCACAGCTTCTCTGTAGCTCCCCTTTAGGTATTGGAAGGCTGCTATTAGCTCTCCCTGGAGCTTTTTCTTCTCCAGGCTGAACAACCCCAGCTGTTTTCCTGTCAGCCTGTCTTCATAGAAGAGGTGCTCCATCATCCTTGTGGCCCTCCTCTGGACTCCTAAGTGGGATGGATGATCAGGAACTTGGGTGTGCAAGTCTTCTTCTCCATTCTCCCCAGTACTGATGGTGACAAGAACAGAAGTATAGCATCCATTAAAACGTGTCTCCATGGCTACTGTCATCACCAAAATTTCGGGTTCCTTTGCAACAGGAAGTCTTGCATAGTACCAGAGCTGGCAGGACTTATTGATCAGGCTTTAAACTAGATTCGACGGGGAAGGGGGATATCATCATGGATGCTGGAGATAAGGTACGGGATGACATGCCAACCCACTCGCACCAGCTGAACACCACAGCTGGCAAAGGATTCCCAGAACCTAGAGAGGGAACACAGGTTAACAAGAGAGCTACCATAGGCCCACATCGTTGAGTTATAGTTGCTCTATCCAGAAACACAGAAGTACTGGGAGCCCAACTCGAATGCCTCTATACATGTGCAAGTTGAGAGCCTATGGGTAAGGATTAAAGGGCAGGCCAACAGGGATGACTTTGTGTTGGGTGTTTACTACAGGCCACCAGATCAGGAAGAGGAAGTGGATGAGGCCTTCCACAGGCAGCTGCAAGTTGCCTGATGTTTGCATGCTCTGGTTCTTATGGAGGACATTAAACACCCTGATATTTGCTTGGAAGACAACACAGCTCAGAATAAACAGTCCAGGAGGTTACTACAGAACATTGTGGATAACTTCCTGATGCAGGTGATAGATGAGACAACAAGGAGAGGGGCGCTGCTGGACGTGGTACTAACAAACAGAGATGGTCTAGTTGGAAATGTGAAGGTTGAGGGTAGTCTCGGCTGCAGTGATCACGACATGTTGGAGTTCAAGATCCTGCAAGGAGAAAGCAGGGCAAGAAGTAGGACCACAACCCTGGATTTAAAGAGAAATAACTTTGACCTCTCCAGGGACCTAACTGGAGGAATTCCCTGGGACAGGGCCCTAGAGGGAAAGGGGGCCCAGGAGAGCTGGCTAATATTCAAGTACCACTTCCTCCAAACTCAGAGAAAGAAGTTGAGCAAGGGGGGCAGGAGACCTGTGTGTATGAGCAAGGAGCTCTTGGTAAAACCTAAACAGAAGAAGAAAGCATACATAATGTGGAAGAAGGGACAGACCACTTGTGTGGAATATAGGAATATTGTCAGAGAATGCAGGGATGCAATGAGGGAGGCCAAGGCCTAGTTAGAATTAAATTTAGCAAGAGACATCAAGGACAGCAAGAAGGGCTTCTTCAAATTCATCAGCAGCAAAAGGAAGACTAGTAAATATGTGGCTGTGCTGCTAAATAAGGTGGGTGCCTTGGTGACACTGTATACAGAGAAGACAGAGTTACTGAATGCTGTTTTTGCTTCAGTCTTCACTGCTAAGGCTAGCCCCTGCTCACTGCCAAGCCAAGAAACAAGAGAACAGGTCTGGAGAGAGGAAGACTTTTCCCTGTTTGAAGAGGATTGGGTTAGACGTTATGGAGGTAAGCTAGAAACTCACAAATATATCGACCCTGATGGGATGCACCCGAGGGTGCTAAGGGAGTTGGTGGATATGATTCCTAGGCCATCTTGAAGGTCTCTTCCAACCGTAATGACTCTATGATTCTATGACGATTCAAAATAGTACTATGTAAGTGATTACAGATGGCTAGTTTTTTATATTAGAAAAACTGAGTTTCTATATCTTACTAATTTTCTGTTATTACAAGTAGCATTGTGTGGTAGGTACCATTGTATTCTTTATTATTATTATTTTTATTACAAAACAGCCATTTTGGTACATGGTAACATCCATGTGCACATACCTGCTTACACCAGAAAGCACATATGCAAAGTGCACATGGGAATTAGGGCTGAAGATACATCCTGATTCTGTTCTTTTATATAAAGAATAGAATGAAATTACCTCAAAACCAATGTTAAAAATAAACCCAGAGCACAGGATGGGAAGTGGAGGGCAGTCCCTTGTGGCTGATGGGTAGCCTTTCTCTCTGGCAAACCAAATGGCTTGGGGGAGACAGCCCCAGAAAAGGGGTCCTTAGTCCCCCCCAGCCCTCCTCCTTCTTTCATATGAGGGCATCTTCCAGGCCACTCCCAACACAGCCGCCTTTGGCCATGTCTGGGCCACTCACGTTGTGCATCACAGAGGCTTGCTGAGGTCACAGTGGCCACCACTGCCCCACCTTTTCTCAGGGCCCTAGAAAACAGGACCCCTTGCAGCTGGCCCACCACTTGCTGAGCTCTAGGCCCTCTGACAGCCAGCTTGTGTGGCAGCAAGAAGCCCAGAAGCAGGAAGGCAAGCAGCAGCCCTTCTTGGCATGGGAGGACAGAGATGCAGTCCCAGGAAGCACTGAGAAGGAAGGCACCTAATGCGAAGGGAAGTGGCATTGGCAGAGGGATAGTGCCTGCAACACGAGAACAGACACCAGTGCTTGAGGGACCTCTGGTGTGCAGCCCATGGACACGTATGAGCGTGGCAAAGACACAAGGCCCTGGCATTACTACTGGCACTGCAACGGTGTGAGGCACGGGCTGTGATCACAGAAACTGCATTGCGGGAGTGCCCAGCCATATCCCTGCCTGGGGCTCAGCCTCTACTCTAAGCATTAGCTTGGAGCCACCAAACACTATGGACATACCGCAGGCTCACCTGCAAGATGTCCTGGCCATAAAGGTCTCTGTTGCCAATTCTCAGGGGTTGTGTGAGTGCATCCCCCAGCCCTTGTGCAAGAGGTAGCATCGATTCTGCACAGAGCCTTGAGGAAGAGCACAAGAGAGAACCCAGTTCCCTTCAGGCTGCTGTGCTGGGGTGACAGGAGGAGTCCCCAAAGGCCACCATGCACTTTTAACATTTGTGAAAATAGATTGAGGGGTGAAAATAGTAGTGTGTAAGCAATTATAGCTGGCTAATTTCTTATATTAGGAGTGAGTTTCTATATCTGAGTAATTGGTAATGACAGACATAGAGAAGGCTGAGGTACTCAACAACTTCTTTGCCTCTGTCTTCAGTGACAGACAGGCTTTCCAAATTTTTGTTTCCTTGAACCTGTAGATGGAGGCTGGGGGAGCACCCACTGTAAGTGAAGAGCAGGTTTGAGACCACCCATTAGTGATAATTCAAACTGGCAGAGATGAAATTGCTGAGAGAAGCCTGAGGGCTATCAAAAGGAACTTGAGGTGACTAGGGCAGTTTCTGGATGGAGTAGGTGCACAGGTGGTGTTTTCCTCTATCCCTTCAGTGGTGGAGAGGGATATTGAGCAGACCTGGAAGACCCAGCAGATTAATACATAGCTGAGAGGCTGGTGCTGTCGCAGAATTTTTTTGTTTTATTTTTTTTTATCACCGGGAGGTTTACTCAGCACCTGGTCTGATGGCTGCTGATGGGTCCCACCTGTCCCAAAGGGGGAAACAGACTCTAGCCCAGGAGCTGGTGGGGCTCATTGGGAGGGCTTTAAACTAGGTATGAAGGGGGAAGGAGGGGAAATAAGACTAGATAGAGTTGAGCCTGGGAGAGCAGTCCCAGGTTTGGGGGTGAGAGCAATGGTGTGACTCAAGAGCATCTACACCAATGCATGCAGCATGCACTACAAACAGGAGGAGCTGGAAGCCATTGTGCAGCGGGCAAACTATGACCTAGCCACCATCACTGAAACATGGTGGTGAAACATGACTGGAGTGCTGCAATGGACAGCTACAAGCTCTTCAGATGGTACAGAAAGCTAAGAAGGGGCGTTGTGGCTCTCTATCTTAGAGAGTGTTTTGGTTCTGTTGAGATTAGGTTTGGGAATTAAAAAGTAGAGTCCTTGTGGATAAGGATCAGGAGGTTGGCCAACAAGGCAGATCTGTTGGACAGATCAAGTGGGGATCTGTTATAGACCACCAAACCAGGATGAAGAGACGAATGAGGCATTCTATAAGCAGCTGGCAGAAGTCGCTCAATTGCCAGTGCTTGTCCTTATGGGCAACTTTAACCTCCCAGACGCATGCTGGAAATTCAATACAGCCCTGAGGAAGCAGTCTAGAAGGTTTCTGGAGTGCATGGAAGCTTCCTGGTTCAGCTGGCCAGTGAGCCTACCAGACAGGGTGCCTCGCTAGACCTGCTGTTCATGAACAGAGAAGGACTGGTGGGAGATATGGTGGTAGGGAGCTGTATTGGGCAGAGTAACCATGACATGGTAGAGTTCTCCATTCTTGGTGAAGTCAGGAGGGTTGTGAGTAAAACTGCTACCTTGGACTTCTGAAGGGCTGACTTTGAACTGTTCAGGACACTGGTAGGGAGGGTCCCTTGGGAGTCAGCCCTGAAGGGCAGAGGGGTCGAGGGAGGCTGGACACTTCTCAAGAAGGAAGTCTTAAAGGCGCAGGAGCAGGCTGTCCCCATGTGCCATAAGGTGAGATGGCGAAGAAGACGACCAGAGTGGCTGAACAGGGAACTTTTGCTGTTTATTTGGGAGAAAGAGTTTATGACCAGTGGGAGAAGGGGTAGGCAACTCAGAGAGATTACAAGGAAGTTGCCAGAATGTGAAGAAAAAAAAATCAAGAACGCCAAAGCCCAGCACAAGCTCAGCTTGGCCACTATGGTCAAGGATAGAAAAAAATGTTTTTATAAGTATATTAATGGAAAGAAGAGGGCCAAGGAGAATCTCCATTCTTTATGGGACACAGAGGGGAACATGACTACAGAGGATAAGGAAAAAAAAAAAAAAAAAAAAAAAGTTGAGGTTCTTAACACTTTCTTTGCATCTGTCTTTAATAGCCAGACCAGTTGTCCTCAGGGTACTGAGGATAAGGGCTGAGGTCACTGGGCCTGTTCAGCCTGGAAAAGAGGAGGCTGAGGGGGGACCTCATCACAGTCTACAACTTCCTCATGAGGGGGAGTGGAGAGGCAGGTGACCTTTTCTCTGTAAACACCAGTGACAGGACCCATGGGAACGGTGTTAAGCTGAGGCAGGGGAAGTTTAGGCTGGACATTAGGAAGAGGTTCTTCACCGAGAGGGTGCTTGCACACTGGAACAGGCTCCCTAGTGAAGTAGTCACTGCACCAAGCCTCTCTGAATTTAAGAAGGGATTGGACTGTGCACTTAGTCACATGGTCTAAACTTTTGGGCAGACCTGTGTGGTGCCAGGAGTTGGGAAAGATGAGATGTGGTGCTTAGGGACATGGTTTAGTGGGTAACATTGTTAGTAGGGTGATTGTTGGACCAGATGATCTTGGAGGTCTTTTCCAACCTTAAAGATTCTATGATTCTATGATCCTTATGGGTCCCTTCCAATTCTAGATATTCTATGATTCTATGAATCTGTGAACGTGAGCCGGCAGTGTGCCCAGGTGTCCAAGGAAGCCAACAGCATCCTGGTTTGTATCAGGAACAGTGTAGGCAGCAGGACCAAGGAGGTGATTGTCTCCCTGTACTCTGCTCTGGTGAGGTCACATCTCGAGTACTACGTACATCTTTGGGCCCCTGAGTACAAGAAGGACATCAAGGCCCTGGAACATGTCCAGAGAAGGGCTACAAAGCTGTTGAAGGGTCTGGAGCACAAGACCTATGAGGAGCGGCTGAGGGAACTTGGTTTGTTTAGTCTGGAGAACAGGAGGCTCAGGGGAGGCCTTATTGGTCTCAATAACTACCTGAAAGGAAGATGTGGGGAGCTGGGGGTTGGCCTCTTCTCATGGATAACTAGTGAGAACACAAGCGTGAATGGCCTCAGGTTACACCAGGGGAGGTTCAGGTTGGAAATTAGGAGACAGCACTTCTCAGGAAAAGTATTCAGGCATTGGAACAGGTTGCCCAGGGAGGTTGCGGATTCATTGTCCTTGGGGGGGGTTAAGGAATGTTTGTACCTGGTGCTTAGGGACATGGTTTACTGGGTGATATTGGTGGTAGGGGTATGGTTGGACCAGATGATCTTGGAGTTCTTTTCCAACCTTTAAATTCTATTATACTATGATTTATAAATATCTTATTTATGTATAGTGTGACCACTTCTGCAGCAGGGGCTGCTCAGGAGAACCATTGGAAACTTCACCCATAAAAAAATTAGATTAGATAGAGCAAGAGCATCTTCAGGAAATTTCAAGAACTGTCCAAAATTCGCATCAAGAGGGATCCTGTTGATCAGTTAAATACTTGATATTGAAGATTCATTCAGTCACCTTGTCTGTGATCCAGATCCTGTATTGTCACACCAATAGCGCATATTGCACCTTTATATTATAAATATAGTACAGTGGTAAAGCTAATTCCTGCTGCTTTCTTTATATTTATTTAGTTATTTCATTTTGCTCTGCTGCTCTTTAAAATGAAATGTAGTTCAGGAACTAATAGAGTCATTCTTGATCCTCAGAATCTTGAGAAGATTCTGTCTGTTTCCAAACATATTTTGATATATTTCCTTTGCTGTTTTAACACCAAGGCCAATGCTCAATTCAGCTATGTAGAAAAAATAATATCCATATGCTGTTTTTGTTGGTGTGTTGTTTTGTTCTTGTTTGTTTGTTTTTCACTATAATCTCTAAGTTGTCATTATGAAAAGTCACATTGATTCACTCACATTATACTTAACACCTGGAAAATCTTGGAATATCTAGAACCCAGAAAGAGTGAATTAACCAAGACTGAATAGAGCTTTACAAGACAAAGAAAGACAATGAGGTATTATTCTTGACTGTTCCTTCTCTGGGTACACAAAACTTTTACACACAAATGATCTCAAATGTACTGTTTTGTTGCTGTTTGTTTTGTTTTGATTTTCCTTGCTGGCAGTTCTCAGGGTAATCACAATACTTTTACTATTTTACATTTAAAAAAATGCTTTATCACAGAATTTTAATTGGTTTTAGGTATATTTTGGGTAGCTTGTTTAATTATTCTGAATCAAACTTTGTTACTGGTGTTGGAGAGAATTTACTACTGCAGGTAGTTTTGCTGACTTGGGAAAAGGTGGTGTCAATAAATAAGGAATATGCTTAACTACAATCCTCTACACCTTGTTCTGTAGATAAGCAAGTGTTGTATGTGGTGTTTTGTTTTTTGATTTTGTTTTTTAATCTTCTGTGCTCATACATCATCTGGGATGTTTGATGAAATAGTTTTTCTCTTGTTTTTCTCCAGAGACAAGTTATGAAATACTAAAGCAACTTTTTAGAATAGATTTAGGGGATAGTAGATATTCTTGCTTTCCCAGTCCTGTGGTGACTGTGTAGAGTGCATAACAGAGACCAAGTTCTGGCACACTGTGAATTTCAGAGACTGTATCTGTTAGAGCATCTCTTGTCAGCCAGTTCCCTAGAACTGTACTGATATTAATTCAGAGAAACTAGCTTTATCCTCTTGATTTAGTGGGATGATAGGAAAATGTTTGAAAAGAAGAAAGCAGTAATACAACAAAGGCAAACTCACAGTGAGCCTGTGAAAACAATGAGCTCTTCAAACTTAAATATAATAAACTAAATCCTCTTTTTGTGGAAATGCATACATTCAGTCACACATCTCTCATTTTTTTTTTTTTCTAGGAGACTCAGAGAGAACAATTTTTTCATAATTTGTGAAGAATATTCATGTTCTATTTTTGTGTATGACTCAAGGGATTTTGTGGCCTTCAGGACATGACAGTACTAGATGCCATGAACTATGCAACCTGATAATAAAAAGAAGACTGAGAAATTAACAGGTTGAATAAAATGTAAGGCACAGTCTCACGAGGTAAATATCTCCTTTCTGTTTCCCTTATCATGCCTTAGATCTGCCTAAATACTTAGGGAAGATGGTATAATCAAAAGGTACTTGAAATCCATGCTATTTATAGTTTTGCGTTTGCGATATTAATTTTATTTATTTTTGTAACTCCTAAACAGTGCCAGAAGGAAATTGTTCATTAGCAAACTGTATTCCTTGAATATACCACTCACTTAAAAAAAAAAAAAAAAAGTAATAAAATGATTGTGTGAAACAAACTAGCTCACAACTGTGACCAGATCCTTTCAGACTAGCACTATTAGCTCATTTTCTTTAGCTTTCTTTCACATAAAGAATGAAAAATCTGAATTTAAGATATCTTAAAAGATATATTAAAAAAGTTAAACAAATCTTAACATATGCTGGATTGTGGACACACAAATTTATCCCTTATTGTTCAGCCTAGGGCAAAGGAAGAGAGCAGAGGTTCTGTGAGGGTCAGAAAAGTCCATGATGTGTCCATTTCTAGCTTTCAGTTGTGAAGTGGAGCAAATTTTTGCATCAGTTCTTCCCTCAATAGAACAGGAGGTGTGAGATGCGTTGAAGACTTCAGTGAAGGTGAAAAGAAATGTGTTCAAGTAATCAAACAAAGTTAACAACAGATAGATAAAATAATGCTGGGAAGTAGTTTACAGTCCAAGACCTCCTCTGTTGTGTATGTTTTTTCCTGCTTTAGCATAATCTTTCAGAATTGCTGTGCTGATTACTGCTCATTCTCGTTGTCTCTGGAGATTGGTTTACTTCTGGCATATCTTTGCAGGAAAATTATTTCCTCAGGTGCAATAGATGGATCTCAAATTTGATATTCCATTAGTATGAGATTCCCTGTGGTGAAAGTGGGGAGGATTTATCTTATTTATTTATTTATTTATTTTTATTTTTTTTAATGCTATCAAAATTCCTTTTTATTCTGCAAAATAATATGACCAATGCATGAAAAAAGTCATATAATATTTGCTATGAAGTTGAAATACCTTGTAATTGATATACCAGCTATCAGTTCCTAAAATAAGTTAATAATTTCATCAAGAATTATTGTATTTCTATTACCTTAAAATTGTATTTCTATTACCTTAAATCAAAATAAATATTTTGGTACCTTCCGTTTATTCTGATTATTAATACATATCCTTACAATCTCTATTTATTCAAAACATATGCTACCCAGAATGTTTCCAAGTGCATGAAGACTGGAGGTTCTCAGATTTCTATCTTTTGTTTTATTTACAGTTTAAGCGTAGAATTAGAAATGCTCTAAAGCAGCTGCTTTTATTCTACACTTGTAACAATTTAACAATGGAATTTAAAAATCCTGTCTGACAACCTTTAATCAAATTATAACTGTGTCATGAAATCAAAAATAATATAAAAATATTGCTTTTGTCATTTAATGCTTGAGTGTGCAGCTATATCCGAGAGATTTTTGTAACTGATGAGACAATTCCGTTTCATAGTTGGAAAAGTCAGAAAAGGCAGTGACTTACCAAAATAATTGTGTCAGAGGGTAAATTCCAGTACCAAGCTTGAAAAGGTATGGTGTAATGAATTATTTCATTAAACTATGCTGTAAGAATATTCAACTCTGAAAAACAATGTTGAGTCCCTTCTGTATTTTTGGATGTCTAATGTAAAAATTATGCTTTTCCAATGCAAGAGTACAATTTCCTCATTTACACTGTACAAAACTTTATACTGAGTTAATAGGAACCCAAGATTTTAAACCCTGTGTTTTGTCAAATAATTGCTTTATTTTTACTACACTACTACACTGTATTTTCCTTGGATTTCATGGAGCTAAAAACTTAATAACTGTAACAAACCTTAGCTTGACAGCTATATACTGAATGTTATTGCTACTACTGTTTCTGCTTTATACTATCGGGAATACATTTTATGTGTTCAAAGCTCCTGTAATGTACTTCAGGGAATGAGCTTTGTGTGGTCAAATCTACCATAACGCAATAGCTTTCTAGAGACATGCACTTCAGCTCTCTAGAGGGTCCCTTTAATTTCTGTTAACAGAATATGTTCAAATACATCAAGAAATGCAATGGTATAGCAACATATTTTCAAATCAATGAAAATTTTACAGGTATTATTTCTTAGCTGACTCTTCTGTTTCAGCTGACCAAGGGTGTTTGGCAACTAATGTTAATTTTCAGTACTTTCTGATCACTGCAGAAAGAAACAAATATATGTTGATACCCTATTGATTCACTTCTGTGGGAAATTCTAGGAATTAGACAGAAATATGGTAAAATACGGTAAGTCTTTGAAATCTATAGCCAAAGGAATTATATAATTAAAATTTAACATTCAAGAAATTATTGTGAGCAACAAAAGCAAATATCATGTTAAGTACATGAGGTGGCTAAGAAAAAAATATTTTTACACAGTATACCAAATCTTAATTGAATCCTAATGTTGAGGGGTGGGGAGAGGTAAGATAAAAAGAAGTTAATTGAACAAAATGTTAACTTTTACATGAAATAGTCATTACCCATGGAAACTAGGGATCAATCAAGATATTTCATTGGATAATGTAATGGTAGTGAAGCTACTTAAATCAGCCATTAGCAAACTAGCTTCACAAGTACTAGATATTTTTCTTTGTGCATATCTCAAAAATCTGAGTGGATTTTAACTTTGGATAATAGAGATAAAACTCACATAGTGATCTGACATGACACCAGTGAACAACTGCAGAGTTTTCAGAGCAAGCAGAAAGACATTTTTCTAATCAGAGTTTAACCTCATGAGAACAACTTTCTTATTATTGCAACAATAGTGTTCTTTTAGTTGCATACTTCAGTGAATCTGGGAGACAAAACAATTAACAGTCAAGCTGGAGGTGAGCAACAAGAAACCCATGAGGAATTTATTCAACAGGATTTTATTTTGTTTTATTGTTTTATTTAGTTTTATTTTATTTTATTTTATTGTTTTGTTTTGTTTTCCATCTATTTCTACTCTGCCAGTTATCTTCCTATATAGATGACAGTAATCAGTGCAGTAACTGGTATTAATTATCCCAAGTACTGCCAAGAAACTCATGGTGCTATTGCAAAGAAAGATAAAGCATGAAAATTAAATGCAAAAGAAAGAAGTCCTCAGAACAAAGCACATTTGTTTTTAATTCCTTGAGCTCCTTTTCTACTTTTCATGTGTACAAGTCACTAATTAGTGTATCTCAGTAATAGGGGACTTATGATCAATAAATCTTTCCACATTGCACAAGGAATTGAGAAACATCCATAATCAGAGAAAAGATTGCCTGTTTTTCCACAAGGTGTTCATATGTTCTATCTGCATGATATAAAGTCCTCCTCTTAGCTAACAAAAGTGACATTAACTTTTAAGACTTTTATTTTTTTAATTAAATTTTAATTAATTTTTATTTTTAAATTAAAAAAAATGTAAACAACAACAAAAAAACATAGGCATGACAATTCTATAGGCAAAACTTTCTTCAAAACCTTGTAAAATAAGAATATAGACGATCTACAACAAAAAGGTGGCTCTGCTGCTCCGTAGATAGAATTTGGAGATAGAATTCAATGGAAAACTTGTGTTCTTCAAAAACAAAGTGTTGGTTCTGCACAGTACTTTCTGCCATGTTTATTAATTGTTTAAGGAATAACTGGCAATTTTACAAGTAGTTGATTAAAGATGTAAATAGTAAAAAAGAACTATCTTGAAAACAAGTTGCAACTTCCTAATTAGATACTGACATAAAACCAGGTTCACAATTGCTTAGTTAAGAGCTTTTGGTGTGTAGCAATTGTAATGTAAGGTGAGGTGGAACTTTTCAAGGAGAGTGAATTGATTCAGATGTCATAATTAATGGGGGGGGGGGGGGGGGGGGGGGGGGGAGAAGGGGGAATATGTATCTTATTATTTCTTTATTGTCACTGCTCTAATAACAGAGCTTTTCCCAATCTGAAGCTGAAGAGTCATCTGATTGTTGCAGCAACATGGGAACAACCTTTCTAAAACAAACCAACAAAATAAAAGAATGTCGGTTACAAAGGAAAAACAAATTTGTGAAAATGATCCTTTGGCAGCATTTCTCTCTCAGTCCACCTGCCTTCTAGTTCAGGGCTCCTCACTCCTGCTATAGAAGATGAGTTCTGGCACCAGGGAGCAGCTGCATTGACCTTTGCTCCCAAACACTTCATGCAGTGCTCATGCTTAGGAACTGTGCCAGCATGTTACAGCTGCTTTCTAATGCTGGGAAGCTGAGGTCATTTTCTGCAGAGGACAGGGGAATGGTGAAAACAATAGCCATCTCCATAAAGGGAATCTTCTGCAGTATTGTAAGAGGCATCCATGCCCAAATCTTAGTCAAGATTAAAACCCACACAAACTCACAAAAAAAAAAAAAAAAAAAAGACAAAACAAACAAAACAACAACAAAGCAAACAAAACAAAAATGGGGGGGTGAGGAGGTGGAGAGAGAACACAACAACACCAACAAAAAAAAACACAGAAACAAACAAAACCAAAACCAAAACAACAAAACCAAACCAATCAATCAACCCCAAAAAAAAAACTTAAAAAAAAAAAAACCCAAAAACCTTACAGCTCATTTAAAAGATGAGGAAAGTGGTAAGCAGTAGACAGCATACAGCACTGGACAGGATTATTTTGTCATGGATGTGCCTGCTTTTCCATTTGATTGCTAGAATAAATCCTTGGCATCCAGTCCCAGGTGCCTGAAATGACAGAAACTAAAGCCCAGATGCCATCGTTTGGTCCTAGTTAAAAATCAAAACAAGGTTGTAAATTGGTTCTTTTTTAGCATCCTCTCTTATTTTTTATATTAGTAAAATTGCTATTCTAGAAAATTTCATTTGATGAGTGTCCTGTTTTTTACTCAGATGTGTGATATTTTTCCCTTCCCTTTGTTATTTTCTAGCTGTATTTGTATATTTAAAGAAGTTGCTCCTTGGCCCGTGTTCAGCATATAGATGTTTTAAACAGAGAATGAAGAACAAACAGCAGCAGAAGTGATCTAATGTACTACAGTCATATACATAATGACTCTTTTAAACCTGGGAAATGCAGTTATCATCATTCTTAGCCCAGTATTTTGTTGCCTTAACTCTCTATTTATTTATTTATTTATTTATTTATTTATTTATTTATTTATTTATTTTCCCAGTTGGATAATTATCATTCTGAAGGTTGGTTGGCTTTTCTCTGTTCTCCATTTAATTGATGATGGGTGTGGGGGACAATGATGAGAATCTTACTATTTGTTCTCAGCAATACCTCTCACCTACTGTAAACTACACTAAGTAGTTTCTATCCGTTTTGAATTTACACTTTCATCTGATGACACTCCCCATAAAATTCTCTGTCATAGCAGTATATTTATTTCCTGCAAATTAACTCAAGGTGACAGGCAAATGTCACAGATATTTTACCATTTGGTGTCCAGCCTGAAAGAAGTGTTGCAGGCATGTAGCCACACACAAAGAGGTGCTGGTTTTCCCTTGCAAGGTTCTTCCAGACAGCACACTAGCTATTAAAAACTCTACACATGCATAAATTTATTTTCTTCTTGTAATAACCCTTTAGTCACTACTGTGAATGCTTACAATGAAGCTTTACTTTTAGGATTAAGAATCAACAGATCAAAGCATTTATTAGGAGGTTATTCCACTGTAGGGGCTCCAAAGTAAGGTTTTTATTCTGTTTTTAAGTCTGTGTTATATAATAAGTACTTTTTGTTAAACAATTTTGAGTGCCTTGTTTTAATTTTTCTAGGCTTCTGTTTTTCCCTTTGCATTTAATTAGCAATGTTTGAATTTGTGAGAGAAGAAACAACCAATCACCCATGAGTCTAATTTTCTATGAAACAGCTTAAATGATCACTGAAGTGGGGACGTTTTTTATATAGCTGGCTGGAGAGTTTCCTTTTTAGCTATCATTTATTGATTTATTTCTTTAAAAAGCAATATAAAAAGTTATAAGTTAATGTGTTGGAGCAATTTTCAAAAAACAAAACAAAACAAAACAACGCAGAGATAGTTAATGTAGTAATTCAATGTAGATGTTTATATATATTTAAATCATTTAAATATTGTTAGAAACTTCAGTTTTATTATAAAAAAAAAAAATAAATGCTTACCCCATAAGCATTTTATTATAAATTATTTATACATTCTCTCTCTTTGCTCTTTCTATTTGTGTGGGAAGTTGGGTGCTTGTTGGATTTTCTTCTACACAGAATAGCTTTCTGGATTCCTGTAACATATATTATGCATTAGTTGAAAATGTAGTTTCTGTGGCTAGTAACAGTCTCTTAAGAATAAATTCACTACTCAAGATTAAGACTCAAACAGTCTGGATATGAATAGACCTAAATATTTGGGCTGCTTTGATTTGCGATATTGTTTAGACCCATATGTATTATTAAATTCTGAGTACTGAGAAGTACTGTAAAATTTGTCTCATGTCAGTCTGATCACTGTTTTAAGCCAAACTGCTGTCTCTCAGATGGGGAGAACCTCCTTTCTATGTTCTCACCACTTCATCTGAAAGATAATTGAACACTTTAGATGTTCCTCATTTTCTTTACTGTGATAAATCACTTGTGATCTAAAAACATGTGCAACAGAAATCACATTCATCACTTGCATGTGACATGTCATATCAAAGTATTTCAAAGAAAGAGGATCAAAGTTTATAAACTTTCATGAATTTGAACTGACATTCTGTTTTGTTGCCCGTTAAGTCCTACTAGGTTATAGCTATGGAATAGATCTATATCTGTGTATGTGCAGCTGTGAAACTAAACACTGCCACCATTTGGGACTGGAAAGTAGCACTGACTTCCTGAGGCAGGTTTCACTTTCAGAAGAATTTATGTATTAGGGATTACTCCAGAAAGATCCATAAAGCATATTTCTGAGGCATCAAAAGCCAAAAATATCTCCAATATCCTATTGTGGGATTAAAACATAGGTAAAAAGAAGTTATCATCTATAAGTAACAGGAAAAGAAGAAATGAAGGTTATTTCCTGTGTTCTTGTTACACCAAAAAGTCTACTTGGAATAATGCCTGGAGGAAACCATGTTCTTTTCTACAGATTAAGGCTAAAAATCTAATCCAATGAAGACTCCCCCCCCACCCCCAAACAGGTCTCATCATCACTTGAATACTAAGTGAGTGAACAAGATACACCAGCTAAGTACTTGGAAGGAAAAGTAGTACCTTTGGGAGTTTTCTAGGACCATCCTGTCCACAGCTAAGACTAGTTTCTATCAGAGAAAAAAAACAAAACAAAACAAAAAAAAACCTCTACATCAAATTATGATGGTTGCTCTATAAGGTGTGAAAATTTCCATTCCAATCCTTGTAAACAACAAGCAGAAGCTCTGAAGCCTGTAATGAATGCAGTATAAATACAGTACAATAAACCCAAAACAACAAAAAAGAGACAAAGCTTCCATTCAACAGCAATGTGGGGATAACGAATTGGAGAAACTAAAATGCAGACTGATTCCAAGGTAAGGACTAAGCAATTCAAAACTCTAATTCCAGGCTTAATCTTTTACTTTGCCATTGTACTTACATTTATTAAAGGGCAAAAAATCAATGCCTGTTTGGTAAGTCTGCACCTTTCTGGCTGAATCAGAAAATATTTTTGATTATGGAAGGAGACAAAGGAAGACATAAGGAAATGTCTTCTGTCAGAGATCTCCCAGGGTTTTGGAACTCAACATAAATTGGACTAATATTTATTTATAACATCTTCAGGTCATCCAGCAAAGTAAAATTGTAATGTATGAATGCATATATGGTATGTCTGTGCACATATCTATTTTATATTTTATTTTTTTGTAGTGGTGTAGAAAATAAAGGATAAACCTTCTAAGGGTGATCCTCACTGAGACACTCAGTGTTGTAATAGGTTGTAATTGTGTCAACAGGTGAGAAAATCTGTGCAGAAAGTCTGTGTTTTTCTTTTCTTTACAAGCTAGTGGATCTTTATGGATTCATCATCATTTTGTTGAAGTAATATGATTAATACTTGGCAAATTAATAAATGCTATTAACTTTCATAAGGATTATCCACAGTACTGGTGAAGGTCTGCCAAGATCTCTCTCTCTCAGTCAACTGCATTTATTTTTTTGCCAGCCATCACAGAACAAAGAGATCTGCTTTGTTTTGAAAATCTGAAAATATTTTCAAGTGTTTTCAGATAAAGGTTTTGAGTTTAATCGACTGTTCACTGTGTCCCATGTAATAATTGCTGTATCCCTGAAAGTTACCCAATAATGAATGAGTGAAACAATAGAATGCCATTAAAAATGGCAAATCCATACCTGTTTTCAATTTCTCAGCCAACGTTTACAGATTGACTGCTGTTGATTCATCACAATAGTGTATTAATTAGGGCTCTCAAAGAAGGAAAATAATGTGTTTATGAGAATGGCTGTGACATATCAAGTGGCAAGCAATGTGATAAATAGGTCATTGAGTACTTTTATAACATCAGGGTATTCACAACCTAAACTAAGTTGGCAATATTGACTGAATAATTTCATATTGACATTTCACAAAGTCATGGTCAAATTATTGGTTTGGAAATGTTCCAATATTTCAATTTCTTTAGATTAGTAAGTTATTGAAAACATTTTACTCAGGATACCTATGGATTTAAAACAGTCTCCTACTTCCCCATTCCTCAGCAGTGACAGACACTAATGTGTTCATTAAAGCCTGCCACTCAGTGTTGCGTATGCATACTTTTTACTTTACTGATTGTATGATAATGGCTGTTACTATAATTCTACCCCAAATCCATGAACATATACCTACATATATATATATATATATATATATATATATATATATGTGTGTGTGTGTGTGTGTGTGTGTGTGTGTGTATATATATATATATATATATGTTCCTATATATGTATATATGTTCCTATATATATATAGGTATATGCTATATATAGCTATATATCTTCTGCTATAGAGTCTACAAAGAGTACATTACGTAATAGCTTTCTGTATTGGGTTTATGTGGCAAAGGCCTAGTAGCAGGGTCTGCAGGGGTGGCTTTTGTGAGAAGAGCCCAGAAGCTACCCATGTCAGATAAGAGCCATCTCCAGCCAGCTCCAAAAGAGATCTGCCGCTGGCCACAGCTGAGCCAATGAGTAACATTGGTTGCACTTCTGTGAGAGCAGATTTAAGAAAGGGAAAAAAAAATGCTGCCTAACAGACGCTAAGTGAGAAAGGAGTAAGAAACAGCCATGCAGACATCGAGGTCAGTGAAGAAAGGGGGAGGAGGTGCTCCAGAAGTTCCCCTGCGGCCTATGGAGAGGCCCCTGGAGGGGCAGGCTGTCCCCCTGCAGCCCACGGGTCCCACATGGAGCAGATCTCCACGCTGCAGCCTGTGGGTGGAGAAGCCCCCAGTGGAGCAGGTGGATGTAGCCCGGAGGAGGCTGTGGCCCATGGAGATCACCTACAGGTGCAGGCCCCAGGCTGGAGCTGCTGCATGTGGAGAGGAGCCCACACAGGAGCACGGGGTCTGTGGAGAGCTGCTGCCCATTCTTAATGCCTTCTGAAAGTCTACTTCTTCAGGTCTGGGAGAGGGGTAAAAGATGATAAATTTGGGATTTGCTGCTTTGAAAGTTTAGAAATCCCCCTGGAATAGTGAAAATTCAGTGTTCATGGTGGATATTGTTTGAAGAAATATTGTGACATTCCACTAACTATGCTGAATAAGGAGAAGACTAGAACAGAGATTTTCATTTTAAGGTCTTGCTCTCCCATCCTTCCACCTTCATCTGTGGACTATGGCAGCAGTTTATTTAAGCCTGGACCTTATGGGCAAAAGCATCCTACATACATCATTGTGACAACTGAGACAGTGCAGTCTCTTTTGTAGGAGCTTGAAAGGGCTGCCACATCAAACTGACTCCAAAGTGACACAGTCAATTTTAGCTGGAGAAACTGAAATCCCCCTTCTCCCCTCCCTGCCACCATCCTGTCACACACCCAAATGTCAAAGGGTTCATGGTATTTGAGTGAGAAGTTATGGTAGACATTTGTTTTTCTTGATTCATCTGGAAGCTCAGCATGCTGAATATTCTGTTTTTGAAGAAATAAGAGAAGAAATTTGTTGATTAAAACAACTGAAATGTCTCATACAGTAGGAGTTTTCCAAGTAAGGTTAAACAAGTCAGTATTGTTTTATAGCTACTTATTTCACATATTTCCTGGAAGCATGAAAGTTGCTGCTTAATAAATGAAACATTTCCTAAATAGTCAGGAAAGCTAGTTGTTGTTATCTCCATGTGGAAATGACTGCTAGGAAACAGTGACTAAAACAGACAGTTTTTATTTTATCATTTGAAGAGTGCTTTCCAGATTCTTTATGGGCTATCAGAGATTGCTGGAAGGGGATCTTCTGGTTATTCTAACTTAAAACTGTGTTAGTAACAGATGACCGTAAAAAAACAAGAGGGCTATTTAAAGAAATCTCCACAGTGAATTTTGACTGCAAGAAAATGTTAACTGGCAAAACTTGTATTTGACTAGACTGGCCTAGGGTCACTGTCAGCAAAGACTGTAATGAGCAAGACTGCTGCAACAGAAGCCAGAAAAACATGAATTTGTCTTTATGCTTGTCTGGAATCAGTCATTAAGAGAAAAAAAATCAGCCTAACATTATGAAGACATGGTGAGCCTTCACCACAAATTGAAATGGATGTTAAACTGAGTCTGCAGAGCTTATTATGTGTTTAGTTCTAAAAGTGTTCATGGAACATTGCAGACATATAAGACATGGGCCTGTTGGAGTGCGCCCAGAGGAGAGCTATGAAGATAATCAGAGGGCTGGAACATCTCTCCTATGAACACAGGCTGAGAATTAAGTTTTTTCAGTCTAGAGATGGAGAGGGGCTTTTTACAAAGGAGCATAAGGACAGGGACAGGGGTAATGGCTTTAAAGTAAAAAAGGGTACATATAGATTAGATTTAAATTAGACATTAGGAAGAAATTACTTACAGTGAGGGTGGCGAGACAGTGGAACAGGTTACACAGAGAAGTTGTGGATGTTTCGTCCTTGGAAGTGTTCAAGCCAGGTCAGACGGGACTTTGGGTAACCTGATCAGGTAGGAGGTGTCCCTGGAAGGGAGCATTGGGATTAGGTGATCATTAATGTTTCTTCCAAACCAGAATGTTCTGTGATTCTGTGAAGATGAACTCCTTACCCTGAACAGCTTGCAATCTAAGTTATATAGCAACAGACAATAAATATGGGCCCTGATGGCTGAATGAACAAAAAGGATTGACAGGATGCCAGATAAGGAAAAAGGGGATAGCACCCTCAGGTGAACTTACTTTATTTTATCTTTTTTTTTTTTTTTTAGTTTTCATGTAATTCTTATATTTTTATTAGCATTTTTTTTCCTTTTTACATGTTAATTTTAGACTTTTTTAATAGTCCAGATCTAAGTGTTATATAAATTATAATACCAGTATAAAGTAGAGTTATTTCTTTTTTATGTCAAAATGCGTATTCAGAGGCAGAAGAACAAGATGAGATTGAAAACTATTCAGGAAAAAAAAAGCCTTTAAACATACAACAAGCTCTCACTCACCTCCCCCTGCCCTATCCCCCCCAAACAAAACAAAACAAAACAAACAAACAAACAAAAAAATAACACAGAACTTTGAGATTATTTTTCTGTTTGGGTTGTTTAATATGCTCTATGAGTTACTTAAGATCTTGCGTCTTACTTGTAATGAGATTCCTTTTCCCTAATCCCTTTTCAGTTATCCCATATTTTACAATAAGGGTAGAAAACACGCTCATAAATGCTGAAAGACCAATTCAAAAGTACCCCAAAGCGTGGTTCTGTATCCTGCTTCAGACTTGACCAATGCCTAACACGGGCTTCAGGAGTGCAGCCTGCTTCCACCAAGGCTGTGTACATGAGACTGCAGGTTTCTGTTTCATCAGCAGAGTCAGGCTCAACCTTGGATAAAAAACTGGGGCTGGCAGATGCAGGAGCACTTGCTGTCTTTGGCTGGTGCAGTGTCTTCCCCGACTTTATAATCACAGATCATAGACCCATAGACTCATCACAGAATCACAGAATCATATAATCATAAAACGGCTTGGGTTGGAAGGGACCATAAAGATCATCCAGTTCCATACTTCCTGCCATAAGCCGGGATGCCACCCACTAGATCAGGTTGCCCAGGGCCTCATCCAACCTGGTCTTGAACACCTCCAGCGATGGGACATCCACAACATCTCTGGGCAACCACCACCCTCTGAGTGAAGAATTTGCTCCTAATTTCTAATCTTAATCTCCCTTCTTTCATTTTAACCATCTCCCCTCTTTTAGTTTAATCCTCTCCCTTCTTTTAATTTAACATCCCCAGCTTTCTCAGTCTTTCTTCATAGGAGAGGTGCTCCAGCCCTCTGATCAACTTCATAGCTCTCCTCTGGACCCACTCTACCAGATTCACATCCTTCTTGTGCTGGGGGCCCCAGAACTGAATGCAGCACTGCAAGTGGAATCTGACTGTGTGAGTGGAGTCTGACTTGGACTAATGCAGGATCTATAAGTTAGCATTGTTTTAAATAGAATATAGTACTAAACAAAATAATTTTAATGAAATTAATCACCTTTCACTATCAACTTTAAAACTGGTAATAATAGAAAGACTCAGTAAGACATGTGGTGATAAATTGCCCATAATTTCAGGTAATTGTCTTTTTAAATTTAAATTCTAACTCATTTTTTAATCTGAATTTATCTAGTTTCAACTTTAAATTCCTAGCTGAAAGAATCTCAAATTCTTTACTAATAATTTTGTTGGATATATTTATCAAGGACATATCAAGACATTTGTGCTACTGAGTGTATTCATAATCATGAAAATTAGGTAAGTGACCAAAGTTGCTAAATTTTTTTATGTTGGGTTGGTATAACTGACTGCAAAAACTTGCAAAATAAGGCTCAAATTCTTGAATCATCTACTGATCTATCAAACAGGGATTAAAAGAAATGCATGCAAGGGGAAAAATGATACCAACTCTTCACACAAAAATGTAGACCTTAAAAAGGCTCTTTTTCTCAGGAAAGAGATTTTGAAGTGACAAGGAAAATCTTCTGAAAATATGTACTCAGTTTGACAAGTCAAAAAAACAAAATTAATGTGAGATTTTCAGGGGAAAGAAATGGGAACAAAATATAATTATTATGTCAGTGTGTCTATAGTGATCCACAACTTGAAACTGTACCATTTCTGCCACCCTTCTCAACAGGATATGGCAAAAAGTAAAGAAAACAGCAATATGTATCACAGAATAGCAACTGGAATTCTTAAAACATAAGTTTACAAAGCTCAGGACTCTTTATTCTGCAAACTGGTAATAGAGCTCTATAAAATCAGGACTGTTACAGCAAACTTGGAAGAAATAATGGGTGGTACTTCTCAGAGCAAGTGAATTATTGTTGGCCAATAGTTTGCTCTGAAGCAATAGGTTTAAAGCAAACAAAATATAGCATGAAAGATTCTGTGAACTCCTGTGAGACCCTTTGCCGTGGGATTCCATTGAAAAAGCACAACCTGGAAGATGCAAGAAAATTGTGGTTGGGAACAGCTGCAACAATGGGGAGGCAGAGAGGGAAAGAGACTTTATTTTCCCCTGGAAATGTGGCAGTTGCTGGTACTACAGGAGGGTTTAGGCTGTTTGCAGTACAGAGATGCCTGGAAGGATGGAGAGAGAATCTGTCACTGCTGTGATTGGAGAAAAAATCCAGTTCTTTGAAGTCATACTACCTGCAGCTGAGTGCATCATGAGTGTTATAATGACATATTTATTATGGAAAAGTATTAAGCACTGTTCTGAATTTCTCAATGCATATATAGAAATGTATTTATTTTCTGCCAGAAGCCCATTCATCTGGTTGTTTCCCTGTGAGTGGAAAGCAAGGTATCGAGTATAGTAACCCAACTTTGAAAATGTAACCTGCTCAGCCTGTTGTTGCTAAACTGCACAAAAAGAGGTTTCATGCTGTCTTTCATGTTGTCAGGCCAGCCACATGGACAAAGTGACACACCAGGTAAGTTTGATCGTTTTTGTATTTGGGAGGTAGGAGATACTTCCATAAATCAAGGTCAAGGTAAAAAGCTTCTTTTGCTTCTTTTGACAATAGGAACAGAGCAGGATGATTGGATTTGGAAAATGTTGCAGAGGGATTGCCAGCTGGATTTAATACAATGCCAAAATGAAGGGATAAGAAAGGGGGAAAAATGACTTATGCCTTACCTCTTATCTGACATATTCTGCAGTCAGTCTGCTCTAAGGAGTGTGCACTTCCTCCAGATAACTCCTCTTTCAAAAGACAAATCCTACCATCTGGTTTATAGGTTAGGTCTAAAGTAATTTTCTTAATTGAAGCAATCTAGACAGAAATACAGAGATGTTATTTATGGGATTCTTTCATACTTCTGACATGATTTAGCATGAGACTATTTCCCTGTAGCAGGGACCATATGTGACAGAACAAAAAGACTGTCTAAACTAACATAAATCCATACAAACACAGATGATTCCAGAAGCATGTTGTGCTATAAGGTAAACTTTTCTGTAGCTTACCATTTCTCTGCCTTTCTAGTACACCTTTTCAGTTTTGTATCAGACATGGTCAGCTTCAGACTGGAGGTTGTTACTGGTGTGTGAATGAAACATGAACATCATCTGCACATCACACCTCTGCACATCTAAGTCAATAGGATCAAGAACATGAGAAAACGCAAGATACCATTATCCTGCTCTTTTAGTTGAGATGTGTGTGTGAGAGAATACACATGCGCTATTTGCGTCTCATAACACTTCTGCCTATCCAACACACTATGATCAACACTTCTGCTTATAGCGAGGATCATGTCCACTCAGGCAAAGTTAGCCTTTCTCCTTCCTCCTCCATCCAGTCTTATTCCTGTACTTCCCAGCCTATAAATATGTCTAAAGTAGCTAACTATGCTATGTGAGTTACAAGTGATGTTACTAACAAGCTTTTAATTGTGGAAACATCAAAAAGTCCTACAAGAGATTTAGATTATGTGGTATAATGATGTTGAGTTTAATATGTAAATTGCACTGTTTCACTAAATCTTGTTGTTAACAAAGCTATGGTCTCTCCCCAAAGAACCCAGTCTGTAATTTAATACATTGATGGCATGTTTCTTGGGACAATACACAAGAATGGAGAATGCACTGTGTTTTAATATAATACAGAGTGATACAGCTGTGGTAATCTGGCATTACATATTGTTGACAATTATCAACCTCATTTAATTTACGTAATAAAAGCATGCCAAATAGCTTTGAAATTGCAGTGCTTTCTGTGCTAGATACTAGACGGTAGGTCTTTTGTAAAAATAATCTAACTACTTCGAGAAACAGACTTTTAAATATATTTACTGATAAATTTGCATTACACAGAGTTACACACTATTCCTTTATTACATTTGTCTTTGTATTATGAATAAAAAGAATTAATTGTTTAATTTTGAGCGAAAAAAATGAAAATGATTATATTAAATAACTAATTATGCACTTCATTATTATCATTTATTATTTTTGCTATATTTATATAATCTGAAAAATGAAGAGAGTTTGGATTCTAAGGCTCCCCATGCTGGGAAACTGTATTGCTGCAAATGAGCTGGTATGCCTTAATCTGAGACCAACCAGAAGAAGACTTACAAAGTGTAAAAGTTAGGTAGTGGATATTATGGAAAATATTTTGCTTTTTATTTTTATTTTTGTTCCTTATTTGTTTTTTAGTATATCTATTGAAATTTATCTGCTACACTGCAGTGTGGAAGAAGGTAGCCCCAGCTCATCTGTTCTCTGATAAACTGCAGGGCCAGGTCAAGGACGTTTTGTCTTTACTTCAGCTTGTGCCAAAAAGCAAACAATACAGTGATCTTATTGTCTTGTTTGTTGTTGCTGTGTTTTGTGTATGCCTGTGTAAGTTACAGATATGATGCTTACAAGCTTGAGCAATAATAATTTGCATCAATCTCTATTTAGGTTGAACACCTTTCCTTGAATCTGTTCATAAGAGACTTTAGGTCTCTTTTATGAAGCTTGTTGTTTGGCTTCTCATGTTATCATTAACTTCACTTATATCAATGGGTAGAAATAAAATAATAGTGATATAGGAAGCATTATTACCCTATATATCAAAAACTTTTGATTCCCTCCTGTTTCTTTTTTTTTCTTTTTTTTTTCTTTTTTTTTCTTTTTTTTTTTTATTTTTTATCTCTAAATGATTTTATTTTCATTGATCATGTCACTATAATTTTTAAAAGGAATTTTATTCTAGGAAGTGCACTTATCTATTAAAACATAGGTTTTGTTTGTTTGTTTGTTTGTTTTGGTTTGTTTGTTTGCTTTCCAAGAGAAGAAAAATTGCTGACTTTTTATTTATTTATTAATAACTGTAAATAGACCTCATTACACCTGCTCTATGAGTACTTTGGAGGCTTTGTTTGTGCTGTGCAATTTTTTCCTGTGCAGATACAATTGTTAATGTTGAAATTATTATCCCTAGAAAATCACTATGGGCTAGCAGATCACATTTTATTATACTATTGTATATGCAAATCTAAGATTAGTTTTATAGCAGGCATTATGTCCAGTGTCTGTAAAACCCATTAACTATTAAAAATAAGGGTTGCAGTAAATATCTTGTGCTATTTCAATAAAAGAAGATTTGCAAGAAAGTATATCTTACGATATTTTTCTGCTGTTAAAGGTATGTTGTTGCTCAGCAACAGCATCTATTTGGATTATAGAATTGGAGTTTAAATTAAAAGATTCAAAGGAATTGTTTTTTTTTTCATGCCAATAAGTGAATAAGGCTATACTAGTCTATAAATGTAACCTTAAGCATCTTATATGTGAGTATAAGCAAAAGCTTATGCATAGGAGCAATTTTTGCAATATACATGTATAATAGAAGATCATTCCTGTGATTAAGCCTATCAGGTTTGCCTTCTTGTAGTAGACTGTCTTACAAAAGACACAAGTGTAGTATTTCTACACTTATTTCTCTTCAGGATTATTCTTATACATAACAGTTGCTAAATCTGATCTTTATGTTTCTATAAATTAATGTTTTATTATTAGCATAATCATAGTTATTATTAAGACCATAGAAATTTCTTGTGTATTTTTAAATGTATGAATGGAACTTGTAACATGAATTTAAGAGTCCTTATTGATGGCTACCATTAAAAACAAACAAATAAACAAACTAGCAGTGTAAATTAGCGATTATCACCCTGTCAGATTAACACCCTTAGAAATTTAGTAACATACAATAATCAGTGCAGCTGAGCTTTGCTTTGAATATCTAAAATAAACTTTCAATTTTCTATTATCATTTTCAGTATGCATATGAGTTTTTATTAGCTTAAGTGAAATGAAGAAAGGTGTTAAAAACACCTTGCGTATTATTAAATAAAAATGATAATATCTCTAATAATCATATCTAAAGACAAAAGTTTCAGAAAAGATGCATTTGTCTTTATTTGGATTATAAAAGAAAGCTATGTAAACATCAGGAAACACTTAATATTTTAAAATTACTTCCTAAAGGTATTTAGTAATATAGCTGTATTTTATTGTGCAAGTTCAAACAATATATAGCAAGTTGGTAGCCAGGATTTCAAAGAGATAATCTTCATAATCTAGATATTTCTCATTCTTTCACATCAATACAAAATATTTTTTTTTTTTTTTTATACTAAATTAGATACTAAGGAGTCTTACATTATGAATACAAATCATCAAAAATTTATAAAAAATATAGTCTGTCAAACTACCTTCATGCTTTTTATTTAATTATTTATTTTTCTAGTTAACAAAAGTAATATTGATGCAATAGTTTTATATAATCAGTTGGCTTTATGTTAGAATGTGTTTTTTGTTTGTTTGTTTGTTTGTTTTGTTTGTTTGTTTTTAAGGAAACCACACAATTACAAATCAACCTGGCTTGTAATTGGTGGATTATAAACTGGTTGACTGAAGGCCACAATTGTAAGTGGGATATTAAGCCACTGCATTTTTTATGTGATTGTGCAGATAGTACTTTTTGGATTGTATTTTATATATATATATATATATATATATATATATATATATATATATATATATTATTTATGTTGAGCTCTCAAAAAAGTAGAAGTTATGTAAAAGATGGAATAACAATCTCATCTGTTTATTTGGAAAAATAGAATTTACAAGGAAAAAATACTACTTATAATTGCCAAAGAAAGCTATGTCCCAGTGAACAAAACACAGATGGCATTCTTAGTAGAAAAGGCTGCTGTGAGATGCCATGGCTCCGTGATATTCTTGGTGCCATCTCACCTGAAGAGAATGATTCAAGTATGTGACTGGTGCAATAGACCCTACAAATTTATAGGTGTCTATGACACAAGGTATCTTGAAGAGGGTTACAGAAGATTGTATCCCTCATATATTTGTACTGCGTGTCACCAGTAGGATGTAGGAAGTGGATTTTAATATCAAGTGTAGAAAAAAAATCAAAGGATTCATTGTAGGGACATATTTTAGTGGGTGATATTGGTAGTAGCGTGATGGTTGGGCCAGATGATCCTGAAGGTCTTTTGCAACCTTAATGATTCTATGATTCTACAAACTATGCAGTGATGGCATGAGAATAAATTTTTGGCAGGTATGCATCAGGACCAGACAGGGAAACTCTCCACCAAACCCTTTTAGCCTTTCATGTTTGCTTTCAAAGGTAGGTGGACAGGACTTGATTCTGCTCATTTCCTCTCCACATTGCTTTTTGTGCTGTGAGAAGGACTTTGTTGTCATTTCTCTGGTTATATGCCATCACACAATTGGGAAAAAGAGGTTTCTGCCTCTTCTGATATATATATATGAATTTTATGTTAGGTTCAAAGAGTTTATTTTTGAAATACAAAAAATATTCCAGCTACAATTATCCTAAAACTCCCTTGCTACTCACCCCTCCCTAAAAAAACAAACAAACAAACCAACAAACTTCCTTTTTAGACACTAATTTTTTTTTTCTAGATTATAGAGTTTAATTTTCATAGAGAATGTCAGTAACACTTTGAGAGACTTCTGAGAGAAACATGATTTTATTTTCAACAGTAATTTTATTTTGACTAGACCAAAGAAATCTAATATATAGCTTTGTAATAAACAGCCTTCTTTTCCTTCAAAAGGTCATAAAACAGTCTTACAGTTCTCTTGAGGTATCCTCTAGATCTCAGTATGAGACACAGTATTTGTTTTTGTATAGTTTTTAATTAAAAAAAAAAAAAATATATATATATATATATATATATATATATATATATATATATCCACAGATTCAGACACTGTCTGTTCCAGCTGAGTGGATAGGAGAGAGACAAATATTTTGGAAGTTATCATTTCAGTTTTTAACCTATTGATAGTGCCTAGTGTTCATGATCACCAGGGAATCCATATACTAACATATTCTTGCTGGAGGAAAACATATATATACAAGCTTATCTGGACACTAGTCAGGAGCAGTAACAGCCAAGAGAGAAACTATTCAACAGAGAATGGAACTATGTTACCTGTTTATTATTGGTGTGATGGTAGTTCTAACATATATAATGTGAGAATAACTTCTATTGTCTTCTCAAAACCTTATGTACCATTTTTTCAAGACAGTCCATGGACATCAGCAGGTAAATTCTGAATCCATCTGATGAAAGAGGGGAGAATGCATAACTTATCTTAGAGCATGTATTTTAAGCATCCTTTGGTGTAATCTTCTGTGTACTGTGTATTGCTGTAAGCAGATGGAAAACCTACAGAGGTACCTTCACGTTGGTGTTCTTTAAGTTTTTTGCTGTATTGGGAGATTTAGCAGTGCTTATATACATGTATACTCTTCTAGGGACATGTAAACAAAGCTGCAAAATCTTGCTACTAAAAAAGTAAACAGTTCCTGTGCAAAAAATTATTTGTCAAGTGTCTGTTGCTTAAATACCCACTAGTAAACTTAACCCATCACTCTTGATTTAAGCCAGACACAGTACTAGGGAGTGATTATGGCATTAAAGTGACACTTCAGGTTTAAAGGGCTGATGTATTCATTCTAGTGCTGTCCAACATAGACAACAGAGTAAATTAATCTCTAGTGCAATTCAGGGTGACACTGAAGGTAAATTTGGCCTATTGTCTTTAGAAGTTAGAGTCTTTATTTTATAAGATATCTTTTAGCACAGATTAAATTCAGAAGAGTGACTTTCTTTGACAAGGTGTTATAGCTCTTAAATTACTTTGCTTTATAACGTTGAAAATTTTGTCAGACTAATTTAACCTTGCACTTCCATGCATACAGATCTTTGTGAAATGGTTTCTTAAGCACCACAGTTAGGGATCCACTAAATAATTTGTATGCTCAAGAGTCTGTTTGCAAAGTGTTCACTTTTTTTTTGCTGTATTTTTTATATTGTTGATAGTGTGTGATTGACAGACATGGCTGACTACTTAAGGTTCTGTCCTCTGACTGAATAGGTACAGTATTCATTTTTATTTATTTTTTAATAGAAAAATGAGTGAAAATTGAACACTGACTATCACTGCGCATGAATATCACATTTCACTTGAAAAGCAGGCCTTTTTGTTTCTATTTGCCATCCCAGATACTTGTTCAGAAAAGCTGTTCTTGCTGATTTGAGTCCATTAACTAAATATCTGTTGCTGTGATGATCTACAACAGAGGTAGACAATGAGGATTTTCCAATACCACTTTTTGTACCACCAATTACAAGGATACATTGACTTTTGGAATCAATATTATGTCAAATTATCTTCTATTTATTTGTGTGTCGATGTGTTTCTGTGTGTATAAGTGATACAAGGATAGTTCACAGTTTTAAGTATTGGATGGATATAGAAAAATGTCTTTTACTTCTTAATGTTGGGAGAAAATTGTGCAGACTTTGGGGTGTCCAAAAGCTACCTATTTTTCTATTTGTTTGATTGACACCAGAATGATATTAATAAAATCTAATGTAAGCTTAAAGTGTGCTGTTCGATTGGTCTTATTACCCGTGGTTCTCTAAAATTAATTTTAATTACCTTTTAAATGCTAACCTTTAAAATATTTATATATTTTTGTGAAAAACATACATCTATCTTACTTAAGGATTTAGTTTTCTTCACCATGTCCTATCATTTCTAATATTAAAGACAACAAATGAAGTGCTGTTGTGGCGTTTTAAGCTTTCTTTCAAGTATATTTGAGTATATTCAGATATATCCAGCTTCCTAGCCTTTCCTCAAACCTGTCCTCATCTCATCCTTTATCGCTTGGACTTCTTCTTTGTTAGTGAAAGCTCCAATAACAATTATAACTAGCCATTTCCACGTAGGACACCTTGAAGATTAAAAAATGTGTTAAAAGTGCTTTATTAATAAAAAGAAAAAAGTTAACCACCTCCATTTCTCTAACAGATCTTTAGAAAAAAAAAAAAAAAAAAAAAAAAGGACAATAGAGAAATGTGAATAAAAATAATTTATAATAAGACAAAAAATGTTTGCATATTAGGAAAACCCTAGGAATGTTACTTTCATTAATGGGGATCAGGGGGTAATATACCTTTCTTCAAGACCTGAATGGATTTTTATTTATTTATTTATTTATTTATTTATTTATTTTCTGAAACATAAGTGCATGGGTTTTAGTACGGATCTTCTTTTCTTGTGGCATCTACTCTTTTTTTGAAGTAGAATTTGATTAAGGGATCAACCATCTGGAAAGATGTTTATTAACTTCAGCTTCCAGTTTCTGAAAGGTATTATCAAGTCATTTCCAGCTACACCAAACTGGTAGCAACACTATAATTAATCATACATATACACATACAGATATAAGCCTGCAAATCCTTAATATATAAACAAGTCAGTTTTAAACTAGTCATCTTGTGCACAACCCACCAGCAGCTTGCAGCAGTACTGGTTAACATGTTTTCCTACTACAGATTTCCCGTTAATAAAAGACAAAAGCTATTTCTCTGTTAATATGCACGACATAAAAGTAAACAGGCCAGTTAACAGAATTTAAGTCTGGATCTGAACTTTTTCTCTGCTGGAGTAAAGATTACCAGTATTTAAAATGAGGGTTTCCAGTCTCATGCTAATTGGGGTGGTATAGAGATAGGCTTCAATTAAAACACTTTGTCACAATTAAGCTATACAAAAGGCAATATTGAGTTTGCAAAGCAATACGAAACCAAATTATGAAAAAGGGTAGAGTGATGCATATAGTGGTAATTGGGATACTGCATGAATTATTACTTTGAGTATACGATCATATAATAATCTTTCCATCTGACAGGAGTCCTTCCTCATTCATTAGACAGAATTTGCTTTATGCCTACTTGACAGTAATCAGAGAATCATAGAATCATTAGAGTTAGAAATGACCACCCAGATCATCTGGTCCAACAATCACCCTACTACCAATTTCACCCACTAGACCATGTCCCTAAGTACCAAGTCCAACCTCTCCTTGAACACCCCCAGGGACGATGGTGCCACCACTTCCCTGGGCAACCCGTTCTGATGCCTGACCAATCTTTCTGAGAAGAAATGTCTCCTCATTTCTAACCTAAACCTCCCTTAGCACAACTTGAGGCCATTCGTTCTAGTCCTATCACTAATTATCTTCTTTCTTTCAGGTAGTTGTAGAGAGCAATATAGCTTCCCCTGAGCCTCCTTCAGACTAAATAATCTCAGTTCCCTCCTCATGGGACTTTTGTTCCAGGCCCTTCACCAGCTTTGTATCACTTCTATGGACATGTTCCAAGGCCTTGATATTTTTATTGTACTGAAAGGCCCAAAACTGAACACAGTACTCGAGATACAGCCTCACCAGAGCTGAATACAGCTGATCCTGCTGGTCCTGCTGGCTACACTATTCCTGATACAAGCCAGGATGCCATCAGGCTTTTTGGACACCTGGGTACACTGCCAGCTCATGTGCAGGTGAACATTGACCAACACACCCAGATCCAGATTTCGAGCCAATCTCTTCCAAGCCTGTAGCGCTGCATGGGGTTGTTGTGGCCAAAATGCAGGACCCAGCACTCAGCCATGTTGAGCCTCATTCCACTGGCCCATCCATCCCTCCTGTCCAGGCCCCTCTGCAGTGCCTTCCTACCCTCTAGCTGATTTGACACTTCCCCCCAACTTGATGTCATCTGCAGACTTACTGAGGATGCAATCAACTCCCTCATCCAAATCATCAATAAAGATATTAATGAGGATGGGCCCCAACACCAACCCCTGGGGACACCATTGGCCAGCTGGATTTCACTGTGTTCACCACCACTCTCTGGGCCTGGCTGTCCAGCCAGTTTTTAACCCAGCGAAGCATGTATCTGTCCAAGCCATGGGCTGTCAGCTTCTCCAGGAGAATACTATGGGAGACCATGTCAAAGGCCTTGCTTAAGTCTAGGTAGACTATATCAACAGCCTTTTCTTCATTCACCAGGTGGGACATCCGGTCATAGAAGGAGATGAAGTTGGTCAGGCAGGACTTGCTTTTCATGAACCCATGCCGACTAGACTTGATACCCTGCAAACACTGAGTGATTGCATTCAAGATGGCCTGTTCTGTCATGTTTTCTAGCACCAAGGTCGGACTGATAGGTCTGTAGTTCCTCAGGCCCTTGTTGCAACCCTTTTTATAGATGGGCATCACATTAACAAGTCTCCAGTCATCTAGAACCTCACCAGATTAATATAACTCTTGATAGATGATGGAAACCATCCCAGGAATCACATTTGCCAACGTCCTCAGCACCCTCAGGTGTATCCCATTTGGCCCCATGGACTTGTGACAGTCCAGGTGGAGCAGCAGGTCTCTAACTGTTTGCACCTGAACTGTGGGGGGTTTCTTCTGCTTCCTGTCCCAGGCTTCCAGGTCAGGAGGAAGAGTACTTTGAGTACGTGTGATCGGAATCTTTAATAATTTTGATATCATTATTTAAAATATGGTTAGGAATTTTATATCCTGTAATTCCTATTCTTATAACAGGATGAATTAATTTTCTCCCCTTTTTTCTATATTATTGGTCATGATTGAATCTAAAAAAAAGTTAATAATTACCGTCACGGAGTTGGAGCCTGCTGTAAAAGAGAGAGAGAAAACATTAATAAGTATTCGCTAAGGTGGACAAACCCTCATTTTTATAGATGCAAACTGTAATTTGATTGGTATGGTTTCTGCTGTGAGTAGAACTGAATGAATCTTTATGTTCCAGTGAAAATATCAATATATGAAAAATAATTTTCATTCTAGTTTAGAATGTACTTTTATTTATTTATTTACTTAATTATTTTAATCCTGCATCAAAAGAAAAATTCTCTTAGTAAAATATTTTAAAAATTGTCTTTCTGGATTTTCCCAAAGCTAAAGGGACAAGCAAGCTTCCCCAGCTTGGGTAAGCCTCACAAGCTGCTTTACACAGGAGCAAGAGAGCTTGCAAGCTATCAAAGCCTGAGATGCAGCTGGGGCTTCCTTGAATCTCCAGCCCTAGTGGTGACCCCACCAATAGGGTGGTAGAGCCCTGACCTCTGTGATGAGAGCCCTGACCTTCCAGCTGTGATGCTGCTCTCAGACAGGCACCACAGCATCCTCAGGGGACAGATCTCCCTGGTTATCCAGGCTAGGAGCTTGGTGAAGTACTTCTCAGCTCTTGTCCTGATCTTTCTCTTGTATTTCCTTTCTTTGTAAACCAAAGTGTTCAGGAGGTGTGGAAAGGAGGCCCAAGCCTGAGCCTGATCTAATGTCTCCAGCTCTTGTACCTATGTTTAGACATAGTTTGAGGCTTTCATGTCATTTTTCACTGTCTCTTGAGGTGTGCACGATGATGAGCCTAACCACAAACTCAGGTTAGCCCAAGTATGGGGAAGTTTTCAGACAATCCATAAAATGATATGATGGTGAAAGAAGCAAAAAAATATTTTTATTTGGGATATTCTGGTGTAATATTGAATTAATTTGAAAAATAATGTGAAAATTTAGATGTGTGTTTTAACTTTTTATATATTTTAGTATTTCCACAAACTTTATTAAGATCTCCATTATTATCTAAGTATGGGACAAGAGGGAACAGTATTATATATTACTTCAAAGAATGGACCTTCCAACTGTGATTGTCCATTGTGAAAAAAAAACAGAGAAACAACCACAAATGAAGTGAAAAGTACTAGATCTGCAGGAGGCGTAAGTATTGGGATTAGTAGTAGTATAAACTGACAGGCATTTTTTGATAACTGCAAATTGTTTTTCAAGTAGTGGATAAATTACTGGGAAGAAATCAAGTGTAAATTTGGTGTATGTGGAGGGGAACTTTCACCACTCAAGAGTTCTTATAAAATATTTGAACACCTTTAGTTTTTATCTACAGCTTTAATTCCCCATAAAATGTGTTCTACCAGTGTTTACCTGCCAAATATTGAGATGCCTTAGCTTTGTGTTTTATATTAAATTTTCATGTCTGTAAATTTGTATTTCAAGTTGCAAATCAAGAAGCTTTCAAGATAGTTTTGATTAATTTGGGGTACAACGTGCCTTCGCTTCTTTTTTTTATGTTTTGATAGTAATTTACCATGGCATAAAATTGCTTTGCATTAAACAATATTCATGAATCAAGAGTCCTTTGCAGTAACAAGATTCATTTAAGGATTAAGACCACCAACAAATCAACTATTTTGTGTCAGTTTCAGTAATTATTGTTTAACAAGTACTGGTACAGTGGCACCATGAATTATTTCAGCACATAGATGACAGCTAAATAGAATGCAAATGTTAATTCAACTGGCAGAGACTGTTTTAGGGTCTTTTGTGTTCCAAAGTGCACAAAAATAAAATAAAGAAATAAAAATAAATAAGCTTTAGATTATACTGTTTTAGATTACAACAGTATTTCTTACAAAGAGCTCTATTCATTAGGAAATAATACATGGCTATTTTAGCTCTCCAGCTGGGAAGTAAAGTAATATCTAATGAACGGAGCCCTGAGGTACCTTAACTACAGATAAATATATATTTTTGTATATATACTTATATATATATTTACATATATATATATAAAGGGTGAATTCTCTTGCTCATTAAGTTGTTTAGAAAGACTGGTTGTCCTGGTTTCAGCCGGGATAGAATAAAATTCCCGCATGGTAGGTTTTATGGTGCTGTGTTTTGGAATTAGGATGAGAATGTTGATAACATACAGGTATTGTAATTGTTGCAAAGCAATGCTTATACTAAGCCAAGGACTTTTCGGCTTCTCTCATCACCCTTCCAGTGAGGAGGCTGGGAGTGCAGCAGGAGCTGGGATGGGACAGCCCCAGGACAACTGACCCAAACTGGCCAAAGGGGTATTCCATACCATACAGTGTCATGCTGAACAACTCATATGGTGGGAAGGACCAATGGCTGCTTGGGCTTAGGATGGGCATCGGTCAGTTGGTGGTGAGCAATTGCATTGTGCATTGCTTATTTTATATCATATATATATCACATGATACATATCATATTTATATGTATCATATATATATAAATATTATTATTAATTCCTTTCTGTCCTAATACACTTTTATCTCAACCCACAAGATATTAATATTTTTCCAATTCTCTCCCCTATCCTACTGGGGGAGGTGGGGGAGAGAATTGCTGTGTGGTGCTTAGCTGCTGGCCAGGTTAAACCACAAAACACACACACACACACACACAAAAAAAAAAAAAAAAGAGAGAGAGATCAAGTAGTATCCATTCAATCAATGACAACTTTAAATAATGTATCTGTGACAACATTTGTTCTAAATAACCTTATTGAGATTATTTCAATTGATTTCAATGTGAAAGATATATATACTATGCATTAATTTACAGTATTTCTATTTGTCACATAAGTATGAATTCAAAAAACGAATACCTCTTGTAATTTTCAAAATGTGTCTGTGTTTTTGTCTCCATGATTTCAGTAGATGTCATCAGTATAACAGACGAAATCATCTGAAGGTGTGCATGAAAATCAGAGAGTAAATTTTGGGCTTTCAGCAAATACCTCAAATTCAGTGGCTGAGTCATTAGAAATATTTTTCTGTTCCTCTCCTTCTTGTAACCCATCTCCTTATCTCCTTGGGGTTGTCCTAATGTACTAAAGAATATTCTTATTAAGTGTTTTAAATTTGATATTTAGAGCATGCTTATCAAAATTCTGACAACTGAATTTGGCTTCCACCATAAACATTAGTAAAGGTACAACTTATTCTAAAAGCAAAAAGCTGGAGAAAAAAAAAAAAAAGCAATATTTATAAGTGATGATGGAAAGTGTCTTATGTTATGCTGTGATTTATATAATTTCAGCAGCTGATGATCAAGTTAAGACTATTTTATGTCAATATATGAATATAAACAAGCTCCCTTTTAAAGGGCTACTTTTACAAAGAAGTCTAAGACATGAAAATTTGCCAGCTCAACCTTACCTTTAAACCCTTGTGAAACTGCCAGTTTCTGTCACTTCTGTCTGGTGAATATATACATTTTGCTTATGAAATATTGGTGGGGCTTACAGATAGATATCTCTGCAAAGCTTGCTTAATACAGAAGGACAACATCTCCATTCCATTTTATTTAAGTTTGCCTCTTTAATGGCTACAAGTATTTCTTGGTAGGAGTAAAATATTGCTTAGAATATGTCTCAACTGGACTAGCCTTCCTCCTCTCAAAGGAGTAATTGGATCGCTCCTACCACTTGAAGTGATTAATAAAACATGTATCTGACAAGTGAATGAAGTCAACTGATCCCCCTGAATAGATAAAAGCTTTTAAGCACCAAATTCTGAAAACTTTAGGAAACCCTCAAAAAACAACCAATCTTTTTGACACCTCAATTTGAAATGAGATTCCTGAAGTGTATGACAATTAACTATAATGAATGTTCTTTCCGAGTCTGATACAGAGCACTTTTTTTTTTTTTTTTCCCTTCCCTTACAATGTTTAACTGCAGGTAAATATACCAACCTGACATTTGCCTGCAATTATCATGGATCCATATTGAGTTCTTCACTCTCTAAAGAGAATTTGAATGACTGCAGCATCTTCATAGGGTAACATATCTTGTTTTCATTAATCTTTGTAGTGAATTTCACTGCTAGCCACCCCTGACCATAATCTAGCTCTCATAACATCTGAACTACTGTTGTCTTTTCTGACTTCTGGCTTCCTTTGGAAGCTCGCATAACTTTTTCTATGAAATAATAAATAATAATAATAATAATAATAATAAAAAAGTCCTGACTGAATTTACCAACAGTAATCATTATTAAATAATAAAGTGATTTAAGGTCCTCAGATAATAGGTCCTAGCTGTATGCAAAGTTACTATTTTATGTCCTTTATTACAGTGTTACCTAATAAACTGGGTAAAAAAAAGAAAAAAAAATCTGAATATTATCAGATATAAA
Organism: Anas platyrhynchos; assembly: GCF_047663525.1. Taxonomy (NCBI): domain Eukaryota; kingdom Metazoa; phylum Chordata; class Aves; order Anseriformes; family Anatidae; genus Anas; species Anas platyrhynchos. Next base: position 59,778,112 of record NC_092588.1, on the reverse strand, counting down.
CCACCATCTGGTCTCTAAATAAGTGTATATCCTTACTGTAAATGAAGTCAAGATTGATGTCATACTCTCAAATTATAAAATGGTCATGGGGAGAGAACAGAAAAAGATTTGTCCAAACAGCAGTTAGCAATTCTTTATATTCTCCTCTGCCCAGACATGCTCAGAATTTTGAATCATGGAAATAACTTTTTAAATTACTGAAAAGTCAGACTAACTTTGTGGCAAAGGTTGTTATTTAATCCTTGTGATTCAATAAGTGTTTATTCTGAAAGAACAAATAAAAATGCTAGTGGAATTATAATTGTCAAGGGAAACATCTTGTTTTAGTAGTAGTAGTATTTTTTAAAGTGTCTTGGAATTTCTGTTAGGTGGTTGTCCATAGTGCTTGTTGATGATTTTACAATTTTACTTGAAGGGTGAAATAGAGGACAACTATTTCTAATCAAGGATACTTAGAAATATAACAAACCTGACAAAATGCAGACATGAATGAAACAAGCTATGTAATAAAGGTATTACACGCTTGTATAGGTGGAGGGTTACATTTTTAGAAAGGAATTAAAGCTTAGTAGTACTCATTGTCAATGAATGTCAATCACCATCTGAGTGCCAGCAGTTTCAGGAAGCATGCTTCCATTCTTCAACCATAGACATTGATTTGAAGGTCACTAATAACTTCCTCTCTCCTTTTAACATAAAGCAAAAAAAAAAAAAAAAAAAAAAAAAAAGCTAAATCCCAAATAAGAACTGTTGACTTCTACTTTAACAAAGAGAAAATGCAAGGTTTACAGAAGCAACCTGATATGTGGTAGAATTGGCTGTTTTATTTATTAATAAAGTAAACTACAGACTGGGCATGATTTGGATTTCTCAGTTTCCTAGTTGAAGGAAATAGGAAGTAAATCATAGTTATTCTGTACCTCACTTCAAGAAGTTGAGGATAATAGGTTAAAGATGGTGAACTGCTCAGGTGGTGAACTGCTCAAGCTGTACAAGTACCACAGAGAGAAAACACTCTCTATTTCTGAGCAACAGTTTCAGCACAGTTTTCACACGCTGAGACATTTCTTACTAACAAGTTGTGACAAGACCCCAATTTGGCCTGATTCTTGAAGTGGAACAATCTGTGTCTTTTCCTTAAAGTGAGAATGCTGAAAACCACCAAAGGCTTTCCAATTATTAAAGCTCTGTCTTATTAGAGTGCAAGGAACAAGGAAACTTTTGAAACATAGAGAAGTCAGATTTGCTGGGTTAGACACATTAAAATAAAAAGGTCTGACATTTTCTTTCTCTCCAACCCCTCCTTCTTGTATTCTTCTAGGGTGGGATCTTTCCTCAAGCCCTTATCTCAGTCTAACAGTTTCCAATAACTGTTTTTATTTATTTATTTATTTTTTCCTGTTCCATGAAGATGATTACATTGTTGTACCCTACTGTTTTTGATAAGCTTTACATCTTCTTTTGGCAATAAGATTCCTCTCCTGCTGTCTAGAAGGCTTCTCCCAGCTGACCATGCTCAGTGACTTGCATGGATGGCTCCATTTTTCCTTCCCACAGTTGTGTGGCTCTCACTGATCTAGAAAAAGCAGTGAGCAGGCGGCTTTCATGATCAACAGAACATTTAAAAATAAAATATACAGCTTTCAGGCCCCATCACATGCACTAGATATGTCACCGTAACTGTCGTATTACTTCACCTTGACTCTTGAATCAGCCAATGTTAGCAGTACTGAGCTTATTGAAAGCAAGATTGGATGTAGCTGCACACAGAAATTTCTGGAGCTTCAAATAGCCCAGAATGAACATGTCAAATCAGGCAGTGCATATCTAGTGACTATGCAGCTTATTTATTAATTCCTTCTGTAAACATTGCAGACAAGTAATCATCCTGTACTGAGGTAGAGGTTGTCTCTCCTGAAAAACCTAGTATGGGATCATGTATTGTACTGTAATGTGTTTATGTATGAGACCATGAGGAGTGGAACAACTGTAGTGGTGGCAGTTTTTCCTAACTGGTGAGATCTTGGTTTGTAAACTGCATGATTTCATAAGATTTTTTCCTGTCAATACTACTGTATGTACTCAGATTGTATCTTCTATGCATGTACATGTGGAGGCTGTAGCAAGGTGGGGGTTGGTCTATTCTCCCATGTGCCTGGTGAAATGATGAGGGGGAATGGGCTAAAGTTGCACCAGGGGAGGTTTAGGTTGGATATTAGGAAAAACTTCTTTACTGAAAGGGCTGTTAGGCATTGGAATGGGCTGCCCAGGGAAGTGGTTGAGTCACCATCCCTGGGGGTCTTTAAAATATGTTTAGATGTAGAGCTTAGTGATATGGTTTAGTGGAGGACTGGTTAGTGTTAGGTCAGAGGTTGGACTGGGTAATCTTGGAGGTCTCTTCCAACCTAGACTATTCTGTGATTCTGAGTAGCTGAGATTTTTGGCACCATATAAGTGAATCAAAAACGTGGATGCAGGGTTTATAGGTGAGCATGGAAGAAAGAAGGAGGCATTACAAGGCAAAGTAAGCTGCCTAGAGTGGCACGTAAGGCTGGAGACTATATATATCTACTATAAGAACCGTTACCCTTTGTCACATTCAGGACAATTAATTTTGGAGAGAAAATACACCTAGAATATTACTAGCTTAGCTATGTCAGTCATAAGCATGTGTATATTTATTATTATTATTTAGTTATTTAAGTCCCAATAAATCTGAAATTTCAAAAAGTTTAGTCTATCTTTTTAAAGGAGTGATTTTGTGGGTGAAATTTTTCACTTGGTGAAGCTGTGTAACTTCAACAACAAAATGGGGATCTTGCAGATTCACCCTTACTGATAAAGCGCTTTACCTGATGAGTATGTTAGTTATTAGTTCTAGGGGCAAGAACTACCTTGGCACTGATTGTTTATTATGACACAATGGGTTCCTGAATATTACATAAAGTCTGTAGGATAAATGATTGCAGTGGAGGAATAAAGAAACAAAAGTAGTCTTCTGTAGCCTAGATGATGCTTCCTAGGAAAAATCTGTTGTGCTATAAAAAAATAAAATAACAGTTCTCATCCTTTCTAGTATGCATTGATCATCCACGACACTGCAGTTGTTCATGATCTAGTTACACAGATTTCCAGAAAATGACACCTTTCTTAAGAAGTAATTTTGTTAGATATTAATGGTATATTATATTAAAAACTCATACTAATATGATATTTAATGCATGGATATATTGTTTTATGTATGCATTCATTGATATGGGAATAAAATTTGTTATTTGTGATAGGAGGGGAGGATATGTTTGTTCTCAGAGCAGGAACAGTTTGGTAGACCAGACTCTCAGAAGCATGAACAGAACCATGGACAGAATTTATGTGTGTTTGTTTTGTTTTTTTTTTTTATCCCAAGAATGAAGGTTGTGGCTGATTCATTCCTGCACAGAAATGAGTGAGGAACATAAGAAAAAAGATCAAAAACTTGTGGGTCGACCTGGAAGAAAGAGCAGGTTTGTTCTCTTGTTTGTATAGAAGTGATTGCTGACTTACATTTTATATTTTTTTTTTACTTTTTTTAATTTTTTTTTTAATGCTGTGATATAAGCAAAACAGAAAGAGGATAACAACTAAGCCTAATTTTTCTGTGTTTAAAGTGATCCTAGGTGACTTAAATCTGAATTCAGAGCAGCAGAAGCTTTAAAATTGTGCTGTGCCATAACCATAGTATGTTTCATATATTATACATAGATGCACACACACACTAACTTTTAATTACACCTACACCCTTCCTCTCCACCCATCATGCCCCAGAGTTTCAAAGTTTTAACTTACTGTGTGCCAAATCATTGTGATAGAATCATTCTACATAGACATATAACCTACGGGGCAATAGGTTCATGACCCATGATCAATGTTGATCCTTCTCAGTTTGCACAGTTATTTAATTCTCCTACTCTCCTCTTGCTGGAACAAGAACATAAATTATCAAAAGAGGACTAGGTCTATGCATTAGGCATATGATTTACCGTTAAAATTCTTGGTTTCCCTTCGCTATGGGAGGTTGGTAACTGACGGTTTTCCATCCAGTTGGGCTGTGAGTTCCAGTGAACAGGGGATCTCTACCAGCAGCTGAATATTCATACTATTCCATTTTGCCTTTAATGGGTGTTAAGAAGAATTTCTAGTGTCCGGAGGCACTAAGGTAAGTATGAAAGGTGCTCCTATTCTACCTTAATCTTTTGATCCCAAACCAAGTAGAAATGCAAGTTGCCTATATTTCAAATGAAATATTTTCTGGCTTGCCCACCATTTCAAGCCCTCATGATTGCATGGTGAATGGTCAGAGTATGAAAGATCCTGGCCTCACTTGATCCTCTCTGCTGATTTACAGGCTCTACATTTAGTTCCTGTTAGAGGAGTTAAACGTGGGGAAGCTACTGGATAGTACTGTTCTATGTGCATTTCAAAATAATTGGATACCCCACCAATTTTTAAAACAGTATCATGGTGTGGCTTTACAATTGAGATACTTCCTCAGACTCTCAAAAATAAATGCAAAATAAACAAAATAAAACAACTAAAGATAATTTATTACTTCAATTTCTTGTTGGACACCAACTATTATAACATGATCTTAGATACTGGGAAACTTTGTGTAGTTTGATTTACCTTTAGTCCACAAATACTGGATATAAAGGCTGAGTAATTGTAAAGCAATATGTTGAGTGTGCAGAGTGTTTTCCTGTGCTGATAATCTAGGTATGTGCTATGGGAATTCACTCAAAAAAAAATGCTACAAATGAACAATATAAAAATGACTATGTTTTCATATAAATTGCAATTACAACTATGTAAAAAAGCTATTTCAAGTATTATTTCCTTTTGTAAAAATGAATTCCCAATTAGACACCAAGCATGGTGGTTTGTTAATGAAATCTTTGCTAAAAGGTACATGCAGTTCTCAGGGCTTGAGTAGAGAAGAGAAGGTATCAGGCTGTCCAGAGCTGCTGGCCCCTCTGCACCTGTTGGCAATTTCAGCAGGGACACCAATTACAAAATAAACCTCTCACCCCTAGATGTCTCCCAAGGTCAGACTTAAGAAATGATGGCAAAAAGTTTTAATCTGACATTAACCATTCTTACTTATTTTATAGAAGAACATTATCATCAACTACTATTAGATGTTTGAGATAAACTATTTATTTATTTATTTGTTTGCTTGGTTATTTATTTATTTATTGTCCAAAGACATTGTGAGGCTAATCTGTAGTCTCTGCTTTTCAGAAAACATTACATTTTAAACTTGGGATCCTTTCCTTTTCTATGTAGTATAATTAGTTGTGCTTTATCTGTTGAGGCTTTGTTTCCAGTGAATTGTTAAGATTCCTGATTTCAAGTCTAAACAAGAAGCATCTTTCAATTTCATTTTCTGCAAGAGGGACATGTAGTCTGATAGTATATTAATATAAAACAAAAAATGCCACTGAGAACAGTAAAAATCATAGTTTCTTGGTATGTATGAAGAATGTTAAGAATCAACATTAAATCAGAAATTAGAAAAGTGAGAAAAAGTGCTTAATTCTGGAAAAGGCTCAGATGCATTCATCAGTGTAAGAACCTGAAGACAGTAGAAAAACTGATATTCTGATGTTTTTCCAAACAGCAGGTGGGAGAGGGAGGCACAACTTGTATTTGTTTCTAGAAAGATTGATTGTTTGATGGCAAGCTGCAGAAGAGTAAAGCTTAAGAAAAGTGTTAGAAGGTAAAAAAAAAATAAAAATAAAAAAGCAATAATACTCTTGTCTGTTACAGTGATTCAAATAATCCAGAAACTCATATACCTTTCAATATTTAACTACAAAAAAAAAAAAAAAAGGAAAAAAAAAAATCATTCAAAAATGCATCTGCTGAATTAACTCCATAGTCAGATCTGAAAGAAATTTAATTTCATATTCTGAATTGCTCTTCACTTGCAGCGGGTTTGAATACATGGTTCTGCTTCATTAAGTGAGACCCATCACCTAGCTTATATATTCAATTTATCTTTTCCTGTAGCACTAACAATCAAATTTTCAAATGTAGGAAAGAAGAACACACAACAAAAACACACAAAAAATTGTTATATTTTTCAAAGATTTTTTTTTTGTTGTTGTTGGTTGGTTTTTAAAGTGTGTGTGGAACCTTGATATTTTAGCCTAGCTTTCCAATCAATAGCTTAACAGAAACTGCTGCAGCCCTGAGGTCCCGAAGTGAGAGTTGGCATTTAACTAATCTAATCAGCTGAGAACATTTAGATCCATGGAGTTGAAGCTATCATACTTACTGAAAAACAGGATATATAGTTGAAACAAGAGACACATCCATCATCAAGAGCTGTTTCTAAGGTAGGGCTTTGGATCTTACATTTACCATGTAAAGCAATATTGGTGGTTTGTTAATAAAATCTTTGCTAAAAGGTACATGCAGTTCTCAGGGCTTGAGTAGAGAAGAGAAGGTATCAGGCTGTCCAGGGCTGCTGGCCCCTCTGCACCTGCTTTACATGGTAAACTTTGCTGCTAAATAAAGACAGATTTATTCTATCATGAATTTTGCTTATTGAGTGTTTATCTGTAAGATGAAGAAAACATTTTTTTTCTTTTTTTTTTTTTGGGGGGGGTGGGGGTGGGGAAGGTGAGGGGGGGACCTTTTACTTCATTTCAGAGCTTTCCTGGCAGCAGGAGAGTACATTATTATTCCTGTCTTAAACACAACTGGGGTTTTAAGGATTATAGGTAGAGTGTTTCTTTCCACATCATAAGAAGTTTTTGGTGATTAATTTTGATTTTATACTGTGGGCAGAATAAGGCAGTCTTTCATTTTATTTCTCTCTGTTCCCTTTTCAACCTTGGGCGGGGGTGAAAGGAGTGGAGAGAAAAATGAAATGGTTGTATCTCAGTCAGTCTTTCTTTCCAATGACCAGATAACTTCAGAAGAAAACTTTTTTTTTTTTTTTAATTTAAAAAAGTTCTTTTTTTAAAAAAGAAAAAAAAGAAAAAAAGAAAAAAAGAAGCTTCCTTTAATGGTACATCAGGTGAAGCTACAAACCTTTCAGATTTTAATCTTACTCTAGGAAGACCAACATTAGGATCTCAGCATTAGTGTCCTTTTAGTATTGAACTGAAACCATTTTGTAGTTTCTGCAGTTCACCTTTCTTCTTCCTGTTGCTTTTCTGTGTTAGGGATCTAGGAGTTTGCAGCTGAGGAATCTTTTTTTCTTCTTGTAGCTACAGTTTACAAAAATGTACAGTTCAGTGTTGTAAGGTTTCAGATTGTGGCTTCTTCCCTTTGTGCAGCCAGATGGTGTTTATCATCAGGCTTATAATTTTCCATTGATTGGTAAAAACTGTATGGTGTTTTATGCAATTCCTTTTAAATGGATATCCTACAATATCCATTTTTCCATTTCTAAATCCTACATTTAGAACATTTCTAATCCTACATTTATCCATTTCTAAACATTACTGTTTAGAAATGGTGCATTCTGGATTAAAAATAGTGGTCAGTCATAAATCCTAGTATAAGAATGTTAATAAGTATGCCAGTTATAAACTAGTATTGACAAATAGCAAATTGCAAAACCTATTTTTTTTAGGAAGCAATATAAAGGTTCCCAATATAAGAGCTGTTTTGTGAAAATGTTACATAATACCAAAGTTTTCTCAATGAATATTAAGTGGATTATTGTGTCTTTTGCCTTTTGCACAGTGTAAATAGTTAAAAAAAAAAAAAAAAAAAAAAAAAAGTAATTCATTGAAATTGATCAATATCCCAAAAGAAATGCAAATGCTTGTACAGCTCACCTGTATGGGTAGGGGGTATTATTGTGTTTTTACACAATATATGTTTTATAGGGAGTTGTTATTGTGTTTTTATTTGATTTGGTTTTAAGGATAGTCACGAGGAAATTCTGGAAGTTCTCAGGTCTGACATTAATCCAGATTTGTTCAGTTCTAATTTTTGTGGCCATTCTCTATTTAATTTACCACATTAAAGATGTAAAATTTTTTTAGAAGTTTGTTATCTAGACTGCACTGTGATATTGTACTACATCTCCCTCTTTACACTAAATTAATTTTTCATTTAAAATGTTCTGTGTTATTCATTAGGTGAATATTGATCGTTAGGTGATTTCACAAACGATCTCAAAACCAAATTTATTTTGTAAGTTCTGGTGTAGGTTAATATCCACTTGTGCTGATTTCAGCTAGGATAATTTTCCTCCTAGTAGCTTGTAGGGTGTTATGTTTTGGATTTAGGATGAGAATAATGTTGATAACTCACTGATGTTTTAATTGTTGCAGAGCAGTGTTTATACTAAGCCAAGGACTTTGAGCTTCTCACTCTGTCTTGCCAGAAGGCAGGTTAGGGGTGCAGCAGTAACTAGGAGACCCAGGAGATCTGACCCAAACTGGCCAAAGGCATATTCCACACCATCTGGCATCATGCTGAACAATTCATATGGTGTGGCTGGTTGGCGTGGGGGGGTGGCTGCTCGAGGATAGGCTGGTCACTTGTCAGCAGGTGGTGATCAATTGCATTGTGCATCATTTGTTTTGTACACATTATTATTAGTAGTACTATTATTATTATTATTATTTTATTTTCTGTCCTAGTAAAGTGTCTCTGTCTCAACCCACAGGCTTCATTTTCCTGATTCTCTCCCCCATCCCAGAGAGGAGGGTGAACAAACAGCTGTGTGGCGCTTAGCTGCGGGCCAGGTTAAACCACACCACCATTCAACGACTAGAGGCAGTTTTATATCTTCTCTACAGCAGTTAATCAAAAATGCTTCAATTTGTTTCCTCTTTCTCCTCAGTCCCAAACCATGCAGCATTTTTTGTCATCTTTTACAGGAATATAACAGTATGATTACTAAGTCTTACTTGAAGACAATTCACACAGCAACAAAACGATAGGAGTTTTGAACTTTGAATATGCACTGCACTGACTCCAAAAGAGCTGCTGATAAACAGTTATTTAGCTTGCATATTTGAAATATTATCACTAAATTTTTAACTGAGAGCTTTGTATTTGTGTGTACTGTGTTCCAATATTTAGGATGGAAGATGCTTGAACAGCTGATCCTGGTAGTTTTTTATTGTTAAATGCATAACCCTTCTTAAAAATGGAAATGAAATGGAAATGGTGCTAGTTTTTTTTTTTTATTATTATTATTTTTTATTTTTTTTTTCAATAAAGGATTGGTTTTATTAATTTATTTTCATTTATTTATTTATTTAAGGTTTAGGATTTGGGCTCCTGTCAAAACATTTTGTTTTTCTGTTTCACTGAAAGTTACCTTTACTAACACTTCTAGGATGATAAAAGTAAATCAGTCTTGGCATTTCTTTTGAAGAAAACTATTTATGCAAAACTGCTGAAGCTATGCTGGGCCATTTAAAAGTTAAGTCTTAGAATATTTGTCATCTTTTAGCTACTATTTGACCATACAAAACTGTTTCTTACTGTTAGAAACAAGAAAGTTACAAAAAGTAGTGTTGATAACAGTTACTGAGACCTTATCCTAAGAGGGACAAAATGATTTATTTCCTGTAGCTATTTTCCTTTGCCTGCTGGAGGATCCCCTAGTGGTATTGGCTGCTGGTATCTTGCAGGGCATGAACTGCAGTGTTTGTATGACAGTTAAGAAATCTTTGGTACTGTATGCAATGGTTTCCTGTTTTCTGCATATTGTGGCATCCTATACATGATGGGTGCCATGAAATAACCATAACCTTAATGTCCTTTTTCATCGTGGTAGTGAAAATAGTAGTTCAGATAACTGACTCCCAAAATGCAAAATTTATGTTACGTTTTGTTTTTAATTTTACTGGAAGCATATCTAATAATAATAATAAATAATAACAGTTAAAAAAAAAAAAAAAAAAAGGTTAAAATGTGTTAGAGAAAAAGTTAGCTAACTAGTAGCAAAAATCAACAAATTGCAAAAGTTTAAAACATGCAGACCATTTCTACATTTAAGCTTGAAGCTTGTCTGCCAGTTGTCCTAGGGCTGAACTCTCTGGGAAGGATATCAGTATGGATTTCTTACTGCTGGTTCTGAAGAGTGGCACTCAATGAATGAGAAACTGTCACTCTGAGCACCTGGAACATGATCCATTGCTCAAGAGACACTGTGCATGTCTATGTCAGATGAAACAGTTGAGCTAAAGTCTGTGCCATGGCAGTGGAAAGAAATGAGAGAGGAAAAAAAAAAAAAAGGAGGAATTGTCACTAAATCTATAAAAGCACATTGATTTCAGGACAAGGATGGGACACAATATCTGTGCCTTTGTCTCAGTTTATGCTAGAGGGACATTAACGTTCTGCAACAGGTTTCTGTTCTGTGTGTTTGAGGCATGGGGACTGTGGAGTACATGTACATGTACATCAGAGCTCCTGTAGGGGGGGCTACACCTTACAAGCACAGATAAATGGCATGGTTATAACTATTTTCAAAACATGTTATGGAAAGAGATTCAAGAGATCATAATTTTGATGGAAAAAGCAACAACAAAAAGTAGTATACTTAAAGGGAGCTTTGTTTTGCTGTTTTTTTTTTGGGGGGAATGAAGCACACTAGTAATAGTTTGAAATGTTATCTGTATTCAGAAACCTCTAGAGGATAAGAGGTAACTACATCAATGAGAAATTTAACTGTTCCATCATAGGTTAATATGCTTATGATTTTTTTTTTTAATTATTTTTTCCTCTTCCCTTCACTCAATGTCTTTTCCTGTCTTAGCAGAATGAAAGATGTTGGATAAGTCATTGCACACAGTAGAGAGTCAGTATTTTAGAGGGACTGTAAAGCTTTTTTTTTTTTTTTTTTTTAACCTTTACTACTATGGAGAGAATATTAGAAAGCCTCTGTGATTCACTTTGTTTTACATTCCCCAGCTCAAACTGTTGAAAGCAGTACACAAAAGAAAGTGTGTGCTAGAAATTCACAGCAGTTTCATTTAGGCTCAGCATGTCAAAGTTACAGGTGTCAACATTTTTTTCAATTCTTTTTCTTCTCTTTTCTTACCACCAAATAGGGGGTAAAGTGCATGGAAAACTACTACATATTGTAAGTGGAAATTTTGCTGAGAATTTTTATTATTATCATTTTATTTTTTACTTGGAAAATTTTCTTTGGTGTCCTTATTTGATAAGTCTTCATTAATGTTATGTAAACCTGTGCTTGGTTTCTGGTAACCAAGGTATTACTTAAATTAATATAAATTAATATATTAATTATATTAATACATTAATTTAATTATTATTAATTAAATTAATATTAATTAAATTAATATAGAATTCCTGTTCATGGGGCACCATGAACAGGATGCACACACAGGACAGGACTGGCTTGGCAGTTTGCGCGGGCAGTTTGCATGGGGCAGCTCAAGCAGGGCAGGGAGAAGTGCAGGGAGGATCTTCTCCTCCCTTTACCACCTCCTTTCCCCTTCCTCTCCTTTGGGAGCTCTGTCTCTTACAACTTGTAATTCATCGTGGTGGGTACCCATCACAGAGGCCGGGCCGAGGCAGCAAACCATGCTGAAGGGACAGAGCCTCTCTGGGCTCATGTGGGCACCCAGGTGGATCCCCTGAGGGGTGAAGTGGCAGTCCAGACTGGAGACTGTGAGGAGTTCTGGAATCTGGAGGCCCCCCTGGGTACTGAGGGAAGAGAGGATTGTCATGTGTGCAGGTGTGCCCTGTTCAAGGAACTGTTTGAGCAGATGGCTGGACTGCAGCAAGAAATTGACAGCCTGAGGGGCTCCTGGGAGTCTCTGAGGGAGACAGATAGGAGGTGTCAACCTTCCCCTACTGAAGGCCAGCAGTCCCTTCCTAAGTCCCTGTAAAGGGTAGTAGCTGATCCAGCTGCTCACCTGCAGGACAGAGGGCTTGACAACCCATGAGAGGAAAGGGATTGGACTTGTGTCTCTGCTCAAAGCAGAAGGAGACATCTGCCCCAAACACCCATGGTGCCATCAACTCCCACAGTGTCCCTGGGTAATAGATTTGAGGCTCTTGGGCAGGAAAAGGATGAGGGTCTGGACAGCAGTCAGAACCCAGGCCTTGACAAGCATGTCAAGTTTGAGAGAAGTACAAAGCATAGGGAGCAGGGCTGGACGGGGTGCTGTCTCCAAAACAGTGCCACAATAAAAAAGGAGAGAGAGTCTTAGTGATTGGGGACTCCTTTATCTGGGGCACTGAGGCTCCTGTTTGCCATCTGGATAATCTCTACAGAGATTGTTGTCTTCCTGGAGCGTGTCAGAGACATCCTATTCTTGCATGCATTAAAAGGTGTGTAGCCAGCAGGTCAAGGGAGGTGATCCTCCCACTCTACACTGCCCTGGTCAGGCCTCACCTGAAGTACTGTGTCCAGTTCTGGGGGCTCCCCGCTACAAAAAAATCTCCAGGGATCTCCTGGAAAGAGTCCAGCGGAGGACAAAAAAGATGATATGTAGCCTGGAGCTCTTTCCTATGAGGAAAGGCTGAGAGACCTGGGTTTGTTCAGCCTTGAGAAGAGAAGACTGAGAGAGGATCTTATTAACATTTAAAAATATCTTAAGTGTGGGTGTAGTGGGTTCACGTGGCAAGGTTTTGGTAGCAGGGGGCCATAGGGGTGGCTTCTGTGAGAAGGATCTAGAAGCTGCCCCATCTTTGGGAAGGGCCCCACTGCTGACCAGAGCCAAGCCAATAAGCGATGTTGTTTTGCACCTCTGTGAGAGCATATTTAAGACAGCGAAAAAAAACACTGCACCACACAGCAGCTGGGAGAGTGAGAGGAGTAAGGAATAGCCTTGCAGGTGCCAAGGGCAGTGAAGAAGGAGGGGGAGAGGTGATCCAGGTGCCAGAGCAGAAGTCCTCTGCAACCTGTGGTGAGGACCATGGTGAAGCCGGCTGTCGCCCTGCAGCCCATGGAGTACCACAATGGAGCAGGGTTCCACGCTGCAGCCCGTGGAGGAGACCATGGTGGAGCAGGTGGACCTGCACTGACGGAGGCTGCAGCCTGTGGAGGACCCCTGTCAGAGCAGATTCTGGGCCAGACCTGTAGCCCTGGAGACCACGCAGGAGCAGGTGACCTGGCAGGAGCTGCTGTCCATGCGGGACCCAGGTTGGAGCAGTTTGCTCCTGAGGGATGGACCCCATGGTATGGACCCATATCTGGGGCAGTTCTGGAAGAGCTGCTGCCTGTGGGAAGCCCACACTGGATCAGTTCATCAAGGACTGCATCCCATGGGAGGGACCCCACAGCACAGGATATGAGAGTGATCGAGAAGGAGCGGCAGAGAAGCACTATAGACTGACCATAATCTCCATTCCCCCGTTCCCCTGTGCCACTCGGGGGGACAAGGTGTAAGAGGGTAGATGGGGGGGGAAGGTGCTTTTGGTTTCTTTCCTTTGTTTCTCACTTCTCTAGCTTGTTAGTAATAAGCAATAAATTTTACTGTCTCCTTATGCCAAGTCTGTTTTGCCCCTTACGATAATTACTGTGTGATCTCCTTGTCCTTATCTCAACCTTTGAGCCTTGTTCATCGTATTTTCTCCCCATTCCTCTTTGAGGAGGAGGAGTGAGATAGCGGCTGTGGTGGAGCTCAGCTGCCCACTTGAGCGGAACCACCACAGAGGGAGACATGGGGATTTGGCCAACCTGTTTTCAGTGCTTTGTGGGGACAGGACAAGGGGCAATGGACATAAAATGGATCACAGTAAGTTCCGCACCATCATGTTAAAGAACTTCATAGTAAGGGTAACAGAGCACTGGAGCAGGCTGCCCGGGGAGGTTGTGGAGTCTCCTTCTCTGGAGATTTTTAAGACCTGTCTGGATGAGTACCTGTGCAACCTGCTTTGTCAGGGGGGGTGGACCTGATGATCTCTTGAGATCCCTTCCAACCCCTACAATTCTGTGATTCAATAATATAATTAATTATACAATAATTAAGAATATCAAAGGAATTGCTCTAACTCTCAGGGAAACAGGGAAACACCAACCTTCTTTTCCTTCTTCTTGTCCCTTGACACCATTCACATAGTTTTTAAAAAATTACTATTACTTTTTCTCTTCTCTTCTCTTCTCTTCTCTTCTCTTCTCTTCTCTTCTCTTCTCTTCTCTTCTCTTCTCTTCTCTTCTCTTCTCTTCTCTTCTCTTCTCTTCTCTTCTCTTCTCTTCTCTTCTCTTCTCTTCTCTTCTCTTCTCTTCTCTTCTCTTCTCTTCATAAACACTACTCTTACTGATGCTAATGCTCACACTAAATCAATTATGTTATTATATCTGTGTCCCACTGATTTGGCTAACTTTTAAAAGACTACAGTTGTTTCACTTAAGGAAGATCAGAGGAGATGGAGCATTTTTCACTCTCCATATTTTACATGCTTCACTAAATCTCCCCAGAACTGGGAAATAAAGATAGATAATTCTGTATCTTCAATACAATTTCAGGGAGGAATTAGCTTTTGTTCCTTGTTTTTCTTCATGCTATCTTGACAGGCTTCCCTCTTCTACTTGCAGAAGCGCAACTCAAAAAAAAAAAAAAGGTGCTTTAAAAAACGTTATTTGGGCATATGCATATATTTATGTATGCTCTTTCTGGGAGTAGTAAAGCCATAAAAATACTATGGATGCTTAGAAACATGAAATCATAGAATAGCTTGTATTGAAAGAGAGTTCCAGCCCTCCTGCCATGGGCATCCACAGCTTCTCTGGACAACCTGTTCTAGTGCCTCACCACCCCCAAAGTAAAGAATTTCCTCCTTACATCTAATCCAGACCTACCTCGTTTAGTTTAAACATTACTTCTTGTCCTATCGCTGCACTCCCTGATAATGAGTCCCTCCCCAGCTTTTCTGTAGGCCTCCTTCAGGTACTGGAAGGCCTCTATAACGTCTCCCTCTTCTTTAGGCTGAACAACCACAACTATCTCATCTTGTTGTAGGAGAGGCAGAAGATAACAATCAGCATTATGTTATTAAATTACAATCAGATTATGTTATTAAAGCTTGGAATTAATTTCTTTGTGATCATTCTCTCTTGTCAGTTTGAAAACAGAAATAAGTTACAATAGTTCTGGATTGCCATCGGCTCTGCTTTTGTTCTTGCAGAGAAGGTAAGAGCTTGCCTGGCACCCGTTCATGGACTAATTGACTTTGAGAGACCCTGGAGGTTGCAGCATTTTTCCTTACTGTGTTTTTAAATATGACTTCTGAATCCAGAACAGAGCTGTAGAATTTTTTTTCTACTATTATATTTTTTTCTCTTTTCCTGTTAAAGTTGCTCTAGCAGGACAAAGAAAGCCTTTAAAAGCACAAAATGCCCATCCTATGAAATACGTATTTTGTTTGCTGATTATATACTTCATTTTGTTTTCCTCAACCATTATTTTTGAAGGAGTAACTGAAAAGGTGAAAATGTTTAATATAACTGAAGTTTCACAAAGTCAAAATGCCAATGATTTCTTTCATCTGTACTAGGATTTACAAATGGAATGGGGCAATACAAAATGAAACAAAACAAAAGTGTTATTGCAGGAAAGTACAAATCCTTTGTAATTCTTACCCACTGCATTTTCAGCAGAATGCCAAAGTCAATAGCCTACAAATTATATTGTACTCAGGGTACTATATTTAATGGCCCTTTCTGTGATAAGAATATCAGTCTACGAGCAGATGTCCATCATGCTTTGCCTTTTACTATAAAAAATATGACATATATTGTGCCTTTATAATTTAAAAGACCAGTATAAAAGGTAGTAAATGAACAAATATGGCTTCATCATCAAGAAGATCAGTAATTAATATCATCCTTGGTTTGATGATATGGAAGCTGAGGTGTTAAAACTGTACCCAATCCACAGTCAGATTCAAAGATCCCATTGGGGCTGAAGCTGATAATTCGTGCATATCTACCTAACAGTTTCAATACAGAAATCAAATATCCATTTAAAATATCATCACATTTGACAAAGCAGAGCTTTCGTCTTTCTCCTGTTCCACTTGTGTTGATGCAGTTAGGGAGTGCATTTTTATGCACTGTGCCAAGGAACTGCATGTGTCACAAAGTTAGGTAATTCATATCTAATAACATAGATATGAAAATATGAAATTCTGGAATTCCTCCCCATGTGACATCTTTTTTCTTTGCTTCCAATGATGGTCAATAGCTTGTTTTGCTTGTTTGTTTATTTGTTTGTTTAGTTGGTTGGTTGATCAGTTAGGTTTTGTTAAAGCTGACTAGCCTTAAGAGGTAGGAGAGTGCATTAGATAGAAAATCAGACAACTGAGTTGGGATTCCTGCTTTCTTGGGGAATTTTAGTCCCATATTTAACATTATTTTAACACACTGCTTCCCATTTAATTTATTTATCATTAAGAAATGGTAAAAGGCAGTTAGCAGTCACCCTTCCTTCTTTCAGCTTTTTTATTTTATTTTTTTTTTTCTAAAGGAAAACCTTTTCCTTGCTGCTTTATGTATCATTTCAAAATGATATATAATAAAAAGTCTACTATGGTTGATAGATGAGTTTTTCAGCTAGTGAAAAATAATGAAATTCCTTTTTACCTTCAGACATGCAGAAAAAAATGTTTAAATAATTCAGTTTATTTAATTGAGAGATAAATAATTAATATGTTCTTGTTATTCACCTTTTCATGCATTTCTATTACTGCAGCAATTTGTAGAGTGGAAAATTTACTCTCATCTTTTATTTTATTTTTTTTCTACTTTCCTTATTTGGCTTCTTTTAATTGAAATATAAGCTTTTCAAAAATAAATTATGGAAACTTTAATAAAGAGAAAAGCTTGTTAGATATTTAAATGTATAAATCTTACTCATATGACATCAATTGTATCATTTTATTTGTGACATCAGGTTTGTCTGTTGGAATTTCATATTTCCAAACAGAAGGGAATGTAAAAGTTCTAATTCAAAGCATCAATCACAGAAAATGAACATAACCTAATGTCACTGCTGAATCAGGCCATCAATTTATTGCTTTGTAAAAGCAATCAGCAAGCTATCAAGCAATAAAGTGTATGAGATAAGTGCTTCTTTTGAGACAGCACAGCCATTGACAATGATATACTGATGGAGAATAGCAACTATTATCCAGCATAGTATGCCTATTACTTGTAAAAAGCTCTGAACTGTTCAACAGATGTGAAATATGTTTCTTATTATTATGGACCAATCTAGTTTGCTTAATAGCCTTGTATGCCACTTAGATTTGCTGCCTTATTTAATGAGGTTATATTTGCACTTTTTTTTTTTTTTTTTTTTTTTGAGGAAAGTATGACTTGAGAACTGATTTTCACTCAGTTTTCTGAGGAACAATGAATATCTGAACAGTGTTTATTTCAGTGTCTTTTGATGGAAAGTGCTAAAGGGCAAAAGCAGAGCTATTCAAATCCTATTGCTGTACTACAAGAACAAATATTTTAACATCATGCTAACAAGATGCACCTGAGTATTTCATAGACATCTAATATGCAGGTATTTGATAGTGATTTATTTTTCTTTATTTCCATCTTCTGTTTGCTCTTGATAAAAGAGGGAGCTAGAAAAAGAGTAAAATAGCATGTAATTAGCTTAATTAGTAATTAGTGATGACGAGGTTTATAAGCTATGTTGGTACAGTGAACACTGGAACTGTTATCTGTGCTGGCCTAGAACTAACATCTCTAGAACTAACAATCATGTCTCTGTAATTGGTGCTGGGAAAAGAAGATGTGGCCTGTGGGACAATGAACTATTAGAAATAAAATATTTTAAAAGTCTTCACTACTCTGAAGGATTACTTTGGTAGTTGGCACCACATAGGTAAATTAAATTAAATTCTGATAGCCTCTGCTATCAGAAAGTCTGATGAAATTTCCAGTAGAATTTTTAATCACTACTATTCTCATTGCATTAAGATTAGCTGCTAGAGGTTTACTTTCTTAATGATTAGTAAAAATCTCCATAGATTTACATTTCATCTATGATTTTACATCATAGAATCTCCAGCATATTCGTAAAATGGTTTTGATCCTGTGGAATTTGTTGTCCCATTTTAAGATCATATATTATACACCTGTCTAAATGACTGTGGATTGACTCACTGTTTTGTTCTATTTTTTGGTAGGATTTAATGTTGGAGTTTCTATATAAAGAAACTTTAAATGTATTAATAATAAATAAATGAAATATTTTCCCATATAATTAATACATGGGTTTGTTAACTTTGAAACTAAATCTTTTTTTTTTTTTCCATTTCTGCTATAAAAAACTAAAGTGTATATTCAGCTTCCATTTGCAAATATAAATGAATTAAGCATTACACAATTCCATTGTGAATAAACAATTACTATATAAATTAAAAAAATTAAAACTGAAGAATAGATATGGTAACATTTTCTTATAGTGGCATAATTAATGGTGGCAGGCTACGAATTACTGATGCTCACATTAAGGAGCATTAATGATGCTCCTTTTCTTTAGTCATAAACAGTTCTTAAAACACACTTTTTGATGAGCGTTTAAGCACTGTCTAATGGTACATCAAGTAACACAAATGATAATTTTCTCACACTTTGCTCTTTCTCAGGCTGGAGAGAGAAGTCCCTGAAATTCTGAAATAAACTGTGCTGTGTTCAAAATCTTAATTTTATCTATTTAATTTATAGATTTGCATATATATGTATTTTAGGGAAGGTAAGATGAAAAATATCCATTTTGATCTTGCTGCTGAAAGTGATGATTTTCTATGATATCCAGACAATGTCACTCATCAGTTTTTGATCATCCCCTGAGGAAATTCTAGGTACTACACAAATGACTCTATGGTTATTGTCCATTTCTATTGTCCCCTAGTGTTAGATTTCATATTCTAAGTTCCTTCACAGTTCTGTAGAAAACTGCTGATGAGCATGGGAACAGAAATGCTTGTTATTTTATAATTCTGGCCATGAAAGTTCAATAAATAGAGGTAATTAAAATGAAATTTCCTACTGTCTGGCTAAAATTTCTATTATATATGTGTAATTCAGTAGTACTACACTACTTGAATGTTTGTTTTATAAAATTCTGATCAAGTAACTAAATTATAATGATAAACACTAAAAAAAAAATAAAAGTGAAATATTTATCTTAACTGTTTTAATTTAAAGTAATTCTCTTTCACCTTCCATTGAGTTTGTTCTGTATAGGAAGAACTGATTACTCTTGTAACGCACACACACAAAAGAAAAAAAAAAAAGGACAATTTCGTTGGTGAGTACTATGTATCAAATTTAAGTTGTATAAATCTCATTGAATAAGCTCTCTGTTTTCACTATGACTGGTTCAGAATTAAAATCAGTTGTTAGCTAGGTAACAATGTTAGGTAAATAGCATCTAGCTAATACGGATTTCTTAAATATAGAGGACCCTTTGAGGTCTTGAATTCATGAATCTGCTTCTGACAACAGGTGGGGGCCCTTGTTAGAGTTGTTATTTCATCTATCCATGTCTTTCTGGAGTTAAATGGTTTTATCAAGAGGTTGGCTGATTGAAGAAAGTATATTGAATGTTGTGACTTGATGTCAGCAACGGACTTGATGTCAGCAACGTTCCTGGAACAGAGGGGAAGCTATCCAGGAAAGTCTTTAAGAATTATATTTTAAAATGCTCTTTTTGAACATTCTGATATGAATCTGAAATGTCATTCCAAGGTCCCTGGGCACATTTTGCATTCAAATAATTTCTAATATATTTGTCAAAATAAAATAAAATAAAAATCTACTATTAACTGTCCACCACAGGCTTTACCAATTTTTTTGCCTCTTGTTACATTTAACCACAGTATTTCTTTCTGCTTAATGGCAAAGGAGCAGCTAAGTTCACGCTGTATGTCTTCTTAGTTTATGTGCTAAGAACCTTATTAAAAATCAAGTATGCTTTTAATGTAGTATTGTTTGAAATTTCAGTAATGAACATGTCCGTCATTGTCAGACTAAGAAATATATTTTCATTATAAACCTTATTTCCTGAAGTACATATCCAGAAGTAGCTAAAAATGAACAGATAAATAAAAGCACTGGCACACCAATGACCAGGGCAACAAACTGATTATCTTTCATGGAGTGGACCAGTAGGCTCCAAAGGCTTGGATCCTCTGTGGAAAAATCAAAAAAATTGCTAAACATGACAGTACAAACACAAGCATTGCCAGTATGAATCTTCAGTAAAGATCTGTTTGATGATATACAGTGCAATCCCAGCAATTTTGTAAATTACACAAAACTGGGAGGAGTGGGTGATATACCAGATGGTTGTGCTTATGTCCAGAGGGATCTCAACAGCTAGAGAAATGAGGTAACAGGAACATGCAGTTCAACAAAGAGAAGTACCATATCCTGCATGTGGAAAGGAACTAACCCCAGGCACCTGTACTTTCTGGGGGCCACCCATCTGGAAAGCAACTTTGCAGAAAAGAACCTGGGGATCCTGGTGAACACAAGCCAGTAATGTACACTTGCTGCAAAGAAGGCTAATGGCTTCATTAGCCATTAACATAGCCTGGGCTACATTAGAGAAATTATTGCCAACATGTCAAGAAAGGTGATCCTTTCTACTCAGCACTGGTGAATCCATACCTGGAATACTGTGTCCAGTTCTGGGCTCTTCAGTACAAGAGAGAAATGGATATACTAAAGAAACTCCATTGAAGTACCATAAAGACAAATGAGGGACTCATGATGATCGAAGAGAGTAAGATGAGAAAACTAGTGGGTTGAGGTATTATTAAGTTAATTAATTAATTATTTAAGGTTTATTAAGTGAAGCAAAGTTGCAAGTGGAGGCAAAACAAGATAGGAATTCATTCACTCCTTCCCACTGTCAGGCAGATGTTCAGACATTTCAAGGAAAGCAGGGCTTCATCACGTGTAAAAGTTACTTGGGAAAACAAACATTATAACTCAGAATGCTTTTCCCTCCTTATCCTTTCCACAAGCTTTTACTGCATAACACAGTGTTGTATGGTATGAAATATTCTTTGATCAGTTGGAATCAGCTGTCCCAGCTGTGGCATCCCCCAGTTTCTTATGCACCCACAGCCTACTCACTGGTGGGTTATGAGAAGCAGGGAAAGCCTTATATAATCGTTGTTCAGTAGTAACTAAAACATCAGTATACTATCAACACTGTTTTCCTCACAAATCCAAAACATATCACTATATGAGCTGTTATCAAAACAAAACAAAATTAACTCTGCCCAGCCAAACACAGTATGTTTGCTAATACTAATATTTGTACTTCTAGTGTTCAGAAGTTTTTGTCTTTTCCATGGTGGGACCAACCTGTGAAATCTACTTTCCACTCCATGGAAGAGAATTGGTTTATTGTGCTGTTGTTTGGTGTGACGGTGATTGTTTAATTATTTGTTTACTGTTGTTTATTTGTTTGTTTTTCTATTTTTAACTATTTTTCATAGAGAAAATGAAGTTTATAATGAAAATAAGAAAATAAATGTATTTCTTGCAGTGTTACTAAGCACCAAGCAAAAGTGACTTATTTCTCTTTTCTTGATTTATTAGAGATTTTTTTTTTTTTTTTTTCTGGCCTTAAATCTGCATGCTGATGTCTACAAGCATACTTTAAAATCTTTTATTTCTTTAGCTTAAATATCTTGGAAAGAAATTGAAACTCCTACCAAGAAAATGTTAAGAATGATGGGAAAAGAACATATATATGTTTGTCCCGTGTCTAGAACTGAACATATTAAAAAAAGAAGAATGCCTTACCTCACAGGAAAATTTAAGTCATCAAATTCTTAAATATTTAAAGTAAGTTTTTTTGTTTTGTTTTATTTGCTACTCAGAGAATTAATACTTCATAGAGAAACTAAATGAATCTACTGTTAGGCATGTTATGAAGAAATAGATGATGGCAGAATGCTTCCAGTTTGTGCAATGATGTATAAAACAAATAAAGTATATAAAAGTTGTAAATAAATGAAGTATAAAAGCTTGCAAATGAGATGCAGAAGATTTTGTGTAGTTTCATTTATACCATAATTCTGGGAGTTAAATAGTGAGAAATGGTACCCCATTTGAAGACTATCAATGGGAAATCAGGAGAAAGTTTTAATTTATGAATGTTCTGCATATTTCTCCACAACAAAAGAACAAGAAATGTAACTGTTTGTCACAAATGCATACCCTTTTGATAATCATTATATGAATGTTTGATTTATATATCAGATTCTACAAAGAATCACACAGTTTTTCCTCTCTTTAAATTTCAGGTTATGGCTATAAACTTTGGAGGTTACTGATTCTGTTCACTGTGCTCTAGCTTTTAGAACAATCCTTTTAAAAACACCTGAATATATGCTTCACATTTGTATGACTCAATTTTGTACTGCAGCTGCAGCTTTGGCCTGTTTTCTTAGGAAAGTTTTTTATACCTCCCTGTTTAACTTCCCAGTTTTGCGAAGATAACAGAAGAATTAGATTAAGAAGTTCTTCAAATTTTAGCAATAGGCATTTATTGATGACAAATGATGAGGCCTTCATTTTGTGAAATGGCTTACTTGGAAACTAGCTTTTGCAGAAAAGGCATCTACTTTATCTATCTGTAAGCCTGGTCTTGAGTATGAGTGTCAGAAAGCCCATACTGATGCCATTCAGAGGCCTCACTGTAATATCATCTGTAATAAATATAGGTTAAAACTGATGGATGATTCTATCTCTGGGCAAAACAATAGAGTGAGCACTTAAAGTTCCTTTCAGACAGTGTTCACTCCTTCTCCCCCTCTCCTTTCCCCTACTTCCTTTTCTTCCTTTTTTTTTTTTTTTTTTTTAATACTTCTCAAGGACAATGACATTTTTTTCTCCTTACCAGTCCCATGAAATGTCTCTGCCGTGTTTTTAATGGTTGGTGTAAATATATCATCCATGTAACACTTTCTCAATAGTCACAGCAGCCCTGTATAATGAGGATAATTTGAGAATATTTTTAATGGTTTTATTTTTATTTTTTTTATTGGAATTCATCAGTGCTGCTAACCCACCACAGCTGAGAGTACAAAGTCTCTTTTAAAGCAACTAAATAAAACTATTTTTCTATGAACAAGCTTAAAGAAGTCAGACCCCTTGCCTATGTGTACTTTTAATATGTCTATGTATACATTCTAATACAACAAGAAGGAGAAGGCATGTGACGTTTAAGTTGCTGAATAATTATTCACTGATATAAACGTTTATCAGTGTAACATTTGTACAGTATTTGTATATGTTTTTCTCAACATTCAACAGAACTCCATAGAGTGTATTTTGTGTCACTAACACATACTAAACACAGTGCTTGTCAACTGGATGAGCAGGTGATTTTTTTAGATTTTTTTGTTTTATAGATCTTGTGTCATAAAGTAGGCTTTATGCCCTTGATTCTTTCAGTACCTTTTGATTCCCCCCACTTTATATATATATATATATATATATATATATATATATATATATATATTCTATTCCTATTATTTCATTACTTTTTTTTTCCCTTACTTGGAATTTTTGAGAAATATCCTAGTAGTCATTAAATTCCTATGCCTTACACACATAACATTTTCATACTTTTTTTTTTTTTTTTTTTTTCCAGATTTCTAGACAGATAGCCCACTTTGAAGATAATTTATATGTGCAGTAAAGGTAAAGTACCTTCTTGTGTAACAGTAGACTTAAGTGATATAGAAAAATGTAATATGATGCCACAGCTATCACATCTGTAAGCAGCTTTTATGCCTCATAATATGATTGCTATTGTATTTAAAGTCAAAATAATTATGTGCCTGAGAAAATGGCCTGTAGTAAACAAACTTCTGTGGCATAAGGAGAAAAGCAGACATCTAGTTAGAAAATTTCATAATACCTAGCGTGCCAGATAGTCATAGTTCTGTCTTCACTACTTCACCATAAAATTATAGCATATTTATCCTAAGATCTTTTTTTCAGAGACATGAGTCAATAAATTTTTTCCTGGGAAGATTCAAATAAATTCAGGGAAAGGGGAAAATATTTTTTCATCTTTACCTTAATCATTTGTACTTATGATTTACCATTGAAATGTCTTCATCTCCTATTTGATATGTCTTTTATATGCTTTTGATATGTTTATATGAATGTATTTTATACATCGAATGTGTTTTATATGTTTATATAAATGTGTAGAACTGAATCAGCAAGACATTAAAAACTATTGTGATGGTTTTCTTTAGATTCGTGTTCATAGTTCATGTTTCTTGAGAGTATCTCTGTGATAAAATATTAAAAGCATTATTTTTGTTCTTCTTTCCCCTTAACATACCTTTCCTGGGTAAGAAATTTTTCTCAGAACAACTACTTTTTAATAGGAACAACTAAGAAACAAAGTAACTAATTATCAGAGATTAGAACTGACAGAGACAGGTAAACCAAGACTGGGAGATGTATTTGCGAGTTTAGTTTATTTGCTAGAGGTCTAATTATAAGTGAAGATAGACACTGTGTTAGTAGTTACAGGGGTTTTGTAACATTTCTAAAGTAATTACTTATCAGGAACAAGTGTGCACCCTTGAAATCTGTGCTACTGCAAGGTCTTTCTTCATTAATGTACCTACTTGATTCTACAAGGGTTTCTTATCTGATCACAAGATTGATTTGAAGACCAGCATCTGCTTAAATTCTTTGCTCAAGAGAGAAGACTTAAATTCACTTAAAGGTGTTTGGAGAACTAGCTGAAGTTTAGTAAACTTAATATACAGAAGTTGTTAGAGGAAATAAATTTTGTTTGTTTGCTGTGTTTTTGTTTTGTTTTTCTTTCTTATTCTATTTCTCTGACAAAATATAGTGACAAAGAATCCTTCTAAAAGAAAGTCATATCAGAGAAATGCTTTGGTGTTTATAGGTGTATTATTTCCTTGATAGGGACCTGAACCTTGTAGAAATATGAGAAGCAGATTTAATTATTTGGTGGAAGGCAGCCCCCATTCATAGATGCTTTTCTCTTCCTCATACATGTGTTGTATGCAAAACTTACTAGATCCCATAAGGCTATGGAGCTGTCTCCACTCCTCTTCCTCTGAGGTCTCACAGACTGAGGGTGTGGGAAAGGTGTTTATTCTATTACGAACAGGTGCATTGGCTGATTTTATAAGACCTGAAGAGATGTTTTAGAACTTTGATAATAGATATACAGGGTTTTAAATATCCTGTTGGTAAACTGCTCCAAGGATCCGGGACTTACTCAAATCCAGTTAAAGGAAGTAAAAAGCAATAGTACTCTGAGAGAAAATTTGACAATACTTGAAATAACTACATGTGACAAATGAAACCTCACCGTAATAGAACTTCAAATTAAATGAGTTTCATTACAATCATAAGTTCGTCTTGTGTTACTTACAGATTAATTACTATATATTTAGTTATTTATTGAAGGTCTGGTACTGAAATACTGAATAATCACTGCAAAAATTAACAGTCAAGAACATTTCCGTCATCACTGATGAAGCCCTAAATTTGAGGCTTTGGTATGAACATTTTCAGTAGTTGTAGTTTTTGTTTGTTTGTTTGTTCATTTTTCAGAAAGTAACCATCAATTAATGAAGAACACAAATAATCTTTGCAAGGGAGTTTTCTAAAGCTGTACATTTTATTCTTATAACGTTCAGGAAGTAGATATGTAGAAGTATTACAAAGACCTGGGAGCAGTGTTTCCTTTCAGTTTCCTCACTATTTCCCAGAATTTGCACAGGAAATTCAGCTGTATTTTGGATCCGAACATGAACATTTTTACTTGTTTTGATTTTATTTTTTTCTGCTTTAGTCTCATGATTTGCCAGGTCAATGGGACTCCAAGACTGCTGTGTTAGGTAAGCCATAAGGTTGTTTCAAAGCTGTAGTTATATAGGAAAAGCACAGAGTTCCTGTCAGCTTGATTAAAATTAATGGGGTTTTAAACCTTTACTAGTTTTGTTTGTTTGTTTGTTTGTTTTCCTATACCCCTAATACCACCTTTCTCACTTTTTCACCATCTACAAACCCCAAGATTTTCCATACATGGTAAGTGGCAGAACTGAGGATTCGTTCAAAATGGAGACAAAACCAGAAGTGTAAAAGCACTCTAGATTCTCTTTCCATTGCCAAAGTTTCAAGCACATACAGTGGCAGAGTCTAAAGGTACTTGTAATTCTCTAAATCAATTCTGGATGAAATTATAATCTCCATGTATTTATGGTAGTTAGTCTGACACTGAGCAGTTGGGGTGAGCAGTTGGGATAGGACCAGAGTTCTCATTTCACTAGGTTTCACCATTTTTATTCTAAGCCAATTACCACTCCTAATTTCACAATGCTATTTAAATTTGTTAAAATTCAAAAATCTTACTGATTCATGGCTTTTGCTTTTACTTCTTAAATCTAAATCAGCAGTGGCATTAATGAAACTTGTCTTTCTAACAAAAGAAAAAAAAATGTTGTCCACAAAATGTATTATTCACCCACATATCTTCCCCTCTCCCCCAGTCAGGAAAAACATATTTCTTTCTGTCCCTTGCTCTGTCAAGGAATATCTCCGCATCCTCTGTCTAAATGAATTATGATCAATTGAATTATGATCAAATGAAATACGATCAATTTTGGCCTCATTCTTTTGGTAGCAAATAACCTAAACACTTAGCTGAACCTTTGCATAAATATATTCATATAAAGTTTTCCTAGAAAATTTGAAATGAATGGGAAAATAATGTTAACATCTCTAATGAACAGTCTCAGAAGCTTGTTAAAATACTGTTCAAACTTGTTTTAATATTTCTGATTTTTTTTTCAGTAAGCATTTTTACTTTTTTTTTTTCTTGTTTCTTTTTTATCAGTATTGTCAGAAACATCTATTAATTACAAGCATATTGAGCATCTAGTGGAAATGAATATGAAAAAAAAAAAGAAATTGCAAAGAGCTTCAAATTCATTTTAAAACTTAATAACAAATTGAGGGAGTTTACTGACTCTCAATCGCAACTGAGACATTATAAAAATGTAGTAAGGGTTTTAGGGGAAAATAAACTGCCTTGGAAAACCACAGTAGGTGTTTTAAAAAAGTGGGAAAATTTGAACTGGGAATTCAAATTAAGTTAGATTATACAAACAGGCTGCAAATACAGAGAAGAGCCTCACAATGTGTAGTCAAGATAGAATTTTTCATCTGAACTCTGAAATCCCTAAACTACCAAAATCTGCTTTTGGAAACCAATGATTATTTATTATAAGTATTATGAAATAATAATAAAATGACAAGCAGGATAGATATTTTTAACTTTAAAGTTGTCTTAATAACATTTAAACCTGGTTCTCATGACTGCAGTTAAAATTTCATAAGATATTTTAGGGCAAAGTTTGACATGTAGTAGAAAATTTCTTAAAGCAGGTAGTTAATGCATGTATTTATGAACATTAATATTGTCTGAGTAGCATCAAAGATTTATTTCTTTTAAAGTCCTTTTGATAATAGATCTGTAATGAATATTTCCTTCTTTGTTTAACCTTCCATTCCCCCATCACAGACAGAACCTCCCAGTCTTTCTTTTTGTCATGTTTGCCTCCATCACAGACAAATATAAGTTCTGTTAGTTTTTGTCATAAAATGAAATGTTCATATTTGCTGAAGCTGATCTCAAACAGTGATATTTACTTTAAAATACACAAACGCATTCAAAACTTCCCCTACCTTTAGTTTTGACAGATTTGTGTATAGACATAGAAATTCTCATACACAATAGAAGAATTGTATTATGAAGCTCTTCAAGAGCAGACATTCACAATAGATAATATTAATGTTTTTACCCTCTGCCCTGTAAATAATGTCTAAGAATAATCTTTAAGTATGATGATGCTGGAAGTATTTAACATAAATAAATAAACAACCCATAGGAAAAAACCAAATGAACAAACAAACAAACAAACAAAACAATATATATATATAAATTATATATAAGGAGGGTGGTTATAGTTGCCTAGTGTCCTTGGGTAAAGCAAGATATTTGTTGTTTTTTTTTTTTTTTTTTTGTAGCAGAAGTGAACATGTGACCCTGTACAAACCAAATAATTAAGGGAGCAAAGAGCTAACACTGTCTTCTTTAAAGGCTCTTGTCTACCTTGGGACCTTCTGTAGTAGTACAGATGAGTTGTTGTGGAAGATGACACCAACTGTGTGGTACAATCTGGAGGGAAGGGATGCTATCCAAAGGGATGTTTACAGGCTTGACAAGTGGGCTGATGTGAACTTCATGAAGTTCAACAAGGCCACATGCAAGGCCCTGCAGCTGTACCAGGGGAAGCTCAAACACACACACACAGGCTGGGCAGAGAATGGATTGAGAGCAACCCCGAGAAGAAGGACTTGGGGGTGTTGGTTTATGAGAAACTCAACATAAGCCAGAAGTGTTGAAGGAGGTGATTCTCCCACTCTGCTATTGTGAGAAACAACCTGGAGTACCGCATTCAGCTCTAGGACCCCCAGCATTAGAAGAACATAGACTTGTTGGAGTGAGTCCAGGGTAAGGGCCACAAAGATGATCAGAGGGCTGGAGCACCTCTCCTATGAAGACAGGCTTAGGAGCTGGACTTGTTCAGTCTGGAGAAGACTAGGGAGATGTTACAGCGGCCTTCCAGTACTGAAAGGGGGGCTACAAGAAAGCAAGAGAGGAATTCTTTATTGGGGAGTGTATTGATAGGAAAATGAGTAACAATTTTAAACTAAAAGATGGTAGATTTAGGTTACATATTAGGAAAAAAAAATATTTATTCAGAGGATGGTGAGGCACTGGAAAAAGATTGCCTAGAAAAGTTGTGGCTGCCCCATCCCTGGAAGTATTCAAGGCCAGGTTTTTTTAGCTGGGTCTCTGAGCTAACAGATTAAGTGGAAGGTGATATAAAATTAGAGAATAGTCTTTTGTGTCTTTACAAGATAGTTAACATTGTTGGTGTATGTATCATATGTATCCTTTTCTGTGCATGTATCGTATGTATCCAAGGCATAAAATTTTTTGATGCCGTGTCCTTACAGCATTAGAAATGTAAATCGCACAGTCATAAAAGAAACAGAATTAAACATTTCTTATGTAATATTACATTGTTATATCCTAAGTTACATAATGACAAGTTAAAGTGACCACCTGTCTAACAAATGTATTAGAACTATCTAGTACTGGAAGAAATGAATCTGGTACTGGAAGAAAAGACACCAGGTCATATTTATCAACATCAGAAGTTTTTATAAAGCTGAATATGTGTTTTCCTGTTGCTCAGATTTTTGAGACCATCCTGATGTCAAACTGCTGTTAGATATTGCAGTTCCTCTCTCATGTACTTAGTGTTTTGTGTATAGATTGCTTTACAAGTTCTGCTTATAATGAAAGGGATGTATCATTGTTCTATATGTGTACCTGTTGCTAGTTGACAGGCTCCAGCTGAGCAAAATGTTATTACTTTGTATTTGAAAAAAAACTAATCAATTTGGAGCTCAGTATGAGAAATACCTGTTTATCAATGAGTTCAAAGCATATTACTGCATGCTTGTGAATGAAGCCTTTAGATGGTATACCAGCTATAGCACTTGCTTCTGAGGTGAACTCTGGCTAGATATCACAGCAGAAATTTTGCTATTTTGTTTCATTTTCTGCTGTCATATATGTGTGTGTGTGTGTTGTTTAAATGAAATACAGTTTATTTATCTAGAAACCACATTTTTCACCTCACATGTTTGAGTGTGGTCTGCCGGTCACTAGCTTTGGTACACGCAGTGGTGTGCAACTAATGTTCCTCACATAGCCAAAATTTGTGGAGTCTGAAACCTGCTGAGAGAGTAACATTCTGCACATTTACTAAAATACATAAAATGAAAGGTCCCCAGTGATAATCTACTTTTTGAAAATTGCCATTATATTCTTCTATTCTTTTCTATAATGTATGTTTCCCTTTATGAAGTTATTGTATGTTTCCATACAAAGCAAGTTCTGTACCTGAACATTACTTTATCAGTTATTCATGTAGAACCCTGTGGATGGGTCACTGAACTTGTGCTCTTTATTAAACTATAAATAATTGAACAATTCAAAGAAGTCTATAATGCACTTCTGTGTACAATAAAATGAAAGACAACAGTATAGAATCTTCATGTTACTTTCTTCAATTTTAAATTTTATTTGTTAATTTATACCCAGAGTATTTCTTTTACTGAAGATGAGAAAAAGAAATGGTTGAAAAAGAAAATCTGAGTAATGTTCAAAACTGAAACAGTGACTCTCCTATGAATTGCTAGTCTATAGAAGGTAGACATTTTAAATTTGATTTTTGGAGACTGGCTTAGTTTACTTTGATAACTGTTTCTATTCTACACTTCGCTCTTGAGTTGGAGTTGCTCACTGTGAAAACCAGTTCTGGCTGTAAGAGAGCTATACTATTTCCTGGTCTTTTAGACAATCATCTCCCATTCAGGGGAATTGGTGATATTAAGTACTGTTCTGATGTTTTGAGATGCAAATCTAAAATTCCCCTTCCCCCTTCCCCTTTCCCTTTCCCTTCCCTTCACATTTCCCCCTTCCCCTTCCCCTTTCCCTTCATATTGCAGTTCTTGCAGTTCTTGAAGTTCTTGCTCTGATTGTAGACTGGGCAAGAAATTTAGTGTTAGGAACCACTGAGGTATATTAGACATGGTAGACTTTCAGTGAATGAACCTAACCATAACTACATTCCAGGCTTGGACCATTAATGTTGGCTTTCTAAAGTAACATGTTTTATTCATTCCTTTATTCATTCCCCTTCATTTCTTAGGCTGGGACAATCTGGTATCTGTGGTTGTTTTTTTTCAGGGATCTGTTATTGTTTTAATTCTACTGATCCATTCTTTGGGATATAGAACAACTAGTAAGTACATTAATTTTTAACAGCACTAGACACAAATAGAGTATTTCTACTTAGTCTCTCTCTTTGGACTTATTACAGATATTCAAGAGGAAGTCTTTTTTAAAATTTTCTGCTTGCACTGTAATAATCTCAAAATTGCAGAAGTAAAATGTTATGTGTTTTTTTTTTTCTTCACTGAAAATCTGTTCTTGAAATTTCCTTTTTCAAAACTAGAAGAATTAAAAGAGAAAAAAGATCCTCCTTATGCGTTTGTGTGCTATATGTACTTCTGCAGCTGACTGTATTTTGTGTATTTTGTTGTTTTCACTTAAGTCTCTTCAGAGCTATGGTCAGAGGGTAGAGCAGATTAAGGTTCAGTGAAGTTTTGATTAAGGTGAGACTTTTCTATTTGTATAAGCATTATTCTCAATATCTGGTTGTGATTATTATTTTTTTTTCTATGCATATCAGCCTTCTTCAAAACATTGGCTTTATTTGGTGAGTTTTCATAGTAATGACTGTAAATAGAGAACTTCTCACATAATTAAGTAAACACTCATTCCCTACAGAAATAGAGTTAAAACACTTCACACATACTAGAATGACCATATTAGTTACTATGATTGTTTTACTGACTTAATCAAGTTCATCTGGCTATAAAGATGATATGATTCTAGTGGACTTTTATTCCTCAAGCATTTCTTCCAGTACAGGTCAAAAACAGCAAACTGTAAAACAACGTAATAATCTGCTTTGTTTGTAGGATTATGCAGATTGAAACCTCCAGAATACAGTTACAGAGGAAAGCAAAGTATTTGCCCTTCCATCTGGTCTTGTTTCTCCCGCTTACAATCAAAGTATTTAATGAAACTCTATACTACATTTCAATTTTAGACACTATTTGCAACATCCTAATGCCTGAGGAAAAGACAATTTTATTCTACTTTCTGATCTTTGTGTGTCTCATGAATGAATGAACAACCTGTTTTTTTCTCTCTTTGCCTAAAACAATATTTATTGCTTAAGGCTGGCTTTGTGCCCAAGTCACTAGAGTAACACTACAATCAGTTCTTACTTTGCTGTATATATGTAATGGAAAACAAAACAAAACAAAACAAACAAAAAAATGAATAACAATGACAACAACAAAAATAACTGTTGAACTGCCAAAATAGACTACTGAAAGTTTCTTAAAAAACAAAAACAAAGCAAACAAAACAATATAACAACAACAAAAAAATGTTTATTACATCTTCGTTGAATGCTGCTGCTCTCTTACATTCCAGCCCATTAGAAATATTTCCTGGCAATTTTCTTGTTTCACTAAGACAAGTACAAAAAGCAATAGCTACAGATGCTGAGTAAGGAGAGCAAGAGCAGACTTTGCAATTTAAGCATGTTTCCCCAACCCAGTCCCCCAACCTCTTGCTAATGTACCCTCAAACTATGCTTGGTCTTTGGCAAGGAAGTTGAACATGAAAAATACATGTTCTTAAACCATTTGCTTTTGATGCCATTCATCTTTTTTGTTTTCCACTAGTCTAGTGGAAAATGCAAGATGTTTTCTGAATTGAATTCAGAGCCCAGGCTTTGTATAATAGAAAAGTTTGTAGAACCTCTCATTTTCACTGCCAATATAAATAAATTGTTGCATAGTGAGTAATAGGCATATTTAGGTTTCACATGAGAAAACAAAGGCTTTTAGTTCTTATTTTTGAACTTTACAATTGTTTTCTATGATCTCGTGAACTTTGTGATCATTTTCAGCATGCTTACTTCATTTATCATGATTCATTTACCCAGGCAATAGTGTTTGTAATGAGCCTGTGTTTATGTATTTCCTGTAAACATGGAAATATTTCTCTCCTCATATTTATGCAAAATATTCTCAGCATCCACAAATCAAGCTATTTCAGTGAACTGCCTCTTTCTCCAGTGGCAGGACTTTCTGCTCTATTTATTGGAAATGCTGTCCTGTTTATCACCTCCTATGCAGGATCATCATCATATAAGAAACCACTTATTTTCCCAATGTGAGTCCCTTTTATCTATCTATATATATATTATATAGATAGTTATTATATATCATATTATTATATAATAATATATTCATAATATATTCTAATATTATATATTATAAATAATAAATAATTATAATAATCATACTTCATCTATATATTTATATATAAATATAATTTTTATAAAACCTAAATACATATTCTATGATTTCATTTATTTATTTATTTAATTACACTTTATAATTATATTTATATAATAAATTACAAATAATGAAAGTTTTATAATTACATTATATATAATATTTATTTATATAATATAATGTGATTTTACTGATAATATAATTATATAATGTATTATATTTATTATATGACATATTATTATAATAATATATAATATATATAATATTAATATAATATTATAGTACTGTATATACATTTATATAATATATATTTATATATTTATATACCTATTTAATATTTACATATATGAAAATTTCACAATATAGAAGAATATTTATTTTTTTCTCTCCCCTACCTCCCCCCTTTTTTTTTATCTCTAATTCTCAAATCAGTGTAAAAAAGTGGATGTTCTGGTTTAAATTGATTAAACATTACAAAAATTGTAAAAGTTGGTGCCCAAAATTGCTACAGTTGTATATTCACAGCAGAAAATCATAGGATATTTTTAATGAATTCTATCCAGACCATTATTAAAAGTCAACAGACCAAACCTGTATGGACCAAACCTTGTTTGTCTTTTGTACAAAATTATTTTGCTGTTGTTTTGCGTGAGATAAATGAATAGGATTTTATCTATGCCTTTTATATTTGGTGGGAAGGGGGGGGGGGGTTGTTTTTTTTTGTTTTGTTGGTGGTTGTTGTTGTCCTAGCTCGTGATATCCATCATTGGTTGATAATTCATTGTCTCATTGACTTCATTGACTTCATTTTATTAGAATGAGTTCAGAGAAAGGCCATGAAGATGATCATTCTAGAGCACTGCTCCAAGAGGTGTGAGGAAGTTTGAGCAAGTTGGGATTGTTCAACCTGGAGAATAGAAGGCTCCAGAAAGACCTTATAGCAGACTTCTAGTACCTAAAGGGGGCCTATAAGAAAGTAAGAAAGGGATTCTTTGTCAATGAAGAGATAGGACAAGGAATAATGGCTTTCAGTTTAAAAAGAGTAGATTCTGATTAGATATACGGAAGAATTTTTTTACAGTGAGGTTGGTGAGACACTGGAACAGGTTATCCAGAGAAGTTGTAGCTGCCCCATCCCTGGAAGTGTTTAAGGCCAGGTTGAGTAAGGCTTTCAGCAACATGTTGTAGTTGGAAGAGTCCCTTCCTATGGCTTGGGGATTGGAATTAGATGATCATTAAGGTCCCTTCTAATCTAAAAAAATTCTATGAGTCTACATGTATGTTTTAGGATTTTATGGTTCTATTGTTTAACAGACCTAGGAAGTTGCTAAACCTTACATTACCAGAAATGGTAAAAAAAAAAAAAAAAAAAAAAAAAAAAAAAATTAAACTTTAAACAGTTCCAGAAAGCACTTGTTGGAGGGATAGTCAGGTCTCCTGCTTAGTGTAATGAACATTTTAATGGAAACTAAGAGAAGGAATTTGGTTATACTCGGTTTAATTATTTACCTGAAGAACTGCTTTGGATTTTTATCTTTCTCATCTCCTTGATGGTAGAGGAAAACTCGTTTTCTTGCACAGAGGAAAAAAATGCTTTTACTTTTAGAACTTAATTTATTGTTACTTCATGTCAAAAAAAATTAATCATTTAACTCGCACTATCTAACTGCCTATGAAAATGAAAAATGAAACAAAAGAGATGGAAAATGTTCTGCTGAAGCAAAATCACTTGTAGCACCATGAGAAAATTTTCTCATGCAGATTATTTGTCCTGAGTCCCTTCTCCTCTCATTCTGCTCTCACTGAAGGAAAATTGGTTCCTTTTACTATGTTTACGCTGGAATTTGCTGGCACCCTCATTCTCTCCTCTCCTCTTGCATTTGTAGGATCTTAAAACTTATTAAACCAATGAGAACTAAAGCTCCTCAAGAGTTTTTGGACCTCAGACCACATTACCTTCTTTTCAACACTTACTGGATTTTCATGATTTCACTTAACCCAAGATTCCTAATGTATTTGTACTTGTGCTTTTTGCCTGCTGGCTTGGAATTAGCTACATCCCCATTGCTTTGCTACAACAGTCTGTCTGTCTGAAAAACAGACTTCTTCTTCACTTATGCCTATTATAGTTTTAGGGTCTTTTGCTTTTATTAAGCAAAATAGAAGTACAACTGAGGCATCATACAATAATCTGTACTCTTCCTGATGCTCAGAAAGTTTCCCCTCTCTTTCAAGGGAGGATCCTTAATTCCATCTTTCCTTGGAGTATTTTGTTCTGTTGTTGTGTACTTGGATGCATTCTTTTATTTCTGATGTGAAGTGTTTACTTCAGTACCATTCTGTTTCTTTCTCCACTTAAGCTTTGATCATGTAAGATGTAAGTACTTGCTATGATAATGCAGTTTTGTAGCTGTAACTGCAATACACCAGATGGACTCCTTGTACTGAACTGTTTGTTAGCCCTTCCCTCTTGGTTGTTGGAAAAAAAATTGTCCATAGTTATCTTATTTGTTGTAGAATCTCACAGAAATGTAATTAATTTCTATGTTGTATTTTTCTCCTGTACATTGTTCAAATATAAACCCAAGATTCTCTAAACATGATTCTCCAAGAAAATAGGATCCAAATTTTCTAATATTTATTATTATTATGGTTTTGTTTGTTTGTTTGTTTTGTTTGTTTGTTTGTTTGTTTTAGGGAAAATATCATTTTATCAATTTAGAGACACTATTTTTGTTGTTTCTTTTCCTGGAAAAAAGTTGTCATGAATTCATTTCAGACAACAGCTCTTACACGTAATTTTTGAACTTATACAATTTCCACATATTGCATTTTCTACTGAATATAAATTAAAAACAAAACAATACAAAACAAAACAAACAAACAAACAAAAGTCTTACCCTTAAATCTTCAAGTTAGTGAGTTAGTGTATTTTGGGATAGGAATAATTACAACCTTCTACAGTCAATGTTTATATCTTTTGTTCTTTGTTTTCCTTTTCTCTTACTACATTTCTTCTGTTCAATCCATGTGCATGTTTATATAATTTGACTGGAAATTCTAGTGAGTGAAGAACTGTTTTGCTTGCTCAAATCTACACAGGAGCACATATTCTGAGCACATAGTATGTTACATTTGGACAAAGTCTGCATATCCCTGAACTGGAAGAGACCCACAAGGATCATCAATTCCAACTCCTGGCTCCACACAGCACAACCCAAAAATCAAGCCATCTTTCTGAGAGCAGTGTCCAAATGCTTTCTAACTCTATCAGGTTTTGTGCTGTGAGCACTTCCCTGGAGAGCCTCTTCCAGTGCTCAATCATCTTCTCAGTGAAGATCCTTTTCCTCCTACCCAATCCCCGACACAACTTCACAACATTCACTGAACATGAAACCCATTCTATTCAGACTGTAATTGATTTGCAAATATTAACCTAGACTGAAGAACAGACAACTGTTCTCTTTATTGTGATATCTAGCACAAAGTAGCTGATCTGGAAAGTTTACAAGTACTGTCAATTCTGGAAGCAGTGACAGCTGGAAAAATTCTGTTGTGTTCATGGCGCTGCATTCTCTTCAAAGCATACAATGCAATGACATTTCAATGCAATTAAATCACTATTACTGGAACAGAAATGCAAAATGGTCAAGATAGTCATTTGCTTAATGATGGGATGCTTGTTTCATATATGACAGTTTCACATCTTCCTTCAAGACAGAGGAAAAATACATTCAAATTAGAGCTAGGCATAAGCAAGCTAGGGATTTATCCATACATTTCAGAGATGAAAAACTTGTCAGAGAGAAAAAGGCTCAAATTCTCAAAAGGTCAGTATTTGATTTTCACATTTTGTCAATACTTTTAGTAAGAGAAAACAATCATAACTATGTTACAGTTAAATATATTTTTAGTTGCTTTGTAGATATTGACTGAGAAGGATGGAAAAGTTCACAAATGGTACTTTCTGAACAGAAGGTTCAGCTGAAATTCTTTCATCTGAAATTTCATGAGTTGCCAAACTATTTAAGCAAATGTGTCTATTTTTAAGTTTATCCAATTCATTTTAGACAGGTTAAATCATATATTGTTTTCTACTTCCAGTTCTTTTTAAACTTTGTTATATCTGGAAAGATTTCTTCTTCTTTAATAAAGTAAATGAAGAATGAAAATAGAATTGCTCATCTAGAGCGATATAGGCTCATTATCTGAATGTCACGATAGAGAGAATCTCAAGTAGGGGATCTTTTTAATTAACTTGGAAAGCTTCAGTAATAATTAAAAGAAGATTCTTCCATTTTGATGTCTTATCATGATGGGTCATTAAGTCAGAGATGTCAATAAAGTAATTTCTAGATGACTATTTAAGGTTGTAGATATGACAGCTCAGATTGTAGATTAAACTGTGTGTGGAACACATTTTGTACTTATCAAGCCATGACACTGGTGTTAAGTGATCTTATTCCTCACAGAAAATATGATTAATTCATAAGTAATCATTAAAATAACCACTTTATTAATAGTCTGTGATTTGACCTCTGTTTCAGTCTTACAGGGTATATATATATATTTTATTAATTGCCATTTGTCCCAGTGTTAACACAACATCAGAGAAATGGATGTGCTCAATTAGGTGTTCTGAAATCATTTGGATTAAGTCTAAACCTATACAGGTAAAGTCTGAAGAATCGTTTATCTTGATTGTATTGATCTTACTGATGTTCTTAACGTTCATCTTTGTTTTTGTAATAGAGATATTTATATTGCTAGTGCACTTCTTTCTAGTTCACCAAGTACTTTAAATGAAGATGAATTAACTTTTTTTTTGCTCTCTTTTCCCCTTCTCTGTATTCTTCACTGTTAAAATACTGCGTGTATTCTGACTAAAAAAATAAAAATGCAGAGTTGCAGTTTAGAATTCATGATGTGCTTCAAGTCATTTTAATGAAAGGGAAATAAGGGAAATATACCAGTATAAGGCCAAATACTGCCTACATATCCTTAGCATGTTGCACTCTTGAACATTTCTCACTCTTGCTCACTCACAAGGCACAATACACATAATGCAGTTTCTTAGCCTGTCAGAGTTAAGGGTGGTAGTGTATGGTTGGTCATAAGCTGAATGGTAGTGTCCAGAAACAAATAAAAAACATTAATTGGAGTAGAAGCATAAAAGATCCTCTGTGCTTAGGGGCATCTGAAGCAAATGCATTGTCTAGCTATTATTCACCCTGTTGTCGTGGTTTAACCCGGCCAGCAGCCAAGCACCACACAGCCATTTGCTCACCCTCCCCGCTCCCTCTCTGGGATGGGGGAGAGAATCAGGAGTGTCGTGGTTTAACCCGGCCGGCAGCTAAACACCACGCAGCCGTTCGCTCACCCTCCCCCCTCCCTCTCTGGGACGGGGGAGAGAAATGGAAAGTGAAGCCCGTGAGTTGAGATAAAGACAGTTTAATAAGACAGGAAAATAATAATAACAAAAATAGTAATAACAATAATAATAATAATGATACAATAGTGATAATACGAAAGTAATAATAGTATGTACAAACAAGTGATGCACAATGCAATTGCTCACCACTCGCTGACCGATGCCCAGCCTAACCCCGAGCAGTCCGGCCCCCTCCCCTATATATTGTTTAGCATGATGTCAGATGGTATGGAATACCCCTTTGGCTAGTTTGGGTCACCTGTCCTGGGTCTGTCCCCTCCCAGCTCTTACTGCACCCCCACCTTGCCCGTTGGCAGGACAGAGCAAAAGGCTGAGATGTCCTTGGCTTGGTATAAGCACTGCTCTGCAACAATTAAAGCATCGGGGTGTTATCAGAACTCTTCTCATCCTAAGCCAAAACACAGCATTCCACCAGCTACTAGGAAGAAAATTAATTCTGTTCTAACTGAAACCAGGACAAGGAGAAAAAAAAAAAAAAAAAGCCTGTGGGTTGTGATAAAGGCAGTTCATTAGGACAGAAAATAGAATAAAATAATAATAATAATAGTATTACAACTAATAATGTGTACAAAACAAGTGATGCACAATGCAATTGATCGCCACCTGCTGATCAATACCCAGACTATCCCTGAACAGCCAGTCCCCCAATCCCAGCCAGCCACCCCATATTAATTGTTCATAATGACACCATATTGTATGGAATATCCCTTTAGCCAATTTGGGTCAGCTGTCCTGAGTCTGTCCCCTCCTAGCTCCTGCTGCAACCCAAGCCTGCACACTGCACAAGACAGAGTGAGAATCTGAGAAGTCCTTGTCTTAGTGTAAGCACTGCTCTGCAACAATTAAAACATCAGAGTGTTATCAACACTATTCTCATCCTAAATCTAAAATGCAGCACCATACTGGCTATTAGGAAGAA
Organism: Anas platyrhynchos; assembly: GCF_047663525.1. Taxonomy (NCBI): domain Eukaryota; kingdom Metazoa; phylum Chordata; class Aves; order Anseriformes; family Anatidae; genus Anas; species Anas platyrhynchos. Next base: position 59,738,674 of record NC_092588.1, on the reverse strand, counting down.
AATTAACTCTATCCTAGCTGAAACCAGGACACCTGTGTATATTGATAGTATGACAGATACTTTTAAAAATGGCATTATTATTACTTGCACACCAACAGAAAATAGCTAAAAAAAATAAATTCAGCATTTTAGACTGTTGAACGTAATTGGTTTCTTGAAAGCACAAGTCTCTGTCACAAATATGAATAAAGGTAAAAGGTAATTTTGGCACAGACTGCTCTCTTCAGGCCCATCTGCTTTCTATCTTTTTGCAGGCCACTGTGAAGATAGCAACACTTTTTTTTTTTTTTTTTTTTTTTTTTTTAACACACATTTCTTACTCCATCAACTTCTGATCAAAGTACATGTATATCTAAAGTTACAGCTCTCTCAAGAACAGGTTCACAGAGAAATCTGTAGAGAACCTATTGTCAACAAGTATGAATATGAAGTTCATTTTAGTTTATTATTTTTTTTTGCCTTCAGGAATATCGATTTAAATGTTAAAGTCAACAAAAGAATCCTGAGAAATGAACTGAGCATTGGCTGTGACATATAGGAAGATTGGTGAGGTGATGGAACATGCTCTATATGTATGTGTGGAAGGATTAATGAACACACTTTAACATTGTTTATGTGAAATTTTGCAAAAGTGCTAGAAGCTCTATTCTGACTTAATTTGAGCTAATTTGGATGTTCACAAATGAGCAATTTCTCCTGCTACTTTAAAAGTAAACGAATAATAAATAATTGGTGTTGGGACCAGGCCACATCTTTAGAGCTAGTAAAGTTTCAAAGGTATTGAAGGAAGAATAAAGGAAAAATGAAAGTCTTTTCCATGATGATTATGTTTATGTGCTATGAAAATAATGCAGACACAGTGTTGTTAATCTCCACCACAAATGTTAGTAAAACCAGGCAACCTCAGTAAAGTGAAAGGAATTACAGGACTCCAATATCTCTCAAGATATTTTCCGTATGTGAAAATTAATGGAGCAGTATCCTTCAAAAGCTTATTGATTTCCATGAAAGAGAAAAGGATATATTTGGTTATATTTGTGTCATTTAGAGAGCTAATGAGACAGCATTACCTAGGAAGGTGATGGGACACATCCATCACATTTTACACGTCTCATTAAGTATATGTAATAATGTAGAGATTGAGCCAGCTTTGCCACTTAGCGTTACACAGAATTTTGTCACAGCATCACAGCATTCTATGATTCTGTTACCCATGCAGGCAGTGACATCAAACTGAAGAGTGCTTCTTCAGACAGCCAGTACATCTGTCTTCTCTCGGATTTTATTTTTTTTCCTTTCAAAAATAAGAAAAGATATATAATTTCTGTTTTCATATTACAGCAGCTGCATTTGACTGTTACTGTATCAGAGCAATTAAAGCCTGGTGGAGTTACATTTTTCTCAGAAGTTGATGCATTTGCCTTACTATTCCTTGTATTTAATATTACATTTAACATTAGAGTTTCATAGTTCCTGTTTTGCCTGTAGTGAGTCCTCTTCAAGTTAAGTAACATAATTAATAGGAAAGACTGAGCCAAACTTGAAGTAGGTATGTGATTTTATGTACTTTTAAACTATGGAAGTATAGATATCAAATGACCGTAATTCCATATAACAAATAAGGTGATCTGTTGCTGTACTGGGTCTGGCTGGAATGTTAACTTTCCCGGCAGCAGCCCATACAGTGCCGTACTCTGTACTTGTAGCTGGAACAGCAGTGTTATCACACCAGTGTTGTGTCTACCGCTGAGCAGCAGTGGCACAGTATTGGGCCTTTCTCTAACCCTCCTAGGGGATGGGCAAAAAGTGAGAAGAGAAACATCACCAGGGCAGCTGACCTAAATCAATCAAAGGGATATTCCATACCATGTGGTGTCACACTCAGCAATAAAAGGTGGAAACAGGAAGAAGAGGGGAGGGGTGGGCTCTCGTTGAGAAGACGTCGGTCCTCCTCTCAACACCGGCTGCGTGCGTTGAGGCCTTGCTTCAAGGACGTGGTCAATCATCGCTCATTTGTGGGAAGTAGAGAGTAATTTCTTTCCTCTGCACTTCCATATAGCTTTCATTTATTTTGTTTGTTTGTTTTCCTCCCTTCTTTTTATTTTCCCTTTTCCCCTCCCTTTTCCCCTTTCCCTTTTTATTTCCCCTTAGTTAAATTGTTTAGTTCATGGTAGTCTTTATTTAATTATTATTATTATTTCCCTTCAATTAAATTATCCTTATCTCAACCCGTGAGTTGTTCTTTGCTTTACTTCTCCCCCTCCTCATCTAAAGGAGGGGGAGAGAGAGAGCGGTTGTGGGGTTTAGCTGCCCAGCACGGTAAAACCACCACAGTTGCAAGTTACTTTATAAGCTTCTTTTATTAAATCTTGTTCTTTCACTCACCTTGCATTCCATGAATATCCTTATACACACCTCAATGTACCCACTACAAGGGCACAGTGGAAGAAAAGAGAAAGCCTTGATGCTGTGCCCATACTGCTCAGAAATAGCCAAGACTCTAGTGTGTTATCAACACTGTTACAAAAACAAACAAACAAACAAAACAAAAGAAACATAATAACGTACAGGCTTTTATGAAGAAAATTAATGCCATGCCAGCCAGATCAAGTATGAAGGAAAAGACCAAATTTTATTTACAGATACAGTACACAGAATATTCTGCTGTGCTTGGTGGAATGCTAATTATGTCAGTAAACCTGCAAGCAAATAAAATAAAATAAAAAGTCACCTTTATGTAGAAACTAAATATATAGGTAATTATTAACTACTGTATAAATTATTTTTGACTCTTGCTCATTTTGACAGTACAGTTTTTTTTTTTGGCCTGCTTTTCCATCTTTTCCTCATCCCTTTTCCATATTCTATTTTCTGATCTGTGCACAGTTTTTCTGTATTCTTTTCTCCAATGCAATTCTTATTCCTAATCTCTTCAATGAACTCAAGACATTGAAATGATTCTAATGAGTCATATATGTATACTATTATTACTTTTATTTTTCCTATTACTGGTCTTCTAAGATTTAATTAACTTAGTCTGTGTGCATATGTTAGGTATTTCTTTCAGCCAGTATTTCAGACTACTTACCTGAGAAACTGCATTAGAAATTTTCTTTTGTATTAGAAGGAATTATAAGAGAACAGGTTTACCCCTACCCCCCCCCCCCCCCCCCTTGCATACAGAGTAACAGGTCTTGTCTGCTTTTTTCTGTCTCAACGCATTACTGGAAGGACTGAGAAAGACATTATTTGTGCTCCTGAATCCTTTAGTCATCTTTCCAGGGCCCTAGTATCTCTTTTGATAGACATCAGGCTTCTTCTCGTGAAACTGTTGGCACCCACATGAAAGTAGAAGAGTAGGTAATACGGAGGCTGTACTAAGCTTATAAGTTTGCTAGTGACATTCCTCATCTGAGCCCTGGGGAGGAAATAAACTTCTCTGTGAAGAGGGTGTGGTGGTTTTACTTGGGTGGGTAGCTGAGCTCCACCACCACTCTCTCAATCTCCCTCTCCTCAAAGAGGAAGGGGGAGAAAATACAACACAGAGAGCTCGAGATTTGAGATGAGAAAGGTGTAATTAAAGGGAAAGGGGAGAAAAAGAAACAAAAGAAACAATAAGTCTGCGCGGAAGTACAGAGACAAAGAAAAAAAATATTCTCTACTTCCCATCAACGAGCAATATTCGGCCATGTCCTGGGAAGTAGGGCTTCAATTGTTCAGGAGGAACAGCCCCCTTCCCCCCAAGAGCCCCCCTTTTTATTGCTGAGTGTGACATCATGTGTTATGGAATATCCCTTTGGTTGGTTTAGGTCAGCTGCCCCGGCAATGTCCCCTCCCCATCACTTGCCCACCCCCAGCCTGCTGGCTCTTGGGGGCTTGGAAGGAGTCCTGATGCTGTGCCAGCACTATGCAGCAATAGACACAACACTGGAGTGATATCAGTGCTGTTCCAGCTACGAGTGCAGAGCACAGCATGGTGTGGGCTGCTGCAGGGAAAGGTGGTTCCATCCCAGACAGACCCAACACAGAGGGTCTGGTCTGCCTTCATTGTTTTCAGAAGAAATTTACCTATTGCTGCAACTCACTGCAGTTTCTTCATGTCATTGATCTTGATGCAGAATTTGCTATGAGGAGCTGGTTGTTCTAACCTCTGTGGGAGAACTTGCTTCCATTTTTTCACATCCCTTGTCTGGCACACCAAGAACCTCACACCTATACAGTAATGGAAACTGAGTGAGCAGAGAGGGGCTCCTCTTCCAGGTTCATACAATAACTCGCCGACACTCTTCCGTGTCCCTTATGTTGCTACCTGTTGCTACCTTTATCTTGATGCAGATCAAATATCGGACATGCCTCAATAGTGGCCATGCTGTGTTGGCTTGTGCATACCAGAGAGGGCAAAGCATAACTGCATTGACCTATTGCCTTCTCAATCTCCTTTATCCTTCCCAGTCTCCCCACCTCTTCCTTAAGCTTGGTCAGCAGGCAGAACAGATAATTACCTGGGCACACCTCCTACTGGTCTACTGGTGTGTTTGCTACCACTCTCCATCTCACGGAGTAGTCCCAAGCACACTCCACAGCTTGAAAAGTGTGAACTGCCTGAAGCTCTGTCTAGGCGGTTGCATTATGTGCACTGGGAGCCAGAGGAATAGAAGTGGAGGACTTAGCTTTCTGTTGAGTGGTCACTATGCCTGTGTCTCCTTACTGCCACTTGCCTGACAGAATATTAATACATTATTGTTTATTATTGTTAATTAATACATTATTGTTAATTAAGAGGCCATCAGGGCTAGCAGGCACCTTCATACACACAGCCCAAGGGTTTTGGGGTTCAGAAACTGCTTCACTCCCTGTCACCATGTGAGCCTCATGCTCTTCTCAGCATGCAGCAACTGCTGCTGCCACTATTGCTGCAGTTACTAGTGATGACTTCCTGCAAGTCCTGTTTGTGATGATTATGAGTACATTGTACAGGGTATTCTATAAATGGCTGATTGATATTTTTTTCTTCCTGCTCTAGAGTTTTGTATCTCTGTTTTATACGAAAAATAACAAGAAACAATACTTATCTGTAAACATTTTACAAACACTTTTAAAAAATATTTTCTGTTGAGCAAATGGATTTATAAATATTTCAGTGTATATGACATTTTAAAATTCATTACAAATTAGCTAAAAATACTTTCAGATAAATTTACATGTCATGTGTTTAAGACCTAAGAATTTACAAGCTATCAGAGCTAGAAATTAAGATTGTATTTCATTAGAAAGCTAAAATGTCAGCTGATCAATTGGATAAATAAGGTGTTATTTATTCTGATTATAGAATGTTATTTATTCTGGTTCTATATTTGGCCTTTGATGAGGAACTGATCAGAAACATACTGTAAGGAAATCTGCATTGTAGACTGTTGTAATTTGAGTTTATTTTACTCCAAGGAGAGGAGAGGAGAGAAGAGGAGAGGAGAGGAGAGGAGAGGAGAGGAGAGGAGAGGAGAGGAGAGGAGAGGAGAGGAGAGGAGAGGAGAGGAGAGGAGAGGAGAGGAGAGGAGAGGAGAGGAGAGGAGAGGAGAGGAGAGGAGAGGAGAGGAGAGGAGAGGAGAGGAGAGGAGAGGAGAGGAGAGGAGAGGAGAGGAGAGGAGAGGAGAGGAGAGGAGAGGAGAGGAGAGGAGAAATAAAAGAAAAAAGGAGCCCAACTGACTTAAAACATTTCCAAATATGATAGTTTAAATGTAATCCAAATGTGATAGACATAAACAGATTTTAACATTTATGTAATAGGATGCAATGCAAGGAGGTCAAGTTTCAAACAAATGCAGCTGTTCTGTTTACCATGTTTTATATATTCAAAGAAGGCATTGAGCAGTTTGATGGTATTCTTAGATGTAGTGAGCACCCATGGGGCAGAACGACCGCTTTTAAGAGCTGATGCAGTGAAGCCATAATAACATTAAATTCTAAAGTAAAAAAATTTTGCCATGTCTATAAATCTCAATTTTCTGCAGTTCTTTCTAATTTTCTTCCATCATGCAGTAATGATTTCAAACCTGTTCTCCCTTGGTTGACTGACTGACACAGCTTATTGTCTTCAAATGGATCTCTTTGTTCCTGTGAAGTAATCCTTTTTATTTTTATTTTTTATTATTTTTTTTTTTTCAGATGACCATGAAAGGATACTGGGGACTAAGGAGAAATGGCTTTGTCATTAATGTTTTGATGAATGGTTGAGCTTTGCTGCTGAACCCAAACAGTTCAGAGTAGACATAGGATTTAAGACTGGAGTTTGTTTGAGGACAGACTGTGACAGATACGAGGAAAACTGAGGAAACTTTGTTTTTAGTTTTGATATTTTCTTCTGCTTTCAACAGTAAAAGAGCAATTATGTTGAAAGATTTTGGGGAGAGATAGAGGGAGAGAGAGAGTTTCTTTTTGCACATCAACTTTTTGTGGCATCAGCTATATATACACATATGGAACAGCAGTGGACCATGGATAGGTGCTTACATTTCAGATGATGTTCTATATTGAGGGGAAAGTAATCAAATGATCTTTGTAATCACAACTAGAAAGAGACAGATTCTTGTAGGGGACAGTTCATCTTTTCCTAAGACTGATGACTACATCTAATGGATTGTGTTCTAAAAACACCCAGTTTGCTGTACTGACTATCAGAAAATGCAGGGAAGAAGCTTAGAAGTAGATATTTATATTGTGAATGCCTGCTGTTAGATGAGTTGATTCCAGCCCACATGAGGGTTGGCTCCAGGCAATTCCCTGCCCAGGATTTTGGCTGCCATGAGCCCTACACTAGTGAGGATGCTGTGATGGTAGTTCTGGATTAATCTCTGGGGACAGAGTATGCAAAACAGGTGTTGAAATGAGAAAAAAATTATAAATATATATATATGCCCTGTATTGAGCTGACAGAGTCAAGTTTGGACTGAAAAGTCTCCCTTTCTCTATGCTTTTTGATTAAATACACAAATACTCCTGGAGTGGTAAAGCTGGAATCTGAGTGAGCCCCAGCTCAGAGGAGGCAGAAGTTTGGGTGAATTACTAGGGAGGCTCAACAGGTCCCATGAGGTCTTGGCTACCAGTAAGCACTGTATTGCCATTCCAGTCTTTGGAGAAGGGAGATGGAAATCTGTAGTGCTTATCCTTTTATTTGTGTTATACCTTAAAATACTTGATATTTCACAATGTACTTATGCCAATCTGGTCTGGCTTTCTTTTTCCTGAAAGCAAGCTTCCTTTTTTATGTTGTGTTCCAGTCATCCCTATTTAGATTGGTCAATTACTGGGTATCCTCATGGCTACAGGGGCAGAGGCAGCTGAAGTGCTTCATCAGTTGGTGCTTTGAGACTTCTGTGATCCAAAGACATTGGTTCAATCTTGTACATAAGCAAGACAGGATAGGCTGTCTTTCTTGCAGGTCCTTGTTCTTTCTGATTCCTTCTGTGCTCTTTTACTAGACTGGCTACTGATTTTGAGAGGGACTTTAAAAATGCATAATGAAAAAAAAAAAAAAGAAAGAAAGAAAAGGGGAAACATTTATTTATTGGGGGGGGGGGGGGGGGGGGTGGAAGGGAGGGGGTAGGGTAGGGAAAGGAAGGAGGGGAGAGTTTTCCAGAGATATTGTGCTTCCTCAGAAATTTCAGACAACTGTGAAAAATAAGTTATGATGTTTTTCTTCTCAAGGAAAATTATTTGGAGCATAATTCACAGTTGTGTTAGACAATTACTGAGATCGATTGCATACTGTAGATGCCCTGCTATAGTTTGCTGTAGTCTTTCCTACTGTGCTGATTCTAACTAAATTTTCTTATCTGAAGGACACATGCAATACAGAAAGATTCATCTCATTATTAACAGCTTCATTCCTGATTTAATTTAACCTTGATAATAATATATAACTTCAACCTGCACAGTAAAATTTCCATCATGAGAGTGGGGCTGAAAGAGAAGTCATAGTTGTGTGAGTGAGAAGTTAAAAGGAATCAGTGTTGGTGGATTTTATTTAATGAGTGTGAGGAGAGGGAATAGGAAGTCAGAGAAGCCCTGGTTACTGTTGACAAGAAAAGGGAAGGAAGTCAAATCATCCAGCCAGAAAGCATAAAGAAGATTAATGAGACAGTTTTCAGAAATTAGAAGCATGCCTTGGATGAACAGAAGCCCTTCCCCTGAGCTGAATTTGGGAAATAGTGTTGCATCAGGAGGTTATACTCTTCTATTGGTGCTCATGCTGTGCAACCTCTACTTCCTTTTCTTTATTCTGATTTCTGGCGTAGGGTGGAGACAAAAGAGATCAGTGCAATGGAGTCATGTCTTTGTTGGGTCCTTGGCAGGAAACCAGACATTTGTCTGCAGAGAAGCAGAGGAAATGGGTATTGGAGCAGAAACTTTGAGTGGAATCATTGATGGGTGAGTAATATCCCAGTGTTAGATGATCATTTGAAATTGGTAAGGACAGTACCAGAAAGGCACGGTGAGAAATTGTGTACACACATAAGTTAGCTATGGACTAGAAGATCATGGAGAAAGAGGGGAAAGCAATGATGCAAGACCTGCAGAAGCTATAGGGAAACCAGCTTGCTGGAGAAAAGATTGCAACACGGAGAAGAGGTCATTAAATGCGTGTGTTGATCAAATTCCAGTGTGCCCACTGGAGACAAGGATCTAACCTGGCTAGGGCTTTCTGAATGAAGAGACTGAATTGTATTCTGGTGGTTTTACCCTGTTACTCAGCTGAATGTCACAACCACTCTCTCACTCCTCCTTCTCAAAGGAAAAGGGGGAGAAAATATGATGGAAAGGGCTCAACGGTTAAAATAAGAACAGGGAGATTGCTCACCAGCTTCCATTATGGGCAAAAGAATCAACATAGAGAGACTATCACTAGCAGATGAGAATTTAGTGAGAAACTAAAAACAAAATAAAAGCACTTTCCTCTCCCATCTCTTCCTCTCCCATTATGACATCTCTTCTATATCCTCTCCCCAAGCAGTGCAGGAAAATGGGAAATTTCTCTCACAGCTCCTGTTGTGCAGCAGTTTTCTCCCTTTCTTAAATTTGCTCTTGCAGAAGTGCAAACATCACTTGCTGGCCAGCAGCGGGTCCCATTTGGAGCCAGCTGGATCTGGATCAGATCTGACATGGGGCAGCTCAGGCAACTCTTTACAGAGACCACCTCTGCAGCCCTTCTTCTGCCAAACCCTTGCCAAATAAATCCAATGCATGTACCTCCTTAAATTCCCAAATGTTTCAGACAATATGATTTTTACATATTTACTGATTAATATTTGAATTGTTGATGCTAAGTTATGCTCTCAATAGTTCATAGCAGTTTTACTAGTACTTCTTATATCTCTTTTGTGTTCAAGGTTCTAGATAAGAACTAGATAAGATTGCCAATAGGTCAAATACTTTAAAAAAAAATTAATTATGTTTTAATAACCATTTTAATATTTTGTGTTGTATAGTAAATTTAATAATATCTAGCTCCTAGTTATTTTTGAGAAAAAAAAATAATATATAAGGTATTATAATCTATCTTTTCTTTCTAGGATAGAAAAGAAATTGGAATTATGCTAAGTGCTGGACAGTTTCCTCAGTATGCTCAAATTTTGTAAAGGACTTATAAAAACAAAATACAAAAAGATCATCTGAAAGAACTGGCTAGGAAGGCAGAAAAATTTCACAAACATATGCTGGACATGTTCAGAATCTGGCATTTCTCACAGAACAGCAATTGCAGCAGTGTGAAAAAAAATATTCATTTTGAACAAGAGAAAATCCACAAATTATTTAGACTAAACAATGGATTCTAAAAAGTAGCTTCCTAAAAAGTAGAACTATGTGATCTCCGTGATCTCTTTGTTCTGTTCAGACTCCTCTGGCTTTTGAATTTGCAGCTGTTATATGTTTGCAACCAATCACACTGGCAAAGGTGTAGATAATAAGTGATTGCAGAGTTCTGAATATATTTAGATAATGTCTGCATTCAATATAACAATGATATTTCAAGGAAAAGCATCAAAATGATGTAGACAGATTAATTTGATCATATATGTTTATGTATATTTTACCCAGCTTTAATAGCTGTATCATTCAGTCTATTTCTCCAGCTGTTTTGTGAATTTGTAATGCTATTTAACATTTTCAAGGTTATGACTTGAAACATATTCAAACCATTTTCTTAAAAAGATGTGAGTGATGACATTTTTAAAATACAGAGTAATGTTGTATGTACAGAAAGCAGAGTCCTCTCCTACTGTTGCACACATTTGTCTGGACATAACATTTTATTTCTGACGTGTTTCTGACATTTGATACAAAAAAAAAAAAATAAAATTATTATGCACTGAAATAAGAACAAATTGTGTAATTGTTTAAATGTAGATATGTTCTAAATTATGCAATTGTGTCTGTATCAGGACACCTGTTTGCTAATTTTGTATGTGAGGTATTTAATGTAATTCTATGTAAACTTACCATAAGTTACCACTCTCTTGATGGATTATAAACTGGATGTATTAACAAAGTCTAAAGTGAATTTTTTTCTAAAATATATATGTGAAAAATGTTTGTTTACTTGCTCAGACAAATTAGGTTTGAATGGCTGAGTCAATTTATGCAAATTTTAGGACAGGAACAAATCCTTCAAAAAATGGTATATGGCATATTTTCTAGAGATTGCTCTTCTCATACTGTAATATCTTTGCTGATATAAAGTTCCTTTGCTAATGATATTTGCAACTTTATGAGAGGACAGTGCCCAGCAAAAAAAATTCATTTTACTATGATTTACAAAAAATATATAATTGTTAGCACCAAAATGATGAATCAGCCTGCAAATGACAATAATAATTAAAATGTCCTTAATAAATTAAATTGATTAGTCTAAAATGTAGATCACCTCAAGATGCCTTCATGGAAAGCTTTGTAGTTTGATGTTTGGACGGAGTATTTGTAAGATTTTTTTATTTTTATTTTTATTTAATCTTAATATAACATTTCTTATCTTCTGGTAACCTTCTATGACCAGGTGATCTGCTTTGGTGGTTTTATTTGAGTGGGCGACTGAGCTCCACCACAACTGCTCTCTCACTCCCCATCCTCAAAGAGGAATGGGTAGGAAATACAATGAAAAGGGCTCAAGGGTTGAGATAAGGACAAGGAGATCGCACAGTAATTATCATGACAGGCAAAACAGACTCAGCATAGAGAGACAGTAAGATTTATTACTTATTACTAAAAAGCTAGAGAAGTGAGAAACAAAGGAAAGAAATCAAAAGCGCCTTTCCCCTCATCCACCCTCTTCCACCTCCTCCCCCTGAGTGGCACAGGGGAACGGGGGAATGGAGGTTATGGTCAGTCTATAGTGCTTCTTTGCCGCTCCTTCTTGATCACTCTCATACCCTGTGCTGTGGGGTCCCTCCCACGGGATGCAGTCCCTGATGAACTGATCCGGCGTGGGCTTCCCACAGGCAGCAGCTCTTCCAGAACTGCTCCAGATATGGGTCCGTACCACGGGGTCCATCCGTCAGGAGCAAACTGCTCCAACCTGGATCCCGCATGGGCAGCAGCTCCTGCCAGGTCACCTGCTACTGTGTGGTCTCCTCTCCATGGGCTACAGGTCCGGCCCGGAATTTGCTCTGGCAGGGGTCTTCCACAGGCTGCAGCCTCCATCAATGCAGGGCCACTTGCTCCACGGGCTGCAGCGTGGAACCCTGCTCCACTGTGGTACTCCATGGGCTGCAGGGGGACAGCCTGCTCACCATGGTCCTCACCACAGATCACAGAGGAATTCTGCTCCAGCACCTGGACACCTGGAGCACCCCCCCCCCCCCTTCTTCTTCACTGACCTTAGTGCCTGCAAGGCTGTTTCTCACTCCTCACTCTCCCAGCTGCTCTGTGGCACCACTTCGCAACATCACTTATTGGCTAGGCTCTGGTCAGCACTTGGGGCCTTACCTAACATGGGGCAGCTTCTAGATTCTTCTCACAGAAGCCATCCTTATGGCCCCCTGCTAACAAAACCTTGCATGTAAACCCACTACACCTACCTGGTGGATGAGGGAAAGGCTGTTGATGCAGTCTGCTTAGATTTCAGCAAGGCCTTTGACACGGTCTCCCATAGTCTTCACCTGGAGAAGCTGGCAGCCCACGACTTGGACAGGTACACTCTTCCCTGGGTTAAAAACTGGCTGGATGACCAGGCCCAGAGAGTGGTGGTGAACAGAGTGAAATCCAGCTGGTGACTGGTCACCAGTGGTGTTCCCCAGGGGCTGGTGTTGGGGCCCATCCTCTTTAAAATCTTTATTGATGATTTGGATGAGGGAATTGAGTGCACCCTCAGTAAGTTTGAAGATGATACCAAGTTGGGGGGAAGTGTCAATCTGCCAGAGGGTAGGAAGGCCCTGCAGAGGAACCTGGACAGGATGGGTCAATGGGCAGAGGCCAGTGGGCTGAGGTTCAGCATGGCTAAGTGCCAGGTCCTGCACTTTGGCCACAACAACCCCATGCAGCGCTACAGGCTTGAGGCAGAGTGGCTCGAAATCTGTGCAGAGGAGAAGGATCTGGGCGTGTTGGTCGGTGCTATCCTGAACATGAGCTGGCAGTGTGCCCAGATGGCCAAGAAAGCCAACAGCATCCTGGCTTGTATCAGGAATAGTGTAGGCAGCAGGACCAAGGAGGGGACTGTCCCCTTGTCCCCTCTGCTCTGGTGAGGCCACACCTCGAGTGCTGTGTTCAGCTTTGGGCCCCTCACTACAAGAAGGACATTGGGGCCCTGGAAAGTGTCCAGAGAAAGTCTACAAAAGTGGTGAAGGTCCTGGAACACAAGTCCTATGAGGAACGGCTGAGGGAGCTGGGGTTGTTTAGTCTGGAGAAGAGGAGGCTCAGGGGTGACCTTACTGGTCTCTACAACTACCTGAAAGGAAATTGTGGGGAGTTGGGGGTCAGCCTCTTCTCACAGAAAAATGTCCTCAGGTTGCACCAGGGGAGGTTTAGTCTGGAAATTAGGAGATAATTCTTTTCAGAAATAGTAGTCAGACATTGGAAGGGGTTGCCCAGGGAGGTGGTAGCATCAGTATCACCTGGGGGTGTTTAAAGGAAATGTTTTATGTGGTGCTTAGGGACATGGTTTATTGGGTGATATTGGTCGTAGAGGGATGGTTGGACCAGATGATCTTGGAGGTCTTTTCTAACCTCAATGGTTCTATGATTCTTATATAATCAGTTTATATTAGGGTGATACCATACCTAATATAGTGATTGAATTCTTGTTAATATATTTTTGTTGTTAATTTTGAATAATTGTTCTTTTCACTATATGAAAATGCATATAACCAATTGTTCTGGGCCTGGCTTGAATGTTAACTTTCCCTGCAGCAGCCCATACAGTGCTGTAGTCTGCACTTGTAGCTGGAACAGCAGTGTTATCACACCAGTGTTGTGCCTACTGCTGAGCAGCACTGGCACAGCATTGGGCCTCTCTCTAACCCTCCTAGGGGGTGGGCAAAAAAGTGAGAAGAGAAACATCACTAGGGCAGCTGACCTAAACCAATCAAAGGGATATTCCATACCATGTGATGTCACACTCAGCAATAAAAGGTGGAAACAGGAAGAAGAGGGGAGGGGTGGGCTCTCGTTGTGAAAACGCCGGTCATCCTCCCGAACAGTGGCTACGTGCGTTGAGGTCCTGCTTCAAGGACGTGGTCAATCATCGCTCATTTGTGGGAAGTAGAGAGTAATTTCTTTCCTCTGCACTTCCACATAGCCTTCATTTATTTTGTTTTCCTCCCTTCTTCTTATTTCCCCTTTCCCCCTCCCTTTTCCCCTTTCCCTTTTTATTTCCCTTTAGTTAAATTGTTTAGTTCATAATAATCTTTATTTAATTATTATTATTATTTCCCTTTAATTAAATTATCCTTATCTCAACCCATGAGTTGTTCTTTGCTTTACTTCTCCCCCTCCTCATCTAAAAAGAGGGGGAGAGAGAGAGCGGTTGTGGGGTTTAGCTGCCCAGCACAGTAAAACCACCACACCAATACTGTGAAATTTCCCTTTCTTTAAACTGAGCTTTGCTTGATAGTTTGTGGAAGAAATCAGTAATACTAAAATAAAGTGTTAGATCCCTTCAGACTGATTTATAGTATGATAGATTTTTATTTATTTTTTTTATTCAGTTGGATAGATCCATGCTGAGAATACAAATTGTGATAAACATTTTAATGTATAATTGAAACAATAAACAAAATAGATGTGTGTTTTTTGACAGCACTGGGCAGTACAACTATAGTACATCTTGAGGTTTTGGAACCGTGTAGGGAAAACAAAAGCTAACTACTGATTAGGTAGTAAAGATCTGTATGGGGATTTCAATTGTATGGTGCAGGGAGGCAAGTAATGAATCATTCTTCCTAAAAAAATAATTAAAAAAAAAAAAAAGTTTAATGGGTATCAATTCATTTCCTTTCCTTAACACTTCTGTGCTCAGAGGATAATATTCAGGGCTCAGAATGCCTTTCACCCTACTCTAATTTCCAGGTCATAGAAGTGGTCTTTTAGCTAGTGGGAACAAACAGCACCAATGCAGAGAAAAACAGGTATCTAGATCATGGAATCATAGAATTAAGGAATCACAGAATTTAATTGAGTCATTTAGTTGGAAAAGATCTCTAAGATCATCACCTTTAACCTCACACTGTCAAGTCCACCATTAAATCATGTCACTAAGATGTGACTTTTTATATAATTTTGATTGTCAAGGTAAATTATTTATTGACTATACAATGCAATGTGTCCTTATCTTTACCAGAACTGTCCTATGAGAGTCTTGATGCTCCTTTAAACAAATTTAAAGAAAGAGGAAGCACTAGTTTTATGATTCTCTTGAATAGTTTGGGAACGTCTCTACACAAGCACACTTTTCCTCTTTAGCTTTGTTAAAATAAATAAGCTGACAATTAAAATTAGTTTCTTCACGTTTTCTCAAAAACAGCAAAATCAATGTTATTATAAATAAGAGTCAGTATGCACCTTTCTTAATTTGAACTTTGCAGTTGCCGTATTATAGTGAGAACAATGGTATCAGGTATCAGAAGGAGTTAGTGTTACATAGCCATTGACTCCACCATGGATAATCTGTCTATTACCTGACATAATGCTGACGTCATTGCTTCTGTGTTCATAAGTTGTGTATTTTCCTAGTTTATGTTATCACAAAGCATGGTACATCTAGGGTTAAGGTGATGTTGTTCAGAGCAAAAATTACCTACTGTATGACTGGCGACTGCCCAGCAAAAGCATATATTTTATTTATACTACTGTGAGACTAAGGTATTTTGTGGCTGTCTGGATTTGGTGTTATATAATTAGAAACAGAAGTTATCCTGCAATATTTATCAGCCACATGTTATTCTTCTAGTTTGATTTTTAGATGGAAAACTATTGGGTCCTCAGTGGACAGTATTCCTGTGTTTGCCAGTATTAACATCAAAACTGTTCATGTTGCAGAATTTAAATTGACCCTGCATGCTAGATGTGCATTAAAAGTCTGCAGATTGTCCAGGCAATATGTGCAGGTATAAGGTGCACGTTGAGGGGTTTATTTTAACGGATCATGTTTAATTGTCAATTACCATTTCTTTTATGAAAAGCCTCCTTTGTCTTCAGTGGATTGGTAAAGAGATTGCTCTACTCCTAGAACACAGGACTAAATCTCATAGAGTTTTTTAAGACATTTCTTGATTTGTATAGCTAAGGTCTATGAAAACATATATTGTCATTACAACTACTATGCATGGTATCTCATCACATGCCATTACTTTTTGACATATATTAAAATTCTAAGTACAGGATATTTTACAACAGCAACATTCACTAACAATCTGAAAATTTTACTATTGAATTTCATGTAAAAGTGGTTGAAGCAAATATTTGCCCTGAGAGATAAAATTATACAGGCAGTATCAACAAAAATATCACATTTGTCTCTTGATAAACACACAGACTTTGTTAGAAGTATATATTTACATGACCATTTCACACTTTATTTTAATTGCCGTAGTTCAAACTTGGATTTACTACATATAGTGTTTCATTAAAAAAAAAAGGAAAACAAACCCTCACACATATAGATTCATAATAAAAAAAAATTAAATAAAGCAAAGAAACAAACATGACAGAGTGTGTTTCCTTATTCTGATAATAATTAATAATTCTTAAAGAAATGTCATGTACCAGAACTATTGAATGAAAACCTAATTTTTTAATACATTTCACCTCCAGTATGCTTGTTATTTAACATCATAGAAAGCTACCAGGCATCAAGAAACAAAAAGAAAAGCAAAGTTACCTTTTATCATACTTTTTTTTTTTTTTTTTTTTTTTGTCAACAGCAGAAGTAAGAAGTAAGGAGAAATTTGTATTGAAAAAAAAAAGGAAAAAAGGGAATAGATCATTCTAAAAGAAAGACTTTCTAAATTTTCTCACTGAAATATTTGTGTGAATTTTACTATTTTTTTTGGCGAATTTTACTATTTTTAAATGATTTTCTCTTTCTCACAACTGCATTGACCTACAGTTTCACATCCTTGATTACATTTGTTGTGGTTTAACCACAGTAGGCAGCTAAGTACTACACAGACACTCACTCACTCTCCCAAGGTCAGGTAGAAAAGAGAATTGAAAAGGTAAGTGTGAGACCTCATGGGTCTCATAGAGAGTTTACCATGGAAAAGAAAAAGCTACGTGCACAAAGCAAAACAAGGAATTCATTTGCTTCTTTCCCATTAGCAGGCAGATGTCCAGCCACTTCCAGGAAAGCAAGGATCATCATACGTAATAGGAAGACAAATGTTGTCCCTCCGAATGTCCCCCTCTTCCTCCTTCTTTACCCTAGTTTTATTTCTGAGCATGATGTCATACAGTATGGAATATCCCTTTGGCAATTTTGGGTCAGTTGTCCTGTCTGTGTCCTCTCCCATCATCTTAAAATGTATTCGTATAAGATCTTTAAAATTCTTTTGATATATTCTGTTTCATCATTTCCCATGTGGCTTCATAGTTAAGTTTTTACCAAACTGCTTGTCTAAAAATACCTGAGATTATCTAGTTCTCCTACTTTCTTTTCACTTATGAAAGGAAAATTGAAAGGTTACAGACTTATTTTCCTTTCTTTCTCCTTCTACTGTAAATAATAAGTGTGTGTCTGAATCACTGCAATGATTAAGCTCTCTCAAGTTTTTCTGGGGGACCAGTATTATGCACTTCTCCATGGAAATGTGCGCTAAATTTTTATTTTCCCTTTTTATAACCCTTTGGCCACCCTGCACAATTTGCCTCTTCCTTCTGATCATGTATTCTTATAATATTTATAGCTATTAGTACAGAATCCCAGAGAAATGCTTGTTTCCTTGTAGGAGTGGGTGATCATGGGATTATGGCTTAGTTATCCTATTCTGAAAGACCTCCTGATGTTGTGAATTTCAAGTACAGGATTTAGAATTTTTAGTTGTATTTCTAACTAAATGCAAAACAACACAAACAAAGCTAACACAATATAAAATGTCATATGTCAGTCAAAGGTCTTTGCAATACCCATGAAGGCGAATGTATTTACCTGCATGAGATATGATGGCAGGAATTAGCTATAAAACTTGAATGGAGAAAAATAAATAAATAAATAAATAAATAAAAGAGAAGCCCTTAACATACACTTATGTATAAAATCTCAATATTAACAATACTTATGCAGAGAAAAAGATTCTAAATTTCAGGGCAGAGGGAAGAAAACTTACTGCTGGATAATGTATCATTACAATTCTTCATAATGAAAACAGCAAACATTACTGTGCAGTGAAAATTTTAATTGCAACATAGCAGAATGTATTTTATATAATTAGCATTCTTTCCCTTCAATGTTTAATTCAGACAGGTTTATGTAATTTTGCGGTGCATTGAATTGTCTGGATTCTGTCTGATACAGCCATAGATGAGTATTATGACAGTCCAGCAAAGTTGGGCTCTTTCCTGTCATTTTAGGTAATAAAGTGAAAAGATCTGCTGACTTTCTAGTGAATTCACTTCTCTACTAATTGCCCCCTGAGGAGTAGAGTGTCAGCAACAATCCCTACCAAATCTTGCATAATGATTAAAAATGGAGAAACCGAGGCAGCTGAAGTAAAGGTCACTGTATAATCTCCATTTATTGAAACAAATAGAGTTAATCACAGTACTCCATCTCTTGAAGGTATCTGGGTGGTTGTCTTTTTCCTTTTTTTCTTATTTTTTTCCCTTTTTTTTCAAGAACTGAAATTCTTCAATTTTATTACATTGAGCTTAATGTTCTGTTTATGAGCTTTCTGCATTGATAATGATGAGATGTTCGTGCCCTTTTCTTTACATGAAAATTGACTTTTAAGGAAAGCTTAATTATACTTTTATTTATCAATGACTAGGGAAACAGTTATTTAGAGAAAAGAGAAAAACATGTTGAGCATTGCTATTGTGGAGATATGTAATGATTAAAATATGCAGTCTCCTGTAGCATTATAAATTTGATTAGATTAAAAAGTAATGTTATTCACATTTGAATAAATGGGGAATAAATGCAATCCTATATATATGCAGAAAATATTATCTGAAGAAGTATTAGTTGCAGTGTTATTCAGATATACAGAAACTGATGCAGTATGGTGCTGTTTTCCAGTTTCTATGGTTCTGTACTTTTATTTCACAGAATCCAGCATATTTCAGACTTTCACTGAGCTGAAATTTTCAGGAAACTTTTTTATGATGGAAAAATATTGTCTTAAAAATAAATGCAACTGTAAGGTTTCTTCTTTGGAAATAATAAGGCTTTGCTGGAAAACTTTTCTTAACATTTCCTTAGTGACCCTTTCCAGTCTGGCAGGATACATTCCCTACTACTGGATTCCTCTAAGCCTGTCTCAGAAGTCAGGGTGTACTGAGCTGCCTATGAGCCTTGCTTTACTTTAAAATGAGGTCTCGGTGTACCCAATAGGCCTTCTGTTTATTAGTTTCATGCTGATAAACAGAATGATACATTAGTTTCATCCTGAATAGGCTTAACAATTGACTAAAGTGAATATTTAACTTCTGAAAATTTAAGGTACAAAATACAGGTACAAGTTGGATCACTTGGAATACAAAGTTTGCACGAGAAATTAAAGTGTAAATTATGCCAGCACTGACCTTAACATGATTTTTATTTATTTATTTATTTATTTGGCTGCTGTACTATGCCTCAATTTGAATGTACTTTCTCAGAATTTAGGTAACCTTGCAGAGATGATGACTCAGTTTTTGTGTAATCCCATCACTGAGCACTGGAGCTCAGGACTGGCTGGTGTCTGCCTGTTTTAGCCTGTAATTGTGAAAGACTATGCTGCATGCTTCTTTTAAATGGAAATGTTTCCTGTCTATGACTCACATCTCCCACCACAGGTTTTGTCCCCTTCTTTCATCCTTTTTAAATGCTTTGTCTTAGAACTTCTGTAAGGGAAAAATATTACTCCCACCTGGATTCAGGATAGGTACTTTGCACATGAACCTACTCTAATGTCCAGTGTGTTTCTTTAGAACAAATTTAGAGCAGTTTTCAGAAAAATAGAATGAGCAGAATAAATTTTCAGAACTGTAAATTCCTTTTATGAGAAGTACCTGGGAGTACTTTTCTCACAGGTACAGATCCACCCAGGACCAGCCTCTATCTCTCCTTCTTAGTCAATGCCATCTTGGGGCTAACATGTTTTCATAGAATCATAGAATAGCTTGGGCTGGAAGGGACCTTAAAGATCTGCCAGCTCCAACACAACTGCCATAGGCAAGGATGCAACCCACTAGATCAGGTTGACCAGGGCCTCACCGAAACTCACCTTGAATACTTCCAGGGATGGGACAGACACAACTTTTCTGGGCAACCTGTTCCAGTGCCTCACCACCCTCTGACAAGGGTAGAGTAGAGGGAAACAATTACCTCCCTCCACATGCTGGACTCTTCTTTTTTGATTCGTCCCAGGAGGCAGTTGGCCTTCTGGGCTGCAGGCTGGTGGCTGGTGTCAAACTGGTGGTTCATGTCAAACTTTTTGTTCACCAGAGCCCCCAGCTCTTTTTCTGCAGGGCTGCTTTCATTGAGTTGTTCTGCCAGTCTGTACTTGTGTCAGGGATTGCCCCAGCCCAGGTACAGTACCTTGCACTTGGACTTGTTGAACCTCATTAGGTTCATGTGTGACCAAAAGAAAAATTGGGGCTATTTTCTGAAGAAAATAGCCTCTGTATCAAATATTTGTTGATGACATTGGATTCTTTTCCTGTTTCACAACAAACAAGAGATACACCATCAGTGAAATGTATATGGATTATGAATTTTACCAGTTGCAGTAGAACATAGGTATCCCTATTGTAATAAGTTTTCCTGAGCTGCAGAACTGTCTTTGAGGCTGCAACTGTGCTTCTGAGTAAAACAGGAGCAAGGTTTGTTCTTTGACTTTGAGGTCACTTGACATGATCTTAACCCTTCAAATAATACATAGGGCTTGGTCCTGGGTCTTTATTAGGCTGTTTGGAACTATTAATCCTATTAATACATACAATTTCCCTTTCTCTTTATGCATATGCACACTCATATAAATATATATATAAATATATATGCATATGGATATGTATATACCCACACAACCTCTACTGAATATAAAAACATGCATGTTTATTCACTTAAGCACATGAACCATGACCTTACAATGACAATATTGTTTATACACATAGCACACTTTCATAACTTAAATGTCATAACTCTACAGCTCACATGACGACCCTCTATCTCTGAAATACAACTTTCTTTCTAGTACACTGTATTTAATATAATATAAAATTATAGAGTAGATTGGGTTGGAAGGGACCTAAAAGATCATCCAGCTCCACTCCCATAGTGGCATGCCACTGCCATAGGCAGGGATGCCACCCATTAGATCAGGTTGCTCAGGGCCAACCTGGTCTTTAACACCTTCAGGGATGGAACAACCACACTTTCTCTGGGCAACTTGTTCCAGTGCCTCACCACAATCTGGGTGAAGAATTTTCTCTTAACATCTCATCTAAATCTCCCCTCTTTTCGTTTTAAACCATTTCATTTTTTCCTGTCATAAAATAGTAATATACTCCCATTGTATTCTCATGAAGAAGCTGACAGCCCACGGCTTGGACAGGTACACTCTTCCCTGGGTTAAAAACTGGCTGGATGACCAGGCCCAGAGAGTGGTGGTGAACAGAGTGAAATCCAGCTGGTGACTGGTCACCAGTGGTGTTCCCCAGGGGCTGGTGTTGGGGCCCATCCTCTTTAAAATCTTTATTGATGATTTGGATGAGGGAATTGAGTGCACCCTCAGTAAATTTGAAGATGATACCAAGTTGGGGGGAAGTGTCAATCTGCCAGAGGGTAGGAAGGCCCTGCAGAGGAACCTGGACAGGATGGGTCAATGGGCAGAGGCCAGTGGGCTGAGGTTCAGCATGGCTAAGTGCCAGGTCCTGCACTTTGGCCACAACAACCCCATGCAGCGCTACAGGCTTGAGGCAGAGTGGCTCGAAATCTGTGCAGAGGAGAAGGATCTGGGCGTGTTGGTCAGTGCTATCCTGAACATGAGCTGGCAGTGTGCCCAGATGGCCAAGAAAGCCAACAGCATCCTGGCTTGTATCAGGAATAGTGTAGGCAGCAGGACCAAGGAGGGGACTGTCCCCTTGTCCCCTCTGCTCTGGTGAGGCCACACCTCGAGTGCTGTGTTCAGCTTTGGGCCCCTCACTACAAGAAGGACATTGGGGCCCTGGAAAGTGTCCAGAGAAAGTCTACAAAAGTGGTGAAGGTCCTGGAACACAAGTCCTATGAGGAACGGCTGAGGGAGCTGGGGTTGTTTAGTCTGGAGAAGAGGAGGCTCAGGGGTGACCTTACTGGTCTCTACAACTACCTGAAAGGAAATTGTGGGGAGTTGGGGGTCAGCCTCTTCTCACAGAAAACTAGTGATAGGACTAGAAGGAATGTCCTCAGGTTGCACCAGGGGAGGTTTAGTCTGGAAATTGGGAGATAATTCTTTTCAGAAATAGTAGTCAGACATTGGAAGGGGTTGCCCAGGGAGGTGGTAGCATCAGTATCACCTGGGGGTGTTTAAAGGAAATGTTTTATGTGGTGCTTAGGGACATGGTTTATTGGGTGATATTGGTCGTAGAGGGATGGTTGGACCAGATGATCTTGGAGGTCTTTTCTAACCCCAATGATTCAATGATTCTATGATTATCTGCCTGAGAAAAATGTTGTTCTCCAAAGGGTGGTGTTATGACCACCCTTTAAGTACTGAAAATCTTCAGTAGCATCACCCCGGAACCTTCTCTTCTTAAGGCTGAACAGCCCCAGCTCACTCAGCCTTTCTTTGTGCAGCACCTTTCACTTTGACTTGTTGAACCTCATTAGGTTCACATAGGGCCACTTTTGTCGCTTGTTCATATCCCTTTTGGGTGGCATCCCTTCCTTCTGTTGTATCAACTGTACCACTCAGCTTGGTGTCATATGCAAATTTGCTGAGGGTGCACTCAATCCTATTGTCTTTGTTGCTATGAAATCTGTGAAGATATTGAGAAGCACCAGTCCCAAAACAGACTCCTCAGGGGCACCACTCATCACCAGCCTTCACTTGGATTGACCATTGACCAACACTTTCTGGGTGCGACCTTCAAGCCAATTCCTTATCCATTGAATGGTTTACCCATCAAATCCATTTCTGTCCTATTTGGAGACCAGGATGTCATGTGGGACCATATCAAAGATCTTACAGAAGCCCAGGTAGAGGACATAGGTTGGTCTTCCCTTGTCAACTGATGCAGTCACTCCATCATAGAAAGACACCAGATTGGTCAGGCACAATATAACTTTGGTGAAGCCATGCTGGCTTTTCTCAGGTCACCACTTCATCCTGAATGTGCCTTTCCAGGAGGATCTGTTCCATGTTCATGTCCAGCACAGAGGTGAGGCTCACCAGTCTGTAATTCATGGGGTCTTCCTTTCTACCCTTTTAAATTTAATTTTATTTTTTTTCTACATTTTTTCTAATGGAGCTACAGAATCTCTTCTTGTTATTCTTTGCAACTCTTGGCAAGCTCAGTTCCATCTATGGCTTGGTTTTCCTGATCCCATTCCCACCCATCTGGATGGCATCCCTGTACTCTTCCTAGGCCACCTGTCCCTGTTTCCACTGTACATAGAATGTAGATAGAGATGTATGGTGTCCATCACAGAGATGTTTTCATAGTGTGAAACTGAAGCTGTATTTTAAAGACATGAGAGATGAAGTAGGACCCGTTGTCTGATAATGCAAAGTCTGCTGCTAAAAGACTGTAAAGAGAGCTGAACAACCATGGGATTTCATCCCTCTGTGTGCTGGCAACGGTCTGTGGTATGTATTATTTCAGCAGTCACAACCACCCCAGGGAGCAATCTAGCAATGAAATGGGACAGATAGATGACAGCTGTGTGAATGAATTTGTCTGCTTTATTAAGCGGACTAGACACAGTCTCAGTGTTAACAGTGAAATCAGAAGCTATTACAGTTCACATTGTATTCAGAATTTATGGCATTCAGATTTTGGTGCATACTTCTGCAAAGATAAACAGCATTTTTTTGCCCCACTTTCTGTTTTCGAGAAGGAAAACTGGGACAGTCTGGATGAGCTCTGGCTCCAAATCAGGCTTGTCAAAGGTGTTCTGAGCACTTAGAGGTGAATGGGTGGCTGTTACTGGGGAGGACACCTCTGAAGGTGACCAGTTGAGGTATTTCTGAGAGGCAGGAACTCTGTGCTATCAAGGTCTGCTTCATCTACACCATGTCCTGGTCAGGACTGTCAGCAGTTCATTGATCTTTAAATGAAACATTTCAGGCTCTCTGAATCTGCAATTTCAGCTCCAATTGTATTCTAATCAAATCTTATTAAGTAAATTAATCTCTCTTGCAGTATATTACCAACTTAGGTGCATTTTACTTATTCATAACTGTAACTGCAGTACTGGAGTTCTGGTGTTTGCAATAGCTTGTTGTTTTATTGTGTTTTTGTTTGTTTGTTTGTTGTTCTTTCAATTTGTTTGTTTTCTTTTTCACTGAAGTCCTTTTTGTACAATTCCATGTCATCTTGGATGGACGAGCTAGGATGGATGAGCTAGACTGCCCGTGACAGCTTTTTCAGACCTGTTGATATATAATTTTATGTTAATTAGTAGTCATGTTGAAATTATTTATTTCACCAGGACCACACATGTATGTCACCATCTGTATGATGATGAATACTAAAGGACTTTTTGCCACATTTTGGAAGTTAGCAAGGCATTTTCTCTCTCACACAACCTTGGGGAATTTGTGGACATGTGTTTTTTTTTTTTCCTTTCATGTTCCCAAAGCATTCTGAGATCTTTAGATGAACAACAGTAGCGTCATAGTAACAGAACAAGGTAAAGCATCCAAGCCCACTACTTCCAAAAGCAGCCTTCCATGGCAGCATTTCTTGTCCAGTTAATGGCTGACAGGAGACCAGAAGATGTGCAATGAAACATGTGAAAAACAGGTAGCCCCTGGAATTACTGAAGACAATTGTGACAACATAAAGCAAAAGATGAAAATCCTATGACCTCTGTTCAGGAATAAAAAGACTGCAGCGTTTGCTTATTTTAATCTGGATTAAATAGATTGAGTCTTGACCTTAATTTCATATTTCTTCAGTTGGAAAACAAACAAAAAGTATTTTGGCTAAGCTAGTAAGAGAACAATATTTCCAAGCATTTAGTACATGGGACTATTCTTTATCAGCAGAGGAGAAAAAAAAAAAAAAAAAGGATAACTCTGCAATAATTTCATTGTTATTTGAAGTCAAATTTATTCTCTTCCAAAAAAAAAAAAAAATTAAAACTTTTATATTCAGGGTTTCAACACAGTGAAATGACTGATAAAGTACATAATACTAGATAAAGATGTTCCATGGGAGAAATATACAGTGCAAGAGGGATAAAAAATTACACACATTAGAAGGTCTGTTTGTAGATATTCTAAAAAAAAAAAAAATAAGCATAAACTCCCCTCCATTTTCCTTTTCTCAAATACATATATTTTTTTATATATGTGTAAAAACAAGTGATTCTAGTGTTATTTATTGGGAGGATAAAATGATAAAACACAAAGCTTGGTGCATCTTTAATGATGAAAGTCAGTGCGTCCCTATTAAAATTAATGGTATTGCATCAGTCTGTATCAGCTGACAAAACAGAAAACCTAGACCTTTCTAAAGTTTACTTTTAAAGAGATTTTTTTTTTTTTTTTTTTTTTTTTGTATTTTCAGGCTGGATTCTGATGAATGTTCTAGACCTGACTCTATTTAAACGTAACTTCAAATGAGAAGTAAAATCCTTTATGGAAATGGCATTATATCATCTTAGAAACATGAATAGAATGCATTTGTTAAAATTTAATCACTTTGTGGTAGCTGTTCCATTAAGAAAAGAAGCTTTCACTGAAATACATAGGAGAAAAGGGGAGGCATTTCATCCACTCAAGAACTTTTGAAGGATTCCAGTGTGAATTTACTCTCCATATTACCCATCTCCAGACCCACATTAATTTCCAAGAATACTCTGCAAACCGGACTCTGGGCCAGGCAGGGCTGAACAGATTCTTCTTTCCTTCCACTTGGAGGTGAGTTCCTTCATGAAAAAGTCATTCTTTGAATTAAACTGAAAAAGAGCAGCCATCTGTGCTCAGACAAAGAGAGGCAGATATTATTTTTTTTTCTCAGAAGAATGTTCATACTCCGTTTTGCATGCACAAACAAGCATTTTGCTTTAGGTTTCAGCAAGTATTTAGGTGCATAAAAATACCATCTGCTATAACTCTTCCATTATGGAAACTATAAACAATAAGTACTCAATTCATTTAATCCATTTTGTGAGAGAACTTGTGCACCTAATTTGTTTTTGTAAATTCTAATTTGAAATTCTGTCTGTGTATCATTACAAACATAACACTTCACAAGTTACGCTGAAATCCATGGAGCTGTGGTAATAAGCCATGTGGCCAGCAGGGCTAAGGAAGTGATCGTCTCCCTGTACTCAGCTCTGGTGAGGCCGCACCTGGAGTACTGTGTTCAGTTTTGGGCCTCTCGCTACAAGAAGGACATCGAGGTGCTTGAGCGAGTCCAGAGAAGGGCGACCAAACTGGTGAGGGTTCTGGAGAACAAGTCCTACAAGGAGCAGCTGAGGGAGCTGGGTTTGTTCAGCCTGGAGAAAAGGAGGCTCAGGGGTGACCTTATTGCTCTTTACAGATACCTTAAAGGAGGCTGTAGCGAGGTGGGGGTTGGTCTGTTCTCCCATGTGCCCGGTGACAGGACAAGGGGGAATGGGCTAAAGTTGCACCAGGGGAGTTTTAGGTTGGATGTTAGGAAGAACTTCTTTACCGAAAGGGTTGTCCAAGCTCAGCTTCCATTCTATAGTAGTAGCAATTTTAAGGAAAGGCAAAGACAGCACCTTATCCACTGGAAATTGAAAGGTAATTTGGGATAATATAACTAAATTTGAAAAGGAATTCCAAACCTGGTAGTATTTAGTTAATTTTACTTAAGAAACTTGAAAACTGTACTCATAAATATTGGAAAAGGATATATATGTATGAAAACTTTCAGTGATTTTATATTTTTAAGAGATATTACTGTAGTACAAGTAGTCACTCAAATATTTGTTTTTGTAACTGCTGAAATTATGGGATGGGACTTTAATTATCCAGCTCCTGTTACATCTTATTAATTTCCACAATCTAATTATGCATTGAATCAGGATTTACTGCCTAGACCCATGAGAATGAATCTTACACAGGTGACAAAATTACTGAAACACAATGACTTGTGGTAACTGCTAGAACATGCCTGAAATAATAGACAAAACCCTCTAATTGTGGCGCATCATGACAAAGAAGAAATGCACCATGTCCTGGTATGAGTGAGAAGAAATGGAGAACATCGTTGGTGAGAAACTTCTTGGGTGGTCATTGAATTTTTGATTACATACTTCATCCAGTTGTGATTTTATTAACTCTAATATTAGCATGTCTATAATTACATATAATGTTATTTAAATATATATATAATTATTACTTGTGTTGTATATAAAGTTTTAGTACATGATATAAATAGCCCAACTTCAACCACCAAAAACATATAGAGTAGTACATAACAAATAGCAATAATTCACTGTCTATTGGATATATAAGCACATAAATTATCAATATATTCTTTGTGGCACGGAGGCAAGAGGTGGCTGTACCAACACTCTGTGAGGGTAAGATGAGTTGACTATAGTGATGAGATGGACTGTGATAGTGTATAGTTTCATGTCATGATCTTCCCTTGAACAGGGACACTTCTTAAGATTATTCCTCAAGGTTGACCGATTCCTCAGCTGTACAGATACTCAGTAAGTAAGTAATATCTACCTTTCTGAAACTTTGCAACTAAGCCTGCTGAAACTTTGTAATCTTAGCTAAGTGATATAAAGGATTGATTGTGCATATAATCCTTTAGGCATAAACCATTATATTTAGGATTGCAATACGATTCAGTTGTATCTAAACTCCTTGGAATTTGGACAGCTAAAGGGACTCCATTCTGAACCTTGTAATTCAACATGAGGGTCTCCATGATGCTTTTAATTCACCTCTGTCCTCTATGCAGTAAATAATCAAGTGATCTTGCCATCACAAATATTATTGTTACATTTACCATTATAGCTTTGTTAAATCACTGTTTTATTCCAGATTAAGCTTTGCTAAATCATTATTTTCATCAATAAATATGTTGCTGCTTATCTTTTATGAGTGAAGTGCATAATTCCATTTGCAACACTGTCTAAAACACTGTTTATGAAAGTCTGTGTCATTGACATTTGAAGTAACATTCTCATTATGTCTGTGAATTGTACTGAACCCTGTAAAAGCCAACAGGTAAGAAGGTAATCATGGTAAGAAGGCTTTGAAAGGTAAACATGGCTTTGAAATCAGTATACGTGTGTACTTGTGATGACGTCCCAGTGATAAAAACACCTGCAAAGTATTTGGAGCAATTCCGGGTCTTAGTTCATGGTTCTTTGTAGAGTTGTGCTGTAAAAGCTCAAGTACCAGTTTGTGTCAGCTCTCAATCCATGCGTTGTGCAAAGCACAACTGAATATTCTCATAGAGTGTTGCTCCTGCTCTAAGTTTTGGATGATTTATTTAGAATTAGAAAATACCACTCATTGTAAGCTCAATCACAGAATGTTAACCAAAATTCCCAAATATTTGTTGTACATCATTTTTCTGTTTACACATATTCAGAATCAATTATTGTTTCCTTTAAAGGTTCCCTTACTGGGAAGAGCAAAATAAGCAAAAAAATTATTTTGTGTTAATGAATTTGTGCTACACACTGACCTGCTTAACAACACATTATTGAGCAGTTGTCATCTTCTAGGGATGGAGCCTTAGAAGTTCCAAAGCTTACTGTGCTTCACTTTAACTGCCTAGAACCAGTCATCCAGAAATATTTATTTCAGAGTTTACTCATCTGCTAAGTGTCTTCTTACTAAAACTGTCAAGACTTGACAGTTTTCTTCATTGGGACAGCAGCCTAAATAGGTGCACATTAAAGCTCAGATGGAAGAATGACAGTAAATATTGTTCACATTTTCATAACTGGAAGATACAACCAACAGTCCTTTTAGAAAGCTTGTTTTCTGTCTATTTTACATTAATCCTGTAGATTCCCAGTTAACATTCAGTATTTCATTCATCTAAGTAGTTGATATGCATATGTCTGTGCTTTGAAAAGAACTAAAGCATTTCAAGGTTTGAGGGAATCTTAGCAAGAAAAAGCCGGTGTTATATTTGTCCAGATTAAAATAGTAAAATAAATGCCTTAATCAATACATTCAACAAATCAGTTCTAAAAACTTATTTAGCTAATGCTCTATTGAAAATGTAGAGTATTTCAGTCATATAATTGATTGTAATGGTAATTAGTTTATTGCCAGATACTGCATGTACAAGTGTTAACTCGTTTTCCATTCATGTTTATATTTCACCTAGGATGATAAATATTTATAAATACAAGCTGTCTCTGTTAGAGAAATATTGATAAACAATTTTCAAGTTATCCCTTTGTTCATTCTGTCACTTAGTCATCCTCAAGAACCAAAACATTTTTAGATACAAGCTGTCTCTGTCAGAGAAATGACTTTCATCTGATGCTTTCACAGTTGCATTCATCAGGGAATCAGAGAAGTAGAGAATGCTCAGAAGATGCTTAAATAATGAAGAGCTATGTATCATAGCAGAGGTCTATTTTTTCTCTCCCCCAAGTCTTTGCTCTGAGAGTTTATCTGATCAGGATGTTCCTTTTTAATTCCTTGTTTTACATTTCTACAATGGAGATTTGAACCTGGTTCTGTTGTCCTGCATAAACACCTGAAGCTTTCACTTAGTGAATAAAGCCACCTTCTGTCTTCAAGCTTTTTATTATTCCTGCAGGGGGAACCCAGCAGAGAGATGTTAGTGCACAGCTGTACGCTCTGCTTTGTTTCTAGGGTCTGCCACTTCTCCTGTAATTTATCCAAGATATGGGTTTGATGGATTAATACTGACCCACTCATGATCTAGAGTTTGGCGCATATTGTAACGGTGGTGGGTCTTTAAAGACATGTTGTCTCTTCTTTCTCTCTGTATAGCTTTGACACTGGCCTATGGTCTAACTGAATATATATATATATATATATATTATGATAATAAGTGTCTTTTTAATGATGAACATGAGTAATTACAAAACATGGCACATTACAATTTCTAATTTCTGATTACCAAGGTAATTGTGACTGGAATCTCTCTGAGGCTTTTTATACATAAACGAACCACAGTAAAAAGATTCTCAAAGACAATTGCTATTATTATATAGGGTACCTATGGTGTGCCATATGTGTGTTGTTCATACAAAGTCCAGTGTGTTTAATTAATCAAATTAATTAAATTAAATCAAATTAATCGAATTAAAAAATCAGTAGCAGTACAGAGGAGGAAAAAAATGGAGGATTCTGACACTGTATTACAAGCTTACTAGCATGGCAAAATGCTTTGTAATGCAATGTATTTGTAAGTAGTAGTAAATTAGGCGCATAAAAAACAACTTACAAGACCGCATCACAGGTGGAATCATCAAAGACAAGTAAATATATATACCAATAATTTAATAAATGCTAAAATGCCTTTATTTCCTTCATTGCTACTATCATTTACAGCAGCACTAAACAACAAAACGCTATAATTTATACATCCTCTGCTTTTCTTTAAAAAAGGCATAGAACAGTTTAGAATCTGCTTTTCTTAAAAAAAGGCATAGAACAGTTTAGAATCATCACAGACTTCTAACAAGGCTAGCAATCACAGAATCACAGAATGTCCGAAGTTGGAAAGGACCTCTGGAGGCCATCTCATCCAACTTCCCTGCTCAAGCAGGGACACCCAGAATGAGTTGCTCAGGATCGTGTCCAGGTGGCTTCTATATATCTCCAAGGAAGTAGACTTCACAGCCTTTGTATCCCTTCCAGATACATAGGCCTGGCTGTCATCCCAGATATAAAGCCTTTGAGAGTATTTTGAAAGAAATGTGGCCAAGGCTTACTCGCAGAATTGTACTCAAGGGGTGTTAACACTCTGAGTTTGCATATTTAAGGATTTCTTTCAGTGGAATGTCTTACAGCAACCAGGTAGCCCACAGAGAATGTTTTGCCTGGGTATTCAGGCAAATATGATATATACTACCATACTAGGCTCAGTCCTGTTTAACATCTTCATTAACACAAGGGAGGAAAAAAAAAAAAAGGCACAAATACATGCCTGGGGCCACCTATTTTTCAAAAGATTTAAAGATCTCTAGAGAAATATTAAGGAATCCTAACTGCTAAGTTTTAACTTCTAAATGAAGTTTTGTTTCCAGAGTGCAGTTTCTGTAAAGTAGAATTAAAACTCATTATATCACTTGCTTTTGAATTTGTCCTTAGGTCAAATAACAGTTTTTTTTTGTTTTTTTTTTTGTTTTTTTTTTTTTTTCCCTAAATAATTTTATGTGGTAAAATAGTAGGTATTTTATTTTATTTTATTTTATTTATTTTGTTTTATAATAGTGACTCGATAACTGATGGTGTTCTGTTTGGTAAAAACTGCTGAATGAAGTGGGAATGTCTGCTTACCTTCTATCAAGAAAAATAAAGACTATTTGGTGGTTTGGATTTAATAATTCTAAAAACACATACTTTTATTATTTTTATGCTAAAATCTTTTTCTCCTTTCTGTTTTCTCCATCCTCAGAAGTAACATTGGGACAGATATGAAACAATCTATATATAAAAAATTTAAAAGACAAGATATCAAAAATAAATGTGAATACGTTCACATTAAAATTATTTCCTCCTTATACTATATATATATTTAAATTAATATTCTTTTTAATATTTGAATATATTGAAAATAACTTAAATCTGTTTGATTTTGAGAGATGTAAAAATCCCTAAAAATTCAATTTTTTGGGTACTAAATTAGATGTATGCAGGATTTTTTTAAGGTAGTATTTGAAATAGTATTATGTTTCCTTTAGAAAAGGTGGAAAAAAGTACTTTTTGACTCCATGTTCACTTATAAAGTTAAATGCTATTAGTGAAATTCTCTATGTAGATTTTTCTAAGTCAATGAAAATAAATTGAGGTGACAGGAAGCATATGTCTTCTAATTGTCCCAGAAATCAACTATATGCTACCTTTGACTCATATTTTTTATTAAAAACAAAAACAACAACAAAAAAAATTTTCTGGCAACATTAATTATCGAGTCACTTTGATCTAACACAGATATTTTTTCTAGAATTTTCTAGGATTGTATATGTACCATTGTAAACTATATATACATAATGCACTGTAACAAAAATATAGTAGTATAAAAATTTCTAGTATTTTACTCTAACCTCCTAGATTAAACAGGTCAAATATTGCTTTGAACATATTCCCGGTGTTTGTTTTATAGCCAAATATTTTATTTTTGTTTTGTTTTGTTTTGTTTTTTCTAAACAGGAAGATCCTTGTCAAATCAGCCCCAAAATAATGATGATAGTAATTATGCATGCAATAACATACATATATTTTCAACAGAAAAGATGAAAAAGGAAAATAACAACAACAAAAAAGAATTATTTATAATCAATTTATTTTTCTTAGTCCTGATAATATTATATTAACATTTTATATTATCTTAAAATAAAACAATATGTCTTGAAAATACTCCAGGACCTTGTTTTCAATAACATCCTAAGGAATTAATTTAAAAGGTTAAATTAGCTGGTGAGTGAAACTGATGTGCTTCACTGACCTGAAAATTTTACTTTTCCTTTTCACTGGAGATTCTTAACATCACTCATCTTAATAGTTACTGGTCTTCAAAAAAATAATTATCCAATCCATATTTAAGAGGTTCACACTGAAATGCTATGGAAATAGCATTTCAGAGGATAATTGGTCTTCTGTTAAGTGACTGTTGATATTGTTACTTGACCCCACTCATTCTAGCTTTTTCATACTCATATCTCTATCTCCCTATATATCTGTCTACATATAAATGAAAATGGATTTTATAGAACTATATTAAATTCCAGATCAGTGAGAAAGTAGCTATTTGTTAAGGTAGCTGTTTCTTAATGAGTCTTCTTTTCTTTGTTTTTCCACAGGGTATTTCTGTTCCATGACCTATCTCAACATTTGGCTAGGTCACTCCTTAAACTTGTTAACTGAAGCTAATGAAAGGGATTGTTAGAGAGAGTGATACACTGTTTTCTATCAGGTGATCTCATTGTTGACAACAGAGGACAAATTATTTTTACTACTAATATTAATTATTAATTTTAGTTGCATAGAAGAAAAGTAAGGACAAAATCTAGATACTCTTCCAAAAATCATTCTCCAGAAATCCTCAAAACCTAACAGCTTTGCTGCACTTTCTTGTCTGGAACAACACAATTCAATATCTATGTTCTCAATATTTTAGTTGTATGTAAGAGAAAATACTAAAGCTCATTAGGAAAGTTTGCCATACGTTTCCTATAAAATGGATATCATGTTCCTTACTAAAGTTAGTCTCAATTGAAATCTGAAATTTTAATCATGGTAGATTTTCCATTATTTCTTCTCTTCAAGAGAAGACTGATTCTATTCTTCCTTTCTGAATTAAATTAATCATCTTAATTCATCTAAATTCATCTCAAATGTTGCACTACTGTCTTGTATCAGTAATTTCATAAGATATAACTATAATTTCCTAAGAAATTTTTACACTAAAATATTAATGAAGTTTACAAGCAGTAATTTTGAATATTATTCCTCAAAATTTATTATTAAAATTACAAAACTACAAAATTAAATATCGAGATAATTGCTTGAAGCATCAAATGATTTTTTTTTTAACACAGGCTTTAAACAAAAAGTTCTCAGTGAATTTTATATTTATTTACTTATTTATTTATGTGTATATTTTTTTATATACACATAAGTTTTAAATTTCTATAAAAATCACCAATACTCTGTTTTCCTCCCTTGTGAATCTCTTCTATTTTCTGATAGTAAGCTTTTGGAATAATGTAATGTGGCCCTGGGATGTGCTTTTATTGTGGCTTCTATGGATTCTAGAGACAGACTATCGGTTTTGAAAGAGACTTTAAGCAGGCGAAGTAGATCATGACTCAAAGTGATTGCTGTGTCCTCTTCTATATGTATTTTTTATTATAAGAAAATATTCGAGAAAAACGAGAACGTACACAGCTTGTCTATGGAACTTTGAGAACTTTTCCTTAACACATGTGGTGGTTTTACCGTACTGGGCAGCTAAACCCCACAACCGCTCTCTCACTCCCCCTCCTTAGATGAGGAGGGGGAGAAGTAAAGCAAAGAACAACTCACGGGTTGAGATAAGGATAATTTAATTAAAGGGAAATAATTATAATAATTAAATAAAGACTACCATGAATTAAACAATTTAAGGGGAAATAAAAAGGGAAAGGGAGGGGAAAAAAGGAAAATAAAAAGAAGGGAGGAAAACAAACAAACAAAATAAATGAAGGCTATATGGAAGTGCAGAGGAAAGAAATTACTCTCTACTTCCCACAAATGAGCGATGATTGACCACGTCCTTGAAGCAAGGCCTCAACGCACGCAGCCGGTGTTCGAGAGGAGGACCGACGTCTTCCAAACGAGAGCCCACCCCTCCCCTCTTCTTCCTGTTTCCACCTTTTATTGCTGAGTGTGCCATCACATGGTATGGAATATCCCTTTGATTGATTTAGGTCAGCTGCCCTAGTGATGTTTCTCTCCTCACCTTTTGCCCACCCCCTAGGAGGGTTAGCGAAAGGCCCAATGCTGTGCCACTGCTGCTCAGCAGTAGACACAACACTGGTGTGATAACACTGCTGTTCCAGCTACAAGTACAGAGTACGGCACTGTATGGGCTGGTGCCGGGAAAGTTAACATTCCAGCCAGACCCAGTACAACACACTAGTCTTTGGCAGCTTTTCTCTAACGCAGAATGTTCTTCTGCATGGTCGTTTTTAATTATGCATATATCTAGACTTTATGCCTTTTCTTTACATTATTAGCTAAAATTAATATTCTTAGTATCAAATTATGCTTTCGGCATGTTATAGCAGTTACTGATTATAATCACCTTCAGTGCTGATTGCAAATTAATTTGTTTAGAAAATTCATAGCTCTAGATATTACAGAGTGACTTAAAAGGTAGAACTAATACTGTTATTTTTACAAGAGGCTTGGCACTTTAAGGACTAATACGTTTTTACCATCCAAATACAATTGTTCTATTTATTATCTATTTTCTTTATTTTTTTTCTTTTGTTTTACTAAATTAATAATTGCACTTTTTGTTTGAATTTTGATCACTATTTGCATATCATTTGTCTCAATTTGAAACCCAATTTTCTAGTGTGATATATTACCATCAATTTTTCATCTCTGTGTCATATTACACATAAAAGCAAACGGCAGTGAAAATTATATAAGTTTCAAAATATTAATGATCTTCTTAATGCTGGCTCTTTATGACAACATTTTGAGAAATTAAATTCAGTAATTTAAAATTGGGGAAAGGGAACTGTAAATCTAAATCTACCTAAAAACCGTTTCAATCTCTATTTGCCTGTGACAATACTATTTCACATGGGTGCTATATAAAACAAAGTCTTGACAAAGTATACAGTGATTCATTTGTAACCTTTTCATTAAACATTTGTCTCTGCATGTGTGTGGGTTGTATAACTCTATACTCAAATCCCATATTATTAATTCACAGTCTTGTGCATGTTTAGCATCACAATATATTTTGTTTCTACAAAATCACACAAGTAAAGATATTTTTCTTTTAACAGTGTATATAGTAATAGGGAAGTATTTAATAAAAGAGAACAAGAAATATAGCTTATCTACTCTAACCTTTTTCTAATGGTTGAGGTAAAAGTTTAAGGTAAATGTAATTTGGCTGTCCTTGAAGTCTAGTAATAAACATGTCCTAAGACATGCTGCTGCAATATTTCCAGTTCTTATAGTTAGTTGCTTTCCTCAGTCTCAGATAAAACTTGTGCTTTAATGGGTACTGCTGATTTCACAATAGGAAAATATTCTTTACTATGAGGGTGGTCGAACACTAGAACAGGCTTTCTAGCCAGGTGGTTGATGTCCCAAACCTGTCAGTGTTCAAAAGGCATTTGGATAATACCTAATATGCTTTAACATTTGGTTAGCCCTGAAGTGGTCAGGGCTACATGCCTTTGTAGGTCTATTCTATATTCTGTTATTCCTCTTCTCCCTCTCCTTGCCCTCTCCTATGACTCAGGAAAATAGTTATCACTGGTATTTTTATAATAATACCTTCAAGAATCTTATCATAATTCTTCCCCTCTATCCCACTCTTGTTTTAGCTATCCCCCCTTACCTGAAAAATAATGCTTAATATTTAAATTCAAAACAAATTGATGTACTCTTTTTCTTGAATCCTTAGATTATTAAAATTTTCTTGAACTATATTTAGTCAATAGAACAATTACATCTTGTATTTTCCATCTGATAGTCTTACTAGCACAGTCCACATGATGATTTGCATCATTTTTAATAACATCAATTTGCTGACTCTTATCAAGCCTAAAGTTTGCTTTAGGCCTTGACATCCATTGCCTTCAGTGTCTATCCTAATAAATGATAATCCTAGTTTTGTATTTGTTCACTTAAAAATGTAGTACTTCACACTTTATTTTGTTGATATCACTTTATCCAGTCTATCAAAATTATTTTCATCCTGTCTTGCAGAATGTTTATGACTCTACTCATCTGTTTAATATCTGTGAATAGTCTAAACGTTATCTTTATCTCATCATTCAGGTGGCTAACAAAAATGCTTCAAAAGACTACAAAGATGGTTTTCTGAGAATATAAATTGTAACAACTGTTTCAGTTAAATAGTTTAACCTGATATGCATTTAATTTTAGAGACTGAAAGAGCACATGAGGTTGCTTTTAATATTTTTTGTGGAAGGAAGAAGTGTCAAAAGTTTTAAATGGCATTTTCAGTTCTGCTGCCTGTTGTCTTGTAACACTACCCTAGCTATGCTATCAAATGAATTTTGCTAGTTTTGGAGCCTTTTAAGAATATAATAAAAAAATAATAATAAAGAAAATATTCCTTACTGTATTATTAATATTCTCTCTTTATACTTAGAAATAAATAGTTGATGTTCAGTTCCTATTACATGAGAAGTTCCTATTCCTCACATGAGAAGACCAGCAATAGTGCTAGGTTAGAGCCTTAGTCTTCTGAATTATTTTCTTATTTTATAAACAGAGACATACACAAATCAATCAACTGAAGGTGTTGTATTTGGAAATCCAATGTGGCAGGCCTGTTGGAGTCTCAGATACATTTTGAAATACTCCATCAATGTGAATGCCTATGGCAAAAAAATAAAAAGCGGGGAGGGGGATTTTAATGAAAACAAAAAACAAGCAAAAAACAAAAAACAAAACAAGCAAACAAACAAAACACGCTAATGTCTTTAACTTATTGTTCTAGGGTGAAATAATACATTTATATTACATTGACAGAATTTGTTCATCCTTAACTTGTTTTGGTATTTTTTGGAATCAATGATTTCCTTTAGACTTTGTTATGCAATGTGTTAGTGTAAGACCGAAAAAAAATATATATATATATATATATATGTATATATATATATATATATATATATATGTATATATATATATATATATATATATATGTATGTATATATATATATTTGTTTATTTTTAAAGTTTTTATTTTCTGGGTCTGAACTACTGAACAGTCTGAGTGTAGAGTGTGATTTTTTAGTAATCCAATGACTACATGTATTTCTGCCATAAAGTGTCATTAACCTGCACTGATATACTGTCATTGACAATTTTGAATTTTTAAGATAGATAGAAAGTCTTACATAATGAACTGAAGAATCATAGTTCATTGAAATAACATTTTTTATCCATGTTCATCTGAACCCAGGTGTTTCTTCCCCACACTGAACAGTCCCAGGCTTTTCTCATATGATAAATACTCCAGCCCCCTCATCGTCTTCATGGATCTTCACTGGACTTGCTCCAGAATGTCCATGTCTCTTGTACTGGAGAGTCCAGAACTGGACACAACACTACAGGTGTGGCTTCACCAGAATTCAATTAAGATGTAAAGGAGAAGGACAATGAACAATTGACATAAATACTTGTCTACATCACCTCAGTTTGATTCCCACCTTCTGACGTTTATCTATGAAATTGCCTGAGAGAGAAGACAAGTCACCTACTTTTGACAGACATTTTGAAACAAAATGAAATTGAAGCAAAAGTACATGAGATGGCAGCTGTCTTTTGGGTGAGTTAATATGCAAGGCTAATGCCATACTACACAGCTTTAACAGTGGTTTATGGTATACTAGTATGTTAAGAAAAAAAAAACAGGGTCATTGGTTTCCCAATATTATATTAATCATACTCTTATAAGAAGAAAGAACGGTAAGCTATCAGACAGAGAAGATCTTTGAAAAAGTTGAGGTGGCAAAAGCTTAATTTTATTTTCCAAGAATTATCTCACAGTGGTTTCCATTCAATAAGAATATTGTATTTGAGATTTCTTCCCATCTCTTTTTCTTTCAGCACAAAACTATGGGCTGTCTTGCAACTGAATATTCATTGATATAAATCCACCGTCAGCAATACAGATTTTGAAATCAGTGTTAACTGTCAATTCTGTTGATGATGCATAAGGCATAATAGAGCACAGGTTGTGCTTTTACAGCTTTTTGTTAGCAGTATTGACAGCAGTAAAACCCTGAAGCAGAACTGACACAGGAAGCAGATATGTGCACTAACAAGATGTTACTGATAGTATTTCTTTTCTAGTTCATAGCTTTTTACTGTCCATATTTTAATTGGTTCATTGCCAACATAAAAAGATAACATTTTATATCTGTAATTAAACAACATTTGGGAATTATCTGACCCTGTAATATAATTCCCCTTCTGTCTCAGTACAAGTACACCTAATTAAATATACTCCAGTCTTCTCCTGATGTCAAACATTTCAGATTTGACCACTCCATAGGCTTTACATTATGCAAAGACTTTTGATGTACAGCAAAAGAGTAATGAGAGAAAGAGGTGGTGGAGAATGTCATATTTTAATGAATATGGTGTATCTTTTTTTTTTTTTTTTCATTATATTTTAAGAGGAAGTATAGATATAGAAGAAAAAGCACATATTTTATTTTTTTTTCTCTCTCTTCTAAAACAGTAGACACAATTTTCTAGTCTTTTAACAAAAATACTGAGTGGAATAATGTCACGAAGTTTTTTATTACTGGAAAAAAATTAAGAATAAATAGTCATGGTATTAGTTTTCAAATGCTTAATATTTATGCTGAAGCATTAATGAGAATCACTTTTTTGAATCCTTAGCAAATTTAATATCCTACACATTTCACTTTATTACTCGTATTTGTTAATCTTTTGATCATGTTTTGTTTAAGCAATGTAAGAATCCATATTTTGTGTTCATGACCTTTCTGCTTTTCTTAGAGAGAAAGAACCCAGCAATAAGAACAGTTCCAATAAGAAAAACAATAAGAAAAGTTCCACATATTCATATTATTGTTATAGGGCTATTTATGTAAATGTGATGTATTCTAGGATTCTTTATGCAGCACTGGTGAGACCACATCTGGAGTACTGTGTCCAGTTCTGGGCTCCTCACTACAAGACAGACATGTAGCTACTGAAGAAAGCCCAATGAATGACCACAAAGTTGGTTAAGGACATCTCTCATATGAGGAAAAGCTGAAAGAGCTGAGACTGTTCAACCTGGAGAAGAGAAGGCTCAGGAAGGATCTTATCAATGCCTGTAAACACCTAAAGTAAGGGTGAGAAGAAGACAGAACCATTCTCTTTTTGGTGGTGCCCAGTGACAGGACAAGAGGAAACAAGCACAAACTAGAACACCAGAGATTCCCTCTGAACATCAAGAAGCACTTTATTACTGTGCAGCTGACTGAGCACTGACACAGATTTCCCTGTTGGGGTATGCATTTTTGATTAAAGACATTATGATTAAAATAAAAGATAAGCCATAATTTTAAAAAGAGGACAGAGCTCAGTGTCTTGGGGAATGAGCTTAAAGGAATTGTTTTGCTGGGAGGGGTGGGGGAGAAGGACACAATAATAATAAGAAATCAGAAGAGAAAAAACCTTTCATCCAGACTTGTTGGACCACGACCCCATATACAATGAGGTCAGTATTGATTGAAGCTCCAAGGATTACATGAATGTCACAAAGCCCTGGTTGATTTCTTAGGCATACAGATGGTGGCTGTTGAAAGTACTCTCTGGAACAACTTGTACAGTACAGTAGCAAGGCAAGCCACTAATCATATATTGCTCAGTTAATCAATCATTCACCTGAAAAAGAACAGATGGCACAATTCAGAAAGAGTCAATTACCAGTGAACAAAAGGACTCATCGGTATTTCTGGCCTATCTTTGCAATCTATAAAATAGACTTGTCTGTTTTATGGATTGGGTAGCTGTTCACTGTCAAACTGAATTCACTGATATGTTTATCTCTTATAAAGATAATTTAAAATGAATGTATCACTGATAAATTCATTATCCATAAACTAAGATAAGAGTCAATAATAAACAAAGCCAAGCTAAACTAAAGGAACTTTGGGAGTCTTTGTAAGACATTAATAGAATAATCAGTTCCAACAGTTCTTACTGCGATAGCACAAAGATGGCTGATGCCCTTAACTTGTTGTTCTTTCCAGAGTGACTGCAAAGACTGGCTGGAAGTAGTTCAGTCACTAAAGCCCTAACAGGAGTATTAGTGACTTCAGCACTGTGCTGATGAAGCCTTAGTGTTTTGAAAGAAATGCCCCAAAACTCCCATTTTTAAAAGGGGTAGAAAGGAAGACCTGGGGAACTACAGACTGGTTAGCCTCACCTCTGTGCCCAGAAAGAACACAGAACAGATCCCACTGGAAGCAATGTCAAGGCACATGAGGACAAATGAGGTGATCTGAGACAGCCAGAATGGCTTCAACAAGTGTAAATCTGACATGGCCTTCTGCAGTGGAGTGACTGCATCAGCTGGCAACGGAAGACCAACCTATGTCATCTACCTGGACTTCTGTAAGGCCTTTGACATGGTCCTACATGACATCCTGGTTTCCAAATTGGAGAGATATGATAGGTGGACCATTCAATGGATAAGGAGTTGGCTTGAAGGTCACACCCAGAGAGTGGTTCAATAATCAGTGGCTCTATGTCCAGGTGGAGACTGGTGATGAGTGGTGTACCTCTGGGGTCTGTCCTGGGACTGGTACTGCTTAGTATCTTTATCAGTGACCTTGACAGTGGGATTGAGTGCACCCTCAGCAAGATTTCAGATGACACCAAGCTGAGTAGTGCAGTTGATACAACAGAAGGCAGGGATGCTATTCAAGGGAACTTGGAAAAGCTTGAGAATTGGGCCCATGTGAACCTAATGAGGTTCAACAAGTCCAAGTGCAAGGTTTTGCACCTGGGTCAGGGAAATCCCAGACATGAGTATAGACAGGGAGAAGAACTAATTGAGAGCAGCCCTGCAGAGAAGAACTTGGGTATTCTGGTGGCTAAAAAGCTGACATAAGCCAGCAGTGTGTGCTCGCAGGCCAGAAGGCCAAATGCATTTTGAGCTGCAAAAGAGGAGTGGGCAGAATGTTGAGGAAGGTGATTGTCTCCTTCTACTCTGCCCTTGTGAGTTCCCACTTGCAGTACTGTGTCCAGGTCTGGGACCCCCAGCACAAGAAGGATGTGATCTATTAGAATGGGTTCAGAGGAGGGCCACAAAGATAATAAAGGGGCTGGAGCACCTCTCCTACAAAGGAAAGCTGAGAGAGCTGGGGTTGTTCAGCCTAAAGAAGAGAAGGCTCTGGGGTGACCTCATTGTGGCTTTTCTGTACTTTAAGTGGGCTTATAAAAAGATGGAGAGTGACTCTTTGCTCAATCAGATAATGACAGGATGAAGGGGAATGGATTTAAACTGAAAGAGGGGAGATTTAGATTCGAGGTTAGGAGGAAATTTTTCACTCAGAGGCTGGTGAGGCACTGCCCAGGGAACATGTGGATGCCCCATCCCTGGAGGTGTTCAAGACAAGGTTATATGAGGCTGTGAGCAAACTGATCTTGTAGGTGACATCCCTGCCTATGACAATGGTGTTGGAGCTGCCTGATCTTTAATGTCCCTTCCAACCCAAGCCACTCTATGATTCTGTGGAAAACATCAGGAAAGGGTATGTGTCTGTGAATCCTGTTGGGATGTCATGCTATCACTAAACAGAGCAGTTTTGGAAGTGAAAAGTTGTGCCCTCAGTATTTCATA
The DNA here is from genome assembly GCF_047663525.1 of Anas platyrhynchos. NCBI lineage: Eukaryota > Metazoa > Chordata > Aves > Anseriformes > Anatidae > Anas > Anas platyrhynchos. Next base: position 59,696,566 of record NC_092588.1, on the reverse strand, counting down.
TTAGTTAATTCTGGCATGTTCCTACTTACTACACTTGCTCTTGTGAAAGTTCTTCCAGAGTATTCAGCTTTTCTTTGCGTTGTTTAAGGAACCTGAAAACCTTGCTCAGAATGTATGATTTTCAACAGTGTTCATTTGATAAAATGATGCTATACGCTCAGCATTATGATTCTTCAATCTTCTCTAATGGACTGTGTTGTCTAATATGGGGATTGTATCCCTTTTTAAATTCCTTTGTGCATCTTCTGAAAAATCTCAAAGAATGTTTCCAAAATCACTACTGGTATGGTATTTTTTACAGTAATGCAATACTGGAACTATAACTACTCCTAATGTAAATTAAGTCCTTCCTTTACCAAAGCAATATAGGCACATCGCAATATAGGCATGTCTAAATATAATAAATATATATGGATCAGTGAAAAGTACCAACATTTTTACACATTATTTTAAAAATCTGTGTCCCAAGTGCATGAACAAATACTTAGACTAAGGTTCATTTATTCTATTGTACAATCTTGAACAGTGGCACAACAGCAGAAGATTTTATAAAATAAGGCAGAGACAAGTATGATTAGACTCAGTGACACATACTTCCAGTTCTTCGTTCCTATTTTCTTTCCCCAGAATTTCATGTATAATAGCCTAAAATCTGTATGAGCAAGGTGGAGGATTAAATTGAAACTGGAGTGTCATATAGGATAATTTTTCTCTTCAACCTATGCTGTAAGAATTACTTACAACAATACTTATTTCAGCTAAATGACTTGCAAAGGAAAACATCTAAAACCTATGTCAAGAAGAACACAGGCATCATGTGGCATGTAAGGGGTATCTGCTACGGTAAGTGTTGATTTGATACTGCTGGAATTGGAAAGTATCAGTATTTGGGAATCCAACTATTCTGAATGTTATATGGAGACTATTAAACTATGGCCTCCAGCTGCATATAATAAAGTCTAAAGAGAGACAGAATACTTATTTTTATATTTAAAGTAATATTTAAAATCCATACACTGAAAAACATTTTCTTAATTAACTCATACCGTCTTCCAAACAATTATTTCATTTTGCAGATGAATATAGAAAAATAGAAAGCCTAGATCACACAAGATATTAGCATTAACTCTGTAATGAAATGGCCAGCTGTCAGTTTACAGTTTGCTCAGGTTTCATTTGGTAAGTCAAAACTGTTTGAATGACAATAGATTTAATTTTTTTTTTTTTCCAGAATTTAATATAGCTGGTAATAAGATACTTAGTTTTTCACCAACAATCTTCCTGACACACAAAAGATAAGACATATTAAAAGTCAGTGGAAACAATCTTGGGAAAAAAAAAAAAAATCCAGTTCTTGACATTGTAGTAATCACCACAGTCATCAAAGTAGTAACTTTTCTGGTGAATAGTTGTTTCATAAAAACTTATGTGAAATTACAACATTAATATTTGTGATTAATTATTCAGCCAGGTAAAACTGGACTCACAAAAATAATTAATTTTACAGTATGTTGTTATTTCATGCAGCTCTTTCACCTTAATGATAATTGCTTTTAGTGCTAATGAAACTTGTGTAGCTATAAAACCCCTGATACTGTTTGCATAACTCTGTGTGTACTTTAGCTACTAATAAATAAAAGTGGAGAATGTATTTTGGAATCTTCTAATCTTCTCCTTTCTCCTGGTTTTATTTCACTCTTCTTCTATATGTAAATACCTCAAATTATGAATTTCCTTTAATTGTCTAATAGCAGTTCAGATGTCAATCTCAATGAAAGCATTGGGTTTTCATGGGTTTTATTCCCAACCAAACTGCCAGTAGTTACTGGAGTGATTAATTCATTCTTGCCCAGTGAGATGACAATAGTCAATTGGCACAAGCTGGAACACAAGAGATTCCATCTAAATACCAGAAAGCAGTTCTTTACTCTGCGGGTGAATGAGTACTTCTTCCTCTGGTGAGGCCGCACCTCGAGTACTGTGTTCAGCTTTGGGCCCCTCACTACAAGAATGACATCAGGGCCCTGGAACATGTCCAGAGAAGTGCTACAAAGCTGGTAAAAGGCCTGGAACACAAGTCCTACGAGGAGCGGCTGAGGGAACTATGGTTGTTTAGTCTGGAGAAGAGGAGGCTCAGGGGTGACCTTATTGCTCACTACAAGTACCAGAAAGGAAGTTGGGTTGAGCTGGGGGTCAGCCTCTTCTCACAGAAAACTAGTGATAGGACTAGAAGGAATGTCCTCAGGTTGCACCAGGGGAGGTTAAGGTTAGAAATTAGGAGAAATTTCTTTTCAGAAATAGTAGTCAGACACTGGAAGGGGTTGCCCAGGGAAGTGGTTAGCATCACCATCCCTGGGGGTATTTAAGGAAAGGTTGGACATGGTGCTCAGGGACATGGTTTAGTGGGTGACATTGATAGTAGGGTGATGGTTGGACCAGATAATCTTGGAGGTCTTTTCCAACATTAATGATTCTAGGATTCTATGAGCACTGGCACAGATTGCCCAGAGAGGCTGCAGGGTCTCCCTCCTTGGAGGGATTCATATGCCATCTGAATACAGTCCTGGTCAATCTGTTCTAGGTTGAGCAGTGGGTTGGACCAGATGACGTTCATAGGGTTCCTTCAAACCTTAGCCAATTTGTGGTTTTGTGGTTCTGTGATTCTGTGATTCTGTGACAGTATCGTTTCCTTCTGCCACATCAGGTCTGCTCTCTAGGGCTTCTCTGTGTGAAAACTTATAGGGATTGTTCTAGTCACAGATCTATTCTGACAAAAGTAGAATTAATTGGCAAACATCTTTCAATGTGGTTAACCCATATTTCTCACTGATTTTCAAAGACTTGAACCATGGCCTGAGTACAGTGTTGGAGTCTGGCTTGTGGATTTAGGGAGGCCAGTTTCTGATACAATAACATCTCAGCAGGTGAGTTCCTAGGTATTACTCTGATCAGTTGGACTAAAAAGCTATGGTTATTCTAAATTTTGGAATACTTGGTACTATGTAAATTTTACTGTCTCTATTCATGCTGCAGTAAAGGAAAATAAATACTTTGCTAAGGAAACAACCAAACAAATGAACAAACAACAGATGAAAAGAAATGAGTTTATCATAAGATTACATCTATGTCCTCTGAGTACAGACTGGAAGAAGAACTCATTGAGAGCAGCCTTGTGGAGAAGGACTCGGGCGTTCTGGAGGATGTAAAGCTTAAAATGAGCCAGCAGTGAGAACTTGCAGCTCAGAAGGCCAACTGTGTCCTGGGTGGCATCAAAAGAGGCATGGCCAGCAGGTTGAGGGAGGTGATTGTCCCTCTCTGCTCTGCTCTTGTGAGGCCTCACTTGGAGTACTATATCCAGATCTGGGGCCCCCAGCACAAGAAAGATGTGGAGCTGTCAAAGTGGGTCCAGAGGAGGGTTGAGAAGATGATCGGATGGCTGGAGCACCTCTCCTATGAAGACAGACTGAGAAAGCTGTGGCTGTTCAGCCTGAACAAGAGCAACCTCACTGCAGTTTTTCCATACTTAAAGGGAGCTTATAAAATGGATAGACGTTGACTTGAGCTTATAAAATGGATAGAGGTTGACCTTTTTTTTTTTTTTTTTTTTTTTTTTTTTTTTTTTTTTTTTCCTTGGGCAGATAATGAAAGGACAAGGGGGAATGGTTTTAAACTAAAAGAGGTGAGATTTAGATTAGAGGATAGGTTCTTCACTCAGAGGGTGGGAAGGTAATGGAACAATTTGTTTAGAGAAGCTGTTGATGTGCCATCCCTGGAGGTGTTCAACACCAGGTTAGATGAGGCCCTGGGCAACCTGATCTAGAGGCTGGCATCCCTACCCATGGCAGGGGGTGGTGGAACTAGATGATCCTTAAGGTCCCTTCCAACCCAAGCCATTCTATGGTTCTATGGTTCCATGGTCCTATGATTCTATGACAAAAATAAATCCATATATTTTTATGCTGAAATAAATTACTGATGAAATATCAATTGCTTAATATGGATATGTAATTCAGGCTTTGCCTTGTTGAGATTTAGGCACTTGGCTATTTGCCAAAATCTCATATTTTTTATAATATATTTCTGCTTCTTCTCCACATAGAAAAACAAGAGCCATGGAAGGCTTGTATAGAGTTCATTTAACCTTGCTTAAGCTGAGTGCCTGTCTTTTCTATTAAGGTTGTAAGAAATGCTAGCTCCCACGTTTCCAGCTGTGCTGCATCTTAAAACACATTTCAGAAGAATACTCTGGCCATGTTGCCACTTTTCATCTCTCCTGTAGCAGTTGTATAGGCAGAAATACAAGAACAGTTTTTCTAAACCATTTCAGGAATGCACTCCAGCAATTATGTTGTATCTACTGTTTGTTTTCATTTCATGTTTCTTTTGCTCTTTTTCTGCTGCTGTGTCCCATCACCTTCCTTCATCTGCCCAATGTGATGTTATAATCAATTCAATTTGTGGTATTCACTTTGATACAACTACTAAATGTATTGTATTTCTGTCTTGTATCATGTCTTGTACTAAATCTGAGCACACAACCTGGCAGGTGAGGTTAACATCTGAGATGTGGTGAATATTAGATATGTCCCTAACCCTAACCTTAATAAGTATAGGCAGAGTCTGTGCAGATATTGCTCTCTAAGAAAGATAGATGATATATTCATACATGAAGATACATTCACCATAGGAAGTTACATGGGAAATACGCAGTGCATCGTTCTGTTCCTAACAGCAAATATTAACCACTGCTACTTCTTTATGAGACAAGTCAACCTGTTTACTTCACACTTACAATATTATTCCCCGGCTCCAAACTATTATGCTAATGCACTCTAGCAATTGTATGGTAACTTAAGTGCCTTTCCAAGTCATACCTTTCTGTCTTTCTTTTCATCTACCTTATACATGTACAATATGAAGATCAGTTCAACTCATGGAACATATCTCTTACAAGACTGCAGAAAGTATTCTATATCTCTCTTGTACCACATTCTGTATCAAACCTGGGTTCAGTGTACTTTTTAAAAACATATTCACATTTTTTCAAATAATTCAAATATTTATCATATATTAACATATATGATACTGTGATATCTTAATTGAACTTTGCATAGATGCAAAAACAAACAAAAAACAACAACACTGTAGCCAATAAACTACATGTTTTACAATTTCTCTGGCCTTTCGTATCTGTTACAAATGAATGAATGAGAGGAATTTCTGTTGTACTAATCCAGATTTCTGTTCGTCAGTTGCCAAATTGCCCTTAAGTAGAGGACTTGTGTTTCCTAGACTCTTTCCGGTTCTCTAGCACCCATATTGGCTCTACAGAACTCTTTATGCTTTTTTTTTTTTTCCACAAGAAATGTACATAATTGTGAAAAAAATGTCAACATAAAGGGTCCTATAGACCCAAATTTGGTCTTGACCTTGGGATGCTCGATTTTTAAGACAAAGTAATATCTTGAATATACATTTAACGACATAAAAATTTGAGATTATCTCTGTTTGATTCATTGCTTCTTTTGTATATATGGTTATATTTGTTTGGAATAATATTTTCTCTTAGATCCTTTCTTTTTTTTTTTTTTTTTTTTTTTTTTTTTTTTTTTTTCTGAATTAAATCCATCACTAGTTCCTTAGACTCTATAGGTCAAGAATTAAAATTTATCTTACCATGGATCTAGCATCAACATTTGACAGAACTGCTAATTGTCAGAAATTCTTTCTGTTTGAAGATTTTTCTCTCTATACTCCATTTAAAACATTATCATTTTGCTGTTCTCAAGCCTATTATCTGGTCCTACTAATACTTATCCAGAAGGACATGACCATTATTCTTGCAGTAGATCATAACAGCAGACTCCTTTGCATATTTAGTGCTGATGGACACTATATCTTCCTGTCTTAGAGGCTGTTAAGATGACAGGTAAAATATCAATTATACTAGGAAAATTTGTACTTTTTGTTCAGTAAATACTAAGTACTGTTTGTTTTTGTTTGTTTTTTTTGTTTGTTTGTTTGTTTGTTTTTCTCCTCCATTTGTGTTGCACAGTCTTCACATTCAGTATTATATCCATATAGATCATGGGACGTTTTAATTAATTTATTTATGTATTTATTTTTGAAGGGATGGTATAAATCTCTGACTTCTGAGTCATGTTTCAGGAAACATATTTATAAGGAATGAGACCTTTGAATTCTTTAATATCATGCATAAAGCAAAGTTTAAAATGAGCGTGATCTCACTCAGAAATGCACTTTAATAAAGTGTACTAGTGAAATTATAATCCATTTGAGATTTCATTCAATAATACACATCATATAGTTATTCATCATGAAAAAAACACATTCCTGTCATTATAGTTAATTGTTTTCTTCAGGCTTTAAGAACAGGTTTAAAAAATCATTCTCTGAACTGCAGGGGTTGTAATGTTAACTTCTACACAAACTTCTCTTTTAAAGAGAGTTAAATTAGTTTAATTTTTTTTTTTTTTTTATTGAGGTATTTGTTTGTTAGCATTGATCATGAAATCATAGTTTTTGAAGACAATAAAAGTCTAATCATCAATCTATGCTTAAAAACATAGTTGTTCCTCAAGATATCCAGCTTTCACTTGTGATTTTCATTCGAGCAAAATATACACCAAAGGTCACCTTTCTAACCACTGAATTAATCTGTAACCATAGAAACAGCAGAACTGACCACTAACCAGGATATTCATCCTGATAGAAAGCTCACCTATTCTTCAGACACCAGGCTGTTTGATGTTCAGCATTTCATGTCCACAGGAAATACGACAAACTCTCAATGTTTTTTAAGTACAAGGGGAAAGTGGATGCATGTATCACCATGTGTTCACACTGTGATACATTTCTCTAATCACTGAGCTGAGTAAGGTTTATTGCCTTTTCATCTTTTCTCAATTGTTACTGAAGCACAACAATGCCAGTTTTGATTATGACAATTAATAACATGAGCTATATTCAGAACTATCTCAGGTTGTGGTCAAAATTGAAAATGAGTACCTATTAAATAGTTTCTATGAATATGAACATTTTTCTCTTCAAATTCTACCAAATTTTCCCCACAGACATCTACTGAGGAATTCTTAAAGTGATATGTTTAATATTTAATAGCAAAAACAAACAAACAAACAAACAAACCAACCATTTTGTGGTCTCCCATTTCAGTGAAAACTGGGCCTTGGTGGTTATGAAATGCAAAAGATAATGGCATCAAAGACTGACTTTGAAAAACAAAAACAAACAAATAAACAAACAACAAAAAAATTGATAATCTCTTTAGTAGATGAACTTCTAAAGAGATTCTAAAGAAATATGTTTTTCTGCCTTTTTTTCCCCCTAATGCAAAAATGTTGTTATTCCAGCCTTACAGCATTTCAGAATATACTCTTTTAGACTGATCAATACACCTCTAAATATTATCCCACTTTGTCAGAGTCAGGCAGCCAGGATTGTTCCCCAATTTATAAAATTATTGTTGAACTTTTATACAATTCAGAAACTCAACAAGTGTAAAAACTGGAAAAGCAAAGCAAACCAACCAACAAACAAAACAAAACAGCTTAATAAACAGCTGTGTTTCTGGCTCCATATTGAGTTACCAAAAAAGCACTACAGCATGTCATGTAGTTTTACTCTGTGTCTTTATTTTCACAACAAGGTCAAAGTCATGCACCTGATTAAGAGGGAGAAAATGAAGTGTTCATTCGTGCTTGAAGCAAAGCTACAGAAAAACATATTCATTTCCCATGGTTGCCAAAAAAAAGATCATATGGAACTATTTCTCTGAAGTACAGATTTATATATGTGTATAGGTGTGTGTCTGTGTCTATAAATGTATACAAAAGGTTCATTTATTGCAATTAGATTAAAAAAAAAAAAAAAAACAACACAAACAGAACAACAACAACAACGACAAAAACTTCTATTGCCAAACAGGCAGGTACAGTCAGGTTGAATTTAAATATAATAAGCTGGTTGTAGTAAGTGGGAAACTAACGTCTGGTTGTTCCTTGTGTGTGTTTTTTAAAGTGGATCTTTTTACAAAATCTTTTGGTTTGGGGTCAGAGGAAAAGAGTGGCACTGAAAAACAGGTATTTAGAAAAAAAGTTCCCAAAAGGTAAATGAACACAGAATAAATAATATAGATATTAGTCAAGAAGTGTTTTTTCAGCCTAGAACTATTGAGAATCCTGGAATTATCAGAGCTACTAATATGAGATACAGTTGTTACAAAAGACTTCATTCCTGACATGAAGATATAAAAGTTGACTAGAATGCATTTATTTTATCCACATGGGAGGTATAAACTCTTACTGAAAGACAGACCATAATTTAAAATTAGTTTACCAAGATTAAAGAATAGTCTCTTGTATCAGAATGTATTCCTGAAAAATCTCTCTCCCCAGAGTACATTTCTGAGACACTTAATGAAAAAACAAAGCATGATATTAGTTTTCTAACTATGATCTCTGATATCATGTTTACTGTTTTATTATTATCATTGTTGTTGTTGTGTTTTATTTATGCCAATTGAAGCCCTGTTCAGGGCCTCTCTGTACCTCCATGACAGACTTTGAAGCACAGAAAACTGCCCTCATAGGCAGTTACAGAATGCCATAACTCAGGATCTCTTTGCTTTGTTCTTTGTCTGTTATTTTTGTTTGTTTCTTGAGTAGGACCAAGGAAAAAGAGATCTAGAAATTATTTACTCAATGTTTTTATTACTGAAGTTATTAAGCAAAGAATCAAACAACCCTCTTGGTTTTCATCAAGTTAACAGTTTTAAAATGTACTGAAAGATAGAGCACAAGGTCAAAGACTAAATTCATCTCACCAATTTTATACTGTATGACTGCAGGTCATAAAATCAAGCAGGAGACCACTAAAGCTAAAGAGAGCGAAAAAGTAAAAGCAATAAAACACATACAAGTGGGGTTGCTGTATAAGTACCTAAAAACCATTTAACTCAAAATAAACTTTGGTGGCTCATAGTCATTATTTGAACTTTCAGAATGGGAAGACTGTGAAAGGTTCATTCTGGTAAAGGAACAGAAATCTCACAGAATGGTTTCATGGAATTAATAAACAGGAGAGCAGCCTGTTCAGCCTCTTCTGTTAAATAAAAAATCCTGATTGTCCTAACAACTTTTCCATCAAGGTGAAACACTTTGAATCTATAGGTCATGTGAGAAGCACATTAAATGGGTAGAATAAAATTTCAGAATGAAGACTGCAGTTTACTTCCAGGGTTATTTCTAATAAGAAGTTCATGAAAATTAAGAATAAACTGTAAGAGGCAGCTAAATTTCCTATTAAACATCACACATAGAATGAAACTCTTCATGTTCTTTTGCTCTTTATGTGAGAGAACAACTGGAATGCATGGAGCTCTGCCTAAGATGAAGAGTGATGTTGAGATCTCATGAGTAAGAATTAAAGGGCAGACTACCATGGCTGATATCATTGTGGATGTTTGCTACAGGCCATATGATTAGGAAGAGGAGGTAGGATGAAGCCTTTTTCAGACAGCTGGAAGTAACCTCTCAGTCACAAGCCCTGTTTCTCATGGGGAACTTCAACCACCCTGAAAGCTATTGGGAAGACCACACAGCTTGGCACGAACAATCCAGGAGGTTCCTGCAGTGCATTGATGACAACTTTTTGACACAGGTGATGGAGGAACCAACAAGGAGAGGTGTTCTGCTGGACCTTGTATTAATGAATGAGGAAGGACTAGTCAGAGATGTGAGGCTGGGGGGGCAGCCTTGGATGCAGTGACCGTGGTATGATGGAGTTCAGGATCCTGAGAGGAAGCAGGGCAGAAAGGAGAATTGTGATCCTGGACTTCAGGAGAGCAAACTTTGTTCTCTTCAGGAATCTACTTAGAAGAATCCTACAGGTTCGGGCTGTAGAAGGAAGGGGAATCCAAGACAGATGGTTAATATTTGAGCATCACTTCCTCCAAGCTCAAGATCGGTGCATCCCTATGAGTAAGACAGCAAGCAAAGGGGGCAGGAGACCTGCATGGATGAGTGGGGATCTCCTAGTGAAGCTCAGACAGAAGAAGGAAGTTTACAGCAAGTGGAAAGAAGGACAGGCCACTTAGGAGGAATATGAGGACACTGTCAGAATATGCAGGGATGAGACAAGGAAGGCCAAGGCCCATTTGGAATTATTTCAGTAAAAAAAGGAAGACCAGGGAAAATGAAGACCCACTGCTGAATGGGGTGGGTGCCTTGGTGATGAAGGATATGGAGAAGACAGACTTGTTGAATACCTTTTTTGCTTCCATCTTTACTGCTAAGATAATCCCTTGGGAGTCTCAGACCTTGGAGACACGAGAGGAAGTCTGGAGAAAGGAAGACTTTCCCTTGGTCAATGAGGATCAGGTCAGAGATCATCTAAGCAAACTTGACATCCACAAATCCATGGGCCCTGATGGAATGCACTCATGGGTGCTGGCCAGTGTTATGGCTAGGCCACTCTCCATCATCTTTGAAAGTTCATGGAGAACAGGAGAGGTACCTAAGGACTAGAAGAAAGCCTGTCACACCAGTCTTCATAAAGGGCAAGAAGGAGGACCCAAGCAACTATAGGCCAGACAGCCTCACCTCCATCCCCAGAAAGGTGATGGAGTAGCTCATCCTAGAGGTCATCTCCAAGCATTTGGAGGATGAGAAGGCAATCAGGAGTAGTCAGCTTGGATTTACCAAGGAGAAAGCATGTTGTTGTGGTTTAACCCGGCCGGCAGCTAAACACCACACAGCTGTTCGCTCACCCTCCCACCTCCCTCTCTGGGATAGGGGAGAGAAATGGGAAAGTGAAGCCTGTGAGTTGAGATAAAGACAATTTATTAAGACAGGATAATAATAATAGTAATAGTACTAATAATAATGTGTACAAAACAAGTGATGCACAATGCAATTTCTCACCATCCACTGACTGATGCCCAGCCTAACCCTGAGCAGTCCGGCCCTCCTCCCCCCAGCTAGCCACCCCTATATATTGTTTAGCATGATGTCAGATGGTATGGAATACCCCCTTTGGCTAATTTGGGTCAGCTGCTCTGGGTCTGTCCCCCCCCAGCTCCTGCTGCACCCCCAGCCTACCCGTTGGCAGGACAGAATGAGAAGCTGAAATGTCCTTGGCTTGGTGTAAGCACTGCTCTGCAACAATTAAAACATCAGCATGTTATCAGTACTCTTCTCAACCTAAGCCAAAACACAGCATTCTACCAGCTACTAGGAAGAAAATTAACTCTGTCCTAACTGAAACCAGGACACATGCTTAACCAATCTGATAGCCCTCTATGATGAGATGACTAGTTGGGTAGATGAGGGAAGAGCGGTGGATGTGGTCTACCTTGACTTCATCAGGGTAGACGCTTTTGATGCTGTCTCCCATAACATTCTGATAGACAAGCTCAGAAGTGCAGCATAGATGACTAGACCATGAGGTGGACTGACAATTGGCTGGATGGCAGAGCTCAAAGCGTTGTGCTTAGTGGTGCAGTCTAGTTGGAGGCCTGTAGTTACTGGTGTCCCCCAGGGGTCAGTACTGGGTCCAGTCTTTTTCAACTTATTCATCAACGACCTGGACGATGCAACAGTGCACCCTCAGAAAGTTTTCATGCTCAGAGGATTGGCTGATAACTCTGAAGGCTGTGCTGCCATTCAGAGGGACCTTGACAGGTTGGAGAGATGTGCCAAGAGGAACCTCATGAAGTTCAGCAAAGGCAAGTGCATGCTCCTGCACCTAGGGAGGAATAATCCCAAGCACTACCACAGTCTGGGGGCACACCTGCTGGAGTGCAACTCTGCAGAGAGAGACCTTGGAGTCCTGGTGGACAGCAGGATCACCATGAGTCAGAAATGTGCCCTTGTGGCCAAGAAGGCCAATGGTATCCTGGGCTGCATTCAGAAGAGTGTTGCCAGCAGGTCAAAGGAGGTGATCCTCCCTCTCCACTCAGCCATGGTGAGGCCATACCTGTAGTATTGTGTCCACTTCTGGGCTCCCCAGTACAAAAGGGACATAGAACAGATGGAGCAAGTTCAGAGGAGGGCTACAAAGAGGATTAGAGGAATGAAGCACCTGTCATATGAGGACAGGCTGAGAGAACTGGGCCTGTTTAGCCTGGAAAAGAGAAGACTGAGAAGACTGATTTATATGCATTAATGAGGTCTCCCCTCTGAGGGGAGGGAGTCAAGAGGATGGAACCAGACTCTTTTCATCTGTGAGCTCTCTTCAGAGTTCTCTTTTCACTCTTTTCTTGAGTATCGTGTTCAGTTTTGGGCCCCTCACAACAAGGACATCGAGGTGCTTGAGCGAGTCCAGAGAAGGGTGACAAAGCTGCTGAGGGTTCTGGAGAACAAGTCTTACAAGAAGTGGCTGAGGGAGCTGGGTTTGTTCAGCCTGGAGAAAAGGAGGCTCAAGGGCGACCTTATTGCTCTCTATAAGTACATTAAAGGAGGCTGTAGCGAGGTGGGGGTTGGTCTGTTCTCCCACATGTCTTGTGACAGGATGAGGGGGAATGGGCTAAAGTTGCACCAGGGGTGTTTTAGGTTGGATATTAGGAAGAACTTCTTTACCGAAAGGGTTGTGAGGTATTGGAATGGGCTGCCCAGGGAAGTGGTGGAGTCACCATCCCTGGAGGTCTTTAAAAGACGTTTAGATGTAGAACTTAGCAATACGGTTTAGTGGAGGACTTGTTAGTGTTAGGTCAGAGGTTGAACTAGATGATCTTGGAGTTCTCTACTAACCTTTCTGTGATTCTGTTATTCTGTGATTCAGCTGTGCCCAGTGAGAGGATGAGAGGCAATGGGTACAAACTGAAGCACAGGAAGTTCCATCCGGGTATGAGGGGGCACTTCTTTGCTGTGAGGGTGACAGAGCACTGGAACAGGTTGCTCAGAGAGGTTGTAGAGTCTCATTCTCTGGAGATATGCAAAACCCGCCTGGATGCCTTCCTGTGCAATATACTTTAGGGGATCCTTGGCTTGGCAGGGTGCTTGAACTAGGTGATCTTCAGAGGTCCCTTCCAACCTTGTCCATTCTGTGAAACCCTTCAAGCTTCACAAAATAAGACATAGTCAAGAATTAACCAGCAGCATCTAAATTTGGCTGAGTAATTTACATTTCCAAAAAGGTTCATATAATCCCTTGCATTTAAGGTCAAGTTTAAGGCCTCATTGCTCCAGGAAAAATAACCTGTTACCTGACCATTCTTTGATATGGAAATAACTTTGACAACATTCCTCAGGAGGTCTGAAGTATTCCATGCTGAATTTCTTCTGGTTAGCAGGATTTAAGAGCTTTGTGAACATGTCTGAAATGTTTCCCCTATTATATGCTCATAGATACAGTATGAATTATCTTCATATTGTATGGTTAAAGACCATGCAGTTTATGGAGTGCTTTTCCACTCTAGCACTTGATTTTACAGTTTTTCAGAAATCATTCTTTCATGTGTGTGATTTTACAGATTAAAAAAAGAAAAAAAAAAAAAAGAAAAAAAAAAAAGAATAAAGATTACAGGATCATTTTATTTTTCAGTGATGTTAATACATCACAAGACTCATCTGATTATCTGTGTAAATAATTGCATTTTCATTGATAAAACTCTAGAAATCAAAGAAGCTAATGTGGTTAGTTCCTTTCTATCTGTCATGGGTTTGTGCATCTGCAGCTGAGTTGTATGTATAATTGTATGACACGATTTGAATTCATGCCAGTGTGAAGTCAATCATAACAGCTTTTATCTATTTTAATTGTAGTTGAGATACTTGTGCAGAAAACCAGATATACATAGGGCTCAGTTTTGGAACAGTAATGAATGGTCATGGGGTAGTAATAATTTCTGAAGGCCTTTCAAAACAATCACAAATACATGTCCTAATTTTGTGAATGGTAAGGTACCTTTGTCATTTAGCTTTCTGAGCTGTGCTTACAAAGCTTTTTCCAGTAAGTCAGGTTAATTCTGCCTGTGCTTCATGCCATGCAAATGTGTAGAAGTGTGGTAGTATACACTGATGGACTGGAGCTTATGCTTCCTGCCCCTCAGCATTGCCGCTAAGTCACAAACATTGCCATACAAATAACTGGCTTCCAGGCACTACAATGTATAGGCAGATCAAATTCAGATCTTCTTGGAGCATGACCAGGACTCAGTTGCACCTGTCTGTAAAAATGTGTGTCTACCCATAGATACTGCTCTTTCCCTGTCATTCACTGACAACTTATGTCCATTCACTGCAGCTCTGCTTTCCTGACCACAGTCCAGGATAAACCCTCCTTTCATCCCCTAACTTGTCTTCCAGTCTCACTATTCTCCTGGTCACTGTGCAAACTCCTTAACACAATCAATTTGTCTTTTTTAATATCCATGTTTTAACAGGAGAATGGCCAATGAAGGCTATCCTCTAAGTTGTCTTCTCCAGCATTGTGTTGTTTCATTCTCACAAAGGTCTTCAACTGTACCTGACTTTTCTCAGTCCCTATTTAAGCTCTTTGGACAGTAAAATATGCTCTGATTTCAGAGATCCTTGAAAATATTATTTCAAAATCTAGTGGATCTCTGTTATACTTGTGGTAATTGATATTTTTCAAAGCTATGTAAATTCATTTTTTTTTTCCTGTTTTCTGTTTTAAACAAAAAAGGCTCTTCTCTTTCAGTCTCTGTTTCAAGGCATGAACACACTAAACTATTTAAATGTATTAATATAAATAATCTATAAATATGGCAGACATAACATTTTCTTCATTTGATGCTGCTTTGTTCTTAATATGACTGAATTATTTCCCTGGAAATACAAGAACTTTTCTTGAAATATAGAACTTTCATGGATAATTTCAAATCATTAATGCTTAGTGAAATTGAATATTATGAAAAAAATGAATGCAAAATCCTCAATATACAAATGTGCAATAAAAAGTTATTTATTTTGTGTATACAATGGACCAAAGCTTCTTACTATTATTATAGTTTGTATAACCATTCTTGTGCTTTAAGCAAAATACTATTAAAGTTATGTTAGAATACAAAATCCACATTTGGTAAATAGGCATGTGTACAAACATGCCTATTCATGTTCAGAGAGGAAAAAAAAAAAAAAAAAAGAAATAGAAGATTATATCCCAGCTTCTCTAATAAAACTGTGGAGAACATGGTTTAATAATATCTCATATTAATAATATTTAATACCTTTTCTGAGATGTATTATCCTCAACTATGAACTAAGCTCGAAATTAAAGCTAAAATTTCAAGTGTGAAGTAAGTGAAGAGAATATATTGTAGATGTATTGGCTTCCACTCTCCCCTCCCACTAAAATGTGTGTGATCTCATTTGCAAAACTCTATCATTCTTCTTCATTTCTAATGAGTTTCCCAAAGTCTCCTTTGATAAGAACAACAGAGAATGCCAAAACAAGAAAGCTTTAAATACAACTTCTGTTGTATTTAAATACAACAGCCTCAAATATAACTTGCTTGAGTGGAGATTCCTTAACTTTTCTTATTTACATCATACTGAATTGAATTTCCTTGTGTATATTTCGGCTATATATTTCAAGGAAGAGGTCAATGGAAAAAATATGCAAATGCCAGAAAACTTTGATATTATTTCAACAAGAATGAAAGCCTGAACTTAATTTCAATGACTTACAGCCCAACTTTCCCAGTTGGGTTATAGTACCTTGTTAAATATAAAGTTCATAATAATAAAATGCAATTCATTTAATCAAATGGAAACATTCATGCTTTGTAGCCTTTTATTTTAAAATTACTGATAAAACATGAAAAAGAATTTTGATTTCTCACCTTCTGCTTCTTCAAGCCATTATAAATGCAATTTATTGTTTGTTCACAACAGAAAGATTGATTTCAGGCTTAGAAAATAAAGATCTTTGTTATGTAAATCATAAAATCATACTTTACAAGTTATGTTGTTATTTTTGCCTTATTATTGTATTGGATTTACGTGGCAAGGTTTTGCTAACAGGTGGCATCTGTGAGAAGAATCCAGAACCTTCTACATCTTAGATAAGGGCCATCTCCAAAGCCCAGAGACGAGGCAATAGCAAACTTGTTTGCACTTCTATGAGAGCAGGTTTAAGAAAGGGTCAAGCAAACTGCTGCACAACAGCATCTGGGAGAGAAAGGAGTAAGAGCCAACCCTGAAGACCCCAAGGTCAGTGCAGAAGGAGGACAGGAGGTGCTCCAGGTGCCAGAGCAGAAGTTCCCCTGTGGAGAAGCCCCTGATGGAACAGGCTGTCCCCCTGCAGCCCATGGGTCCCACATGGAGCAGATCTCCATGCTGCAGCCCGTGGAGGAGCAGGTGGATGTGGCCTAGAGGAGGTTGCAGCCCATGGAGAGTCCCCGCAGGAGCAGGCTCTGGGCTGGAGCTGCAGCCCATGGAGAAGAGCCCACTCAGGAGCAGGAGGTCTGGGGGGAACTGCCGCCTGTAGGGGAGCAGTTTGCTCCTGACCGATGGACCCCGTAATACAGAACCATGTTGGAACAGTTCTTGAAGAGCTGCTGCCTGTGGGCAGCCCCCGCAGGATCAGTTCAGGACAGATGGCATCCTGTGGGAGGGAAGGACTCCACATGGAGCAGGGCAGAGAGTGACTGTGAAGGAGCGGCAGAGGTACTACAGACTGACCGCAACCCCCATTCCCCTGCTCCACCGTGCTGTTTAGTGGGAGGAGGTGGAAGAGGGTGGATGGGGGGAGGTGTTTTTATTTTGTTTTATTTGTTTCTCACTTCTCTAACTTGTTAGCAATTGGTAATATATTTCTCTAATTTCCCTATGCTGAGTCTGCTTCCCTAATTTCTCAAATCTTCCTACGCTGAGTCTGTTTTGACCATGACAAAAATTGGTGAGTGATCTCCTTGTCCTTATCTCAACCCTCAAGCCCTTTTCCTCATGTTTTGTCCCCCCTTTTCCATTTGAGGAAGGGTAGTGAAAGAACAATTGTGGTGGAGCTCAGCTACCCAGTTGGATAAAACCACCACACTTATACAGAGGTTTTGGGGATAAGATAATATATCCAAATGAGATCTTATATATTCCACTGAGGAAAGGCAGGAAAAGGCTAAGAAATTAGAGCCAAAACTACTAGTGCAGACTGCAGTGCGTTAAGTGGGTACAATCATTATAGTTTTGATACCTTTGACTATGGAGTGCCATTTTTGTTAATATATACCAGTCTGTGAAATGTTCCTTGCTATAACTGTTATCTACCTCTACACTTTAAAAAAAGTACCCAAACCGAAGAGAAATATAACGATTAAATTTCTAGAGTATTCTGATCCAAGAATCACTGCTTAGTCTCCCTTGTTTGGTATAAAATAGACATTATCCATGCACAGAGCAGTGCCTTGCCTTATTTAGACTGTTTGCAGATGAGGCTGGTGTCTGCTGAAGTTTTCTGAACCATTTATTAATTGTTACTAATATTGGTGCCCCAAACTTTCACAGCCATGTAACAACAGAATAATCTTTCCTTGCCTACCGTATACACAGCTAGTATGAAGGCAAGGAGAATCACAGAATCACAGAATTTCTAGGTTGGAAGAGACCTCAAGATCATCGAGTCCAACCTCTGACCTAACACTAACAGTCCCCACTAAACCATATCCCTAAGCTCTACATCTAAATGTCTTTTAAAGACTTCCAGGGATGGTGACTCCACCACCTCCCTGGGCAGCCTGTTCCAATGCCTAACAACCCTTTCGGTAAAGAAGTTCTTCCTAACATCTAACCTAAAACTCCCCTGGCGCAACTTAAGCCCATTCCCCCTCGTCCTGTCACCAGGCATGTGGGAGAACAGGCCAACCCCCACCTCACTACAGCCTCCTTTAAGGTATCTGTAGAGAGCAATAAGGTCGACCCTGAGCCTCCTCTTCTCCAGGCTGAATAAGCCCAGCTCCTTCAGCCGCTCCTCGTAGGACTTGTTCTCCAGGCCCCTCACCAGCTTCGTTGCCCTTCTCTGGACCCGCTCAAGCACCTCAATGTCCTTCTTGTAGCGAGGGGCCCAAGGAGAATCACAGGAATATTGTGCCAAGTAGTATGTCTATAGAGGAGAAGATTGAAGCCCTTTGATGCTGTGGAAAAGGCTTGTTATGCATTGTGTGGGGCTTGATACAACCTCAGAGACATCACTGCCCGTTTTCATAGCCCCACATTGTATTGTATATGTGTAACCTCTCTGCGAATGTTGTGAGGACATGTATTAAGACTTATACACATAAGCAGATTCCTACTGATACCACTGATCCACCACAGATGTGAGGAAGCTTGGTATTATTTAGGTCTCATCTGCTGCAAGTGAAGCTGAATGACTCTTGTAGTTATCGGGAATGCTGTTTGGGTGACACAGCATGACTTGTTAAATTGTGGTAGCTTCAGTGCATATCTCCGCTTTAAGATCCTGGTCCCTTTACAAAGGAAAGAAAAAATTAGGCAGAAACTTAAGAAGACACAAGTATATACACGATAAAAAACAGTAAATCTGCTGAATTTGAGACTGCCTTAGACCAACACCCTAAAATTTTTTTTCATAATTGCTTTTAACATGCTCAAAGACTACCTTCTGTGAATGTTGTATAATATTATATGGTTCCCCAGTCTCTCAGGTGGTGTACTTGGTGTCAGCTGTAGGTTTAAATCTAAACAATAATGATAAATATTGTGCATTTCCAGTCTGCAAAACAATAAATGTCAGTTGCACTCAGACTGTAACTCAAGACAATTAACTGGAAGACAAAAAATTGCTTTTTCTTTCCCCTGCTGCCAGAGCTGTAATCTCTTCGCCAAATTACCTTTATTTAACTTCCCTACTGATTAGTTTGACTCACATTAATTTTAAAAAATATCTCCACTACAACTTACTAGGCTATAAAAATATCCCTTTTCCTAGCATTAAGCCATTGTGTTTATTAACTATATTTCCATCTTGATGATTTTAAAAAAATAGTAAAAAATTTGAAATTCCAATAGAAATATTTTTTCTACTTAATAATCTTCTCATAACAATCTCCCTCCATCTTAGATTTAAAAAAGTTATACTAACAAAGGAAGAAAGTGTTTCACTTTGCTGATTTGAAATCTGAGCTAAGTTTGTTATTTCTTCATAAGATTATATCAGTCTTTTCTGATTGTATAAGGGAATACAAAATTTGTTTCCTTTTTGATCCGTTTTATGTAAGGTGTTCCAAATTAGTCATAAACAAATACAAAGAGGTAATGGAATAAAGTTTTGTTTTGTTTTGTTTTGTTTTGTTTTGTTTTGTTTTGTTTGTGCATCTTTGTATGAAACTAAGAATCAGTACTTTGGAAAAAACAAAGAAAGTGAAGAAAAAATAAATCATAAACCCTGATAAAGGAATAAGACAGAGAAACAAATTATTCAGCTTTGTCACTCAAAAGATTCTATAAAGGCACAGATGTACAGAAACAAGAGTTTCAAAATGGCTTTCTATAGTGGAACAGGAAGAAATCAGATGGAACTTTGGAACTGGAGAATCACTTGGAACTCCTCGGAACTGGAGAAATCAGCTAAAAACAGTGGGCTTATTGGCTTGGATCCTAATCTAAAATACAGGCTGGTGGCTTTGAGTGTAATACACAGCCAAGCTGAAGTCATGGAAGGGGAAAAAATGTTGAATAAACTGGGGAAAGAGTGGAGATGACCATTGGGTCACTGGTTAGTATGGTAATGCACCATTTAATATCTTGCTTTACTGACCTGTTAAACCGGACACTTTCTTCTTTACAATAATGATAATGTGATGTTTACACAGCTGTTCACTTTATTATTATTATTTTTTTTTTTTTTTTTTAAGCTATTTTGCTTAGCCAAAAAACAATACAGTAACAGAGTCAACCTCTTATTTTTCCATGGTTTTCTTCATCACAAGAGACAATGAATTTTTCTTTTAATATCAAGATAAGCAGCACCTAGGAATAAAATACAACACATTTCTCTGTCCTTTAAAGATGATTTGAGTGGTTTCATTATCCTTTATCTACGACTTATCAAACCTGACTTGTAAATAGCAGTGTACTTCATCAACAACAGCAAAGATTGCATAAATAACAGAGTTATGAGTCTAAAATGATAATTACCACAATCTAATGAATCACATAAATCATTTATAATGAACAGAAATAAACAATGACTCGGAAAAGAACACATTAATAACTGAGGGTGTTTTGTTTTGTTTTGTTTTGTTTTTCATCAGCAATGAGTAGTTTAATTTATATGGTGTGTACATAGTACAACTGGAATTCTATCAGTGAAGTAATTGGTAGTTAATCTAAAGGGACAAACTTTAGCTGAGTCCAAACTGAAAAAATGACAATTAAAAACATCATTAAACCTAGAACATTACTATAAAATTTTAGTAAATGACCAATATAGTTGTAAAGAAAATAATGTATTGAAGAGATCATTTACCAAACACCTCTGATTCCCCTACCAAATAAAATAAAATAAAATAGAGTTCAAAAATGTAAAATGGATACTATTTAAATAAAATTTTCTTGTTGACCCATGGCAATAAAAATAATTAAAATGGCATTCTCATTGCCTACAGTTTCAATTAGGTTTATTGGGTGGATATGACCTGGTTATGATTCTTGTTGAAAGAAATTTTGGATTGGGGCCATTATATGGCATAATAATCATGATTCAGAGAAGCATGTGTCTTCTTCAGTGAGGTAAAAAGAAAGTGGACAAGGACCTATAGCTCCAACAGAGCAATAGAATAGCCAATTGACTGCATTTCAAATATATATATATATATAATGTTTATTTGAGAAACCAGTTTCAATGTATGTGAAAAGATGATTGGACTTCCAAACCATTTACAATATTTAGAAGGAAACACTAAAGCAGCAGAATATTTTTTACTTATGTATCTTGAAGAATTATAAAAATATGAATAACATTGCCGAGGCAATTGGCTGTGGGGCAGACATGTTCTGCAGTGGAGCAGGGGGTCGTGGCATGCAAGGGGTTTTCTGAGTCAGCTGAGGGAGCCGCTGGGATCCAACAGCCCTTGTGAGGGTGGCTGACAAGGAGAAGGACCTCCTTGTGAGGGTGGCACCACCTTGTGAGGGTGGCTGACGAGCCAGAAACACCCCCACATCTATGTCATACAAAGACAGCCCCAGGCGACCAGGAGTGCAGTGAACTGGGCAGGCAAACAGGGCATGGCAGTTTGCACAGCAGTGTGTGCAGGCAGGGCAAGCAGGCAGGGTGGAGGATCCCTTGCCACTTGGGATACCAGCTCACCTACTGGCTATCTCCCAGAAGGCAAACCCAGCCATGGTCACCACCAGGTGGCAAGCACTCGACAAAGCACTCTCCAAAAGGACTGTGGCAATCCAGACCATGTGCCTGCCCAAAGATGTGGCTGTTCCCTGGTTGTAGAGAGTGCCTGAGCCTGTTGTTTCCAATGGTGGGTGGCAGAGATACTGCCTGCATGAGGTGCGCGAAGGTGGAGGATCTGATCAGTCTGGTGGCAGAGCACAAGGAGGCGATGGAAAGATTAAGTACTATCAGGGAATGTGAGCAGGAGTTAGGCTGGTGGAGCAACACCCTGCCATGCCTGACAGAAAGGAACTGGGGTGACACCCCCCAGATAGTGGTGGACCCCCATCCCTGTCGCTGTCAGGCAGAGGGAGGGGTTCTGAGAGATGGAGAGGAATGGAAACATCTCCGTGTTGCAGGCAAGCCCTTCCCTACCTGCCTAGCCTCCCCAGGTGCCTTTACACAACAGGTTTGAGGTCTGGAGTTTGAGGGACAAGTTGATGAGGGTATGGGGGAAGGTCCACACAAGAGGTTTTCTAGGGCAAGGGTGTCAACTCCACGCCTCAAGACTTCCTCCACCAAGAAGGAAAGAAACATAATTGTCATAGGCAACTCCCTTCTGAAGGGGAGCAGAGGGCCCCATATGTTGGCCAGACCCTACCCGTAGGGAAGTCTGCTGCCTCTGTGGGGCCCAGGTCAGGGACATTGCCAGGAAACTGGCCTGGTTTGCCCCTCCAATTATTATCCCTTACTGATAATTCAGGCTGGCAGTGATAACATAGGCTTGAAAGCTATCAAAAGGGACTTCAGGGGATTGGGGCGGTTAGTGGATGGAGTGGGTGCACAGATGGTATTTTACTCTATCCCTTCAGTGGTAAAGAGGGATACTGAGCAGACCTAGAAAGCCCAGCTGATCAATACATTGCTGAGAGGCTGGTGCCATCACAGGAATTTTTTATTTTTATTCTTTTTGATTGTGGAGAGATCGTTTACTCTGCACCTGGCCCGATGGCTGCTGATGGGTCCCAGCTGTCTCAAAGCAGGAAATGGATCCTAGCCCAGAAGCTAGCAGGGCTTATCAAGAGGGCTTTAAACTAGGTATGAAGGGGGACGGGGATGAAATGAGGACTGACAGAGATGAACTTGGGGGAGCAATGCCAGGGTAGGGGGTGAGGGCAATGGCACAACTGAAGTGAATCTACACCAGTGCATGCAGCATGCACAACAAACAGGAGGAGCTGGAAGCCAGCAGGCAAACTATTGACCTAGTTTAAAATCAATAAAACATGGTGGGACCACTCCCATGACTGGAGCGCTGCGATGGATGCCTACAAGCTCTTCAGAAGGGAAAGGCAATAAAGGAGGGGCGTTGGCATGACTGTATGTTAGTGTTTTGATGCTGTTGAACTCGGGGCTGGAAATGAAAAGGTAAAATCCCTGTAGTTAAGCATAAGGGGGTTGGCCAGCAATGCAGGCATCCTTGTGGGGGTCTGTTATAGACTGCAAAACCAGGATGAAGAGATGGACGCGGCTAATCTCATCACCTTCTATGACTGGGTAACACATCTGGTGGATGAGGGAAAGGCTGTTGATGTAGTCTACCTAGACTTCAGCAAGGCTTTTCACATGGTTTCCCACAGTATTCTCCTGGAGAGGCTGGCAGCCCATGGCTTGGACAGGTACACTCTTTCCTGTGTTAAAAACTGGCTAGAGGGCTGGGCCCAGAGAGTGGTGGTGAACAGAGTGAAATCCAGCTGGCAACTGGTCACCAGTGGTGTTCCCCAAGTGTCAGTGTTGGGGCCCATCCTCTAATATCTTTATTGATGATTTGGATGAAGTTGAGAGCACTGTCAGTAAGTTTGCAGATGACACCAAACTGGAGGAAATGTCGATCTCTGGAGGGTAGGAAGACCCTGCAGAGGTACCTGGACAGGATGAGTCAATGGGCAGAGGCCAATGGCATGAGGTTCAACATGGTGAAGTGCTGGTGCATTGGAACAGCTTGCCCAGGGAAGTGGTGGAGTCACCATTCCTAAAGGTGTTCAAAGAAATGTTGGAGCTGGTGCTTAGGGATGTGGTTTAGCAGGTAATGTTGGTAGTAGGGTGATGGTTGGACTAGATGATCTTGAAGGTCTTTTCCAATGTTAATGATTCTATGAAAGCTGTGCAGAGGAAAAGAACCTAGGCATGTTGGTAGGTGGTCGCATGAATATGAGCTAGCAGTGTGCCCAAGTGGCTAAGAAGGCCAATGGCATCCTGGCTTGTATCAGGAATGGAGTAGTGAGCAGAATCGGGGAGGTGATTGTCCTCCTTGTACTCTGCTCTCATGAGGCCACACTTTGAATGGTTTGTTCAGTTTTTGGACCCTCACTAAAAAAAGGACACTGAAGCTCTGGAGCAGGTCCAGAGAAGGTCTACAAAGCCAGTGAAGGGTCTGGAACACAAATCCTTTGAGGAATGGCTGAGGGAACTGGGGTTGTTTAGTCTGGAGACGAGGATGCTCAGGGGTCTGTTCTTTTCCAACCTTTATGATTCTATGTTTCTATGAATACACTAGAGTCTCTAAGGACTAAATGTAATAGAGTTTCTAAAGAATGAGTGGTATATTATGTACAACATTTGCCATATTATTGTATGCTTTTTTTTTTTTTTTTTTTTTTTTTTTTTTTTTTTTTTCCTCTTGATAGCAAAACTGATCAGAACTGAGCACATAAAGTAGTCAGAGTTGATTTAGCCCAATGTTCCGTTAAGGAGCTTAAGATCAGGAAGGAGATAAACAGTACAGGAAGACAAGAACATAGCTCAAATCATCACTTTTCTTTCAAACGGTGTTCTTCCTTATTTGCTCAACCTTATAATCAATTTTATCTTTGTTATTATCCCAGTTTTCTCATACTTCATGTGGACTGTGAAAATCACCAGTGAATTAATAGAAGTGTAAGAAAAAATTCCAAGGAGGAAACAGTCATGGAATCTAAATCCTAAGACCACGAGCTGCAGAATCATTGGTAAGCCTAGATTTTGCTGGAACAATTATGTACAGTCTGAAAAGCATGTCGAAGCAAATACCTGAAATGTCTTTCTGGTTTATAATAGTGATAGTATTATAATAGTGATAGTAATAGTGATAAAAGATCCTTAACCTGCTCTTTTAATAATAAAGTTACTCTGACCATTTTAATTGTTTCCCCTGTACAGGGGAGCAGTATAGCAGCTATAATAGCAAGTTATACTTCACTGTTTTTGTTTTATTTTTTATCCTTTTTTTTTTTTTTTTTTTTTTTTAATTTGTGTATTGTTGTAATGTATTTACTTGCATGTCACTGAAATAATCTGTAGGTGAAGGTGAAGGTCAGGTGAAGGATTTGCTCTAGGCAGAGATCCTCATTCATATGGCAGCACAGCTTGGTTTGGTTTCCAGCACACTCCAAGCTCTTAGGGGACATGTGCTGTGCAGTGACAAAGGATGCAAGAGAGCTCATGTAAGGTCTGGGGCCTGTATGTTGTGGATTTATCAAGGATCAAGTTGCAGCTGAGAAATCGACAGAATGGTGAAACTTGCTCTGTCAGCAAGTGTTAGGAATTATTGGCATCCCAATGATGTAGGTTTATGTGGCTTGTATTTTAAAAATCTTATATTAAACAGGAAGAAATAAGATAATTATGAGAGCTAGTAGTAATTAAACACGTTAAAAACGTTTTGCCACTAAGTTCAAGAATCCTATTTTGGCACAAGATATTTTAGAAATAGCTGAGAAAGACCAGATTAAATGTTGTTTGCTGCCAGGCAATTGTGCTAATCTTAATTAAGCAATCAGTATATTAACTGCTTGTGCATAAGTTAGTGAATATTATGTAACTTAATTTCTAAACAAATATCTTTTCAGGCCTGATCTACCTTCAGTCACTGGGATGTTATGAATTTCATTATTTTTTTCTTTTTCATTAGGGTATGATGTGATGGATCTTTATAATAAACTTAAGTCCCATGATGCTTACAACATTCTGAGAGACAATTTAATAGTCATTTTAAAAAGCACTTCACCATTTCACAGCCTTATCGCCAGATTATTCAAAATACAGGCAGGATTTTTTTTATTTGCTTACCTTTTTATTTATTTATTTTTAATGCAGTCTTTCGGGGGAAATAAATCTCTAAGGGAAAAAAAAATTTTAGTATCATCTGTAAGGACAGGCATAGCAGAATTTTGATGTCTGGCTAAGATTTTGTTTTGTAACTCAGCAAGAAGAAGTAGGTCCTTTCAGAAAGATTCAAGTGGTTATAAATTGCAGCTAATTTCGGTCTTTCAGTGTTTTGTGACCTGCAGGTGCAAGTGATGCCTCATGTCAATAAAGAGCATGTATCATTTGCCCTTTTGCCTGATAATGCCATAAGAGAAATATATATTGTACTAGAATAAAAAATGCTTCTCCAGTCACATTAAGTGGTGGGCTTTTTTACTGTGTAGGTTGATATTCTTCACAAACAGTTTCTGAAAGGCTCAGCAAAGATGCATGTAGGTGCTAACTGTTAGCATACATTTTATAACTTTATTGTTCACTGGAGCATGAAGGATCTAACAGGATGCAAATGATCATGTCAATAGATAGAAATTGATCAGAAAAGTCACAACTTGAGACCTGCTAGTGGTGAATTACTGTACAATGTCATTCACTTGAAACCAAGTGAGTTTTTCTATAAATGAGAGAGAAGAAATATTGGGCTTTGTGAGAGCTAAATTGCATTGCATGGTGGTAGTCAACCTGTCAGTAAATGAGATTAAAGCAATTCCTATTGTATAGATCTGTCCAGAACTATAATGCAGGAGAAAATGCTCAGATGAAAACTATAAAAACTGCAGTTAAACTGTAAATCTAATCAGCATTGATTGTTTGCAGCTATAGAATTTGTGCACTAAAACTTTTCTTATTTTAATAGGTCTTATGGTATGATTTGGAGGGAACAAACACAATCATCATTGATTTTTCTTTTTAATCCAGAGCCTACAAATATTTACAGAAATATGTTTTTTTTTTTTTTCTTTTTCCTTCTCTCTAATTGTTTTCCATCAAGCCCTTTTTCAGTGTCAACACCCAAACATACTAAGATTTGTAGTCTTTACAGTATTGTCAGATTTCTGTTTTAATTACATTAAGAACAGGCCAACAATCTGGTCACAAATTAATTTTACTTAGAAATATTAATTACAAAATTGAAATTTGACATTAATAGGAAAAATTAGAAACATCAGTTTAACTGCATGTTTTATACCTACTTGTGAAGTATCTTTGTCCCTACAAAATAACACAGAGGTAGAAGTTTTTTTGGTAGTGGACAAGTGCTTAATGTATTTTTAAATTGTTGTTCTGAGTTTTCCTGTGTAGATATATTGTATGGTTGATTCTCGGTTAATTATGATTCTAATTAAGATTAGAATAACATATGGAGCTGAGTATTGGGAAATACTGACCTGTGTTCTTGACTCTGCAAGGAAGTATAGCAAAATGGTCATCACAGAACAGTTCAAAACAGATGTTTGAAATATTTGTTCCAAAATTCTGTGAGAAGTAGAGATATCACTGTAGTAAACCAGTGATCTATGTTTAGCTTGTGTCCTCCAGTGTTGTCCTGAAAATAGTTTGAAGTAGTGGAGTAGCACAGAGATTGAAATACAGAATGCTGCATAATGCTGTGACAAAGGCTGATAGGGAACTGATCATCTCAGTATGTGCCAGAAATTGAATGACATTGTTTCACGTGACAGGAAACCTAGAGTAAGGTAGACCAATGTGAGGTGGATAGGTCTGCCATAAATTGCAGTGGATTTCAAGGATAATGTACCAAAGGTACTAGATAAGTGAGAAATAGATGAAAGAGAACAATAGTTTTTGAAATATACTGTATTTTGTCTCTGAACACCTTTGATCAGTACAATTAAATATATAACAAGAAATGTTCAGTCTGAATATGTTAAGAAAAATGATAGGTTAATCTGCTGGAATTGGGGAAAGAGTTTTGTGCCAATATTATTGCTTTTCTATATTCATTTCTCAATTTACTGTATGCCTGCTGTTTCAGGATTGAGCTACATAAGGAGAGACTGAAAAATCTAAAGTTTAAACTTTGAACCATGTATTGTTATCAATATGGATTACTATTAAATTGTAATTTTAACATGTAAAAAGAAAATTATTAATGTGTATTTTCCTTGTACCCTAATTTAACACTGGAAACTTAATGCATTGCTACAAGGTTAAATTTCTTTCAAGGTATCAGAAACACAGACTTTAAAAAGTAACAAATGCAATAATGAAGATATATTACCAGAAACATTTTTTTCATGTGGTTTTATAGCCTGAGTTTAAGCATTTCCATTATAGTCTTACAACTGAGAAGAAAAGTTCAAAACCATTTGTAATCACCAGCAAGTAGAAAAGAAGCTGATTGTGAATCAATCAAAAGAAGTCAATGTCACAATGCTATGGAGGACTTCAGTGCTGATGAAACTTAACTATCTTGCTGTAGTTTTTGCAAATTTCTCAGATGAATTCTGTGTGTGTATCTTCAGAGTGCCCTACAGTTGGCATTGCCAGGGTAGAGATGGACCTCACAGCTTTCTCTTGCATGATTTCTGTCACCAGAGCACTGTTTAAACAGTCTCACTGATGAAATGCTCTTGAGAACAATTTAATTCAGTTTCCATTTATTTCACCATCCCTCTTTGAGTATCTGTAGCTGAACATGTACACATACTTCAAAAAGTCTGTACATCAGGCCAGCTGTCACTGCAAATGGACCAAAAGTATCTCTGAATATGATACACTTATCTCCAGATTGTTTGGAAGATGAAGAGGATGAGCCTATGAAAAGAAAAAACTTCTCTGACTCTTCTTTCTCTTAGTCTTTAATCATTAATGCTTGATAAACTGCATGTTTGTTTTTTGTCAGTGGTACAAAGCTACTGCCAGAGTAGACTCAGCAACAGCAAGTTCTGTGGGTGAACTATGACAATTCTTGAATAATTTTTTTCTGTAATTACAACTCTGTTGGTGAGTGTTGAGTGTGCTGGTTTTGGGGTTTAAGAATACTTCTGGGCAATTAATGAAAATAGGAGGTTGTTGACTCATGATTAAAATGGAGGATATGAATTGCACTCTCTCCAAAAGTGAAAAGATACTGATAGCTGAAGTAATAAGCAGTACTGAACATAGTCTTTATCTACAGTTGGTCTTTGCATGCTTCTGAATAGTGTTGTATTTAGATCCCCTAAAAGCAAATGCTATGAGGGTGTTTGGGGTACAATGAGGAAAAAAACAGGTATGGAGGGCAGAAGTATAAAGATATTCTGCAACTGTAGTGTAACAAGGAAAATATCAAAGAATTGGCAAGAGACAAATGTTAGTCTAAACAGAAAAGAGTAATGAGGTAAAGGAAATATGTCTCATAGAAAAATTGTTTCTGAAAGAAAGAACAAAGAATCATTCTGCTTAGATTCGACTACATCAGGGAATTATCTGAGATATTAGATTACTACGTATAAAGGATGTAGAAAGAACGAACAATGGTAGGAGGAATGATAATCTCTCTAAAGAAATAAATGACTTATTCACCAATCTGAGTGAAACATGGCTGTTGCTATTTCTCAGAGCCCTATACCAGGAAGAATGGTTTTTGCTGTTCACAGTAATTTCTCTAAAAAAAAAAAAAAAAAAAAAAAAAAACAACTTTGACTGCTTTGCTTAAGCATTTTTCATCATTTGTTTAACATTTCCCAGCCTCAGCCACTTCTTCTTAGAATGACTATTCAATATGATACAAAGAATAGATTTAGAACTTGAAAACACTTTATGTACATAGTAAAACAGATATTTCACTGGAATACTGTAAAATAAGAGTGGATACAAACCAGAAAACTATGCTTTGACTTTGGTCATGGTAATGCAAGTGCCAGTCACAAATGTCAGTGTGTAATAATTGCTGGAGGTGATGTATTGAGATTAAAGATGTGTCCACATCTTAAGATAAGGTTCAGCATTGAGAAGATTTTCAGGGTGAGATGTGGCAGATATGCAAGGAATCTGTTTCATGATAGTTCCCTTGGCAACATACCTTGCAGCCTTAGATATTTGCACCACCAGTGCTGGTGTGCTGCCTCAGAGAAATAGCACAGGGGGTGGAGTGGAGTGAAGATGCAAAGCTCTGTGTTACCACCACAGGGATGGGAAACTTTGACGGTACTATGGAACTGATAGATTGCATGGCCATCCCTGATCTGAACACAAAACAAAACCATGTCTTGTGGGTGAACTTTGCTCCTTATAGTCTCATTATAGTGCCAAAACACACCTCCAACACAAAGTCTACTTGTCTCCAAGGTGCCACCACCTGTCACTGAGTATGCGGTCTGAATTTCTTTAACTTATTCCTTTAAAGCAAAAGTGAGAAAACTTTATACTAATCATAAGGAAGATATGTATGACTAGAGTCATTCAAGCTCCACCTAAAAGTAATAAAATTGTATAAAGATGTCACAAGAGAAGAAAAATGTTAGGAAAGATATCATCACAGAGAGGTCATGAGGACATTGATGACCTCTGGGATCAGTTGATGGGCTGACCCTCTTCATAGGGACACTTACTGGGTGAGATTCAAACCCTCAGTTATACTGAGTGCTTCCCTGGGAAACCTGACATTTTCTGTAGAGTTGTTTCATAAATTAACTTATATGTAGTTGGTTGTGTTTGTCATATTCTTGGTATTTCCACTTGCTTTGCTGCCACTATTTGTCACCAGCAACCCAAAAGAACCTCTGCTCCTGTTGTTACTATAAACTACACCAATCATTAATCTTCTAGACTGAAGGTGCACTGCACTATGTGTGCATCTGTGACTGTGGTACTTCAATATATTGAATGCAGTTGGACTTCAGTGCTGAATCGGGCATCACTCAGAATCTAAGCCCAGCCAGCCCCTGCCCCTCCGATATCTGAAGACAAGCTGGAACTCAAGGGGTACTAGGTCTTGCCCTTTAACACAACACCTCACACAGAATGAAACTTCTTACAGAAGGGATAAAATCCATACTATGTGAGTCAGAGCTTTCTCAGGAGCTGGTCTGAAACCGTGAACAGTCACTGATAGACAGCAAACCCGCCACAAAACACGAAATACAAGGTGTTACCTTTTGGCTTGTCTTCTCCACAATAAACACAGGTCAGTGTGAGCATTTTGTTCTCTCAACCCCTTCCTCCTCATTCTCTTCTGAATATGAAAAAATAAAATAAAATAGTAAATGTCAAAATGTCATGTGATGTGAAACCACAGAATAATATCATTGAATCAATCAAGACTTTTAGATGTAGAGCTGAGGGATATGGTTTAGTGGGGACTGTTAGTGTTAGGTCAGAGGTTGGACTCGATGATTTTGAGGTCTCTTCCAACCTAGAAATTCTGTGATTCTGTGATTCTGTGATAGAACTGTAGAGGCTCATAGAATCATAGAATGGTTCGGGTTGGAAGTGACCTTAAAGGTCATGTTACTCCAACACTCCTGTCATGGGCAGGGACAACTTTTACTAGGCTGGGTTGCTCAAAGTCCCATCCAACCTGACCTTGAACACTTCCAGGGATGGGGCATTCACAACTTCTCTGGGCAACATGTTCCAGTGCCTCACCATCCTCTGAGTGAAGAATGTGATCCTAATCTCTAATCTAAATCTCCCCTCTTTTCATTTAAAACCATTCTCCCTTATCTTGTCATTATCTGATTAAGGAAAGAGTCACTCTCCATCTTTTTTATAAGTCCCCTATTTTACAAACACTTAGAATATTAATGTGGAATGTTTGGGGAAGGAAGACACCCATGCAACCTCAAGAAAATGTTCCTCTTTCATGCATGATATTTATGTATTCACTGATGTCTGCAGCTTGAGTGATACAAGTTATCAGTACCTCTGAGCGTTAGTGATTGAGATTTAATAATGTAAATACTGAGTAATTTTAGGCTCCATTCTTTAAAGATTGTCTTCGTTTATCCATTTCACTGGATGAAATATCATATAAAAATATATGTGGGAATTTCTTTGAGACTTCGCTATGAGACTTTTATGGGGAAAAAAAAAAGTAAAAAAAAAAAAAAAAGTTAATGAGGAAACAGTAGTGCTTCAATGCTTCAATTTACCAGGAAATAATTGTTCTTCATGCTATTCAACTCAGAATCAAGAATTTCTTTCTAATGGCTAAGCAGAGAGCCATGGATAGTTCTGGAAGAAATAAAGCTGATAGCACTCTATATCACTTATGCATTGTAGAATGAAAACACTAAAAATGCAGCAAACTTGCTAAATTTTTAAATATACACTGAGTAAGAGACATCCACAATATGAATATGCCATATAATGTTTTTTTTTTTTACTTATGTTATAAGAAGGTTCCCAACTGGCAGTGTGACCAAACAGTAGCCATCAGTGACATAGCTGGAAATTCCTTTTGTTAGGAAAAACCTAAAACAAATTAAACAAACAAACAATCAAAAAAATGAAACAGAAATAAAATAACCTTCCAAATTTCTGTAGAATAGAAAAATTCTCCCTCAAATACCATGGGAAATTATGAATTTTCAAATTCATGTGTCCAAGGTAAGCACGTGATTTGTTTCCTTATTGAAAGATCTGATGCTAAAATCTTGGCTTTTTGAGATGTTTTATCAATGCCTCTGAATATTTATCTGTTCAAAAGAAAAAAAAAAAAAAAAAGAAAAAAAAAAGTACTTTAACATTTAATATGAAAATTCTTACTTTCAGGTTGAAAAACAAAAGGTACATTGCTAGTTGATAATTTAACACACTTTTCTTCCATTTAAGCTGACATGTGCACTGTAACAAATCAAGAGGAACACTGCATCGGTTTGTCATAATTTTATAATACACAGATATTGGGGATCCAATATGCAATTTAATCAGTAGGACAGTTTAAAGTCTTGCAACAGTAAAATTATTTTCTTTAATACTATTATTAACTCATAAAGATCTTAATTCCCCTTTCTCATTTCCCTACTTTCAATTTTCTTAAATTTTTTATTTTTTTTGATTTTCAGTTGTTTTTCCAACTTTTTCTTAATTTGCATAATAAAATTTTTCTAGTTAGGTAATTTTCAATGTAGTGGCAACAGGTTTTTATGCTAGTGGCATTCCCACCTAACTCAAAGTGAAAAGATAAGCAACTTAGGAGCTTAATAAAGAATCTTGCTTTGTAAAGCTACAAGCTTTGTAAACCTGTCAATACCCTATTGTTTTTTGGATAAACTATGTCGTTGAGCACACAGTATGATGTGTCCTTCTTTGCTGCATCATGAAGACTTTTATTTCTGCTAGCAGTAATTTCACGAGAAATGGATTTGAACTCAATCTTTGTTTTCTACAAACATCCTCAATTAACTGAAAAATGGTATGAAATATTTTGTAATACCTGACAATTTATTATGCATGCATTTGAGGGTCTCAATTTAATTTGAGCTCATATTGTCATCTCTAATTAACTGTTCCCTTCAGTTTGTAAACAGAAACATCCACTAATCTTTTCAAGAAATTAAAAGGAAAATAATGAAAATTAATGGAGAGGAGGAAGAGAGGGGAGGAATTCATATTGCCATGACACTTTGGAATAGTAATATCAGAACACACACACAATCTTTCAATAGCACTGTAAATTAAAAAGTTATTTGCTCACCTTTAGCAATTTGACTGAATATCCATAATATTTAGTGTTTCCTAACAATATATTTAGAACACAGACTTAAGAAATCTCACTCATTACACAAAGCAAAGCTTTATCATTTTATTTTCAGAATACTCCTGTTTAAGGAAGAATAAAAATATTGTAACATATTGTATACATGAATCATTTAGGTTGCAAAAAAACTCTAAGATCATCAAGTCCAGCCTTTAACCTAGAATTGCCATGTCTACTACTAAAACGTGTCCCTAACAACCACAGCGACGTGACTTTTGAATACGTCCAGGAATGGTAATTCAACTACTTCCCTAGGCATCCTGTTCCAATGTTTCACAGAACTTTCAGTGAAGAAATTTTTCTTCACTGAAGAAGAGATCAACACGCACCCTTCCACAACCTCCTTTAAAGTAGTTATAGGGAGTGATAAGGTCTCCCCTGAGCCTTCTTTTCTATAGGCTAAATAATCTGAGTTTCCTCAACCAGTTCTCATAAAACATGTTCTCTAGACCTTTCACCGGTTTTGTTGCCCTCTTTTGGACATGCTCTAGCACCTCAATGACCTTCTTGTAGTGAGGAGCCCAAAACTGAACACAGTATTCAAGGTGCACCCTTACCAGAGCCAAGTACAGGGTGACAATCACTTATCTAGTCCTACTGACCATACTATTTATGATACAAACAAGGATGCTGTTGGCTTTCTTGGCCACCTGAGCACTCTGCTGGCTCATATTCAACAGTCATTGACCAACTTCCCCTGGGTCCTTTTCTACCTGTCTGGTTTTCATTCACATTTTCCCCCAGGCCTGTAACATTGCTTGGGTCGTTGTGCCCTAGGTTCAGGACCCAGCACTTAACCCTGGTCAACTTCATACAGTTGGCCTAAGCTTGTTGATTCAGCCTATCCGGATCTCTCTATAGAGATTCCATCCAAGTCTTGAACAGTTTCTCCAGAAGAATGTTGTGGTAAAGAGTGTCAAAAGCTAAAATCTATCTAGACTGAAGTCTTCTCACATCTACAGCCTTTCCCTCACCAGTTAAGGGTGTCACTTTGTCACAAAATAAGATCGGGTTAGTTAAGCTGAACCTACGTTTCACAAACCCATGCTGATGGCCCTGATCACCTGGTTGTCTTGTATGTGCTGCATAATGGCACCCCAGGTGATCACCTCCATAACCTTCCCAAGCACCAAAGGTAGAGTGACAGCCCTACCTTTCCCAGGTCGTCCTTCTGGCCTTTCTTGTAGATGGTCACCACATTTGTCACCAGTCAGCTGGGACCTTCCCTGATAGCCAGGACTGCTGATAAAAGATGGAAAACAGCTTGGTGAGCACTTCTGCCAGCTCCTTCATTACCCTTGGGTAGATCTCATCTGGTCCCATAGACTTGTATATATACCTAAGTGGTGTAGCAGGTCACTAACCATTTTCTCTTGTATTATAAGGGCTTCATTCTGCTCCCCATCCTTATCTACCAGCTCAGGGTGCTGGAAACCCAGAGAACAACCAGTATTACTACTAAGGACTGAGGCAAAGAAGGCATTAAGTACCTCAGCCTTTTCCTTCTCTCTTATCAGTATGTTTCCCCCCACTAATGAATGGAGATTGTCCTTTGTCTTCCTTTTCTTGTTTATGTATTTATAAAAACATATTTTATTTAGCTTAATGGCAGTAGCCGGATTGAGCTCATGTTAGGCTTTGGCTATTCTAATTTTCTCTCTGCACAGTCTCATGACATCTTTATAGTCCTCCTGAGTGGCCTGCTCCTTCTTCCAAATATCATAAATTCTCTTTTTCTTCCTGAGCTCTACCCAAAGCTCTCTGTTCAGCCAGGGTGGTCTTCTTATCTGATAGCTCATCTTTCAGCACATGGGGATAGCCTACTCCTATACCTTTAGTATGTCTTTCTTTAAGAGTGTCCAGACTTCCTGGACTCCTTTACCCTTCAGGACCGCCTCCCAAGGGTACCCGCCAACCAGCCTCTTAAACAGGCCAGAGTTTACCATCTGGAAGTCCAAGGTGACAGTTCTGCTAACCTTCCTCCTTACTTTTCCAAGAATTGAAAACTCTTTTAATTCATGAATGTTGTGCCCAAGTTGACTTCCAACTTTCACATCAACCACAAGTCATTCTTTGTTCACAAGCAAAAAGTCCAACAGGGAATTTTCCCTGGCTGATGCACTCACCAGCTGTGTCAGTTATCTTCTACACAGTTCAGAAGCCTCCCAAACTGTTTCCTCTCTGATGCATTGTATTTCCAGCAGACATCTGGTACGCAAGTCCCCCATGAGAACAAGGGCTAGTGATTGTGAGACTTCTCCCATCTGCTTACAGAATATTTCATCTGCCTCTTCATACTGGTTGGGCAGTCTATAACACACACTCTAGAAATAAATCAGGTTCTCACAGGTTTATAACCAAATTTCATCAACTCACTCCAGATGAGTTAATATATATATATATATATCCCACCTTTTTTATGATCTGAAAATAATGATAACAACAACAATAATAATCACAGAATCACAGAACTGTAGGTGTTGGAAAGGACCTCAAAACATCATTGTGTCCAACTCCCCACCAAAGCAGGTTCCTTAGAGCAGGCTGTCCAGGTAGGCATCCAGACGGGCCTTGAATATCTCCAGAGAAGGAGACTCCACAACCTGCCTGGGCAACCTGTTCCAGTGCTCCATCACCTTTACCATAAAAGTTCTTTCTCATGTTGGTGCAGAACTTCCTGTGCTCCATCTTGTGGCCATTACCCCTTGTCCTGTCCCCACAAACCACTGAAAAGGGGTTGGCCAAATTAATAATAATAAAGCATTCATAAATAAAGCTCTTACCTTGTCTTTTATGAAGATGAAACTGAAATTCCTCATCCAAATTATTCTGGAAGACACTACTTTCAGAGATTTGAAAGGGAAAGACCATTACATCTCCAAGGTTGTAAAGGCCATTACAAACTGATAACCTGAACTGTCAGCTCTCAGGCTACAAAAAGTTTTAATATTTTCTTTTCAGTGTGGATGAATAAACTGGTTGAATTATATGTATATTCTGAGATTGAAAAGAAATTCCATCGTCATTGTCACTTGTACTTGATTTGCAAGGAAACAGTGGGAGTTAAAATCTAAATCAGCAGATACAGGCACAAATTTTGGCTTTGCTTCATTGGACTAGAGCATTTTTGGTAAATATGAGCAAGATTACAGAGCAGTGACATAAATTCTGCATTATCTTAGATCTTACCAAGAACCATCTGCACTGCTAACAACCAATAACTTTCAGTAATTTAAAATGTACTTGAATAGATCTCACTCAAAAAGCACAGTCCAAGAAGGTTATCCCTTTATTCTCTGAAAATTGTAAAGAAGGAACCATTTACTTAAGAAAAATGAGAATAACAATGTTAATTTTTCCAGAGTGGAATACCTTACCATTGCCAGTCATAATATGCATATTAATTTATTACCCTTGAGTAATCTATTTGTTCTTTGTATCTGTGTTCTTTATATCTAAGTCCTTTTGTTACAAGTAAAATAAATGATAGAAATAGCTGTGATCTCTATAGCTTCTATTCATACTGTGTCAACAGATCAAAACTCACATTGGGTTTTTAATGAGGGGAGAGCTTTGAACAGACAGGGAGGTCTTAAAGCTTATTTTCTGTTTATATATTAGCGTTTCTCATCTGCTAAAAGAAATGAGAGAATCAAAGTGTTTTACTGTCATGTTTCTTAGTTGAAAAGTACCCCACATGGTATTACTCAAACTTTTTGTCTAAAGAGCTTAGATCTCCTTTTGTGCTCTCATTATCTCACTGCAATTTCATATATTATTTTTCCATGCTTTTTATTATCTCAAGAAAACATTAGTAGAGCATATCAACTAATAAGATTATTCTTCTGCTCATTAGTTGTTTCTGAACACATCAAATTTAAAATAGTGGTGTGTGCTTGCAAATACAGACAATTCTCTAATATGTTCATCAAATGTGTACCTAAGCAGGTTAGACAACTAAAATATGCTGACCCCATTTATACCAGCTACTTGGTATTGCTCAGGAATTGTCTTAATATTATATTAAAAATCTATTAGCTTTTAAGCCACACAGTGGCTAAATGGGGAAAGCTGATGGGAAAATAGTTGTACAGTTGATATACATGTATATACTTGTGTATCATAAATATATATATACACATACATGTACATATACGGTTTTAAGTACAGAAAATAATTTTATTTTGACAGAAACAAAGTTGGTGTAAGTCAGTCAAAATGATTATCTTCAAAACAAAATGGAAAGTCCTTCTTCTGACTGAGAATTTTTAAGCCATTGTGATATGAGATGTCTAAAAATTTCATTATTATTGAATTTGAATTTCAACTTAAAAAAAAAAGTAAACAAAATTTTTTTCTGAAAACATTGCCAGAAAATCTGAAAGCTGCATTTGGATAGGTTTAACTGGAGATGTGGGACAGTAAGATTTACTGAATTCAAATTGAATTAAAAATTACAGCATTGTCACCCTCCATTAAAAAAAAAATAAATAAAAAAATCACAAGCCATATTACCCAGCCCTAGTACTCAAACGGATCTTTAAGAACCAAAATCTGTAATAATTTCACTCATGCCACAAACACTACAAAAGATTCATAATACAGGTGTTATTGATGGATTGCACCTTTAGAACTAAAAAAAAAAACTTTACATGTTGGATTGTAGCACTCTACAATTATAGGTGTACACAACAAATTTAAAATGTATGTAATTTATTTTTTTAGTGAAACTGAAATTTTAACAAATAATTTTACTGCAACCTCCTACATAGTTAATTCAGTCCAATGGTTGTATTGAACACATATTGAATACATTGAGAACTTTTCCTGAATGGCTGAAGAAGCAACCAAGCTGTTTCACTGTCATTAAGAAGCATTCCAGTACTGGTCTCATTAGTTAAACTTTTAAAATTAAGTATAATTGTACAAAATGAAGGATGATTTTTGAAATTACTATCACTTATTCAGTCTTTCTGTAAGATCTTCTTCATGTTGATCAACTATCTTGGATGTTTTTCTATGCCTACACAGATGTCTAGCTGCAACTCTTAAGCTCATTAGTGGTAATTCATTGGTCAGTTGAAAATATGAGTAAAAATAAAAGGGGAAAGAGGTCCTTTTTTTTTTCCTCTTTCTGACTAAAGTGAATAAAATATTGTTCTAAAAAAGACTAAGCATAACACTTACAATTTTAACTTTGTTTCACTTTTGACTGTAGCTCACCAATATTTGTTGTTCAATTTCAGTACACTGGCATTCAGTCTTCACCAAGGAAAACAGTCCACACTTAAAAATGAATGTAAATCTGCAGTTTCATAGAATCATTAAGGGGTGCAGCCTGGTTACTCTTTCTGAGTACAAATTTCTCCTAATTTTTAACCTAAACCTCCCCAGGCACAACTGGAGTACGTTCCCTCTAGACCTATCACTAGTTATCTGTGAGAAGAGGGTGACGCCCAGCTCAACACAAGTTCCTTTCAGGTAGTTGTAGAGAGCAATAAGCTCTCTCCTGAGCCTCCTTCAGACTAAACAACCCCAATTCCCTCCTCATAGAACTTGTGTTCCAGGCCCTTCACCAGCTTTGTAGCCCTTCTCTGGACATGTTCCAGGGCTCTGATGTCCTTCTTATAGTGAGAGGCCCAAAGCTGAACACAGTACTCGAGGTGCAGCCTCACCAGAGTAGAGTATACAGGGACAATCATCTCCCTGGTCCTGCTGGCTACACTATTCCTGATACAAGCCAGGATGCTGTTGGCTTTCTTGGATGCCTTGGCACACAGCTGGCTCATGTTCAGGCTAGCACTGACCAACATGCCCAGATTCTTTTCCTCTGCACAGATTTCAAGCCAATCTGCCTCAAGCCTGTAGTGCTGCATGGGGTTGTTGTGGCCAAAGTGCAGGACCCAGCACTTAGCCATGTTGAACATCAACCCATTGGCCTCTGCCCATTGACCTATCCTGTCCAGGTCCCTCTGCAGGGCCTTCCTATCCTTCGGCAGATTGACACCCCCAGCTTGGTGTCATCTGCAAATTTATTGAAGGTGTACTCAATACCCTCATGCAAGTCATCAGTAAAGATATTAATGAGGATGGGCCCCAACACCAGCCCCTGGGGAAGACTACTGGTGACCGGTCACCAGCTGGATTTCACTCCATTCACCACCACTCTCTGGGCCCAGCCATCCAGCCAGTTTTTAACCCAGGGAAGAGCACACCTGTCCAAGCCATAGGCTGCCAGCTTCTCCAGGAGAAGACTGTGGGAGACCATTTTGAAAGCCTTGCTGAAGTCTAGATAGGCTATAACAACAGGCTTTCCCTCATCCACCAGGTGGGTCACCCAGTCTTAGATGAAGATGAGGTTGGTCAGGCAGGACTTGCTTTTCATGAAGCCATGCTGACTGGGCCTGAACCCCAGCTGTCTTGCATATGCTGCATGATTGCATTCAAAATGACTTGGCACCAAGGTCAGGCTGACAGGCCTGTAGCTCCCCAGGTCCTCCTTTTGACCTTTTTTATAGATGGGCATCGCATTAGCAAGTCTCCAGTCATCTGGCATCTCTTTGGATAACTGAGACTGCTGATAGATGATGGAAAGTTGCCCAGCAATGATATTCACCGATGCCCTTAGCACCTTCAGGTGGATCCCATCTGGCCTCATGGACTTGTGATAGCCAAGGTGGAGCAGCAGGTCTCTAACTGTTTCCACCTGAACTGTTGGGGGGTTCTTCTGCTCCTCATCATGACTTCCAGGTCAGGAGGCTGAGTACCCTGAGGATAAGTGGTCTGGCCAGTAAAGACAGATGTAAAGAAGGCATTAAGAATGTCAGCCTTTTCCTTACCCTCAGTAGTCATATTCCCCCCTGCATCCAGTAAAGAATGGAGATTCTCCTTGGCCGTCCCCTTACCGTTAATATATTAGAAAAACACTTTTTGTTATCCTTGACCATAGTGGCCAGGTTGAGCTCATGCTGGGCTTTGGCCTTCCTGATTTTCTCTCTGCATGTTCTGGCAACTCCCTTGTACTTTTCCTGAGTTGCCTGCCCCTTTATCTACTGCTCTCTTTTTCACCCTGACCCTCAGCAAAAGATCCCTGTTCAGCCATGCGGGTCTTTTTCTCCACCGGCTCATCTTAAGGCACTTGGGGGAAGCCTGCTCCTGAGACTTGAAGACTTCCTTCTTGAGGAGTGCCCAGCCTTCCTGGACCCCTCTGCCCTTCAGGACTGACTCCCAAGGGACCCTCCCTAACAGTGTCCTGAATGATTCAAATTTTGCCCTCCAGAAGTCCAAGGTAGAAGTTCTAATAACCCCCCTCCTGACTTCACCAAGAATGGAGAACTCTACCATGTCATGGTCACTGCCCGAGACAGCTCCCTACCACCACATCTCCCATCAGTCTTTCTCTGTTTGTGAACAGCAGGTCTAACAGGGCACCCCATCTTGTAGGCTCATTAACCTGTTTCAGTACAGCTCTCTTACTATCTTCAAATTCCATCAAGCTACACAGTTTTGCTGCAGAGAACTGTGAAGCACTAGTTGTTTGGTTTTGTTTGTTTGTTCTTACTTAAAGTACATCCCCAATATGAATATGAAATTTTTTGTTTTCTGCCCAGAAATTGGCCTATGTAAGATTGTTGCTTGGTATCCACTTATGCCAAAAAGAAAAATAAACTAAAACAAAAGATCAACCCAAGATTCACTGCATGGTAGTCAAAGGAAAAAGGATTTTCTTGTGAGTGTTAAAGCAGATGGAGGAAGACAGCCAAGTCACTGTTATAAACATAATCCAGCCTGACAAAGTCATTTCCAAACTGACTAGATGAGCACTGCCATCAGATCTGGGAAGGCTCCCAGCACAAACTGTCAGTTCTAAGTACACACATTATACTGAACTGAAGCTGGAAGTCAGTGGATCTCAAGTTGTAAGAAGACTTTGCAGGAAACCCTATGGACAAATTACCCCTGTCCTTATTTAATATCCAAATCACCAGAAGTTTTGATATTTCCAGAATTAAATTCATATTTTTTCTTATACATTTTTTAAATACTATTTATACTGTGGTTTGGTTAACCACATCGTTCTTCTTAAAATATTAATGTGGGGTATGTTTCATCATTAAAATTTTTATTTAGTGTGATGCAGCTTCTCTAATTCATTAATTTTGATCACCAATAAAAGAAATAGGCTAAATCCACATTCCTCATCCTTAAAACTCCTTCAAAATAAAAACTCTACTGAAGGACCAGAATTGTGAAGTGACAGAGAACATTAAGAGAGAAAAGGGGAGAGGTTGGGGGGGGGGAGGAGAAGGGACAGAGTATTGAGGGAGAGGGAGAGGGAGAGGGAAAGAGCACATTGGGAGAGAGGGAGCATGCAAGAGAGAGGGAGCGAGTGAGAGGGGGCAGGGAGAGCATTTAGAGAGAGTTGGACTTTGAGAAGGAGTTGGATATTGGGACGGTGGGCTTTAGGAGAGAGGAAGAGCATTGAGTGAGAGAGCATTGAGAGCACGGGCAGTGGGGAGGGGGAGAGTGAAATGAGAGAGCTGGCATTGGGGCAGGGGACAGTGTTGCGAGAGCTGGCATTACAAGAGGGAATGCATTGGAAGAGCAGGCATTGAGAGAGCATGTTGAGGAAGGAGGTTGAGCATTGCATGAGAGGGCATTGAAATAGCTCTGGGCATTGTGAGAGAGTGAGTGTTGCAAGGGAATTGCATATTGAGAGAAATTTGAGTGTTGGGGGTGGAGAGACTGTTGAGAGAGGGGGCGTTGAGAGAGCGTGGGCATTGAGAGAGAGCAGATAGAGAGAGAGGGAGACAGTTGAGAGAGAGGACGTTGAGAGTGCATGCACATTGAAAGAGAAAGCAAGTGCACACAATGCTCAAAACCAACAACTTCTAATTTTAATGGAGTCTACGTAAGTGTGCCTTTTATGTTTCCCTTCTTTTGTGTAGGCTTACCGTTTCCCCAGGGGTGAAAGGATGATTAGTAATAACTTTTGAATAATTACCTGAAAGAAATAGACTAGACAGTAGTTGTTTCTCTCAGGTTGCAAACTCATCACCTTGGTTTTCCTGTACTCCATTAGGAATGTTAAAACATTCTTCCTTGTCCTATCATTATCTGCCCAAGAAAAAAGTTAACCTGTATCCTTTTAATAAGCCCCCTCTAAGTATGAAAAGACTGCAATGAGGTTTCTCGTGTCCAGGCTGAATAGCCCCAGCTCTCTCAGTCTCTCTTCATAGGAGAGGTGCTCCAGCCATCTGATCATTTTCCTGGCCCTCCTCCGGACCCACTTTCAGCTCCACATCTTTCTTGTGCTGGGGGTCCCAGATCTGGATGAAGTATTCCAAATTAAGCCTCACAAGGGCAGAGTAGAGGGGGACAATCACCTCCCTTGACCTACTGGCCTGCCTCTTTTGATACAGCCACCCTTCTGGGCCGCAAAGCATGCACTGCTGGCTCATGTCCACTAGAACTCACAAGTCCTTCTCTGCAGAGCTGCTCTCAGCAAGTTATTCACACAGTTTGTACTCATGTCTGGGATTGCCCTGAACCAGGTGCAGCACCTTGCACTTTAATTTGTTGAACATCTTTAGGCTCACATGGGACCATTTCTCAAGCTTGTCCAGGTCCCTAATATATAATTGATATAGCTAATATATAATTAATATAGCATTTTGTCTCCTTTTTAACTCCTACTATATTTTTTACAAGATTTCAAAAATGTGTAATTTGATCATTAAGGATACGTGATGTACTTGGAAAGAGAGAAAATAGAATGTAATTCAGTGCAAGACAGTTAAACAGGGAAAGAGTAGGGAAGCCATTTAAATCTGGGAAGGTATCACTTTTGCTCATAGGTAGAGGTGTAGGATGAAAGCATCAGAAAAGAGAAAAATAAATAAATAAACAAATAAATAAATAAAAGTAGATAGATAAATATAATCAAATAGAAACCAAACAAATTATTAGTTTTTGAATTCAGAGAAACTTTGTTCATTCTGTAGTATGACTTATCCCAAACAATTTTGTTTTAGAAAAGAAAAATTACACAAATACATTTTCATATTAAGATAAATTTTAACATAAATTCTCAAAGTGGGATTCCCTTTAAAATAATGATGTTGAAGCATAACATTAGCCATTTCTCAATGGATGGGTATACTCTTAAGACTCACTACTTAATTGTTTTTATTTTCAGCAGAAGAAGACAAGGTCATTGTGTTCCTTGGAATTAAAATAAAGTCATTAAAGAAATGACACTATGAATCAGACTGCACAGATTGCATTGTCTATTTAAGCATCCATCTCATAAGAGAGAAAGGGAATATTGTGTGTTTTTTTTTTTTTTTTTTTTTTTTTTAAAAAAAAAAAACACTAAGGAGCTACATTTATCAGGAAATGATGATCATTTTAAAAGAATTGCTAAAAGCCAACCAACCAACCAAGCAACAACAACA
Source organism: Anas platyrhynchos (assembly GCF_047663525.1). Lineage (NCBI taxonomy): Eukaryota > Metazoa > Chordata > Aves > Anseriformes > Anatidae > Anas > Anas platyrhynchos. Next base: position 59,652,976 of record NC_092588.1, on the reverse strand, counting down.
ACAAAAACAACAAAAAACGGTTTCCTAGATGCTGTCTTCTTATCTTTCTGTTTCTGAAGAGTCAATAACAACTTTGTTTACTTGTAAAAATGTTTTACAAAACCTGACTTCCAGAAAATTACAGATTTTATGATAGTAAAGAAAGAGAAAAAAATAAATCAAAGAATTAAAGGAAACTTGTGCAAATATCTCTCTATAATAAACAAACAAAAAAAAAATTAAACAGGATTTTTTCAGTATTCTCACAATATACTGACAAAAAAAAGGAAAACATTAATAATGATTTTTTATTTTGTATTATAGTTTACTTTAAGAATATCATGTGTTTTTTTTTTCTTTCAGTTATAATACTTTTAAAATTCCATTCAGCAGAACTAAATAGCTATTAAAAAGTTTGATACATACAGTTTTGAAATTGTCACGATATTTTTATTTCTTAGTTTTTAGTGTGAAATCGTGGCCCACTTGTCTTTATGAAAAAGGGACCACTTTTTGCATCTCAACTTGCCATCTTGTCTGTTATAAGCCATAAAATATGCAATGCAAATTCTGGAGTAATAAGAATGAAAGCTTCTGGAAAAAGATAGCTCTCTTTAAAGTGCTAGTCAATTTGGAAATTAAATGTTTCATTTATGTGGTTGCCTGTTTTTATGATCAGGAGAGAAAGTCATGTAGAACACACAGCATTACATTGTATTTAAAACATTTGAGAGATTACTGTCTCATCTTTTATTTGGACAAATCTTGTGGTGTAGCTCTCAGCAGTTTCTGGGAGATATGGATCCAGTTTATATTTTATTGTCCCCTATAAGGATGATTTCACATCCTCTCATGGCAATCTTTTCCATTAGTTAAATGTCCTAACTGTCATAGATGGTCTTTACCCTGACATTTAACCTATGTGTTAATATAGCTGGAGCCTATAACTGCTTTTGAGGCTTCATTTGACTTCATTTTGAAGCTTTTGAGACACAGAAGATTATTTTAGACCTTTTTCAGAAAGCTTAGACCACCATCTATCCAAATAAGACAATTACTTTTCATTAGTATGATCCATTCTCTTATTTATCTTTCACATATTTTGGCATTAGATTTTTCTGATTGCTGACTGTTCACATTGAAACTTCAGTGAGTTCATCACTATTCTATGTGATATATGCTACAAAGTTTTGCTCATAATATCATATACATATACACATATACATATGTGTATATATGTATGTATATACAAAAATAGATAAAATAGATTAATTTATTCCATACTTCCACTGCCTTGTTTTCTTTCTTATGCTTGGGAATATGTATTGCCTTTTAGTACAATACTATTTTGGGGTGGTGTGTTTACTTCTAAATGTTATGTATTTACATATGTGGGTCTGTTTTCTTATCACATTTTCTCCTTTCATAGATCTACAGGTTAATGGAGATAATTATAGAATCATAGAATATCCCAAGTTGGAAGGGACCCATAAGGATCATCAAGTCCAACTCCTGGCACCGCACAATAATGACAGAATTAAAATTATAAGAATCAGTCATACAGGTCTGGTGATGCACTGTATTGTCTCATCTTTTAAAATTCATCTGACTAACCTTTAACAGAAGTTTTCACCAAGACTTGACACTAGGCACACAATTTTTTTCATATTTCCCACGTGGAGTGGTTGTGTTAGGATTTTCATCCCACTAACCACTTTTTTTTTTTTTTTTTTTTTTTTTTTTTTTTAGAAGAAGAAGAAGCAATATAATGCTTACAAAACTTTCAAGATGTGGAAATTAGACTTAATAATATATGCAATGAAGATGTTATTCATGAAACTTGCATAATCTGAATTCAGTTTTTGAACCATGCTGGTTTTCAGGCTTCCCTAGATTTTGCTTTGATACATGCATATGACTCTGAGTTCAAATTTATATCTCCAAAGAAACAAAAGTGCTTAACTTGGTATGTTCCATTTTCTCCTGAATTCACTGTGAATTTCAGGGAATAAAAATAAAACAAAATAAAATAAAACAAAACAAAATAAAATAAAATAAAATAAAATAAAATAAAATAAAATAAAATAAATAAAATAAAATAAAATAAAATAAAATAGATAAAATAAAATAGCCAACATTTATTCTAATAAAGCTTTGTCAAGGTGATGACTAAGTCGAAAACTGGGGAAATACAAACCAAGCATATGTAATTCTATGTCTATGTTAAGTTTAATATAAACTTCCTCCAGGTTTTGGTGTTTAGTAATGAATATTAATAAAATATTTATTCAGTGGCTCTCACTTCTGCTTTTGTTGTTGTTATTTTGTTATGGTGTCATTATTGTCTTCTCTCAGGTAGTTTTATTTGTAATTTGGTTTATGCTGCTATTCAAGAATTGTGATCTTTTCTCCTTCCTGAGACTTTAAATTTATATGTCCCTTCATTTTCATTATTTATTCAATCACTCCTCTTGGGTTGAATGGTGTTCTTCATCAAAGTACGCTGATAAATATTGTAAAATATTTATTGTGATATTGTGAGAGGGATTGAAAATGCCTGAGTGGTTGGTGTTGTAATTGTCTGAGGTAACTAGGAAAATAAAACTTAAAGAAAATGTACAGCATTGAAGAGGCTTTCAGAGTAGGGCATAGCTGCATTACCTGAGCATTCCCTAGGCTTCCAACCTTAGATGCTATAGCGCTAGGGAAACCTGGCGTGCTAGCTCTAAGGAACAGTACGGAGCGTAGAGTGGAGTGGAGACACCATGGCCAGGCTCTGTCATGCTGCCTTCCAGCAGGACCTAAATAGGCTGGAGAAATGGGCCAATAAGAAGATCAACAAGGAGAAGTGTAAATTCCTCTATCTGGGGAGGAATAACCACAGGCACCCGCACTTGCTGGGGCCATATAGCTGGAAAGCAGCTTGGCAGAAAAGGACCTAAAGGTCCTGTTGGACACCAAGTTGAATATTAGACAGCAGGGTGCCCTAGCTGCAAAGGCTTATGGTATCCTGGACTGCATTAGACAAAGTATTGCCAGTAGGTCAAAGGAGGTACAGCACTGTTGAGGCAACAGCTGGAACAGTATGACTACTTCTGTGCTCCCCAGAACAAGAGAAATGTAGTCCATGGAAAGGCCAAAAATTGATGAAGGGACTCAAGCATCTCTCCTATGAGAAAAGCCTGAAAAAGCTGTTGCTGTTCAATTAAGAGAAGTCTCAGGGGGATTTCATCAATTTATATAAATAGGGAGGATGTAAAGAGGACAGAGACGGGCTCTATTGAGAGATGCCCAATTACAAGTGGTAAGGGGCAAAAACTGAAACACAGAAGGCTCCATGTGAACATAATGAAGCATTTACTTTGTGGGTGAATGAGCACTTGCACAGTTTGCCCATAGATGTTGTAGAGACTCCTTCCTTGCAGATCTTCAAAAGCTGTCTTGGACATCTGGCTCTAGGTGGCCTCTGCTTCGGCAGCTGGGCTGGACCAGGTGACCTCCAGAGTCACCTGGTCCAACTTTATCCATTCCAACTTTAACCATTCTTTGATTTTTTGAAAACCATTTACATGTGTACTTTGAAGTAACAAAACGGTTAGATTTAGAATCATTTTAGAGACTATTTCTGACTTTTTGTAGCTACTACATGTGGCACATCATTAATACTGATGACAAACTTGGTGTTTCCAGTACTTTGTTTCAACCATTTTGTCTTTTTTTGTCATTTTCAGAGATCTGACATGTCATACTTTATCACTTTGGTTTGCTTTTATGCTTTAGTCCTCTCCATCAAATGTCTATTAAAAGTCTGTGCAACAATTTTAACTCACTACATATTAAGCTTATGTCTGACTGAATAAATTATTCATGAATGAGCAACAAACAATCCTTTGGCTATCTGAATAACCAAGAGTGTAAAAATGAGCTCAGTGGTTGTGAAGAGTGTCTTACATGTGCATTTTTATTTTATAAAATAATTCTATTTTTAATTGGAGTCTTGTAACAAGGTCTTCAGAATACTGAATAACAATACCTAGTATGAATTTCTTGAAATGGTATCCCACCTATTAAATAATACTCTCAATATTTTTGGACAGTACTTTGCTACATATTTTCACATAACTTCTAATTCTAATAGGGATTACCTTGAATTACAAATAATATATATATATATATATATATTCAGAATGCTGAGTTTGAAAGCTAAGAAGAATTCAGTATAACTTCATGTATCTGATTGCTTATGTTTTTGCATTAGTGATACAATTCTGTGATACAATTCCATAGTATATTTTGAACTGTCATTCACAGAATAATTATTATTCAGTATTTATATTTATTTTCTTCATGTCTTTCCCATATATTACCTTCTTAACTTCATATAAACCAACACAAAATACGGAATAACTGGAATCTCTCTCTCTCTCTCAAGGCATCATCTTTCTCTGATGCATCATCTTCAGTATCCTTCAGTATTCTTATTCCTTTCTAAAACTATCTCCAAAATACCCCTGTAGAGTGAAGGATTATTATTCTCATTTTCTATAACAGGGGAAATAAACCAAAGAGAGTTTAAATCCCATGATGTTAAAAGTTTCTAATAATTTTGGACACAAAAGGTCCATAGGAGCATTATACCATACTTGGTATTCTGTGCAGAGTTTTCAGTGACCAACATCAAAGATAAGAACATGTTGCATTTCTGTAAGTTATACCCCAGGATTCTCAAAATAAATAGCAACAGCCTGTGAAAATATTTGATATGTGTTGTCTTCTATCACAGAGGATTCCATAGCAGAGACTATATTCCTCCAGGAAGACATTTTTCTAAAAAGCAGTCTTTTCATACAGAGCCTCCAGACTCCACAAGAAATGAAATAAAAATATTTCTTTTCATGAAAAAAAAAAATAAAATCCTTAATCTGCTGCATATGTGAAGACTCTCTCAAGAGGAAAGATTTATTTTCATGAGAGATATGCCCAGTCTTAAAGGTACTCCATAGCATTCTCAAGGTGGCTAGGGGACAGAGGGCAGAGAGAGGAGCAAAGAAAAGGTAAATTTCCTGTTACTTGCTTGTTTTCTTTAAAAGAATATTTTGGTTGAAAATAACACAAAAACAATTAGATAAGAACACTGAAATTCTTCTAATTCTTAGCATTATTTCTTCCACCCCTTTTTAACACTTTGCTGAATGCCCATACTGTCAGCTAATGAAAAAAATAAAATAGAAAAATGTCAGACATTTCCATTGCATATGAGTTTCCATTCATATGTAACCCTTTCTGGTGCCCACAGGAAGGTGGCAATTTAGATGTGCTATTTAGAGATTTATTTCATGCTTCTCAGAACTACTCAGCCTTCACCACTCATTTTCTTTTCCTCTTGACTCACTTACAGACACAGATGTGCAATGAAATAATGTTTCATCATTTGAAACATGATCTCTGTATTATCATTCCAATTGACTTACCTCCCCTGACTGGAGTAGCTTTACATTTTTATTTTTTTTTATAGGTGTCTAATTTGAATTGCTCCTCATTCCAGGCCTGCCAGGTTAAATAGCAGAAAACTGTCGTGCTTGGAGAGCTTTTCTTTTTCAGAGCTCTCAAATCAGAAGGGAGCCTACTGCAGCTCTCCTAGTGAAGCAGTTTTTCCTCTCCAATCAGAAGGCAACCTTTCAATTTTTTATTTTTATTTTTGTCAATGAGGAGTTATAGATATTTTGACTTTTGGGGACTCAACAACTCAGCTAGAACAGTGTTCAAAATATGACATAGTGTAATACTGCTCATTCATTCAATATTTTACCATGTTTTAAAAAATGTCTTAGCTCTGGGTCGGTCCTTATAACACTTTGTCAGGAAATTCATTGTTAAAATGTAACACCATGAATTCAATTAACTTAGAAAATATGCAAGACAAGTCAAATGTTTTTAAATCTGTTAAAAATCTGTTGCTGTTTTATAAAACACCAAATGATTTTCCCCATTAAAAAACAAACAAACAAACAAAAAAAAAAACACTTTTGCAGCCACATGCATGGTTTAAAAATTATTCTCATGATGGTCATTTTCTGACCTATACAAAAATGTTACAAAAATCTTACTGTATTGGTGCTATGGACTTCTTTAAAGAGATTACACTACTTGTAGCTTGCTTAGCTTGCTTTAATCCCTGCAGAGACTTATGTGTTGTTAAAGCTTTATTGTTAGCTCATGTGTCAACGCGAAAGCTGTTTTACAGAGAATTTGAAAATTGCTCTCTCTCATTACGAAAGCAAGCAGAGATACAGAAAGAGTTAACAAAACAGTGTCATTTCTGAGTTGCAAATGTAAGAGCTATGTGATTGTCTTCAGGAAACATACTCTTATTCATTGATAAATTTTCTTATGTGTCTGAATAACAGGGCAGAAGCCAGTAGCTTTAGTAAGGTCAACAGAGGCAAAATTAATTGATCTGGAATTAATCGTCATAGTATATTAATGATGCTTTGTTTTGATATATTGACATTGTATCTTGACAACTGAGAAGTAAGAACCGGCTAAAAAAATATTTGTTGCAATTTATGTTAATCTTAAGGAAAAGAGAGATTTTCTCTGATATTCTTCACTTTTTTTTTTTTTCCAAAGTTTTTTAAAGTAAACTCTTCTTTAATTCTGCTAAAACTGTTTAGAAAAAAAACTTTATTTCTAATTATAATTTTTTATTTTATGAGAAGGGATGGTTCAGTACAAAAAAGGAAATGTTAGAGATGATTAAACTGTGAGAATTCAAAAAAATATTCAAAATTTTGCTGGAAACAAAAAAATTGGCAGAACTAAAACTTCTTATAAAAAAGAAATCTATATTTTGTTATATTGTGAATACACAATGAATAAAAACAAACATACAAGCTAAAATCCCTTAGCTGAGAAACAAACAAACAAACAATTTACTGGCTTTAAATCAGACTTTCAGACTTTATATTTCCTACTTATAATACACTAAATTCAATGTACTTTGAAAGGTAAAAAAATTTTTATTAATTTTATGAGAGCAAATGAAATTCATAATTTTATCTGAATAATCCTGACATGTTGGTATTACATTTTAGTTAGATACAAACAAAAATGATCTACTTGTTCCTGTGTAACTGGGTAATGTATTGAATGAACTTTATTAGAGATATTTGAAGTGAAACATTCCTTGAAAAGTTTCCATGTAGAGCAAAAGAATCCCTGAGGTATTAATACACCTAGTGTTCTTTAATGAAAAAAATATTGATGCTGATGATATCAAAAAATATCTTTCCTCTTTTTAGAATCACAGAATTATCCAGATTGGAAAAGACCTTCAAGATCATGAAGTAAAACTATCTATCTGTCCTACTGACTCTCATCACTAAACTATGTCCCTTAGTGCTACATCAACGTTTTAAATACCTCCAGGAATGGGGACTCCATCACTTCCCTTGGCAATCCAGTCTAGTGCTTAACCACCTGCTCTGTGAAGAATTTTTTCCTAATATCCAACGTAAACTTCCTCTGGCACAACTTGAGACCATTTCTTCACATGCTATCACTTGTCACCTGAGGAAAGAGACCAACACCTTTGATGCAACCTCCTTTCAGGCTGTTGTAGAGAATAATGAGGTTTCCCCACAGCCTCCTTCTCTCTAGACTAAACAATTGTATTTTCTTCAGCTATTATTGTAACTCTTATTTTCTAGTTCTTTCACCAGTTTCATTGCTCTTCTCCACAAATTCTTGAGCAACTCAATAACCTTCTTAAGTGCCCAAAACTTAACACAACATTTGATGTGTGGTCTTAACAGTGCTACATACAAAGATACATTTATTTATATGTATTTATTTGTTTGTTCGTTTGTTTAAAATAAAAACACATAGGATCTTTTTTGTCTTTACTCAACATTTCAGAAATGCAATTATTTAACAACTTTATGCCCTTAGCTTGCTTCACTGTCCACCTAGGTAGTGCACTAACTTGTGCACTAGCTTATGTGGCTTCAGTCATTCAGCAGTGTGTTGCAATCTGAATGTGCAAGGTATGGCCACCTCCACACCAATAAATAAACAAATAAATAATAATAATAATATGAGTTTAAAAAATAATAAATTCTCAAGACAAGGCTTGTATCACAAAACTGCTTCCCTTTCTGGCATTTGAATCTCCCTAGATCTGCAAATCAGGTCCTGCAATGCCCTGCACTTTCTGTCCTGGAAATAAGGAAATACCAGAGTAGGAGCACCAGAGTAGGAGCACCAGGAATCATCAGGGAAGATATCTGCTGTGTGCAGCATAGTGGGCTGCTGTGCAGAAGACACTGACCTGGGGTCACCTGAGCATGGAAAGCAGAGCAGGTCCAGAACACAGTCCAGCCACCATTAGCCAAATCCATAAGGGTAAAGAAGTGCCAAGGTCTCACAAGGCAGACTGGGCAGAGACAGAAGGATCCTGGTCAGGCACAGCAAGCACACACTCCTGCTTACCTTAGAAACAACTAAGTAATACTTCTTTGAATCTCCTCCTTAGTGTGCCAATGACAGTTGTAGGAAAACTATAATTTGAGTAGGAGCCAAATCATTTTGTTGTTGTTGTTGTTGCTATTACAATAGTTCATTAAAAATAATCCCTCCAAGATATTTTATTTCTCACTGAATAACAATAATTACATTTTGTCCTGGTTTCAGCTAGGATAGAGTTAACTTTCCACATGGTATCTAGTATGGTGCTGTGTTTGTGATTTAAGATGAGAATAATGTCGATAACACGCTCATGTCTTAATTGTTGCAGAGCAGTGCTTACACTAAGCGAAGGACTTTTCATCTTTTCACTCTGTCCTGACATTTAGCAGGCTGGGGATGCAGCAGGAGCTGAGAAGGGACAGACCCTGGACAACTGACCCGAACTGGCCGAAGGGTCCATACTATACTTCATGCTGAACAATTAATACAGAGAGGCTGACTGGGGTGGAGGGAACCACTGCTTGGGGACAGCCTGGGCATCAGTCAGCGGCTGGTGAGCAATTGTATTGTGCATCACTTGTTTTGTAAACATTATTATTAGTAGTACTATTCTCATTATTATTTTTCCCTTTCTTATTTTTCTGTCTTAATAAACTTTATCTCAACCCCACAGTCTTTCACAACCCCCCACCCCCACCCCCCAATTCTCTCACCCATCCTACTGGGCTTGTGGGTGAGGGGGAGAGGCTGAGCAAATAGTTGTGTGGTGTTTAGCTGCTGACCAGGCTAACCCAACAACACATTTGAAGGATATCCTTATCACAAAAGGTTTTATCAAATGTGTTATTTTTCTTGCTACATCTTCCATTAGGTGCACATGCACAGATGCTCTCTCTCCACGAGGCAATCAGATCCAGAGCAGATGCATCCTGCAGCAAATTGGGGCATTGATACAGGCAGGGCTTTTTTTCTAGCATCGAGACCACTCGAGGCAGCCAAGGGAGCCTCCAAGACCTAGCAGCCCTCACGAGGGTGGCTGATGAGGCGTGGGCAGAGCTGGCAGTGTTGGACAGGCCATTTACATTGGGCGTTGTCGCCATTTTGCAGCCACTCGCCAAGGTAACCACCCCCTGGCTGTATAAAAGTAGTCCTTAGGGAGCACCACAACCCAGGAGTGCCATGAACAGGCAACGCAAAGAGGAGTGGCTTGGTAGTTAGCGCAAGCAGTTCAGGCTGGGCAGGGAGGAATGCGGATCCTCTCATCCGTTTCCCACCTCCCTTTCTCTTCCTCCCCTCTTCTCTGGGAACTCTGCCTCTCAGAACCTATAATTTTAATGAAGAAGCTACCGTACTAGCATGCTGGTTTGTCATGGCTGCACCCCAACGGAAGGCTGTTGTCAAGAAAATTGTGGAGATCCAGACAGAGGCCCTACATGAACATGTGTGTTTACAGGTCTCTGGTTGCAGCAAATGCCAGAGCCTGGCCTTTGCAGTGCAGGGTTACAGAGACAATACGTGTGTCAGATGCGACCAAGTGAATGATTTATTCAGCCTTGTGGCTGGCCTGAAGAAAGAGGTGGAGAAGCTGAGGAGCATGAGGGAGAGGGAAGTGGATTGGTGGAGCCAGTCCCTACCAGCCCTCAGGCTTAGGCAGCTATTAGAAGCTCCACGACAAACACATCATGCTCTACTGTCTTGCGAGTGCGTAATAAGAGTAGCAGGCAGAGTTCCTGTTACAGTGAACCCACTCTCCTCTCCTCTCCTCTCCTCTCCTCTCCTCTCCTCTCCTCTCCTCTCCTCTCCTCTCCTCTCCTCTCCTCTCCTCTCCTCTCCTCTCCTCTCCTCTCCTCTCCTCTCCTCTCCTCTCCTCTCCTCTCCTCTCCTCTCCTCTCCTCTCCTCTCCTCTCCTCTCCTCTCCTCTCCTCTCCTCTCCTCTCCTCTCCTCTCCTCTCCTCTCCTCTCCTCTCCTCTCCCTAATGATGGTGATGAATTGGGGGATGGGGGCTGATGGCAAAAGGTCCCTGCTCGGCATTACCTGCATAGCAGATACACCTGCCCAGTGATTCCCCTACCTCCCCAGCTTCTCCTGCAGAACAGGTACAGTGTTCTGTGAGGACAACTGGACGATGGTGAGGGTGATGGTCCTCCCTACTTGGAGGTGTTGCCAAAGTCTAATAAGACTACCCACTGTATTAAAACCTCCTCAGTAAGGAATAAAAGATGGGTCATTGTCATTGATGACTCACTGGTGAAGGGAGTAGAAGGCCTGATATGCAGACCAGACCTGCTACACAGGGAGGTCTGCTGCCTCCCAGGGACCTGGGTTAAAGATGTAAGGAAGAAACTTCCTTCACTAGTACAGCCCTTGGATTATTATTCTCTTTTGTTGTTTCAGGTAGGCAGTGATGAAATAGGAAGAACTTCCCTAAGGACTATGAAGAAGGACTTCAGAGCCTTGGGAAGACTGGTCAAGGGTTCGGAAGCACAAATCGTGTTCTCTTCTATTCCTCCAGTTATAGGAAGTAGTGAGGGACTGGACGTGATGAGCCAGTGGATTAATATTTGGCTCTGAGCCTGGTGTCACTGGCAGAGGTTTGTTTTTTTTGACCTTGGTCAATTTACGTGAGACCAAGCCTGCTGACAACAGACAGGAATAGCTTTTTTTTTCACCAGCAGAAAAGAGTTTTAGGATGGAAGTTGACAGGGTTCATTGACAGAGTTTTAAACTAGGTATGAAGGGGAATGGGGGTGGAACTGGAGTTCACTAGAAAGGAGCCTGAATGTAACATGCAAATTCTTGTGGGTGAGGACTGTGCTAGTAAGACCTTGCAGTCTTGTGTCTTGGTGAAGGATGAGAATGACATTTTTGCGCCAGGGGAGTTTTAGGTTAGATGTTAGGAAGAGCTTCTTTACTGAAAGGGTTGTGAGGCATTGGAACAGGCTGCCCAGGGAGGTGGTGGAGTCACCATCCCTGGAAGTCTTCAAAAGACGTTTAGATGTAGAGCTTAGGGATATGGTTTAGTGGGGACTGTTAGTGTTAGGTTAGAGGTTGGACTCGATGATCTTGAGGTCTCTTCCAACCTAGAAATTCTGTGATTCTGTGATTCTGTGACATAACATTCTGTGCAGGAAGGACACAAAGGTTGATGAGAGGTTGGTTACTGTTATAAATGGCTCAGGATTCAAATTAGGATTAAATAAAAAAATAATATAAAGGAATAGAGGTAAGCAAACAGCGCTGGGTGCACCGGGAGTCTCTGCTCCACCAGGACGCACACCAGTTACATCAAGCAGCTGATTTTTATGCACCTAGACTAATACATATTCATTACTACTTCTAAAAAAGTAGATTATTATAATTAGCTTCCGGGGTCCAGTTCCTCCTACTGGAGCATGCGCATCAGTCTCCTCTGGGGGTCTCTAGGGGTCTTTCATGCTGAAGGCTCGTAGTCTTCCTCTCACCCTTTGTACTTACTTGGCACTATTCCAAGTTTATGGAACACTCTCTGTACACTCTCCGCAGGTCTTGTCTCCCAACCGTCCTTCAGCTTCTTTTTCCTTCCTCTTAATCTCTTGGCCCCCCCTGGCCAGATACCAAGGATCCACATAGTATCTCATAACAGTCACCAGCAGTCACCAGTTATTATCAGTTGTTCTGAAACTCCCAAACAGCTTGACGACTCACGAGCAATTAAAACATTCTTTCCCAGCTATTCACAGTCATCTATATAACATCTATAGCAGTGTTAAATCAATCTCGAAGACAGAAAAAAACTGTAACTGTTAGAACGAGAAGTCAGGAATAACAAAAGCAAACAGGTTCATAAATTTAAGGAGTATTTTCTGAAGACTTGATAAATTGACTAGAATGAGGGGGAGACTGGGACACACTGCATCTGTGGTTCAAGAACTAAATTGCCAGTGCAGGGCCCAGAGGCAGACAGGATTCAAACAGAATTATTCTTTATGGACACGAATTTATGGACACGAATTGGAATTGTTAAAACATTCCTCACAGTTACTATGGAAACACCTGAGTGTGATAGGGAATCTCCCTCCCAAAAGGTGGCCCAGCTGAGGTGCATTTACATTAATGCATGCAGTATGAGTAATAAACAGGAGGAGCTGGAGGCTACCATCCTAGTAGGAAACTATGATGTAGTTGCCATCACAGAAACCTGGTGGGATGATTCCCATGACTGGAGTGTGGCTGTTGATAGCTACAAACTGTTCAGAAAGGTTAGGCAAAGAAGGAGGGGAGGAGGAGTTGCCATCTGTGTTAGGAAGTGGATAGATTGTGAAGAGCTGTGCCTGAGAAACAGCCATGACCAGGTTGAGAGCTTGTGGGTGAAAATCAAGATCAATCCAGTAAAGGACATCTAATGGCTGGGGTCTGCTACAAGCCACCTGATCAGACACCAAGCTGAGTGGTGCAGTTGATACAACAGAGGGAAGGGATGCCATCCAGAGGGACCTGGACAAGCTGGAGAAGTGGGCCCATAAGAACCTAATGAGGTTCAACAACACCAAGTGCAAGGTGTTGCACATGGGCTAGGGCAATTTATATAGGTATTTATACAGGTATTTATATAGACTGGGAGAAGAGGAACTCGAGAGCAGCCTTGCAGAGAAGGACTTGGGAGTTCTGAAGGATGAGAAGCTGGGCATGATCCAGCAGTGTGCGCTTGCAGCCTGGAAGGCCAACTATGTCCTGAGCTGCATTAAAAAAGGAGTGGCCAGCAGGGAGAGGGAGGTGATTGTTCCCTTCTACTCTGCTCTTGTGAGACCCCACCTGGAATACTGTGTGCAGGCCTGGGGCTTCCACCACAAGAAGGATGTGGAGCTCTTGGAACGGGTCCAGATGAAGGTCACTAAAATGATCAGAGGGTTAGAGCATCTCTTTTGTGAAGAAAGGTTGAGGGAACTGGGCTTGGTTAGCTCAGAGAAGAGAAGGCTCCAGGGAGACCTCATTACAGCCTTCCATTACTTGAAAGGAACATATAAACAGGAAGGGAAAGGCCTGATTATGTGTGTTGAGAGTGATAGGACAAGGAGGAATGGTTTTAAACTAAAATGGAAGATTTAGGTTAGAAATTAAGAGAAAGTTTTTCACTCAGAGAGTGGTGAGGCACTGTAACAGGTTGCCCAAAGAGCTTGTGGATGTGCCCATCCCTGGAGGCATTCAAGGCCAGGCTGGATGTGGCTCTGGGCTTCCTGTTGTAGTGGTTGGCAATCCTGCCTAGAGCAGGGGTGTTGAGACTAAATGATCTTTAAGGTCCTTTTCAACCCAGGCTATTCTATGATTCTACAATTCTGTGACTGAAATGAGGCTGATCTTGTTCCCAGGGTCATCTTCTTGACCATTTTTGAAGATGGGTGCAACATTTGGCTTTCTACAGTGTCCACAGGTCTCTTCAGTCTTCACAGCCTTTCAGAGATGATAGTGGATTTGCAAAGACATTGTCTATTCTGTGGATTCATACATAGGGAATTCATTGATTGAGATATCTCCAGAAGCCTCTAACTCAGTTCTCATCCATTGCTAGTCACTATCCTTCTCTTTGAATCCTGCCTCAGATCACAGACATCTGGGAGACTTTCCTAGCAAAAACTCAGGCAATTAAGGTAATGAGTGCTTCAGCCTTGGGTGTGCCCACTGTTACTGCACCACCCACCTCACTCATCAATAGAACTCTATTTTCTTACTCAGTGTTCCAAACTAATGCAGTGGTAGAAGCTCTTCTTGTTCTCAATGTCCTGTGGAAGTCTCAATTCCATCTGAGTTTTAACTTTCCTAACATCCCTACATGTCTGGACAATGCTTCTAAACTCCTCTTTTGCAGCTCATCACTGCTTCCACAACATGGATACTGCTTTTTAGCATTAAAGCTCAGTCATGTAATTTCTGTTTAGCCAGATTTTTGTCCTGAAATGTCTTCTTGTTTCCTACTTGCAAGTGTATGTAGAATTACACTGACCAACAACTCATGCCTTGTAAGGCATGTGAATGTGTTTAAGATATCAGAAAAAGGGTTATTATCAGGAGTCAGAGAAGACATCTTCTAAAAGAAATGGTTAATACTTAGCAAAAAAAAAAAAAACAAACAAAAAAAACCACAACCTTTGCCTTGACCTTCCAACCCTGTCAATATGTGAGAAACAGAAACTCAAGCATAGCTTTTCTATCTCCTGAGTTGGAGGATGAAGGAGGCGAGCTGATGGCAGAGACCTGCCTTGGGATAAACTATAAAGAAGGAATGACCTATGCTAGCTGATATACCACCTGATATTTCCTGGATGTTAAATACGATGAAGTCATACAACCTTAAAATTTTATTCCCTTTATACTCCTCTTTTTTTTTTTTTTCCCTCCAGCTTTAAGGGTAATTAATTATACAACAGAGATAAAATTCAAATTTCATGACGTGGTTAACTGAAACTATAGTAAGTTATCATTGCCTGTTAAATTTTATAGCACTTTTCTGTAAGAAATTACTTCAAATGAAACGGCAATTAAATGTATTATAAAATGTTAGGTTAAAGTAGATTTTATAATGGCACAAAGAACAGGTACTTACCAACTGACACTACAGTCTTTTGAAGTCCTTAAATGAAATAGAAACACAACCACCCTGAAATTCTTCTGGAAAACTAAGTCTGAATTGTTCTTATCTTTCTAAACAAAGAAAAAGAGCAGTCATCTGAGGTAACTATAAGATTAAGATTATAAGTGTTTTTTGTTGTTGTTGTTGTTGTCATTGAAAGGCTGAAAGGCAGACGAGACATATGGACGGAAACATTCAAAGCAAATACTGCAAACCTACAAATTTAATGCACAAGCCATTAAGGATACATTTCCTACTGCTGATACTCAGCAGGACACTACACCATCTACTGAAAGACCACTTCATTGCAATATTTTGAGCTATATGAAATTATTAATTTACGGTATGCAAGTTAATGAAATCTTTTTGAAAGATTAGCATAGTATGTTTTAAAGTTTAATCATCCCATGCAGTTTTGTAGTACTGATGCATAAATAAAAAGTGCCAAGAGAATCAAAATATTGGCAGAAACACAAAAGTCAAGACATTTATTTTTCAAATTGAGTACAGCTACATTAAATGTTTGCCAATATTTGCTAGCAAGCTGGCCACACTGCTGATGACTATATAGTCATACTATATACAGTTGTTGAGAAGACTAATCAAAACTACTGAATCCAAAAATAAATATATTTTTTCTGTTGTGTTCAGTGGACCAAATTTAGTCTTTGTACTATGAAGCATATTTTGAATATTTGCATTTTAGAGATAAAATCCTGACTTCACTGTATTCTCTTGGAAGTTTTCACAGATTTATTCTGGCTCTTCATTTCATATAAATTGTTCTTATCCCTTTTGTATCAGTAACTCTGATTTAATTGTGAATAAAAATTGGTGAATTCAGGCACTTTTTTTTTATATATATATATACTTCTTTTCTGCCCAATTCTATCATGACTGGTCATATTTACAGGTAATTTCACTGTCCCTTTTGCTCTTTCTGCACTTGAAAACTTTTGAGTACACTTTTTGGAAAGCCAGTATCAGCATTCAACTGAATTTGAAATACATATGGTGTTATGTGATTTTATGAAGGAAACAAAAACACAGTCAGGCACTTTGTCAAAAATTCACAGCTAGGGTTGATTTTAACATGGTGGGATTTTAACTGACTACAAACCTTTCTATGACAGAGTCATATTTTTGTAGAAACAGATTGCCCTTCAAGAAAAAAAAAAAAAAATCACATTCAGTGTTTTCTATCAGAAAGCCTGTGAATTGTGTTACAATCACATCAGAAAGGTAATCTGATAATCAGATGAGACTATGATAAGGTTAGTTTTCAAAACTGGTTATAAAAAAGTGATGACAATATTTGTAAATGATGTTTTATTTTTAAAATGTTTAACAGTGTTTAGACATTGTTTTAGTTTGTTTGTTGCTGGTTTTGTTTGTTTGTTGGTTGGTTGTTGTCTTTGTTTTTCTTTGCCCCCTTGATGTCTTTTTTTTATTTTGGCAAATGCAAGTCACAAAGGTTAGGGAATTTCTGAGAAGACACTCATTAGAAATAATTCCACTGATACCCATGTATTGAATGGAGTCACTGGAATTCTGTAATATCTGTGTCTCACAACTGAAGGATGTTTTTTGTTTATTTGTTTGTTTGCTTGTTTTTAAATCTTGTTTGTTTGTTCATTTTTGGTTTTGTTTTCAGATTCTCTTCTCAAAGGAAAAAAAACAGTTATTTGGCCACTTATGCCTTTAACCAGCATTCCTACATGCATATGAATGACTGAAAGAGCAGATATAAACTATTTAAGGAATAATGAAATTTGAAAATTGACAAGAAAAATCAAGGATAAGGTGTTTATAAAACTGGGAACTCAGTAACTTTTCTTCAGCCATAGTGAATTTTACCAAATGCTGAAGATAGCAATGAACTCTTTGTTCATTCTGAATCTCTGTCCTTTGGACAAAGGATTTCAACATGCATCTACAGAAAGGGGAGGCTATCAGACAAATTGGTCAATGTCTTGATTGTCCTTACTGCTTCATTTTTGTTAGAGTTTTAATACTGTTGCTAATCAGAGAGGCTACTGAGCTCTTCTCACCTAAAATCAAACACAGAATCCCTTGTGGGTTTCTGCCCCTCAATACTGACAAGCAGAGAAGTAACTGCTTATGGGAACCAGATATGAAGTATTTTATCCATTTTTTTTTTTTTTTGGCAGTACTTAAATAGAGTTTCTGCTAGTGTATTTGTTCCCTTGCAAATGTTCATAGATATAAACTTTGTGGATACATTTGTCAGCAATTCATTTCAGGATTAGGCAAAATTTTATTAAAATGTAGCAATGTAAATTGCAGCCTACATAATTAAAAAGTTAAAAATGTAAATTAGAACTTACACATTGACAAAGCAACCTATTTCCCTGGCTATCAATTAAATGCATGTTGGTCCTTATTATTGGGTCCTTTAGTCTTCATACACTGAATTTTTGCCTGAATGAATTTCTACTTGTTTTAAATTTTGAGAACTGCATTTTTTAACTGTCACGTAATTGATACTGGCAACAAGACATGTTGCAATTCTGTATGTACATTCACCATTGCCTTTCCAATGACATTTTTCCAATGAGTGTTGATCCTCAAAGCACATTTGTAAGACAGTAGTCAAACATTCAAATCCACTTTATAGACTGAAATACCCAGTCCGTGATGAAAACTTGTTAGAATTAAAGTCATTAAATACTTGATTTCCATCAGTCTGCACTTATACAGGTCATCCCTGAAGGGTGTTTTGCTTTAGAAGCCTAACAATGCAGAAAGGTTCCTAGTGGGATTTTTATAACAACCAATTCCCATCAATTCCAGCTTGAGTATTGTGGCTGTCTTGGCATATGGACTTGAAAGTTAGAAATCTACCAAAGCCACAAGCAGATGTCTACATATCTTCTGAAGCAAATGCCTGAGGAAGACACACAAGGTCTTGTGTCACGGTATGGAATGGATTAATAACAAATGCCAACAGCCATCAGAGAGGTTAACAACTCCTTATGCCTAGAGCTGGTTTGAAGAGAGAATAGCTGCATTTAATATTATGGTAAAAACAGAGAGAGAGCATCTGCCATGGCAGGAGTGCTGCTAAACAACAGCCAAGAAGTTGTACAGCATGTGTGGGAGTGCACAAGACTGCTTGGCTGCAAGAGACTTTCTGGCAAATGTTGCTCATAGGGAAAACAAGACACTTTACAACACTGAATATATAAAGAAAAAGGAAAACTTAAACAGGAGAATGAAACCTTATTCAAGCCCTTTTTCAGCTTGTCCTAACACCACAGGAAGGGGTCAGATTTAAACACATTGGGAGAAGCAATGGTGTGGCAGCTCCAGCCCTGATGTTCTTCTTTGGGACAGTACAGCAGGGACTACAGTGAAAGCTCTTTGTAAAGAGGTAGGTCATCTCTTGTAATACATCTAGCCTATGTCAAATTATGTCTGTTGGGTGATATGGACAGAGGTGATTGTCCTGGTTTCAGTTAGCACAGAATTAATTTTCTTCCTAGTAGCTGGTGGAATGCTGTGTTTTGGCTTAGGATGAGAAGAGTGCTGATAACACCCCGATGCTTTAATTGTTGCAGAGCAGTGCTTATACTAAGCCAAGGACATCTCAGCCTTTTGCTCTGTCCTGCCAACGGGCAGGCTGGGGGTGCAGTAAGAGCTGGGAGGGGACAGACCCAGGACAGGTGACCCAAACTAGCCAAAGGGGTATTCCATACCATCTGACGTCATGCTAAACAATATATAGGGGTGGCTAGCTGGGGGGAGGGGGCCGGACTGCTCGGGGTTAGGCTGGGCATCGGTCAGCGGGTGGTGAGCAATTGCATTGTGCATCACTTGTTTGTACATACTATTACTTTCGTATTATCACCATTGTATCATTATTATTATTATTGTTATTATTATTTTTGTTATTATTATTTTCCTGTCTTATTAAACTGTCTTTATCTCAACTCACGGGCTTCACTCTCCATTTCTCTCCCCCGTCCCAGAGAGGGAGGGGGGAGGGTGAGCGAACGGCTGCGTGGTGTTTAGCTGCCGGCCGGGTTAAACCACGACAGTGATGTAGAGAAGACCTCTCTCTGACAAATAAAGATGTTCATGCACATTTATGCACCACATACACATGCTCTGAATTACCTTGTGATTTCTGATAATAGTTGTGATTAAATAGCTATCCCAGAATGAGAATAGTCAACTCTGTGAAGTTATCTTCTAAACTGCAAATGCTATTCTAATTTAAATGCTGAAGTATATGTAGAAGGAGAATGTATACTCCTTTAAGGCTATCTGATCAAGGACCTTTTCTAATCCAACAAGGGAAAATAAGATAAGGAGGAAGTGATGGGAACCAAATCGGGTAATTCACACAAATTAATAAGAGCATTTGAGAATGTAGGAAGTTTATTCTAACAGGGTTATCTGGCTGAGGACTTGCAAAGGGGAAGACAATGACAAGAAACAAACCTCCCAGTCACACCAGTTGTAACGAACCGTAACAAACTACAGACACCACTTCCAGTAAGGCTGGGCCTTGCAGCTGATAAGAGTTCTGTACTGGAGGCCCCAGACTGGGAGGGTGCAGAAACTGCAGAGCTCTGCAAACCCACGGGAGGTGTGCAGGGAAAATGGGCAGCAGGAGGAAAAAGAGTGGGAATTGGTAGAAATGGGTATAAAGTGCCAGTTGCATGTAAAACGGGGCTCGCCAATGTACTTGTCTAGCTGAGCCCTGAATCTGATCATGGTAGTCTGTCCTATCTTCTTATCTTTTCTCATTAAATCTTTTCACACTCCTGTGTGTATGTGTGCTGAAGGACTATGCAATAGCTCCTGGTAAGAACTATGTGTGTGTGAGTGAAGGCTTGTTCCAGATAGTGGAGTAAATGCAGGGGAGCAAACACCTCAATGTATGTTGTCAGCTATTGGAGCAAGTGCAGGGCTTTCAGCACCAGTTGCTGGCAAGTTGTGTGTGTGTGTGCAAGTGAAACTGGTGTTAATTACTGGAGTCAGGTCCAGTAACTAACATGGGGTCCATGTAGACCCCATGGCCTATGGTGCCAGCTAGTGAAGTAACAGCTACTCGAGAGAGTGGGGTCGTCTACTCCTGCATGGGCTCCTCTTCATGGGCTGCAGCTACACTTCACAGAGTCTGCTCCTGGAGGAGCTCTCCATGAGCTGCAGCCTTGTTCAGGCCACATCCACGTGCTCCACCGGGGGCTCCTCCACAGGCCGCAGGGGAACTGCTGCTGCCTGCCTGGAGCACCTCCTGTCCTCCTTCTGCATTGACCTGTGGGCCTGCAGGGCTGGTTCTCACTCCTCTCTCTCAGCTGCAGTTGTGCAGCAGTTTTGTTGTTGTTGTTGTCTTTGTTTTGTTTTGCTTTGTTTTGTTTTCCCTTTCTTAAATCTGCTCTCACAGAGGCACAGCCAACATTGCTCTGGCAGTGGTGGGTTCCTTTTGGAGCTGAGTGAAACTGGCTCTTGTCTAATTAACATGGGGCAGCTGCTGAACACTTCTCACAGAGAAGTCCCCCTGCTACCAAACCCTTGCCATATAAACTAAATGCAGCTGCCAGGTGAACATGGGTAAGTAGTAGGTGCTTCCTCCAGCTTGGGCAGAGACCCTGGGTCCCCAAGCACTGGGCTGGGCCTGAGCAGTTGCACAGTTATCCTGGGTTAGATCATGGTGAGGAGGCATATTCATCTTTATCTCACTTAACAGTATGTACATAATCTTATACCAGAATTAAATTCACTAGAACTTGGAAACAGAAAATCATAGAAAATAGTAAATATTTGTACCTGAGGAAATCAGTTTAAACAAAATATTTTCTGTAAATGTTGTCTTATATTTTAACTTAATTTATAACTTGTATTCTATTGAATAACATGCTCTAAATGATTTTTACTTATGGTCTATGAAAGTAGTTTGGTTCTGAATATAGTTACTATAGAGTTACAGGTTAGAGATGGAAACAGTGGCAACTTCTCCATCAAGGAAGGAAGAGACTAGACCAGGAAGTAAAAAGATTTCCCATCCTTGATACACTCATCAAACCCTGACAGAGCGCTTGTAATAAAATGGAATTTGGAAAAGAGATTGACTAAGGAACAGAGAAGCAGGACAGGAAAGTGGAAGAGCTTCCTTCCAGATTGCTTTCATCATTCCCATTTGGTTGGCCCTTTAAACACAAGTAGGTTGCACAATAAATAAATAAATAAATTTTCTTTTTCACTAAATTATAGTGGGATTGCTACATGTGCTGTACAATACCAATGAACGGCCATACATCAGATTTTAAGGCAAGCAACATCCTCCATATTATGCCACAAGGCTCATTCATCTACTGCTAAGTCATCTGAATTATTTTACAGTCAAATTATGTTACAGATATCGTCTTGAAAAATTGAAGAAATCCAGGGTTAGTTGGACTGAATAATAGCAGTGCCACAGTGCACTTTATTTTTTCCCCAATTTTAGTGTAATGAGAACTATATAAACACTGACTTGTGCAGCTTCTACTAAAAAATAATATTGTGTTTAAAATTTCTCTCCAAACCTCTGAAATCATCTCAGAAATACAAGAGACATAATTGTTGGGAGGTTTTAAAAAATATATTGGAAACACTGTTGTACACCATATTAATTGCTGGTTTGAGTTAGTAACATTTTATTTAAATATTTTTCATTATTAATTACGTTTTGGATCATGGTTTTATTTTTTTTCAAGATACTTGGTTGGGAGACAACAGGCTGAAGGTACAAGTCACTGCTTGACCCAGTTCAGGTAATTTCTTAGACTCCAAGTCTTTTAAAAGTCTCTCTTAATTAACCTGATTGGAGATATGCAACTTTTCAATACTATTTTTTATTTGTTCATAGAACAGTACTTTAGAATTGCATCCGGGATGCAGGGGGGTAATTTTTTAGTACCCTATGCTATTTTACTCAGATAGTTGCAGAACAAACTTGCCCAGAAAAGGGGGAGTGAGGGGAGCGGGGATGGAGTGGGGAGTGGTAGTCCATTATTTCATTCTAATAAATATTGGGGGGAAAAATTGAAATTGAGAATATTTCCATAGGAATGCTAAACACTTAATTTACCCCAGTGTATATGTAACATTATGTCTTTTTCTCTTCCTTGGTAGGCAAGAAATCAATTTGAAAAATGCAGTACAAGCAACTTCACACAGAGATTCCAAGCTAAGTAGGAGGGCTCACATCAGCATTTTCAAAAATGACAATGTTCTCACTTTTCAGTGTGTGCATTAATAGTGATAAATCCACCTGGCAGAAGATAACTGCAAAATTAGTAGGAAATAGATTTGGTAGTTTCTGTGACAATTTAAAGCTTTTGCATGCACCATTCAGAATGAAAATTTTTAATGAAGAATGATTAAAGAAAGGGTAGTAATATGACATATTTGCAGTTGTAATCATCTAGAATGGTAACATTAGCATTTCACTATTTATTTTTTTTTTAAATATTCTGCTTCAGTTTACATCACACTCACATTTTTATCCTACCACAAGTCACTGGTCCAGCATCTCTACTGTAAACTTGTATTACTTCCAGTGGTGACATCTTACATCTTTGAATGCCATCATCTGGTGGTGGTTTTATCACACCCACTTCCAGATTATTCTGCAATTGTCCAATCCTGTGCTCTAAGCATTAGTCACCATTTTGACAACTTTATCATGTATATTTCCCCATGGTTTCTCCTCTAAGATGCAAAGATGCATATAGTAACAAGAAACAAGGCCTCTTCTCTGCTCCTGATTTTCATACAGCTCTCTGATTTATCATCTTCTGCTAAACTAGGAAGAGCAGTGGAGTAGCAAAGAGTCTGTGGAGTTTCATTGTATTCAAATACTCAGTCTTCTGCATGGAAGAGAACCTGTACAGAAAATGAGAAGAAATACTGAAAGAGTAGAGAGTTTTCCACAACTAATAGTGTGTGCTTCTATAACTTACATGTAATCACAGAACAGTTAGCTGTCTGAGTCTCATTTAGTGGACAAGGACAGAGCTAGCAACCATGGTTTTGTACATAATTGTTCAATTCTTTTTAGATGCTTTTAAAAATTATTTTAATTATTTTCCCATCTTAACAAGTCATTTCTGGCACGTGTCTATCTTTAAGCAAATGACTAGCTTTTCTGCATTTAAAGTAGGGCTAAACATACTCTAAAAAGACCTTTTTTTTAAAAAAATATATCTGAAACTGACCTCATTTTTTTATGCTGCAACAGTTATAGATGACTAGTCTTCTCTTTACAAAAGTCTTGCAAAAACATTCTGCAAGTCTCAAGACATTTAATCACTGTTCGTTTTTTTGTTTGTTTGTTTGTTTTTTCTCATGATATCAGAGAGAACAATATTGTACTTGCATCTTCCATATACACATTTCTCTGAAATGCAGCAGGTTAGAGTTTAGCATTTAACTGATGGTTCCTGACAAACCGGTAACAGTAGAGCCCCATAACCAATTGAACCAAGGGTAGCTGCATTTTATTGTAAAACTCCCTTTAAAATAATAGCACTATTATGGATAAAATTTTCAGTTAAATTTAAAGAAAAATTAATACAGGTCCGTGCCAGGTAATTTTACATTTGTACAGTATGAAAGAACATCCTATATATTATACATTTTCAAGAAAAAAAATGCAAAATACCATTTACCCATGCATGTACAGGTGCACAAATGCAGCTGCACTGACAATACTGTATCTAAAGATGTTGCTTTCTGTCTCCTTCCTAAGGTGGCAGATTAATGTTGTGATTTATTTTTTATTACAGTTACCCAGCAATTCCAGTAACAGTACATGCTGCATGGGAATAAACTCATACATAACATTTTTCTGCCTTTAAGTATTTGTAATGGATTGTTTTAAAAATAGCTTTGATAAACCTTGCATAAGACCTATGCTTTATAGTCACCTATTTTTCTTTCAAGGTTGTATTTGTTTGGATCTCATTGTGTTGACAAGGTTACACAATTGCACTCTCAGTACAGTTTGGAACAGAACTCTTCTGTAGCCTCATTAAAAGGTTTCTGAGCAATCATTCTAAAGCCCTATTTATAGTCACTGAACTAGTAAAAATTCTTGCCTGAAGAATTTCTTTATTTCCCCTTCTCCAGCCTCTTTGAAACTCTACTTCCCTCCCTCCCTTAATATATAGTTAAATGCTGATCCTCGGCAATTA
Source organism: Anas platyrhynchos (assembly GCF_047663525.1). Taxonomy (NCBI): domain Eukaryota; kingdom Metazoa; phylum Chordata; class Aves; order Anseriformes; family Anatidae; genus Anas; species Anas platyrhynchos. The sequence continues at coordinate 59,628,717 of NC_092588.1, read as the reverse complement.
GATAAACCATGCTTGTGCAGAAACAGTAAAGCAAAATTTTCAGTTTATTTTCATAGACCACAAGCTCCTCAACCACGCTTTGAAATTAAAATAGATTCCCTTGTGTCCCCAACTTTTATTTTATATATCTTTGCAGCACATAGACACAAAGATCTTCCTTGCCTACATTACAGTGAATTCAAAAGTGTTATCCAAATCTTAGTGTCACATCCCTACTTTAGCTATTTGTTCAGTTGAAGCTGTCTGTACACATGCATCCACAGATTGACAGAGTTGAGGTCAAACCTGTTTAATAATAAACTTACTGATTTCCAGCATGCATACCTCTACTTAAAAAAAAAAAAAAAAAAATCCTTAATTTCTTCTGTGGTACATCTGAATATTGCAGATGAACTACGGTTCATGAACATTAGAAAACTACCACAGCAAGGGGAGTGTTATCATCACAGCATCCTCAGAGAGGAAATATGAATTTTCACCACACCTCACATTGAGCATAAGCCTGTCTGCAGCTCAGTATCCAAGTAAAATGGGCTAAGAAGGTGGAAGTATATGGCTGTTCAAAGTTGTATACACGTGCAACCCTGATCCCATTCTCTATGCCAGACTAACCAGTTGAGAGAGAGGAAGCAGAATAAGGTACACCTTGACTTCCTTGCACTGCTTAAAGGGAATGTGATGATCTATTTGTTGAAATAATCATAGGCTATTGTAAATACAATATCTTTAATTATTAAGTATTGGATTGAATGGTTGCATACAAATTCAGATACATTGGGGATCCTGTATACATTCATTTTTTTTAATAGAAAGAAAAATATTTTTAAAAGTACATTTCCAATTTTTCACATTTGAAATAAGTCTTCATGCTCTCCTATCCTTCTACTTCTATTCACATTGATTACAGTGGAAACAGAATTGGTCCCTTGATAAAGATAACTGGAGACATTGGTCTTCTTGCTGTCTATTTCTTTAATATGTGAATGAAAAAAAATAATGCTATAGTACCTTTCTCTCACATCTTTCCACGTAATAGAAGAGGGACTACAGTGCATGAAGATTAGAGAACTGCCACAACAAAGGGAATGTTATTATATTAGCTTACTCAGAAAAAAAAAATATATATATATATATGAGAAATATCCAAGGCTGGTACTGGCAGGAGGTGTTAGTGATAGTTCATAAACATTTCTTCTTTAAATCTCAATTTTCCTGTTTTTTGTTTGTTTGTTTTTTGTTTGTTTTTTGTTTGTTTGTTTTTGTTTATTTGTTTGTTTGTTTTTAATTTAGCTTTTTTTTTTTTTTTTTCTGCGAGCTGAAACTGGTCCACAAAGTGAGCCAAGGAGCACTTAATAATCCATACAGTAAAAAGAAACTCAGGAAAAACTGAATGCCATAATACTTCCTTATATAGGGTTAAACAGACACACATAGACAAGGTCTAAAGCGCATGCTATAAATAACAGGTATGTTCTAATTTAAAATGTCAGAATGACAACCATTTAAAATTGTTTTAAATTCTTCATAGGAACAGAACCTGCCCATTTAAATACGTATCAGCATGAAAAGTGCTAACTGTTGGACAGATTAATAAAATTCATGTTGACAGCTGTTTAAAGCTCTTTTGGCTGCTATTTATAAAGGGGGGATACAAATCTGTCTGTGTCAGCCTAGCTGTTTTGATTCAACTATTGCAGGTGATGGTGGTAACCTATTACATGTGGTAGATGCTTAATAAATTAAGCATAGTGTCACCAGCAAGGGGTACCCGCCCTGTTATCAGCACAGACTAGCTGAAGAATGTGATTCACAGCCATTAGCGTATTCTTCTGTATTTTGTGTCTAGATCTTGACAGTTACACTGCAACTGTCAAGTTTCACTTCATCTAGCAGAGTTTCTTTCACAAGCTTGGAAAGATTGTGTCAGAAGTACATCTGAGAAATGTTAATTTCTTGTAGCCTATTGTTTTTCTAATTTGCAGAAAACATCCTGATTATCATGTTCAGGAAAGGGAAATTCAGTGATGGGAAGAATATAGTAGTTTTTCCTGAAAACTACTTTTTTTTTTTTTTTCTTCCCTGCAGTATTTGTTGATAAAATGTGCCAGGGAATATGTTTTCCAAAACTTACTGTAAATAAATATTCTATTTCAAGACTTTTTTTGCTTATATACAGACTATATTTATATTTCTTAGTATTTTACTCTTTGAATTGTTGTCTTGTATTATGCTAAATGCTTCACACGTCTTCTTTCTGTTTGTACCCTTTTGACATTGATAGCCCTAGTAAGTTTAGACAGCACTACTTAAAAAAAAAAATAAATAAAAAAAATAAACTGTTTTCATAAACAGATTGGGTCAATTGCAATAGGCATGTTCTGTATTCATGCAGCAGAAAATCCTTTCCTTTCCTGTGCTTAGAAACATATAAAACCTGAAATTTCCAATAGCAAATATATTCAATATAATGGGTTGCCATGTGAGTTCATTAGCTGATATGTTAAAATATCTGTATTTTTAAGTGGGAAAAAGCCATTAAAACATGTTCTTTGTCAGGCATATGCAAATAATTCCAAAATATATTTTTCACATTATTTTCTTGTTCTAGTTTCTTGTATATGCATTTTGCACAATGCCCATAGACAAAACAGGTCAGAACATTGAGATTTTATATAGAATTGTAGGTAGAATCATTAGGGTTGAAAAAAACCTTCAAGATCATCTGGTCCAACCATACTGCAAGCATCACTACCACCCACTAAACCATGTACCTAAGCACCACATCTGATCTTTTCTTAAACAACCCCAGGGATGGTGACTCCACCACCTCCCTGGGCAATTTGTTCCAATGCCTGACTTCTCCTTCTGAGAAGAAATTTCTTCTGATTTCCAACCTAAACCTCCACTGGTGTAACTTGTGGTCATGCCCTCTTGTCTTATCACTAGTTATCTGTGAGAGGAAACCGACACCCAGCTCCACACAACTTTCTTTCAGGCAGCTGTAGACGGCAATATAGCCTCCTCTGAGCCTCCTCTTCTCCAGACTAAATAATCCCAGTTCCCTTCTCACAGGACATGTGTTCTAGGCCCTTCCCCAGATTTGTAGCCCTTTTCTGGACATGTTCTAGGCCCTTGATGTCCTTCTTGTACTAAGAGGCCCAAAACTGAACACAGTAGTCGAGTTGTGGCCTTACCAGAGGTGAGTACAGGGGAATGATCACCTCCCTGGTCCTGCTGCCTACACTATGCCAGCATGCTGTCGGCCTTCTTGGCTACCTGGGCACACTTCCAGCTCATGTTCAGGTGAGGATTGACCAATACCTCTAGATCCTTTTCCTCTGCACAGTTTTTGAGCCACTCTGTAGTCCTGCATGGGGTTGTTGTGGCCAAAGCGTAGGACTAGCACAGCCATGTTGAACCTCAACCCATTGGCCTCTGCCCATTGACCCATCCTGTCCAGGTCCCTCTGCAGGGCCTTCCTCTCCTCTGGCAGATTAACACTTCCCCCCAATGTGCAAATTTATTGAGGTTGCACTCAATTCCCTAATGCAAGTCATCAATAAAGATATTAATGATGATGGGCCCCAACACCGACCCCTGGGGAAGACCACTGGTGACCGGTCACCAGCTGGATTTTACTCCATTCACCACCACTCTCTGGGCCCAGACATCCAGCCAGTTTTTGACCCAGAAAAGAGTGTACCCACCCAAGCCATGGCCTGCCAGCTTCTCCAGGTATATATTTGTTATTCAACAAACATGTGAATGGACATACTGCTTATACAAATTTTCTTAGCAAAAGCTTTATGTGCACCTGACTTTCATATTGGCTAGTGATGTACTGAACTGGTGGAATAAAATCTAATGTACAAATAAGATGATTAATTTCTATAAACAAACAAAACTAAGAGCAATCTGGGAAAAGCAATAAATGTGTAATCACTTCAAGGAATCAAGCCAGCTACTTATTATGAAGTCCTTCAGATTTGCCCTGAACAAAAGCCAAATTCCTGCAATGCCTTCTTCTAAATGATCTACCTGAAGCCATACATTCACGCTTTTCACAGAGAAATTTTCTGCTCATTTTGACAACACTATCAAAAAATTGGCATAAACCCATCTTGCTCAGCAAAACTTACAGGGAAGAGGAAATTCTAGAACAAGGGAGGGAAAAAATCTGCACAATTCTATGTGAAAATGCTTATTGGAGAAGGGAAATCATCACAGAAATCAAAACATTTAGATTCAGGCACATGTTACGTTACGTTACGTTACGTTACGTTACGTTACGTTACGTTACGTTACGTTACGTTACGTTACATTATTTATTTTACTTCATTTTTTTAATATTGTAAGAGTGTCTTGGCATTACAGGTTAGTGAAGTGATTGTGCTGACTCCTAGCTTGGCAGTAATCACATAACTAGTAGCCTTGGAATTGGTTAAGCGGTCTCCGTATGAGGAGCTGTCTGAAGCTATTTGTTCTAACTTTGGTGTTGCGCCAAATTAATTCATTTATACTGCTTTTGAGACTCAAGCTGTGCAGGGCTACCTGTACTCATTAAGCCAGCTGATATGCTCCCTGCCCTTGATACCAGCTTGTCACAAGGCAATTAAATCTCTGAAACTGAAAGAACAATTTGCACAGAAACTGGTGTTTGAATCAGGTGCTGGCCAGCACAAGGGATATTGAGTTCTACTATCCATTTTCACATAAAAACCATGCTTAACCTAACACTTACAGTGACAAAACACAGTCACATGTCAGTACCTTAACACATTAACCCTCACTACACAGCCACCACAGCTCTATCTATCAGTGATTGTGAGTAGTAGCACTACCTCACCACCTAACTCGGAAGGGGTCCCACATGGGTGGCAGGGATGTGTGTCTCTCTGGCAGGCTTCCAGCTTCAAGAGAATGCCATGTAGACGCCTCTTTGCACTTCAGCTTCACACTGCAACAGGCCCTTAGAGATGCAAAAGTTAAAAACAAAATTAAAAATGCAAAAACACGCAAACACAAACAAATGTTTAATGAAATCTAGTATCTTGCCTGCTGGGTCATAGTTTGTAAGTTAAATTCTCTATTGAAGGACTCTATACACTGCATGCCCATACTCACGCTTGCCTTGTTTCTTTATTGCTTCAGGTCCACAAGATTACAGCTACACATGAATAAGAAATAAGTAGGGAGTAGACATGACAATCACTTCACCTAAACTACAGCTGTGTAGAAATCAGATATTTATTATCTAGTCATTCATGATCTCTCTGCAGTCAGTGAATATCCATTCCCAGGTAGCATTCAAACCAATACAAAAGTAGGTGTCTAATTTAGAATGTTTGTCCTTTCAATATGGATAAAGTCTCTTGGGTTAAATGCCAGAATTTCTCATCTGTTGAGACAGTAAAATCAGGTGATATAAACTTTACACTTCTAAAATTATTGCTGAAACCCATTAGAATGGATCTTACTGCATTTTAGAATTAGGAAAAATACTGTATAGAATAATAAAAACTATTTTGTGAAGGTGGCAGTTTGGTTTCATGAGGAGAACAAGGAGACTAATTAAATTTGAAGAGTTGCTGATGGCTAGTTAAGAACTGTAAACAGGGAGTTAAATAAAACCCAGTGACAGGGAATTTGTTTTCAGATAGTTTTAATCCCATGGGGAGAAAAGAAAATAAACGAGATTTCCTGTCATTTATTTAAAGTGTGCCAGTTATAAACAATGGCCTTTTTTTTTTTTTTTTCTTTGAATCTATCTTTTGTTTAGCTCTTATTGTTATATAGGATTATAGGATCATTTATATCAGTAAATACTTTTGGGGGTCAGGTGATCAAAACACCTTCTTTAAGCAGGGCTGAAAAAAGGCCCTTGCCCAGCTGAGTTTTGAATATCTGTAATGACGGTAGTATCTAAATTGCACTGGGCACTTGTTCAGTGTTTGATCATCTTCATTCATGAAGAATTTTTTTCTATGTCAGGTAGGAATTTCTGTTCTTGCAAGACAGCCATTGCATCTCATTCTTACACTGTGCAATTTGAAAATAATGTCTCCTCTGTAGCCACCAATTAACCAGCAGAAAACAGGACACATCTTCCTTTTCAACTCTGTGACTGTGCGCAAACTTTTAGTTACTCCTATACTTTTTTTCCTATTGTGAGTATGCTTGTGTGCCTGCACTGGAGCTGGGCGCACTGGTTGTGCTACTTTCCCAGGGCGGCTATGAGAACATTCTCCACCATGTCATTCTCGGGACAGTTCTTCCTTCTTTCCATTTCTGTTTCTAAACCCATAGATTGAGGGTGAGTAGAGCTACTGCTTAGGTAGTTTAAACAGTATATTTTTGTGCTTGCTGAAAAGCTGAGAGTAAATGTGGCTATGTGCATTTTTTGCATTTTGGGGGTTTTCCTCTTACCTTGTTAATTTTTGGCAAAAGAACAGTCATTTCAACAATATCTGCCTAAATAATGCAGTGTAAGTACATCTCTGAATTATGCTTTTGGAAAATAAGAGATTTGTGTTGCCTATATAAAATCCACAATTATTTTTTTTTTATAATAAACCTTCTAATATGTCTGAAAAAGTCAATAATTGTCATACAGATAACCTGGTGTTATAATCACAGCTAGTGTTATCACTTGCTTCATTAGGCATGGAAAACTGTCATGTAACAAAAGCATAGTTAAAAATCTTCATCATTTACTAGTCTTTAATTATAACTATATTTTTTAGTCTTGGCTTGGAGGTACCATTTTAGGAAAAATAATTTCCCTCACTGTCATTACTCAGTATAACAACAATAATAATAATAAATATAAATAATGCAAATAATTAACCCCATCAATATATTCTCAGTCAATTTTAATTCAAAAATAAACTTCTGCCAATTAGTTATAACAATAATTTTATTATTCATGAAATCAAAATTGTGTTAACACAGTTTGTATCTGTCAAATCCTGCAAAAACAGAAAACAAAGCATATTCTGCCTAAAAATCAAATCAAAACAAACAAACAAAAAAAAATGTAAGTTCTACATCTTTATTCCTGTAAACACTATTGAACATGTGTAAAGTTAAAAAAATCATATATTAGCTGTGGAGTGAACTATGGAGATTAAGCATGGTAGGGACTAAGTAAACAAGCTCAATATGCAATAAATAACTGTTGATTTGTACATAATATGTATATATATGTATGTGTACATATATTTATGTACAAATATAAACATATATGCTGTCCTTTCTGGAGTTTCATTTTGAGTTCTGAGATTTAAAGAGAAATTTATATACTGTATATACTTATTTTGTGTTTTTATTTAGATTAAGTCCCAAATTTAATATGCATTTACATCTCCCCTCCCCCTCTTTCCAGAAACCCCACATAAGAGGGCGAGGAAATTTCATTCTACTTTCCCCTCTATCACTCCACCCCCAAAAATCTAAAATCATTGAATGTCTATTTCTGCAACTCATGCTATGCACTGAGGACCTAAACAGTATCTGGGATTCTGGCACAGCTCAGGTGAAGGAGACACCTTAGCTGCTGCTGCTGTTTCAAGGTGTTAGACATGAAGAGGAACAGCAGTGGCTGGGGTAACAAGATTAAAAATAGCAAGCAGTTAACCTGTCTTGCTATTTTCTATTTGCTATTATTCCTGACTTGACACAGAGATAGCCTGGATTATTGTGACAGATGTAGAAGAAAGTGTAATACTTACCTAAACTAAGCAAAATGATGAAGTTTTTGGCCAGACATTACAGGAGAAAAAGAGAAGATTATCTATTATTATTATTATTGTTATTATTTTCTGCTCCTCCCTCCTCCTCCCCCCAACCATTAAATGAAGAGATAAATCAGAAATTCTTGGAAATGTCTCTACCTTATGTGAAATATTGTCACCAACCTGGTATTCTTTTTTATTGAGTTTCAATTCCTGAATTTCAATTATTTCAGAGATAGAGCACAAGATTCTTAGATTATTTACTCAACTGTTTCATAGTCACAACCTTATAGCAAGAGAATTTTGGAGACTTTATCATTTCTGACTGAGCAGTATGGATGACTTTGCCAAAACTTTAAACAGTAAGATAAATTTTACTGTGTACAAGTCATTAGTATTCAAAGCTCTATTATCAGCATTTCTAGATGGCAGAAGTCACTGAAGGTACTGAGAGAACTGGCAGAAGAACTGGCCAAGCTGCTTGCCATCATTTATCAGCAGTCCTGGCTATCAGGGGAGGTCCCCGTTGACTGGTGTCTAGCAAATGTGATGCCCGTCTACAAGAAGGGTCAGAAGGTTGACCCAGGAAACTACAGGCCTGTTACTTTGACCTCAGTGCCAGGGAAGCTCATGGAACAGATTATCTTGAGTGTCATCACACAGCACTTGCAGGGCAAGCAGGCGATCAGGCCCAGTCAGCATGGGTTTATGAAAGGCAGTTCCTGCTGTACGACCCTGATCTCCTTCTATGACAGTGACGCGCTTGGTAGATGAGGGAAAGGCTGTGGATGTGGTCTACCTTGAATTCAGCAAGGCTTTTGACACCGTTTCCCACAGCATTCTCCTCAAGAAACTGTCTGCTCGTGGCTTGGACTGGCGTACTCTTCATCGGGTTAAAAACTGGCTAGATCGCCAGGCCCAAAGAGTCATGGTGAATGGAGTCAAATCCAGCTGGAGGCTGGTTATTAGTGGTGTTCTCCAGGGCTCGGTACTGGGGCCAGTCCTCTTTAATATCTTTATCGATGATCTGGATGAGGGGATCGAGTGCACCCTCAGTAAGTTTGCAGACGACACCAAGTTAGGTGCGTGTGTCGATCTGCTCGAGGGTAGAAAGGCTCTGCAGGAGAGTCTGGATAGGCTGAACCGATGACCTGAGGCCAGCTGTATGAAGTTCAACAAGGCCAAGTGAAGAGCAGCTGAGGGATTTGGGGTTGTTTAGCCTGGAGAAGGGGAGGCTCGGGGTAGAGACCTTATCGCTCTCTACAGGTACCTTAAAGGAAGCTGTAGCATGGTGGGGGTGGTCTTTTCTCCCACGTGCCTGGTGACAGGATGAGGGAGAATGGGCTAAAATTGCACCAGGGGAGTTTAGGTTGGATATTAGGAATAACTTCTTTACTGGAAGGGTTTTTAGGTATTGGAATGGGCTGTCCAGGGAAGTGGTGGAGTCACCATCCCTGAAAGTCTTTAAAAGACATTTAGATGTAGAGCTTAGTGATATGGTTTAGTGGAGGACTTGTTAGTATTAGGTCAGTGGTTGAACTAGATGATCTTGGAGTTCTCTTCTAACCTAGATGATTCTGTGATTCTGTAATATGTATATACACATAGGACTTTTAGGACTTGCTATAGAATCCACAAGTTAAAGCAGTATTTTTTTGTGTGTATTTTGTGGTCTTTACGTCTTTGTATGTTTTCTGTTTCTAAGACTGACCGTTTGGAGAAAAGGCCTACAGTACAGTATACTTTGAAGGGTTGTATAAAATACCACTAGTCTGCTCCAAACTAAAAAAAAAAAAAATAATAAAAAAAATAAAAAAATAAAAAAAAGAAACACCTTCAGTGATGGTCTGTGCATGCTGTGTAGAAATCAGAATATGAAGTACGATTATAATAGGGAAATGGCTGCAGTAACATTAAGTGAAATAATGAGATTTTCTCCCTTAATATACAGATATTCCTGTATTAAGAAAATCACTGCCACACCAGAGGTGCATTAATAGAGATTAGCTAGGAACTGACACAGCATTATTTTGAAAATGGAGACAAGAGATTAGAGTCACATAGCCAAGGAAATTTGATGTATATGAAAAGAAATTGTTCAAAAGTATGTGAAGCTGTGAAGAACAGATTGTTTGCTCTCATCTGTAATGACATAAGAACAATATGAATGCAAAATAGACCTTTTTTAAGTCTCAGAAACAACAACAAATAATACAATATGGTTTTCCAAGAAATGCAGCACTCATTGTCATAGAAAGTAAGCAAAGCAAAGAAAGTAGGAACTAGAAATTTGTATGAAGTGGTAAAAATTCTTAATGGAAAAAGTAAGAATGGGGATTGTCACACATTTAAAATCAGTGAGGATTGCTAAATTTTAAATTTTATACTTATGCCTCCTTTTCAACACTGGGATGAGACTAAAGGCGGGAACAGGTTATTGCATGCTGTCTACTACAGGCTTCTTTAGTCTTCCTCTGAAGCATCTTGTGCTAGCCCCCCATTGGAACAGGTACTTAGATCTGAATTTGAAATTTCATCTGAAATTTTTCAGATTTTTAGTCTTCTAATCCTGTTTTATATTTTTCCAATCCCAGCTAAACTATTCGAAATAGTCTGAGGATCTGTCTCTCAGAAGCATAAAGTTAAGGGAACAAAAGACAAAACAACTCATACACAAACTTTCCAAATAAGATTGATTCTTTTATAAGTCAACTTAAAGTCTTCTTATGAGTTACCTTTTTCATTGTAGGAAAAAGATGGGATCTGAAGATTCTGTTCTATAAAGCGCTCTAAAGAGCATCACAATTCTATGCAATAATCTATAACTGTATTTTCATTCTAGATATCTTTTATTTTATAGTAGCATTTTAGATTCCCTTGAGTCATGAATCAAGCACCAGAGGCAAAATTCATCTGCTGAAGATGAAAAGAAGCAGACAACACCCCTCTGGAGTACATAGTTGATATTCTGTTTCAGCTGTAGAAACTGAGTAGTTATCTTTCAAGAATAAAGATGACTTTTTTAGCACTATTATACACAATTATTCTCTCTTTTAAAGTAAAACTGACAGAGCAAAGTCTTTGCCAGTTCTTGTGAGATGTGTGTTTGTATATAAGTATACGTCTAATTTTAAATAACTTTTTGTCTCGCAACAGGACAAAATTTAGGGTGATACTTATATTTTCTTAAGTAAAAATGATTTTATTTCTCCTTTCTCCTTATTTCATCACAGAAGCAGATTAGAGTAACGAATTCAAAATGAGAAGTTTTGCAAAGCACTGCAAGATATAGCTTTAGTCAGATTTATTATCATTTCTAACACTCAACTAAAGAAATAATGCTTCTACTAATAGTCCAATGAATAGGTCTATCAACCCACAAGTGTGGCTATTGGACCAGCCTTGGGACTTTCAGCCCTCAAACCAGCTGGAAAACAGACTATCATACAGAAAATATTCTGAGACTTGGGGAAAAGATATATAGAGTGCACTGTGTTTCTGTGTTCCCCCAGCAGCTGCTTCTAGAGTGGTAAAGCAATCTCAGAGGAGTCTGCCTGCCATTTCACTTGTAGGGTGACTGCAACTATCACAGCTGCTTCAGTGAGATAAATAAAGAGGAAGGGAAGGGTACAGAAGTTAACCCTTCAGTGATGTAGCTGAAAAAAAAAAAAGAAAAACAAAAAAAGTTGTACAGGCAGGAATGCTGAGTTGACTACCAACTGTGGGAAAACAATCTCTCTTGGAATACATATACTAAATGAAGATGTTGAATGACACATGGTCCATTTTCAATGTTTACTCTCATAAAAATCTCATTTGCTACAGATATACTTTTTTTTTTTTTTTTTTCTGGAGATATACTTATGTGTTGGCTGGTGAGCAGTGTTTTGGTGTGAAAAGAAAACAGCACAAACTGAAGAATTCATCTCCATATTCATAAACTGTATTTGATTAAACATAAATCATTCAGATAAAAAGCAAACAATCAAAAAACAACAACAACAACAAACTAGAAGATGCTTTGTTATTTTTTAATTAAATAACTATTGTGTAACCTACAGAAATCCTATGCATTTTGAAATATTATTGCTTCAGTGAAGAAGTGCCTAATTCACAGATTTACTTTTATGGTAAATGAGGTTTATATGTCTGTTGTTAGCTACCATGAGAGAAGGTCGAGCATAGCACCTCTCCTTGTTGGCTCCTCTCTCACTTGGAGAAGGAAGTTGCCATCAATGCATTTCAGGAACCTCCTGGATTTTCTGCTCCCTGCTGTGTTGTTCGTACATCAGATAACACGCTGTGTTGTCCTTCCAACAGATATGTAAGTGGTCAAAGACCACCATGAGGACCAGGGCTTGTGAATGTGAGGCTGTTCCTTTCCATCCATAGAGGGTCTATCTGCTTGGTCAGCCTATAGCAGACTCCCACTATAATGTCACCTGTTCCTGCCCTCTCTTTAATCCTGACCCATAAATTCTCTGTTGGCTCCTCATCCACCCCCAGGTGGAACTCTCTGCACTTCAGCTGATCACTGACATAAAGGACCATGTCCTCTCCTTGTCTTTCCCCTGCCTGTGCTTCCTAAAGAACCTGTATCCTACCATTCCCACAGTCCAATTATAGGAAACATCCCACCTCAACTTTGTAATGCCAATGAGTCATAGCCCTGCAGACATGTATACATGGCTTTTTTCTTTTTTTTTTTTTTTTTTTTTTTTTTTTTTTTAACCCAGAAGATAACAAATGTAAAGTTTTATGTATGTTTATAAGTAAATCTTTGGAGGATGTTCATTGAGTATTTACACAAGATGGCCAGGCCTAATGTCTGATGTCTAATGAGGAGTTTTTCCAATCTGGAGCCCTCTGGAGAGTACATCTCTTATAATACCAGGTTAGAAAGACTAGAATAATGCAGTTGTTTTGCCCAGCTCTAATTCCTGATAATTTGTTCCTCCTGTTAAGTCTGATCAGACATATTCCCCTTTATATATGTAAAACACCAACACCCAGGCCATTAAGAATTATGGTGTCCTTTTGATCAGAAAGTACAACCTGAACAGTCAGAGCTATGTAAGGAAAAAAAAAAAAAAAAAAGTTCCATTGAATTGTTTGTGGTTCTGTCGCTTGAACAAATTTATTTTTGTCAGGTTTCTAAAAAGTGAATATGTGTACTGGGTCTGGCTGGAATGTTAACTTTCCCTGCAGCAGCCCATACAGTGCTGTAATCTGCACTTGTAGCTGGAACAGCAGTGTTATCACACCAGTGTTGTGTCTACTGCTGAACAATGCTGGCACAGCATCGAGCCTCCTAGGGGGTGGGCAAAAAGTGAGAAGAGAAACATCACTAGGGCAGCTGACCTAAACCAACCAAAGGGATATTCCATACCATGTGACATCACACTCAGCAATAAAAGGTGGAAACAGGAAGATGAGGGGAGGGGTGGGCTCTCGTTGTGAAAATGTTGGTCCTCCTCCTGAACACCGGCTACGTGTGTTGAGGCCCTGCTTCAAGGACATGGTCAATCATCGCTCATTTGTGGAAAGTAGAGAGTAATTTCTTTCCTCTGCACTTCCACATACCTTTCATTTGTTTAGTTTTCATCCCTTCTTTTTATTTTCCCTTTCCCCCTCCCTTTTCCCCTTTCCCTTTTTATTTCCCTTTAGTTAAATTGTTTAGTTCATAATAATCTTTCTTTAATTATTATTATTATTTCTCTTTAATTAAATTATTGTTATCTTAACCCATGAGTTGTTCTTTGCTTTACTTCTCCCCCTCCTCATCTAAGAAGAGGGGGAGTGAGAGAGCGGTTGTGGGGTTTAGCTGCCCAGCACGGTAAAACCACCACAATATGGTACTCACATTACACCTACTTCATCACAATTGTGGCTTGAAAGGATGTTCCTTCCTGAGATTCAGTTGTTATCACTTATATCCCAAAGCATAAAATTATCTCCCTCAGCTCTTATCATTTTAAACTAACTGCAGATGATTCACATTTCTGCAGATGTCATGTTTATCTATCAAATTTATCATATTTCTTAAACTAAGGTAAACGAATATCTGTCATTCTGTTTGTCATATTATTTTTTTCACCTTACTAACTTTATTAGAAGAAATTTTTAATTCTTTCAAACAGAATATATCTCATTGAATTAATCTTCACATTACTGTGAAATTTACTGTCTTGTTTTTACTATATATTTGTTGAAAAATAACTAATACAACAAAATATGGTGAGTTTAGAACTATGTTTTTAGAATTATTTTTTCTTAATTTATGCTTCCATCATTGATATTGATTTTGGACTGTACACGTTCTTAAGTATATGTCTTAAAGGTTCTTTAGTGATGATATTTATCAAATATTTTCACTCTAATATTTTCATTTTCCTTTTACTTTGATAAATCATAGTAATATGATCATAGTGTATGTGAGAATCAAACTCTGGGTGTCAAATTGTCCATAATATCTGTAAAAAGCAATTATGTATCATGTCCACACATACCAAAAACATAGAAACCAGAACCTTTCATCCATACAATTTTTATATACTTCATATAATAATAATAATAATAAAAAATATTAATCTGCATAACTAGTTTATAGCAGTTGACAGTTTTTCCTTTATAGAGTGGTCACCAGAGGGGGATAATTATGACAATAGACAATACTAAAAGTAAACTCAGAAGTTATAATTTTCTCTAAGGAAATATTTCTAAGCCTATACCCATATTGATTTTTTAATTTAAAGTACATGCAGACATGTACAATCTACAGTAATGCAGACAAGTAGTGAAGACGGAAGACAGGTGGAAAGTACAAAATTTATGAAGTTAAAAACCACAAATCAAAAAATTATTAAAAAAAAATCACTAAATTTCATAAGACTATTTATAATCATTTGCCATGTGGTAGGTTGACTTAATATAAAAAAAAAAAAAAAAAAAAAAAGGAAAGGAAAGGAAAATAGTTTGAATGGAGTCTTGGAAAATATAGTGCCTTCTCAAGTTAAGCCACAGCATCATCAGAGTATCATGTATGTCATAAAATGAGAAAGAATAAAAAAAAAAAAAAAGACTGATTGCAATTAACAGCTAGATATGAAGCTGTAGAAATGTATTCTCTAATTTGCAGTTGCTATATAAGTTACGTATGGCAGAGCTAAAACAAATAAAACAATTATTTTAACTATATAAATACAGTACCTTTACAAGAAACTCATTTTATTTGTTCACTATGCATGATGTGTAATTTTAAGGATACTTTTTATTCTCTAAGAGTATTAAACACCATACAGAAATGAAAGATTTGGGAGAAAAATTTTACCACGAATTTTCAGTAGCTCATAAGTCTATTTATAGAATGCAATAGCTAGGATATTCAGTAAATATTTTCCCTCATCTGCTTACTCTGAAACACTAAGTGTAGGTAGACAAAGTATGTTGAGATATCACCTTTTGTGTAACGTACATGTATTTCTTACATAACCATGGAAGAAAGATTAAATTTATTAAAATAACAACAACAACAGCCACCTGTAGAAAAAATTACTTTTCTTACAACTTAAGTTATGCTGTTATTGAAGAAAAAATATATCATTCAAATTATATCCTAGGCTTTTTAAAAGCTTCTGTTCTTGAGTTGCAATCACCTAACTGGATTGTATGACAGAAATGTAAGAAAGCAATATCTGAGATAGTCCAAGAGTGGCTTGGAAACAGCAAAAAACAATGCTGTTTTTTCAATGAAATATCCTTCATTGACATAGTGTTGGCATAATTTATGTCAGAGTTTGTTGTTTGCAGAGTAACACCTGGCATTTTATACTGAAATAAGTGACAAACAAATAGGGTGCTTTGTTCTTGAATCTTCTCTCTTGTAGGATGCTTTCAACTTCTTTTTCACTGTATGGGAAAAAAAAGTGATTCTGAGAAATAGCCATTTTCCACTGTTATCACTTAGGATGCCAACAGGTAGGAGCATCCAGCTGTGAAGTTCAACAGCCTACTAAGTTACTGCATTAAATCTAATGTTTCTCTCTCTCCCACCTCTCCCCAAAACAAAGAATCCTTGTAGTAAGGCCCCCTACTCTTGTGAAGTTTATCTTTTCTCAGGTATGCAATACTGCTAGAATCTCTTGGTCACTTCTAGATTTTAAACAGTGATTACATTTGCTATTTGCCAATTTCTTGTTTGCATGACAGTAGAAATAAATACAATAATGCAACCCAATAAAAGTCAGTATCTGTTATAAAAAGCTTGCATTCTGAATACTTGTAGAGTTGATGAGAACCAAAAGCTCATGTGACTGGGACTAAGACTGTGCTCTAAGAGTCCAAATCTAGTGCTCTACTCACTGAATAATTCACTGACCTTTTAAAATTTTTCTTATTGTTTACTTGCATATGTTTGGATGAGTATACAACAATAGATCATTAAAAGCCCAATGATATTGTGTTTTAAGTGGGAAGCCACAGTACTGAGAGCTTTCCTTGGAGGGGTATATTCACTATTCTAAGTCAAATTGGAGGTGCTTGATTTTATCAGATTATTCAGCATTTTATAGTGCTTGTACTTTATATGTTCACAGCAGATCTCCCACTGACTTCAGTTGCACCCTGAAGCTTCGTTATTTTGCTAATCAGACTGTGGTTGTCTTAAATAAGGTACTCTATTGTATAACTCCCAGTTAGATGTTATAACTGCGAAACTTTGATTTATATGCCAAGTATCTCAGGAAGAAAATCCATTTGTTAGGAACATTATTTTGTTACTTAGGAGACAGCTGTGAAATCCATTAGAAAACTGAGTCACTCCACCCACATGGAGTGAAAAGCTCATATACCAGACGTATATAATAGGATCTTCAGCCTGTTGACATGTTCTCCATGACAATTCTCCATGACAATATGTGTTTTCCAATTAAAGATGTATTTAAAGGAAAAACAAAACCAAACTCTTGTGGTTTAACTCAGTAGGCAGATGAGTATCACAGAGCCATTTGCCCACCCTCCAGTGGGATGTGGGAGAGAATAGGGGGAAAAAAATTAAAAGCTTGTGGGTTAAGATAAAAGCAGTATAATAGGACAGAAATGAAAGAGATATAATAATGATGACAATAATAATAATAATAATAAACAGTAATAATAGTAATTATTACTAATTACTAATTAAATAGTAATTATTACTAATTATTACAAAACAAGTGATGCACAATGCAATTGCTCACCACCTAATGACCTATGCCTAGCTCATCCACACCCCCACCCCAACCCATTTCTCCAGAATATTCTGGAATATTCCTTTAGCCAGTCTGGATCAGCTGTCCTGGTTCTGTCCCCGCCCGGCTTCTTATGCACTCCTCACTGGCAGAAGCTGAAAAGTCTGTGACTTAGTTTAACCACTGCTCTTGCAAAACTAAGAAATGGAAGCACATAAAACCAGGTAAAAAAGAAACTGTGAAATAAATCCTTATATAATCAGCAACCATTGATCATTCCATTCCTTAAGAAACCAACTGTAGAAGCTGCCTTAGTGGACAATATTATCATCACTCATTCTAGCCTTCTACTTAAATTGGAATGCAGGGATTTATGAGGATGGGAAAATTTGGCAGAATTTCCGCTCTGGTGAAGGCTCCTCCTTATTCACATTCTATGATTTTTGAAAAGTAGTTCAAAAATTCATCAGCAAAAAGTATATGTTGTATTCTCTGCAAAAGTTAAATATTTTCTATACTTTATTTCCACTCTTATAGAGAAACTTTAGTATTGGGTTGCTAGAAGATATTTAGTGTTTTTTAGTATCTAGAAGGTCCTTACTAGACAGGTGGGATATCTCTGTTATGGTAACAAGAAACAAATGCCAGAAGACTAATCAAAAGACTTCAGTGCAATCCAAGTGTCCTGACTTTATACAGGATTATTTTACATGAACCTGGGCTCTTGAAGTTATATCAGATAATAATTGACAGTTCTGACACAGGAACCTATGGGGGTTTCTTCTCGTGACTGTCTACTGAACTGACTGAATCAGCACCTGTCTGTTGTGACAACAGAAGACAGATTGTCATATGATAGAAGTCAATGTAAAGAAAATGATCGTTCTTATAACAGGTTTACTTTTTTAGTCTTGCATGGGTGTCATTATTTTCTTTAACATTATAGTCATGTGATACTTATAAATAATTTTAGGTACAATTCTAAACTGCAAATTATTACTCATTATTACAAAGCAAGTTTGATAACCTTCAATTTATACAAATAGATATCTACATGTTAGATTTGGTCCATTATCTATAGTTGGATTTACCTGTAGACACAAAAGAATGCCTATAAAATTGAAAACTGTGTTGACATAGTTTAAAATAGTTTGTAGAAATTGAATCATTACACCAAAGTTAAAAGGTAAACTGGAGGACATTAGTCTGTTCATGTCAGGAGGTGAGAACAGCAGAGCTGGAGAAATGAAGGATAATCACCATTTCTAAATAGGGGAGACAGCTGTCACAGGAAATTGCAAATGTAATGGTAAGGATTTTTAAGAAGTCTATTAAATCAGAAGGGTCAGTAATTATGCATTTGCCCAGTTGCAGGTCCCGTCTTTGTTATTCTCTAATTGTAAGAAAAAATGTATCACAGAATCACAGAACTATCTAGGTTGGAAGAGACCTCAAGATCATCGAGTCCAACCTCTGACCTAACACTAACAAGTCCTCCACTAACCCGTATCGCTAAGTTCAACATCTAAATGTCTTTTAAAGACCTCCAGGGATGGTGACTCCACCACTTCCCTGGGCAGCCCATTCCAATGCCTCACAACCCTCTCAATAAAGAAGTTATTCCTAATATCCAACCTAAAACACCCCTGGCGCAACTTTAGCCCGTTCCCCTTCATCCTGTCACCAGGCACATGGGAGAACAAACCAACCCCCGCCACGCTACAGTCTCCTTTAAGGTACCTGTAGAGAGCAATAAGGTCTCTACCCTGAGCCTCCTCTTCTCCAGGCTGAACAAACCCAGCTCCCTCAGCTGCTCCTCATAGGACTTGTTCTCCAGACCCCTCACCAGCTTCGTCGCCCTTCTCTGGACTCGCTCCAGCACCTCCATGTCCTTCTTGCTGTGAGGGGTCCAAAACTGAACACAGTACTCAAGCTGTGGTCTCACCAGAGCCGAATACAGGGGGACAATCACTTCCCTAGTCCTGCTGGCCACACTGCTTCTTATGCAAGCCAGGATGACGTTGGCTTTCTTGGCCACCTGTTGAGGGATTTTTGAAACAGCAAAAATCCCATGGCTTGCTGTAGCTGAGCAAACCAAGCTACCAGGGCAACTATGAGAAGTTCCCATGACAGTGTTCTCACATCACCCAACTGAGGAATGCAGAAAAATATTGTTACCAGTAGCTGGCTTCAAGGACAAGGTCTACGTAACTGCTAATCACAAGTGGGTTGTTTTCTTGCAGGTGGGGTTGTTTTCTTGTAGTTGTTTGTCTCAATGCTTTTGACCAATAACCTTGTGTGAGACACTATCTGCCCCTGTTAAGTTCACTATAAAAGTTAGACTATTCAGGCAATAAAACAGAGCATGATCTGACTCTACTGATGTCTGTGGTGCTTTCAGCTGTGCTTCCTGCAACAGCCACCTGAGCACACTGCTGGCTCATATTCAGCCTACTATGCAACAATATTCCCAGATCCTTCTCTGCCAGGCAGCTTTCCAACCTATCAACTCCCAGCCTGTAGGTCTGCTTAAGGTTGTTGTGCCCCAGGTGCAGGACCTGGCACTTGGCCTTGTTGAACTTCATACAGCTGGCCTCAGCCCATCAGTCCAGCCTATCCAGACTCTCCTGCAGAGCCTTCCTACCCTCGAGCAGATCAACACACGCACCTAACTTGGTGTCGTCTGCAAACTTACTGAGGGTGCACTCGATCCCCTCATCCAGATCATCGATAAAGATATTAAAGAGGACTGGCCCCAGTACCGAGCCCTGGAGAACACCACTAATAACCAGCCTCCAGCTGGATTTGACTCCATTCACCATGACTCTTTGGGCCTGGCGATCTAGCCAGTTTTTAACCCGATGAAGAGTACGCCAGTCCAAGCCACGAGCAGACAGTTTCTTGAGGAGAATGCTGTGGGAAACGGTGTCAAAAGCCTTGCTGAATTCAAGGTAGACCACATTCACAGCCTTTCCCTCATCCACCAAGGGCATCACTTTGTCATAGAAGGAGATCAGGGTCGTCAAGCAGGACCTGCCTTTTATAAACCCACGCTGACTGGGCCTGATCACCTGGTTGCCCTCTAAGTGCCGCATGATGACACTCAAGATAATCTGTACCATGAGTTTCACTGGCACTGAGGTCAAACTTACAGGCCTATAGTTTTCCGGGTCTGCCCTCCGGCTTTTCTTTTAGATGGGTGTCACATTTGCTAGCTGCCAGTCAACTGGGACCTCCCCTGATAACCAGTACTGCTGATAAATGATGGTAAGCAGCTTGGCCAGCTCCTCCGCCAGTTCTCTCAGTATTCACGGGTGGATCCCATCTGGCACCACCGACTTGCGTACATTCAAGCGCCGTAGCAGGTTGCCAACCATTTCTTCATGGATAGTGAGGGCCACATTCTGCTCTCCATCCCCTTACACAAGTTCAGGGTACTGAGTATCCAGAGAGCAACTGGTTTTGCCGCTAAAGACTGAGGCAAAGAAGGCATTAAGCACCTCCACCTTTTCCTCATCTTTCATAACTAAGTTCCCCCCCACATCCAGTAAAGGCTGGAGATTCTCCTTAGTCCTCCGTTTTTCATTAATGTATTTGTAAAAACATTGTTTGTTGTCTTTGACGGCAGTAGCCAGATTAAACTCCAGATGAGCTTTGGCCTTTCTAATTTTGTCCCTGCACTGCCTTGCAACATCCTTATAGTCCTCCCGATTAGCCCGCCCTCTTTTCCAAATATTGTAAACCCTCTTTTTCCTCCTAAGATCAAGCCACAACTCTGTTCAGCCAGGCTGGTCTTCTTCCCTGCCATCTCGTCTTTGGGCACATGGGGACAGATCGCTCCTACGCCATTAAGATTTCCTTCTTGAAGAGCACCCAGCCTTCCTGGGCTCCTCTGCCCTTCAGAACCACCTCCCAAGGGACTCTACCAACCAGTGTCCTGAACAGTTCAAAGTTAGCCCTCCGGAAGTCCAATACAGCGGTCCCGTTCCTGGCTTCTCCAAGACTGAAGAACTCTACCATTTCATGGTCACTCTGCCCAAGACAGCTTCCGACCATCACATCTTCCACCAGTCCTTCTTTGTTTGTGAAGAGGAGGTCTAGCGGGGCACCTCCCCTGGTAGGCTCACTAACCATCTGCGTCAGGAAACTATCTTCCATGCTCTCCAGAAACCTCCTAGACTGCTTTCTCTGGTCTGTGTTGTGCTTCCAGGATATATCTGGGAAGTTGAAGTCCCCCAGAAGAACAAGCACTGACGATTTCGCAACTTTTGTCAGCTGCCTGTAGAACTCCTCATCAGTCTCCTCATCCTGGTTCAGTGGTCTATAAGAGACCCCCACCAGGATGCTTGCCTTCTTGGCCTTCCCGCTGATCCTAACCGATAGGCACTCAACCTTATCATTCCCAGTCTCAAGTTCCGTGACATCAAAACACTCTCTGATATAGAAAGGCACACAACCACCCCTTCCATGCTGCCTGTCCATTCTGGAGAGCCTATAGCCAGACATTGCAGCACTCTGGTCATGAGAGTGGTCCCACCACGTTTCCGTGATGGCAACCAAGTTGTAGCCTGACTGCCACACAATGGCTTCCAGCTCCTCCTGTTTGTTACCCATGCTGTGCGCATTAGTGTAGATGCACTTCAGTTGGGCAATTGCCTTCTCTGCCAGCCTTGCCATTGTTCCCACTGGCACAGCTCTAACAAGCCTTGTTTCAGCCCCGTCCCCCTTCTCACCTAGTTTAAAGCCCTCTCAATTAGCCCTGCCAGCTTCTGGCTCAGGATCCATTTTCCCCTTAGAGATAAGGACCCTTCTGTGACCATCAGGCTGGGTGCCGAGTAAAGCTCCCCATGGTCATAAAAATGAAAACTTCTGTGTTGGCACCAGTCTCTGAGCCACGTGTTTATCAGGTGGGCTTTCCATGTCCTCTCAGTACCCCTCCCTGCCACCATAGGGATGGACGAAAACACCACCTGTACTCCTGCTCTATCCACTAACTGTCCCAGTCCCCTAACGTCCCGTTTGATGGTCTTCAGGCTTCTCTCTTCAATGTCATCACTACCAGCCTGGACTATTCAAAGAGGATAATAGTCAGAGGGGCGAACCAGGTTGGGAAGCTTTCTGGCAATGTCCCTGACCCTGGCCCCAGGGAGGCAGCAGACTTCCCTACGGGTAAGGTCAGGCCAACAAATAGGTCCCTCTGTTCCCCTGAGAAGGGAGTCGCCCACAACAATCACCCTTCTTTCTGTCCTGGTTGTAGGCAGTCCTGAGGCGTGGAGTCGACTTCCTCGCCCTAGGCATCCTCCCGGGTAGACTTACTACATCTTCCTCAGCTACCAGTCTCTCAAGCTCCAGGGCCTCAAACCTGTTGTGTAAGGGCACCTGGGAAGGTGGGGCCGGTGGGGGAGGGCATCGCCTGTGATGTTGAGCAGAGACCCATCTCCATTCCTCCTCAACTCCTAGGTCCCCTGCCTCTGCCCGACAGCAACAGGGTAGGGGGTCCACCCCCATTTGGGGTGTCTCACCCCAGGGCCTGTCCTTCAGGCTGTGCAGGGAGTCGCTCCACAAGTCTATCTCACACTCACACTCTGATATCCCTCAATCTCTTGACCTCCTCCTTGAGTTCTGCCAACAAGGTGGACCAGGTCATCCACCTGCTCGCACCTCATGCACACAGTCTCTCTGCCCCCCGCAGGTGGTAGCAACAGGCTCAGGCACTGCCTGCACCCGGAGACCTGAACTGCTGTACTTTTGAGTGGCAGTCAGTCTGGCTGTATACAGACTTCCTGGAGAGCACACTGTGCCTGGTGTACGACATTGCAGCTGAGCTAGAGGTAGACCACCATTAGAGGAGGCGTTCATATGGGCAGGGGGGAACACTCTGCCCTTCCTGCTTGCCCTGCCTTTGCAAATTGCCGCGCTAACTGCCGTGCCACTCCCTTCTGATGTGCCACGCCCTGTTTACCCATCCTGGTTGCCGTGCTCCTGGTCGCTCGCGCTCCCTTGGGGCAGCTTATGAACGGCCGTGGAGGGGGCGCTGCTGGCTCTGCCTACACCTCGTTCTCATCTCGTTCACCTCCCTCGCTAGGGCTTCCGGGTCCTGGAGGCTCCCTCGAGTGGGCTCGGTGCCAGAAAAATTAGCTCTGCCTGTCCGATCCCCTGCTCCGCTGCAGAATGAGTCTGCCCCGGAGCCAATCGCCTCGGCAAGTGACTGAGGTGTGAAAAGCTTTTGGATGACTTTAGACACTTCAAGAAAACAAGCAATGAAATAGATAGATGAAGGAACGAATCCAAAAATGGATCCTGCAACCTCATCTCATATCCTTTTTTTATTATGCAAATTATTTTATGGAAGAAAGATAGGAGATAATTCTTTTGGGGGTTAGTATTTGACATAACATTATACAGGAGAAATAATAGCAAAAATGAAGATCAAGATGTAAAGGCTTACAACATAGGTTAAAAGGTGCTTCTAATAAAGATATGTTATTCTGAGAGAACAATAGGTTTGGACGAATGTTTTTGACAAGGATGAAGTTTTGGAGCATTTAATATTCAAATTGATGAAATTGACAAAAGTAGTTGAAGTTTGCTGACTAAACATACAGAAAATGATTTTGTTATGCAATAGAACAGGAGAATAATGAACAGGTGAATAATATGTACATGTATGAAGAACCATATCAATCTGTATTATGATCTGAAACATAGTTTACAAAGCAAGGGTAGGTTTCAGTTTAAGGTTATGTTTTTACAGTCACTTTTCTCAACTGTTCTCATTTGCAGATATTCTTAAGTGTAAATGTGAAAGAAAGGGAAAATCCAGGATATTATTAGCCTTTTGTGGGATGGTTATCCTGTGGAAAATAAACATAACTGTAAGGAGGTGGCCTTGAGGGTATCAGGTACATAATGAAGACAATCTCATTGTCAATATTGTAGACAATTCTGGCTATATATGGACATAAGAGCAAATAAGCACAAGCTGGGCATTAATACCTTTAGGTTGGACTTCAAACAAACAAACAAAAAGTTGTAGCCACATGACTAGTGAGATGTCTGAAACAAACTTCAATAGAAACAGTGTGGACCGGAGTATGACAATTAAATACTAAGCTTGAAATAAATTATAGGCCTACCTACTTCAGTATAGGATGGGATCTGAAGATCAAGCATGTCTGTTTATGATACTTATTATAAAATGCAACCCTGAGAAATGTAATTAGATGATGAAATATGCTTATTGGATGGAAGGCCATTTTAAAATTTTGGGGTTTGGGGAGGTGTGTGTGTTGGGGTGGGGGGGGAGGAGGGAGCGGAAGGGAGGGAGTATTAACTCTTGTTGTATTTTCTTTTTCTTCCAAGGCCAGGAAGGTTTAAAATTTACTTTTTTCTTCAGCTTCATGATCTATTTTACTCAGTATCACTTAATAATAAATACATGAATATATATATATTTGTATTAATCATTCCTTGAATTTTCTTCCATTGGAAAAAAAAAAAAAAAAAAAAAAAAGTAGAGAGAGATAGAATAAGGATGTTTTCCATAAATTACCTGGAAAGCAAGCTGCCCTTGAATCTCATCCAGACGTGATATCACTGTCATGCATGGAACACAGGACTATCAGCAGTATACACTATTTCAAACACCTTTCCTAAACAATGATCTAACTTATCAACAGAATAAGAACCTAAAATAAAAAATATTGTAAGAACTTGTTACATTCTTTCAGCAAATAAATTCTCCGAAGAATTCTATTTCAGTTAACACAGAGAAGTTCTCTTACATCTTCACAGATGTCAGATAAGACATTCCCTAGTTTGTCAAGTGACTAAAACTATGACACTTCATATCATATTGAAATAATTTCAATAAGGGATGTTTTGTAAAAAGGAACCATATACATATGTCTCTAAACCTAGAGAAACGTTAACCAAAAAATACTTATTTATATACTTATTATATGATAATATAATGCTTTTGCTTACAACCCTCCAAAAAGTTATCTTCCTTCCATTGGGAACACTGGCATTTTATTTCTGTCTATAAACTAGATTTCTTTTTTTCCCCTACTGATATTACATGTATATATTTAAGGATATACATATATAAAGGTAGAAACCTTACCTTACTTGTATGATATTGCTGATGTCATATTTATACCACAGTACTGTATCTTTCCTCATCTCAAGGCCATTTTTTTGTGGAATAGACTACTCAACAGAAAATGGAAAATAACTCAGAGAAGGTGGCACAAAAGGGAGCATTTCTTCCTCACTGCAGGCATATAAGAACCTCTGTTTTACTTTTGCCTGTGTAATGCTGTGATATCCTTGTTCAAGAAACTTATCTTGTTCCACAACCCTGCCAGCTGCTCTTCCAGCAGCTCTCCATGCCTGTCACAATTTGCTATGACTAGTCTGTGATATCATCATAATGAACAGCTATCTGTTTGGATCCTTGGCCAGTGATACATTTAGAGATTTCAGTCTGGCCACTAGTAATGATCTGTGAGATTGGAAAAGCTCTAAAAGGCACAGGAGGGATTTACAGGCAAAGAGGAAAATGATTCAACTGTGTAGAAGCAGCATGGAGTTCAGCACCTAGATGTTTTCTCCTAGGTGACTGGGCTCCCTCATCATGAGGGTGCCACCCCCTCTCCTCTTCTACTGTTTCATCAGATAATAGTGCCTGGTGATTCACTGTGGTGACAGTATTATAAATGGGTTACATGTCTGGCTCTTTTACAGCAGGGATATTTATTTGTTATAATGTCATTTTGCATACCCATTTACAAAGCTGGGGAGAAATGAGTGTGGCACCACTATAGGGCTGCCTGCTCCACATGGGTATTTAAAATACTGTTCTCCTTTACTTCTGCCTGGCAGTTTAACTTTGATAGTTATTCAAGTTTGTAAGTGTAGTCAAGAATAGTCAAGGCTTTTACACAAGGAGTGCCATGAGATTAAATTCAAGGCTTTTACACAAGGAGTGCCATGAGATTAAATTCCCAAGACTGTGTGGACAAAATCTGAATGCCTTGCAGTCATTATCACTAAACAGAGATAATAGAGGTGCAGAAAGGCTGTTTCAAAATAGAAAATTAAAGATGGGTGACTTGTGGCCTATTCTAATGTACTAGCTATCACATCATACTTCCCTTCTTAATAGTCTTTGGAGAATTAGTCCCTGCTCAAACATTTAAAAATAAATAAATAAGTAGATACTTTTAAGGTCTAAAACATAATAATAATTAAATAATAATTCAAACTTCATTGAATCTCCATTGACTTTCTGGATTGCAAAAGAAATATGAGCTCATCTCACTAGCAGAGAGAATTATTCATGTCTCTGTGGTCATGAAGAGGTATGTTTGCAGTACAACTAGCATGGTTTTCTTTTTGAGTAAATGTAAAGGACATGAGTTAATGACGTTAGTGGGAAAAATGTATAAAATGGTAATACTAAAATGAAATTACTTACTAAATGTATACTACTGAATATTCTGTATTGTAAGTACAAGGAAATAATAAAAAAAGGTTGCTTATAACACTAACTGCTGTGTTGTAAAATAGTTTATTATGTTATGAGTATTTTATTTTATTTTTTGTTGCCAGGGAGAAAGTTTTATTTAATAAGCAGCATTTTGCTGCCTTTTGCGACTTATTATGGGCATTAGTATACAGCACATACCTAGAAAAAAAATAGGCCTATAACTAGAGTATGCAGATTGAATCTACAGCTAATCGTCTCTATATCTTTGTACTTAAAGTACTGAATTACAAATGAGATCCTAGGCAAAATGTATTACTTCCATTTTTGTTTACCAAGATTCTTTCTGTACCCGTGAGATTCATATGAAATTAGACAATGTCTGGAAAGCTAGGATTTGTAATAATGGCCAAGATATTATACGGATTAGAGGAATTTGAATGAACAATCCCTTAGCTCATAAAAGAAAATGATAAAGGATAAAAGGTAGCATTAACTGTTCAAGGGTCTTGGCTATGTACTCTACTGCAGCTGCACAAAATTAAAAGTCACTCACTAGATCTCTTAACTAAATACAAAGCAAAAGGTCTCACAAGCAGGATGTTAATGAAAATAAAGTTATTAACTGTGTATTTAATTCTTTTTTTTTCATGACATTGGTTTAGGTAGTGGCCTTTCTCTAACAGTTTTGCTTTTGTGTGTTTTAAAATCAGTTTAGGATTATTATTCCTTCATTGAAGTCTTATGTTAAGACTCATATTGCTAGGTTGGGGCGATGCTTTGGCCGCAAGGCAGAGTCACACAAAGGATATGTTAAATATTTTGAAAAGAGTAATTAAGAGATATTGCAAAGTACCAGGTATTGCTTCATCCCAATTCATCAAAGTTATCAGTGGCACATTAAATAATGATTGAATAATGAATGCTGTCACTATTGAAATGGTAATCTGTTGCAGCATACTGTAAATTAGCTTATATTTTCTTTAACTAGAAAAGATGGTTAACACAACTTGTCTCCTTACTTCAGAGTGATTTGGAGGCCAGCAGAACCCAGCTCCTTGTAACTTTTGCATAAAATAGAGCTGAAAGAAGTAATTTAAAAGTGTTAAATTTCTTCCAAGAGGTCAGTGGAAATCCTTCAGTCCAGGGTTTCAGTTTGAAGTTATTACAGAAATGGTTATAATTGTGTCATACATATATTTTTATTAGACACTTTAAAAAGTCTGATTCCCATTGATAACCATGCTCTGTCTGTAACTTTCTCTCAATAGAATAAAGCTCATGTGATTTTTCTTTTATATAATACTGTATAAAATTACAGAAATATTTGAAGTCATGGGAAATACTTGATATTATACTGGTATATTAGTAAAATACCTATACTATATTGGATATTTTATTTCCAGACAAAAAAAAAGTCTGGAAAAAAACTCTTTTTCATAAGTAAAAGTTTATTTCGGCTTAGAAACCACTGCCTGTTACAGGGGTTCTGAATTATCAAATATATCACACAGTTCAAAAGACATACTCAGAGAGGAAATATGCAAATAAAATGTGGGTAAAACATGCAAATTAAATGTGGATAAGTAACGTGCAAATGTGAATAAGTAAACGTGCAAATAAAATGTGAGTAAGTGACAAGACAAACCCTTAACAATAACAATAACTAAAATAACAAAGTAAAGCATTTTACCAAAACCTTATACAAAGACTTATATCTGGACAAGATTTCTTTACTGTGATGGTGGTGAGCCCAGAGGAGCTGTGGATGCCCCAGCCCTGGAAGTGTTTAAGGCTAGGCTAAATGGGGCTTTGGGCAACCTGGTCTAGTGCTACGGGGGTTGGAGCTAAGGTCCATGATCTTTAAGGTCCCTTTCAATCTAAAACATTCTATGGTTCTATGAATAAAAAACTTAGATACACAGATATTTTTATGAATTATTTGTTAACTTGTGCCCACCAAGAAAAATAATCAATGCTATCTGATCTAATAACCATGTCTAAGATGGACAGTTGGATGGACAGATCGGTGTGGGTATGTGTGTGTGTAGAGACTTACAGATGCATCTGAGACAGAGAGAGGTGGTTACCTATATATCTACAGGAAATTATTATGGATTTCCTTTCTCTGTGATATGTTACTGTCATAACTTGTCAGTTAAAACAAATTTCAAAAGTTTACGTGTCTTCTTGTTTGAACAACATTGCTCAGCACAGCCTCATTCCCATTTATTACTGGTCAATAATAACATTGAAGCATGGAATCCAATACCTCCCACAAAAATAGATAAATAAATAAATAAATAAATAAAGCAACAAACTAAATGAATAAGCTGGCAATAGATTTGTTCAACAATGCAGGAATTGGTAAATTAAGCTTTGAAGAGTGATATGATGTTAGTACTGTCTGTCAACCCAAGAAGAAGCTATAGAGGGATCACTGCGTCTTTCAGCATCACTGTGTTAACTGTTAAAAAGAGAAAAAGAGTGCATGTATAACTTCTATAATATGTATATATGTGAAAGAGAAGCCATGAGTTATGCAGGTGTTTTGACTCCATGTCTTTATCATTGCACTTCGGCCAGGCTGGGATGGTAAGCAATGGTAATCTATTTTATTCAAGAATGCTATGAGAATAATTATAAAACTCTAACAATAAATATATAAAGAAGAAAAAACACACCTTCAGATGAATATAACTGAGTAGAAATAACATGAGGGATTGCACACAAGTTACTATTTAAGGAGATTTATTTTATTTTTTTATTTAAAAAAAAAGTGCCTTTTTTCATGTGAAAAAAAATCAGATTACACGTGTTAAAAGTATTATACATAGACAAAAGTATTCAGAATACTTTGCTAGACAGTCTTTCACAGGTAACAAAGTAACCATCTTAAGTAGCAAAGAAATACAGACTTTTGCTGATAAACATCTCAAAACAGTATAATAGAGCAAACATGCTTGATTTATAGTAACCAGTAAGAATTTCAAATAAAATGCTACAACAGAATAACAGTAAAAGATGCAGAAAGAGAAAGTGGACGCAACAAAGGAGGAAATCAAGACTAGAAAATAGGTTAAAAGCATAACTGGGGGTGGTTTATAATGGTCCTTATTCATTGGGACACAAATATGTTCTGGACTGCAGCTGTACAAATAGTAAATTTTAACTGGAAACCAAAACAAGTATATTTCAAGCAAAACATTTTTTTAAAATTATTTTCAAAGTTCATTTATTGTTCTATATTCTACCTTTTAAAAATATTTTTCAGCTTAAAAATGTAACTGTAAAATTAACTGTAAATGTAAAAATGTTAAAAGTAATGATTTTGGTTTAGTTTTGTTTCTAAATATGAAAAAAAAAAAAAAAAGACTTTCCAAATATGAGTAAATAAATGAATAGTAAACACCATGTTTTTAAACTAATCATCTTTGCCAGTTCAACTCAATTTGAGAACAAATTTGCTTCCTTAAAGC
The DNA here is from genome assembly GCF_047663525.1 of Anas platyrhynchos. Lineage (NCBI taxonomy): Eukaryota > Metazoa > Chordata > Aves > Anseriformes > Anatidae > Anas > Anas platyrhynchos. The sequence goes on along the minus strand of NC_092588.1, from coordinate 59,598,791 downwards.
TGCATTTTTCCTGAAAGCTGCATTTTTTCAATATATGGCTTATTTAATAGGGGTCGGGCAGAAGCATTTATCTGTATTAATCTTTAACCCTGTTCTATATTACTTGCCTGGAGTCTGTCCAAAGATTATTGCAGTTGACTTCAATGTGTGTTTTGATCAGACCCTGAGTTGGGAAATATTCCTGAATCAAGGTCTGTAAGAGGAATCTTGTTCAAGGTAGAGAACAAATTGTGAAGGTGAAAAATGAAAGGGCAACTGAGAAAAAGGTCTGGTAGACTGGGGAAAAAATAAAAATAATAAAATAATAATAATAATAATAAAAAAAAAAGATAGATCCAAGAAGCTCAAACATGAGAGAAACTAGACTGAAAACTGGAGATTTGTGTCTAACATGATGAATAATTTACTTGGTTTGGTTCACAATTAGACAACATAAATATGGCTGTAGTAATTCTGCTGTGCAATAATGCTTTATAAACAACTAGCAATGCTTAGCTTTTTCCTATTATGATATAGATTGTTTGACATTAATAATATTCTGAGTCTGAGGCAAGGGCAATGTTTTTAAACTTCCTCTCCTGTATATACGCTACTACTTAGAATCAGAAAACACTAATATATAATCTAAACTGTGAAGTTACCTCTGAAAACAGTGACAAGTCTGTGAGTCTGTAATACGTGAAATAGTCATGGTTATTCTAGGACTGATCCAAAATATATTATAGATTTTTCTGGCAAAAAGCACAGAGTTTGGACTGAGCTCCAGTGTCATCAAACACAGTGAAATAAGAAAGGATGATTAATTGCAAAGGCACTTCTGCAGCTGTTGCAGAATGTTGTATAGAAGAGGAGAGACTCTTTGTTTAGAACAATGCAATTAAGATGCAAGGAATGAAAAATAGCACCTGAGCTAGCATTTGTTTATCACTAGACTAAATGCTTGCATGTAAAGAAGCTTCAAGTTGTGAATTGTGAAATGAATCAGGAATTTCAGTGAATACAGCCTTGCTTCACAAAAAGGATGATTTTCAGTGAGATACGTCTGTACTTTTGAAAAGAACACCACATTATAACAGTGTATTGCTATCTTATAATGAATAGGACACATGAGCAGGATTTGGGGAAAAATAATGTTTAGAATATTTTATGATTATGAGGGGTATTGAAAGGGAAAGTTACTTAGAGAATATTTGGATTTTAGTAGAGAAAAAGGTACTTTTGGATACAGAAAATTGATGCATATATCTCTGATTCCAGATAGAATTGAAACTGGACTCAAATGACTCAAGTCCCAGATCAGGAAAGACTGAGATACTTCCTTAAGGTTAAGAGAATGCTTGTGTTCCCTTCGTAAATAGATATGAACTTAAATGCATTCCTGAATCAAAGCCAAGGATACTAGTTTATTTTTCCTTGGGCCTCATCCTGGAAAGACTTTAGTGCAATAACTTTTGAAATGTAAAATATGTGAATGATTGCACACATAAGCAAGCACACACACATGCTGCTGACTTTGAAAACTTTTTAGATAAAGATCTCAGATTAAATACTCAGACATATATTTATATACTTAAAAATTATTAATTTTAAGAACCCCCCAGATAATGAAAGGACTTTCTACAATGTTCTCTCTCTCTCTCTCCTTCTTTTTTTTTTTTTCCTTCCAGAGTTACTCCATTGAAAGGCATGAGAAGAAGCACTCACATTTTGATTTTCACAGTGCAAAAAGCAAGATGTACTACTGCATTCATTGAATTTAGACCATGTTTGGTGTAAATAAGGTATTTCTGAATAATTTTGTAAAACTTTCATAAGCATATCTTGTGTAATAAGAAAAACATGAACACATATTTGGTATTCCAGCTAAATCATATTTAGCAACCAATAAAGAGAATAGACAACAGATTTTGATTAATATTATTGTGTTTCATGCTTATCTATTTCTCTATTTTTATGATAAATGCATTCAAAAAATATCCTCTGTCACAATGCAAATACTTTTTTTTTCTTTCTTTTTTTTTTCTCTACAGTAATTATCGATTCAATATAAAAAGTTAAGCCTTTGGACAGATTTATGGAATCTTTAGAATATCTACTTTTAATGCCAGAAATGTGATACAGGTGCGATATATTTGTATTTCTGACAGGAATAGGATTGAGACTAAATGGAATGTGAGAATTTTGTAAGGATTTGAAGAATCCTTAAGGAAGAAGAATGAACTGCATCAGCAACTATGTGCTTAATCTGTGAATTTGCCAGATTTCTAAATAAATTGAGGGGGGGGGAGGGGGGGGAGGTGAGGAGAGTGAAGAAGGGGAATGAAGGGGGGAGGATAACAACTAATAATTGATATAATTATTAGTAACTTGGAAAATTGGAACCAAGGCCTTAAAATACATCAGGAATTTGATAGGAGCCAGCAAAAGGGCTGGATATGGATTGTAGTAATCTGTACTTTGGGAAGCCTAGCCATTCAGCTTTACATATAATTAAAGTAATCTAGCCTAGTGGGAAGAGAAAGTTAGTAATGTCCTTTTATTTTGTACAAAGTTTCTTTGCAAACTAAAATTGAAATAAAATCATTTTGGACACAAATGCTATCAGTCCTATAGACTTATCAAGGTATACAAATGCAGTATTTATAAGAGCATTACTTGGATGAAAGAAAATTTGTGCTTTATTGGTGAAGATAGGAATTGGCCAGCACTGTGGAAATATTCCTTTTTTAAATTGACATTCTGTCATTTATGATTTGACATCACAGAGAAGCAATTACTCTATCTGGAACAGATAATTTCATTATTTTTAGAGTGATTGTTGTTGCATTAGATGAAAAATAGATGAAATAAATGAATATTGAATATCATTTTCTTAACACACGATTCTTGATCAAATTAATATAAATGTGCATTATGTACTGTCATGTAAAACTAAATCAAATAAGATTAAAAAAAATAATGCTTGAAACTTAGATTTTTATACAAATCCAGTATGATTTAACAAAAATAACTTACCTGCACAAGCTTATGTTACGCTATAAATCTCTGTCAGCAGATATAGGAAAACAAACAAACAAACAAACAAACAAAAATGAAACACCAAGATTAAGAATGTAACTGGTATCTTTCTGAAGACAAATGAGGAATGATTTGAAATTACACCTTCAGAGAGATTTTTGTTAAAGAAAGCAAACGGTTTGTTTTGGTCCCCTGAATTTGTTCAATTCAAGTTCATTTAACAAACACAAAGCACATGCAAGCACTAATATAGGCTGTTTCTTTTCAGAATGAAGCTACAGATCATGGAAAGATTTTTTGATTAATATAATATGTCTTATACATTACATAATAATTAGAAAAAGAAGAAAAAAAAATATCCTTGTATTCCTACAGGAGCAAAAAGAATTGGTCTTGATAACAAAGCCAAAAGAGTAAATACTTAGAACTTATCGTGACCTTTTATGAGTCTCTATTCTATTACACCCTCGTATTCAGCAGAAAAATATTCTATTTAACTCACAACATAGATTTACTAAGTAGTAGAAAATATACTTCACCATTGCAATGCCAAAAATATCACATTCATAATATTGCATATTCAAATGCCTCTGCAGTCTCAGAGGATCTTTCGTATTGCATCTTGGTGAGTGAAAGACTTAGAAACAGCCTTTAAAAATTCCAGGTATTAATGATGGTTTTCTGATAATATCTTTATTGCCTTCTATTAAAAACTTTATTACATCAGTCAGACACAATACTACTGTATTATTGCTATAACACAATATGATGAATGAGGGCTACCTCTCCCTTATTACATTAACACTATATTAAGTTAATCAGATGCAGTCATAGCTTACTATGATGGATGAGATGTACACTATTGTCAGCAATTATGTATGAAAAATAAAAGTTCATAACATATATTCTCACATTTTTTGCTTTAAAGAGAGTTATATGCAGTTCACAAAAGTAAAAAGAAAATCTAACACCAGTTGTTTTTCACATTTATCAAAGCACTCTCAAAGTATTCATTTAGAGATGGGCAACTAAAAGCTGATGGGATTTACTTCATGTTGTTGAGATTAATTGCAGTGTTGTGAACAGAACTTGTGTTTATGAACTCACTAGCAACTTGACATAGGTATAGCTGTTATTGGCTGAAAGTGGAATCCCACTGAAGTTAATGAAATCAAAAATGTCAATTTTTTAGCATTATCCTCCATTATTCATGGTATTTTTTCACCTCATGAGCATTCACCATCACACAGAGGTACTTTTTAGCTAATTCAGGAAGACTAATTCATATCCAGAGAGATCAGCAAGATGTTTTTCTCAGGTTACAATGGCATTACACGTTATTATACATACACATTATAACATAGTATTTTGCTTTGCAAGCTTATTATTTCTCTAATATCTGAAAACAATAAGCATTTATAAAGTTTAACATGTGCATAAAGGGCATAAAGGATATAGAGGCCATTTGCGCAGTTTGACTGATAAACGTTTAAATTATAAACTTTTAAGTTTAAAGGGTAAAATGTTGCTGGAAAACTATATTTGAGTGGATGGAGGTTACCTTTGATGGACCTCAGAGCAGTGCATGAGGTTCTCGATATCTTAGTGATTAAAAGCAGAAACAGTTCTGGTCTCTGTGAAGACATCATAGAACAGGCTGCTAATAGTATGCTTAATTTTAAACACGCATGGCATCATTCATACTCACCCTGGTAGTATCATATTCACACAGTCTACTGAAATTAGGTCCAAAGTGAAGAAAATTAAATAAAATACAGACAAATATTTGCATTAAAGTACAAGTTATTCCCTATATTTGATATACAGTTTGTGTTCTTTTCTGCACTAGAATGAAGAATTTACTCAAAAACAAAATTTCAAAATCGAATGTACAACATTTGTAGAAGCTAGAGCTGAATATTTATGTCCTTGGGAATGTATATTTATATCATTCTGAAACAGCTATCTAAGAATCACATTGTCAATCAGCTCATCAAATGTAGCAGGGAAAAAAGAGAGAGAGAGAGAGAGAGAGAGAGAGAGAAATAGCCATAAGAAAGAATACTTACACATAGAAAAGACAGAAATAATTTCACACATTGACTTGATTAAGCCCAGAATTTAGCACCTGCTCAACATTAACATTAAACCCTCTCAAAATTGTAGAGATTTAAAGCCACTCTTAATTGTTGTGCTGAATAAATACGTTTCCAATTATTTGATGTTAAACATTTCAATGTTTGATTTTGAGTCATTAAGAAGAGTAGAAATGATTGGCTTGTTATTAATAATGAATAATTTCACCAGTATTATGTATATCCTAAGCAAGGGAAAATTTCCAAGTACAGCAACTAAATGTCTTATTACTTTCTCTGTTATCTGAAAGAAGGAAATTTAGGGCCTGAGGTTTTTATGTTTCTAGGACCTGAATAAGGAAACAAACAGAGTGAAAATTACACTTTAACATATATTGCTTTTGCCGGTAAAGATCAACTTTAGCTGATTTTTGTACTTTTAATAGATATCTCAAACACAACATAATAAGATGTTGTTCAAACATATGTGTTCAAAATGAGACCTCCAAGATAATAACTTTAATTTATTTTAAAGTAACATTATATTTACTCGATTTTATCATTACTAGATTTTTTATCATTACGCATTCCTTCATTAAGTTCTCTCCAAATGATTTTTGTGCAGGTAGTATTTAACATCATACAACTGTTATTTGACAATTACTAATGATTGTCCTGTGGTTTAACCATGATTTTTATTTACTGGGAAGAACTAGTGGATACTGAGAATCAATATTTATTATTATTATTATTATTATTAAAGTAGATGTTTCCTGGGAAGCAATTTAAAATGGAAATACAGCTCTGATCATAGAACTGCATTCTATTTCAGGGTGAATTTTCTGAAAGATACATAGAACGGCAGCTCAAAAACAAAACCACAGTAAAAACATTCCTACCAGAACAAAACACTTTGTGTAATGCACTACTCTCCCTTTGGAAAAGGAATCAGAGTAAGAATGCATTGAAAATGTGAAAAACGTCAGCTATTTTAGTAAATGCACTACTGACAGGCACTTAGATTTAAGAAGATTTAAGAATGTTTATAGGGAACATGGTACTAATGCAGCAAATGGCATTACATTTCAGGCTATAGTAGTTTATTGGAGCTTGTAGACCTCTATCTCCACATATATTTATCTTCATAAGAAATTCTTTATTTTTTTTAATCTCAGATTGTCAATTTTCTGTCAGAGACTAGATAAACATCAGCAAGAAAACAGTACAGGTAATAAAAGTTCTCTGAATTTATGATATTGGAACTTAAAGACTAACATCCATACCATAAAAAATAGCAGAAATGACTTTGTCCAGGTTTTCTATTGATAAGTTTATCCTTGGGGCTATTTATTTCTCGACACTCTCTTATTTTGACAGTAGGTAAAAAGGGATTATATGTACTCTAGTTTTCTTTAAAAGCTATAAGCAAGATTATTATTATTAATTATTATTAATGTATAAAAAGTAGAAAAAAGAGGGAAGAAACAATAATTTCAGCAGGACAGATGCATTCACTAGCTTTTCTAAACCATGCTAAAATTGTTACGTCTGTATCTCCTGATCTGTTTATAATTATTAACCTAATTCTGTTTGGTTTTCAGTGCATGCATTGGGAGTTAACACCTTGAATATCAGTAATTGATGTGAGAATACTTCTCTCACCTTACACATTTTCAGGCTAGGGGGAATGATATTGCAATCAGGTATTAGCAACTAGACTATAACATAAATAATTGTTATTTTTAAACCTAGTACTAATGTTAGTAGATTTAATAGCCTTTCAGCTTTAAATTAGAAAAATATTCAAATCAGATGGTGGTTTATATTCTTTATATTATTATTTCCCAGTCTGAACTTGTTTAACAAAATTATCTGGTCAATGGCTGACCATGACATGTCACACACAAGACCAAAGTAATTTTACCCTATAATTTATTATCAAGGTACTAATACATATTTAGCATGATTTTATTATTATTATTGTTGTTGTTGTTATTATTGTTGTTGTTGTTATTATTATTATTGCTATTATTATTTCTATTATTATCTTTACAAGCAATCTCAGAAAGATGTCAATGTTGGCAAATCTAGGAGTATCCAAAGACAAACTTTTTTTTTTTTTTTTTTTTAAAAAAAAGGACCGATGAGATGAAATTTGGTTTATATATTTATTAACTCTATTCATATTAGTACTACACAGTGCTATCTGAATCTCTGATATGCATAACAAGTACTAACAGACTGACATAAAGTGAAAAGAACCTATTAAAATTTCAGTACACAGTTCACTGGGTATTTGAGTAAGTGTGGGTTTGAACTTTACCTCATTAACCTCCTCCTTTTGGCTGGTGTGTTATAGGAGGCTAGAATACATCCCTTAGGCAAACATTCCAGGGCAGGGCATGCTTTTTAAAAAGTACCTCTAAGAATCTTTTATTTTTTTTCCTGTCAATTTTTGGAAAAAGGACTGCTCTCCCTGCAGGTGACTTCCAGCACTCCTTCCCATGCTTCACCTCCTCACCTCATGGCAGTACTAATCTTTCATCTTCTCACATGCACAGCATGGGTACTCCTTGTCTACAAGCATGAGAAACAAGCAGCACTGCAGGAAAGGAAGGATAGTGTCCAGAGACCTTCACCTACTCACTCCATTCCTGGTTCACAAAAACTCTGGAGAAAACTCTGGAAGAGGGAAGAAGGCAGTTCTGGAGTCAAAGCAGAGTCAGACAATACAGGACAGTACACCAGACTAATATCAGTGCTTGATGCTTAGCAGTAATGCTAAGTATTATTTATGTTGAGAATTACAGTAGCACGGTGGTAGAGGGGTGTCATGCACCACAAATCTATGAAGAGAAAATGAAAAGATTTCCTATGGGAATATTCATACTGCTGGGATCAGAAATGTTCAATGTCACAAGGATGGAGAAAACTGGTAGATTGGAAGAGAAGCAGCAGTACTGGTTTGTTCATCTATTTTACTCTTCAGTTTCAGAGGGACTTCTACTGACATAGTTAAACTTGTTAAAACATAGTTAAAAAGAAGGGACCTGTCATCTGTTTTATGACCTTTCAATGAGATAGTGAAGTGTAAAATTTACTTAGAGGTAAATTGATATGGGTAGTAACTCTCCTCCTTCTATTAGTACATGGACACATAGTTCTCAAGGAGGTAGCCTGCTTACTTCCACTGTGTTAAATTCAGAGGATAGCTCACTTGCTCTTATGGAGATTTCCATTGACAGCTTTCAAAAATGAGGACAATGGGGGGGAATGGAGAGGCCATTCAATACTTTTTCAAACACACCACAACTCTGCAGTATATGCATGTGGTAAAGCCATGTCATGTACACATTTTTAAAACCTAAAAATATTGCCCAACATTTTGGGAAGGTTATTGAATAGAAAAGAGTTCTGTTTGTCTCATTTCTTCCACTTATGAAAAATCTTATTTTGTTGTTGTTGTTGTTGTTTGAGCTCTCCAAAGGCTTTTGTTATATGAATCTATACCATAGGTTCTACTTAATTTTTCTGAAGACTACTTTTCTTTATAAAAACACTTGCATCTATAAGCTTTTTTTTTTTTTTTTTTTTTTTTTTTTTTCTTTAACGTTCTTTTATTTGAAATAAGGAACATGGTGGCCTAGATCTACTTTAAGATTCTGTGCAGATACTTAGTGCATAAAATAAAAATATTAATAAAAATATTAAAAATAAGTCCCTCAACCACACAGCTTTCATAAAAGCAGTACTCTAAAAATATATATATTACAGTGTCTGAGCTGGTTATGCCATCCTGATTACAATTTGTACAAAATTCATTTATTCTCCCTAAGAAATATACTTATTAGTATCTTTGGTAGAATATGCTAAATTGACTGAAGTTGGTTTAAAGATTAATAAATTGTACCCCTTGCACCACATTTGCATTTTGCATCCTTAACGGATATTCACCCTGAAGAAGGGCAAGTGGTTTTTCTGCTGTCTTTTCTCTCTAGAGATGTTTGTTGTGATGAGGTGGCTGTAAAATTTGCTAAGTGTTTTCCAAAAATTGTGCCTGTAGAGAGCGTGAAGGGATGCTGCAGATCTGACTGTCACCACAAGAGCTCTTCTCCTGAGAACACCTCCCTCTTTGAGTTGTGTGAGTTACATTTTGAAAGGTAGGGCAGCTCATCTCTACTTGGAATATAAATGAATTTAAGTAAAGCTTTCCCTCTATTCAACTTTTGCTGAATTGCCTAGTATAATTTGATTCCTGATTGAGCTATGACTATTTGGCCTTGGAAATGCAGGAGAAGAGCCTTTTAAACTCTCTAGCTGAATGTGTGTCTCTCTGGAATATTGCCAAAGTTTTAATACATACTTGTAATTATTCTCTGGCATTTAAATCTATTTGGCTCATTCTCTTTTATTCTTCTTGTTAAATTGTTTTCAATCTGAAACATAGTCTATGAGGTCTTCTTTCCAGTGAGTTCTGAGTACAGAGTTAATTGTTAGTAACAGGTATTTTAAAGACCCACTGATGACTCATGAAAAACTTTGAAAATCATTCTATTTGCTGTTAATTTAGAATATACGCATAACTTACATGTTTGTGTACTGGGTTTACGTGGTGAGGTTTTTGTAGCAGGGGGAGGCAGGGATGACTTCTGTGAGAAGAATCCAGAAGTTGTCCCATGTTAGATAAGGGACAGTTTCAGCCAGCTCCACAGGGACCTACATCTGGCCAGAGCTGAGCCAATAAGCAATGCTGTTTGCACTTCTGTGAGAGCATATTTAAGAAACGGAAAACACTGCTGCACAACAGCATCTGGGGGAGTGAGGATAAAACAGCCCTGCAGACGCCAAGGTCAGTGCAGAAGGGGGGCAGGAGATGCTCCAGGCATGCAGCAGCAGTTCCCCCGCAGCCTGTGGAGAGGCTCCTGGTGGAGCAGGCTGTCCCCCTGCAGCCCATGGAGCAGATCTCCACGCTGCAGCCTGTGGAGTAGACCCCAGTGGAGCAGGTGGATGTGTCCTGGAGGAGGCTGAGGCCCATGGAGAGCCCCTGCAGGAGCAGGACCCAGGCTGGAGCTGCAGTCCATGGAGAGGAGCCCACACAGGAGCAGGGAATCCAGGGGGAGCAGACACTTATGGGGACCTGTGTGGGAACAGTTTGCTCCTGATGGATGGACCCCATGGTACAGAACCATGTTGGAGCAGTTCTTGAAGAGCTGCTGCCGGTGGGCAGCCCCCGCAGGATCAGTTCGGGAAGGATGACATCCCGTGGGAGGAAGATTTTTTTCCCAACATAGCCTTATTTGCTTCATTCTGATTGTTATATTAGTTTTTCCTCTATTTCATAGCTAGTCTGTATTAGCCATTGTTACTAGATAAAAGCAAATTTGTCTTCCGTCTGGAAGCCTTGCATTCTACATTTTTTATTATAAAGAGTTCTTGTAGGAAAATAATCAGGGAAATGTTCTTACTGTCTTGTGCACTTGAAATGACTAAATGACTGGGAAAGAAAAAGTTGTTTTTTTTGTTTGTTTGTTTGTTTTTGTTTGTTTGTTTGTTTGTTTTTTAAGAAGTAAATATGGAGACTGAGATACAACCTCATGAAGTTCAACAAAGGCAAGTGTACAGTCCTGCACCTAGGGAGGAATAACCCCAAACACCAGTGTTGGCTTGGGGCTGAACTGCTGGAGAGCAGCTCTGCAGAGAGAGACCTTGTAGTCCTGGTGAACTACAGGCTGATCAAGAGTCATGTGCCTTTGTAGCCAAAAAAGGCCAACGGTATCCTGCACTGCATTAGAAGAATGTTGCCAGCAGGCCAAGGGGGGTGATCCGTCCTCTCTACACAGCCCTGGTGAGGCCATACCTGGAGTGTTTTTCTGGGCTTCGCAGTACAAAAGGGACATAGAACTGCTGGAGCAAGTTCAGAGGAGGGCTACAAAGAGGATTAGAGGAATGGATCACCTGTTGTATGAGGACAGGCTGAGAGAACTGGGCCTGTTTAGCCTGGAAAAGAGAAGACTGAGGGGAGACCTCATTAATGTATATAAATATCTGAGGGAAGGGTGTTGAGAGGATGGAGCCAGTTCTCTTTTCAGCTGTGCCCAGTGAGAGGATGAGAGGCAACAGGCACAAACTCAAGCACAGGAAGTTCCATCTGAATTTGAGAGGGCACTTCTTTACTGAGATTGACAGAGCACTGGAACAGGTTGCTCGGAGAGGTTGTGGAGCTTCCTTCTCTGGAGATATCCAAAACCCATCTAGATGCCTTCTTGTGCTATGTACTTTAGGTGATCCTGCTTGGCAGGGGGCTTGAACTATATGATCTCCAGAGGTTCCTTCCAACCTCGACCATTCTGTGATTCTGTGATCCCCATGTGCTGAGAAAAAAAAAAAAAAAAAAAAAAAAAAAGGGAGAAAGAGCTGGTGTTATTCTTATGTCATGCAGTCAAGTTGCTGTGACACTCCATCTTTTAGTAGGGTTGTGAATTGGTACAGAGATAGAAAATGAGCTCTTGAATCCTTCAGAAAACCACTGTAGTACTAATAGGTGATATGATATAGAACAATAGCTTATGTGAATCAAGAATGGCGTTGCTATTTGGTCAAGGGAAGTGATCGTCCCACTCTGTGTTGGTGCTGCCTGACTTTGAATATTGTGTGGAGTTTGGGGCACAACAGTAAAAGAAAGATATAAAACTGTTAGAGAGTGTCCAAAGGAGGTCAACAAAGATGGTAGAGTCTAGAGTAGAAGATGTATGAGGTGTGGCTGAAGTCACTTGCATTGTTCAGCCTGGACAAGAGGAGACTGAAGGAAGACCTCATTGTGGTCTACAACTTCCTCATGAGGGGCAGCAGAGAGGCAGGCACTGATCTCTTCTCTCTGGTGACCAGTGATAGCATCCAAGGGAATGGCATGGAGCTGTGACAGGATGTTCAAGCTGGATATTAGAAAAAGGTTTTTCACTGAGAGAGTGGTCAGGTGGAACAGGATCCCAAGAGAAGTGGTCACAGCACCGAGTCTGATGGAATTCGAGAAGCATGCTCTCAAACACATATTTATTTATTTATTTATTGGCTGGTCCTTTGGGGACCCAGGAGTTGAACACGATGATCCTTGTGGGTCATTGGTCATCGTGTGGGTCATTGGTCAGCGGGTGGTGAGCAATTGCATTGTGCATCATTTGTTTCGTACCCATTATTATTATTACTACTACTACTACTACTAGTACTACTACTACTACTACTACTACTACTACTACTTATTATTATTATTATTATTATTACATTATTATTTCTGTCCTAATAAACTATCACCATCTCAGCCTACAGGCTTCATTTTTCCTGATTCTCCCCCCATCTCAGAGAGGAAGGGGGGAGGGTGAGCAAACACCTGTGTGGTGCTTGGCTGCCGGCCAAGTTAAACCACAACAATATCCTATGATTCTATGATTCTGTGATGATTTTCTTTTCCATTGGAGCCATTACACATTTAAATGGAAGATTAATGACATTTTAATTAATTCTAGGTGTCAAAATATAAATTTCTCCATAATCTAGTCCTTATAGATTTATCTGTCTTATCCTTCATTTTATTTTAAAAAGTTGTGCACTTATTTGTCAGAAAATATTAGAGTTAGGAGTCTTGCTGCCATGCCAGATTCAATAACCCCATGGATATATTTCCTTTCTCATGGGAGAGTTAATGTGAAACATTCTTTAATTCTTTTTTCTCAATTCCTTTAAGTCACAAAATATATTTTGATAATTCTAATATTTTTATTTATTTTTGAATTAGAAAAATATATATTTTAATGTTATTGTGGTTATTCAAAACAAGTAATGTAAATAATAATAATTATCCTGTGTTACTAAAATAATATTTTGATTTAATGGGACAGAACTTAAATACCTTTATATCAAGGGAGTGAAAGGTTTATGATCTAGTCCTTAATGAGTCTTTTGAAGTATATTTATTGTAAAATGATTTAATTTCACAGTCTTGCACTTTAGAGAATCTAATGTAACAACTTATCAAGAACACGACAAAATCTGTAGTCTTACCCATGAGCTGATCTGCACTGTCAGATTTTAACAGTGAGAAAAAGAGTTACATCTATATTATGTTTTATACATGTATAAAGAAAATTAAATGTTCTGTTGGAACGCTATTATATGTAATATATTTTTATGAAAACTATCTGCAATTTTAATTAGCCTGTATCCCCTTGAGATCTGAAAGATCTAAAGAACAAAGACTCAAATTCAGGAAAAGATGTTTTGGTTTTCATTAAAATATAATGATACCCTTAATGCTTCTTGATTTCTTTCACAATCAAAGAGTAACAATAAAAGATTGGAGAAGGATACAGACTTTTTTGTTCTGGGGTGTCATATTAGAAACATAAACCACTTTTGCCTATGAGAATAGTAGTATGATATGAATAGTAAATATGAGAGAAGGAAGGGAAGGGAAGGGAAGGGAAGGGAAGGGAAGGGAAGGGAAGGGAAGGGAAGGGAAGGGAAGGGAAGGGAAGGGAAGGGAAGGGAAGGGAAGGGAAGGGAAGGGAAGGGAAGGGAAGGGAAGGGAAGGGAAGGGAAGGGAAGGGAAGGGAAGGGAAGGGAAGGGAAGGGGGAAGGGGGAAGGGGGAAGGGGGAAGGGGGAAGGGGGAAGGGGGAAGGGGGAAGGGGGAAGGGGGAAGGGGGAAGGGGGAAGGGGGAAGGGGGAAGGGGGAAGGGGGAAGGGGGAAGGGGGAAGGGGGAAGGGGGAAGGGGGAAGGGGGAAGGGGGAAGGGGGAAGGGGGAAGGGGGAAGGGGGAAGGGGGAAGGGGGAAGGGGGAAGGGGGAAGGGGGAAGGGGGAAGGGGGAAGGGGAAAATATCTTAAACAAACAAACAAACAAAAAAAAAACACTGACTAATAACCCACATCTGTAGAAAAATTTTCAGCAATAGGAAAATCGACTCTGGGGCAGATGCATTCCTCAGCGGATCAGGGGATCAAGGCGGGCAGGTTTTTTTCCTGCATTGAGGCCACTTGAGGCAGCCGAGGGAGCTGCTGACCTGGCAGCAGCTCCCTCGGGTGCAACACAATGGTGGATGATGAGGCACTGGCAGAACCAACAGTCCCTCCCACTACAGCAGCCCCTGGGGACAGTGAGCAACCAGGAGCATGATGAACATGGCGTGGTGCGTCAGTCAGGGCCTTGCGCTGCAGTTGGTATAGCAGTTTGCATTACAGTGTGCACAGGCAGGGAGAGCTGTGAGGCTGAGCAGGATCAGTCATATCTGTGTATGACCAGCCCAGACGACCCTCAGTTCCAGGGAGCTCCAGTCTCTGGAGGTCCCCCTAGGGTCTGAAGGCAGAGGAAGGTGTCATGGGTGCAAGTGTGCCCAGCTTGATGAGCTCTTCAAACAGATGGCTCAGTTGCAAGAGGAGCTCACCAGGCAGCATACCATTCAGGAATCTGAGCAGGAGATTGACAAATGGTATTATATGCTGTCACAGGCCGAGCAGAAGCCCTGCCTGAAGTCCAGGCAAAGAGTAGGGAAACAAGTGTGCAGCCCAACACATTTAAAAGACTCACAGGATGAGGGAGAGCGGACCCTTGTCTCTGATCTGAGATGGAGTCTCCCCCTGACCCTGAAATGCTCCTGCACAATAGATACGGGGTTCTAAGGCAGCAGAAAGGTGACTCCAAGGGAACTAGTAAAGACCTTAGAAAGACCAACCACATGGAACTCAGAAAGACTGACCACACAAAGTTGTCTCAGTCTCCCAACTGCAATAAAGCCAATGCCACAAGAAGGCATGAAGGGTGTTAGTCATTGGAGATTTCTCTCAGAGAGGAACTGAGGCTACCACTTACTGTCCAGACAATCTCTCCAGAGAGTTTTGCTGCCTGTCTGGGGCTTGTATTTGTGATATTACGAAAAAGCTAACGAGTCTGGTGGGTCCCAAAGACTATCACCCCTTCCTACTTTTTCAAGTAGGATCAAATGAAGCTGTAACAAGGAAACTCCTAAATATCAAAAATGATTTTATGTCCCTTAGAAAGATGTTGAAGGATCAGGAGCACAAATAGTGTTCTTCTCAATCCTCCCACTTGGTGACTGGGAGCCAGGAAGGAGACAAATGAGACTAGTGAATGATTGGCTGAGAAACTGGTGCCATGCCTAAGGTTTTGGGTTCTATGAACTTGAGTGTGCTTTTGAGGGACCAGACATGCTGACATCGGACGGGGCACAGCTGTTCACATTAGGCAAGAATGTTCTGGGCAGTAAGTTGTCTGAGTTTATCAGGAGGGCTTTAAACTCAACTTTGTTGGGGAAAGGGAAGCACCTCTGAGCAAAGAAAGCATACATGAGAACACTATCATTCTAAGCAACAGCAGGGAAATACTTGCAAATTGTCCCAGTGCAATCAGGAAGGACTCTAGAAACACGATATGACCGAATGCCCAGCTGAAATACCTCTACACTAACACACACAGCATGGGAAACAAGCACGAGGAATTGGAAACTTACCTGCTCTAACTGGAAATTTATCTGCTCTAGGGAACCTGCTTTGGCAGGTGAGTTGGACCCGATGATCTCTGGAGGTTCCCTTCCAACCTCTACAATTCTGTGTGATTCTATGAAACTATGGAGCAATTAGACGAATATGAGCTGATGGCTATCACAAAAATTGGTGGGATGGATCACATAACTGGAATATTGGAACAGAGGACTACATACTCTTCAGAAGAGATAGACAGGGAAGGAAGGGAGGGGATGTTACTCTCTACATTAGGGAAGGAATTGATTGTGAAGAGTTGCCTTTGAGAAACAACCATGGACAAGTTGAGAGCTCAAGACCGCATCAATGAATGACAGCTTGTGGTTGGGGTCTGATACAGGCTGCCTGATCAAGGGGAGCCTGTGGATGAAGCATTCTTGCTTCAACTACAAGAATCGTCACACTCACATGCTGTCATCCTGATGGTGGACTTCAACCACCCAGATGTCTACTGGGAAAACTACACAGCATGCTGTAAGCAATTGTAGAGTGCGTTGAGGATAATGTCCTGGTCCAGGTATTAGACAAACCAACCAGAGGTGAAGTGTTATTTGACCTGGTTCTCAGAAACATGGAAGAGCTCATTAAAGAGGTCAAGATTGGAGGCATTCTGGGCTGCAGTGATCATGCCCTAGTTGAGTTTGTGATCTCGAGGAATATGGGCCTGGCAAAGAGCCAAGTCAGGACCCTAAACTTCCAAAGAGCAGACTTCAAGCTATTTAAAGACCTAGTAGCTGAGATCCCTTGGAACACTAACCTTAGGGACAAAGGAACTGAGCAGAGCTGACAACTCTTGAAGGATGCTTTCCTTAGAGCACAAGAACTCTCCACCCCTCTTTGTAAAAAAGCAGGCAGGGAGGGCAGACAACTGGGATGGCTGACCTGCTGGTCAAACTGAGGTGCAAGAAGGAAGTGCACAGGTAGTGGAAACATGGCCTGGAATGAGTATAGTGATATGGTCTGGATGTGCAGGGATGGGATAAGGAAAGCCAAGGCACAGATGGGATGCAAAGAATAACAGGAAGGGATTATATTGGTACACTGATCAGAAAAGAATAGCCAAGGAGAGTGTACCCCCTCTGATGGATGAGAAGGAAGAACTGGTAATGACAGACATGGAGAAGGCTGAGATACTCAACAACTTCTTTGCCTCAACCTTCATTGACAGTCAGGCTTCCCAAATCTTTCGTTTTCCTGAACCCATAGACGGAGGCTGGGGGAGCAAACTCCCATCCACTGTAAGTGAAGAGCACGTTTGAGACCACCTGATGAAACTAAACAGGTACAAGTCTATGGGGCCTAGTTACATTCATGCCTGGTTCCTGAAGGAATTGGCTGATACAGTTGCCAAACCTCACTCCATCGTATTTGAAAAGTTCTCACAGTCAGGTGAAGTCCATGGTGACTGGAAAAAGGGAAACATCAATCTAATTTTTAAAAAGGGAAGAAAGATGGTCCTGGGGATCTACAGACTAGTGAGCTTCATCTCTGTGCCTGGCAAGGTTATGGAGAAGGTCCTCCTGGAAGCAGTGTTAAGGCACATGCAAGACAAAGAGGTGATCCAGGACAGCCAGCATGGCCTCACCAAGGGTAAATCATGACTGACCAATCAGGTGGCTTTCTATGATGGAGTGACTGTATCAGTTGACAAGGGAAGACCAACCAATGTCATCTACCTGGACTTCTGCAAGGCCTTTGATGCAGTCCCACATGACATCCTAGTCTCCAAATTGGAAGGATATGGATTTGATAGGTGGACTATTCAGTGGATAAAGAATTGGATTAAGGGTAAGACTTGTTCTCCAGACCCCTCACCATCTTCATCGCCCTTCTTTGGACTTGCTCAAGCACCTTGATATCCTTCATGTAGTGAGGGGCCCAAAACTGAACACAGTACTCGAGGTGCAGCCTCACCAGAGCTGAGTACAGCGGGACGATCACTTCCCTAGCCCTGCTGGCCACATTGCTTCTTATGCAAGCCAGGATGCCGTTGGCCTTCTTGGCCACCTGAGCACACTGCTGGCTCATATTCAGCCGACTATCAACCATCACTCTCAGGTCCTTCTTCTGACAGGCAGCTTTCTAACCACTCATCTCCCAGCCTGTAGTGCTGCTTGGGGCTGTTGTGCCCCAGGTGCAGGACCCAGCACTTGGCCTTGTTGAACTTCATACAGTTGACCTCAGCCCATCAGTCCAGCCTATCCAGATCCTCCTGCAGAGCCTTCCTACCCTCGAGCAGATCAACACACGCACCTAACTTGGCGTCGTCTGCAAACTTACTGAGGGTGCACTCGATCCCCTCATCTAGATCATTGATAAAGATATTAAAGAGGACTGGACCCAGTACCGAGCCCTGGGGAGCTCCACTAGTGACTGACCTCCAACTGGATTTAACTCCATTCACCACGACTCTTTGGGCCCGGCTATCCAGCCAGTTTTTAACCCAACAAAGTGTATGCCAGTCCAAGCCATGAGCAGCCAGTTTCTTCAAGAGAATCCTGTGGGAAACAGTGTCAAAAGTATTACTGAAGTCAAGGTAGACCACATCCATGGCTTTTCCCTCATCCACTAAGCACGTCACTTTGTCATAAAAGGAGATCAGGTTTGTCAAGCAGGATCTGCCTTTCATAAACCCACGCTGACTGAGCCTGATCGCCTGTTTGCCGTGCAAGTGCCACGTGATGACATTCAAGATAATCTGCTCCATGAGCTTCCCCAGCACCGAAGTCAGACTGACAGGCCTATAGTTTCCCATGTCCACCCTCCGGCCCTTCTTGTAGATGGGCATTACACTTGCTAGCTGCCAGTCGACTGGGACCTCCCCTGATAGCCAGGACTGCTAATAAATGATGGAGAGCAGCCTGGTCAGATCTTCCACCACCAGTTTTCTCAGTACCTTGAGAAAAAAGCCCTGCCCGCCTCGATCCCACACTCTACTGCAGAATGTGTCTGCCCCGGAGCCGACCGCCTTGGTGGTTGCTAAATGGTGGCAACCAGTTTAAAGGGCCTGCCACTGCCACTGCTGACTCCACCCACACTTCATCAGCCTCCATGGCCCAGCTGGACGCAGCCTCTGGGATGGCACTGCAACAGCTTCCCTGGTTAGCCTGTTGTAATGCCACACAACCCTTTCAGTGAAGAAGTGCTTCCTAATATCCCACCTCAGCCCTGGTGTCACTTGAGGCCATTTCTTCTTGTCCTGTCACTTGGTGCCTGGGAGAAGAGACCGACCCCCCAGCTCGCTACAACTGCCTGTGAGGCAGCAGTAGAGAGTGATTACGTCTCCTCTGAGCCTCTTTTTCTCTTGGCTAGATAAGCCCAGTTTCCTCAGCCTCTCCTCACAGGAGGCTCAGAGGTCCTCTCTAGACCCTTCACCAGCTTCATAGTCCTTCTTTGGACATACTCCAGCATCACAATGTCTTTGTTGTAATGAGGGGCCCAAAACTGAACACAGGTTGAGGTGCAACCAAGAGCCAGATCCAAGTACAGGGGAACAATTGCTTCCCTGGTCCTGCAGGCCACACTGTTTCTGATACAAGTCAAGAAGCTGTTGTCCTCTTGGCCATCTGCCCATACTAGCCAGCACACTGGCAATTCCCAAGAGACACAAAGCACTGCAAGGTGCTGAGGTTTGGGCTATGCCTACCGAGATGCACTTGTGAGAAACTAAGTTTTGTTTTTGCAGTAGAGAACCAGTTTTCTGTATTCAAAGGTAGTTGTGTAGTCGTAACAAGGAGAAATGCTAAGTAGGTAAGAGGACAGTAGAAGGCCTCACTGTTCCAAAATAAGGTAGATGACTGAGAAAAACAGGATGGGCAATGTAAGAACAGTAAAATAAATGTTGCAAGTTCTCAAAACATAAAAAAAGGAAAATGGAGAAATTAAAGGGTTGAATAAAAAAAAAAAAAGGTACACATATGGTACAGAGGAGCATCAAGTAGTTTGTGAACCAGTAGTACTAAGCCAATAAGAAAACAGAGGAGGTGATAAGGTGTCAGGTAATAGGGAATAAAAGGTTATGATTTGTTTACTATAATGCGCTCCTAATTGGCAGGATGCCCACCGTTGTGATCGCGAATAAACTAGCTTCACAGAAGATCCTGTCTGAAGAAAATTATTGAGATTTTTTCTCACACACTCAATACTGATCCAACTCCACAGCAGACCCTGCAGCCACTCCAACCCTGGAGGACCCCAGCTGGGCCCAGAATCTACTCCTGCTTGTGCCACCAAAGCCCCTGAGCACCCCACCAGTGCAGTTGCCCCACAGCCTGTGGGAACAACACGGAAGGGCAAGAACGTGTCCAGGGAGCCTGGGCAATGACCCTGCACTCGCATAACTCCTCCTCACTGAGCATTTTACTGCACAGCCCCTTGCCCCCAGGGCTCCAGCCCAGGTCCCAGCATCAAGACAAACCTGCAGTGGGGGGGATGGTTGTGGGAGCAGTCAGATGAGAAATTCAGCTCCCCAGGCCCTGCCTCCCAGCCAAGACCCTCCCCTCTTGCTGGGTGCCCCACAAAGGCCTGTGACATCACAGGGCCATCGGCGACAGCATTGTGGGGCTGCTGACACCATCACCCACTCATTGTGCAGACAGTGGTGCTGCTGTTGACTGGCTGAGCTCAGGCCAGGGTGACGGCCAGAGATTTGCCTGCCTTGTGGTCAGAGCTGGGGAGGGGGTAGCACAATGCTCAGCCTGGGGCTCTTTGTGCTCTGCATGGCCTCTCTGCTCCCCAGCAGCCTTGGCTGTTCCAGCTGGCCCCCCTGCTCCACGGTCATATGGGATGTGGCTCCTGAGGACCTGGAGCACCAGGACATTAGCACAGGGTGTCAGTGTTCCCACTTGCCCTACCTGATGGACAAGCTTCGGTCCTCCCTGGCACTGCTGGATAGAACTTTTGGGTCCATTGAAGTGCTATACAGAAGCAGCCCAGCCCAGTGCCTGCTTAGCGGGGTTTTCTTGAGGGTATTTACATATGGAGAAAAGCCAGGAGATGCCAGAGAGAGGTGACAAAAACAAAACAAAACAAACAAACAAACAAACAAAAAAAGAGCACCAAATATGTCACTGATACCTCAACTGTACATGAAAGATGTCATACCAACTTTTCTATGAAAATCAATAATCTATTAAGTATGTGCCATACTCTGAAATACTCTTGTGACTTCAGATTCCTCTAAAGAGCTAAAAACAGATTTTGTGCATAGCTTCTTAGCTACAGTTATAGATTGTTGGATTGTTTTTTTACAACTATACAGTTTGCTTTTTTTTTTTCTCTCCTGTTTTCAGTTTTACTTGCCATGTGTTCTGTTTTATTCTACTTTGTTCTTCCAAGGTGAACACTTTTCAATATTCCATGAATAAATCATCATCACTTATTATTGCTCAGTGGGTCCTTTGGTATCTATAGCTTAAACTCAGTAATTAAAAGAGCTCAGAAAATCCTTAGCCTGAGCTTTCCACAAAGCAGAAAAGTGAATTGTTCCCCTAGTGTCTGTTGCTGAAAGGAAGGAAGGAAATTGAGGAAAATGGACAATTAAACTTTACACCACTACCTCATATTTTATTCAGTATGATCAGAGAATACTTAGCTAGTTCACCACTGTGGGTAATTTTTCATGTTGATTTATATCAGTAATTCTTAGTTTTAACTTGAAAAACTAAGATTTAAAAATATGTAATGATTTTGAACTACTTTAATGTAAAAAGCTGTTTAAGGAACCGGCTCTCACTCCAGTACAATCTCTAATACAATTCAAATTCAAATGATAAATCAGGAAGTGACTGATCACTATTTGAATGCATAGTGACTCCCAAAACCTGAATAAGTACTTCAGCAGATACTGCTATTCTAACTCATAATACAGTTTTTTAAGGGCTTTCATGTATAAGCGAATCATTCTGTTTGGTTGTCAATTATTCAATTAAATTCAAAATATATCAAAACAAAACAGACACCTAGGGAAGAAGACATTCTTTTCATCTGATTTCTGTTTTGATTTCATTGCAATGACTAATTAATATTCATATGTTGATTAATATTCCTTATTATTCTAAGCTCATAATGACACAGACAATGTGGAGATTTTCAGGGCCTTTGGATAGTATATTTATCTGCTTAGATGGAACATTTTAAAACCAGTATCTATCTGTTCTCGGGTATTTGGGACTGCACGTCTGCAGAGTTAAGCATGACAGTAAGTATTCCATGAGTGTGCATCCAGTTTCACACAATCATGTATTTTATGTAGTGAAATGCCATGAATCAGGTCACTAAATAATATATTATTATATATGTAATATAGCGTACAGGATTAAGATTTTTTTTTTTTTTTTTTTTCTAAATTTGACTATTCATTTTGGCAATCAAAATTCCTGGTGTACTGTGAATATACTGATTTACCATCTACCTTGAACTACTGTGTTGTCCAATTTTGCATGGGCAATACATTCTACACTGCAGAGAGGGAAACAAATTTTATGTAATTAAAAAATCTTTCAGAGTCAAATACTTAATATATATTTATTGATACATTAATAAGTTTGTTACAAATGTTCCCTACTGATATAAACCCTTAAGATTGTTGAGCAAGGACATGTTTTAATTCCACATTATGATTTTCTAATGTAAAGTTAGAAATTATCCACCATTGAAGAGGACTTGGACACATCAGAGGACCTAAAATGAATGTAATTAATTCAACCACAGTTAATAGGAAGACTAATGTCCAGGAAACACTGTGCATCACTGATTCAGTACAGTGTCATAGATGGTTTACAGAACTCAAAAATTTACTCATGTTGCAGTTTTGTTCTTTAAAGCTTATTATTATAAATATATACCAGATTATTATAAAATGTAGTACACTACGTTGGCTGTAACACAGTATACAATATAAAATGAAAAAGTCCTAAAAGCCATCAGTACTCTCATTAATCTATCCCTACTTGTGCAACCAAAGTAAAAGCCCAGTTGATCAGAATATTTTCTTTCCAAATAAATGGTTGATTTCACTTCCTTCTTAACTTATTTATATCAGCTTTTTTTTTTTTTTTTTTTTTTTTCCAAATTATCTATCCTACATTGAAAATACTCAATACTCAATTCAGAAACAAGATATGTTACAAGTATTGTTAAAAATATTTGGAGATTGCAATTCTTCAATAGTATTTTAGAATAGTTCACAACATTGATCAAAACAAATGTTGACTGTTAAAAAGTGTCCATGAATGAAAATAATTAATCTCATTTAGAAATGTTGTTAACTATAAAATATTCATTGAATTTCATAATAGTTGATTCATGTAATATCTATCAATTATTTTCATCTTTATTTGTTTTCAATCTCTTTCAGGTTCCTCTTTCACACAGCACTCCTTTGTCGGCAAAATATTGAGTCAAATTCAAAATCTAGATCATTTATTTATTTATTAATGCTGAACAATACCTGCAAAGTATCTTTGCTGTTTTTTATCTTGAATTTATGTTTTTGACTACTTCTAACCTGCCACAGTTATCATGACTGCCAAGAAAATAAAATAATTAAAATGAGGAACAGGCTACCATAGATCATATGGAATATTTAAATTGATTGCGACCTCAGAGGGAAAAAATATATATATGTCAGTTTTTGTGTTTGATTCCTGTGTCCACAGGACTGAAATATCACTGAGGAATAAGCTGATATTTTTACAGATGGACAGAAATAGTCAATATATGAACTGCTAAGTAACTTACTCCCCATTCCACATTTCTCTTCCCCTACCTCCCACCCTCACCTCCCCAAGAAATAAGACATACTTACTTGATAAAGTTGCAGAAGTGAGACATTGCACTTTTCTGCTTTAGAGCAGAGAGTCCAGAAATTACTTCTAGTTCTCTCACTGTTACAGGGAGACTAAAGTGAAAACATTGCACTTCTCTTTATTTGCAAACAAGAACATTAATATTTACTGTGTACTTCTCCAGGTTGCTTTGAGGTTTGCTTAATGCTTGTAAAATACTCTGATGTTCTTTGGCAAATCTTTCCTTATCCTGCTTCACAGCTGCAACTGAAGAGTCATGGTGTTTCTGAAAATAAAAGGATTAAAAAAAAAAAAAAAAGTTTCCTAGGCCAGGTGAAAGGGTTAGGTGATAACTTGTGTGCTGTGCTAGTTCAGATCGTAGTTAAAGTAAATGATAATTTTCAAATCATAAGGAAATCTAGAACTCTCTTTTTAAAATAATTGTTTTATTACTTTTAGCTGAGTAGTAGCAGTACTTGCAGTGCAGTTTTTAAGGACCCTAAAAAGCTTAATGTTCAGATCTGCTGGACTCCAGCAAAGGTGGAAATGCACCAAAATATGGTTCTATTTGTGCTACTTCACACAGAGTACGTCTTCTGGGTACGTGTTAAATCTGAGATGCCTCAACCTCATACTATGACAAGACCCAAATGTGGACCAGTCCTCTTCCTCTCCTTTCCCGTCAACACCCATTCCTTTGCTCCAAGGGAATAGCTTGGAGCTACTGTCATAGGTTTTGAACAAGTATTGGTTTGGCTAACTGGAAGGAAGCCTCTGAGAAGTACAATATCATGGAATCACAGAACGGCCTGGGTTGGAAGGGACCTTAAAAATCATCTAGTTCCAATACCCCTGCCATGAACACGGATGCCACCCACTACATTAGGTTGCCCACGTCCTTGTCCAACCTGATCTTGAACACCTCCAGGGATGGGGTGTCTACAACCTCTCTGAGAAACTTGTTCCAGTGCTTCACCACCCTCTGAGTGAAGAATTTGCTCCCAATATCTAATCCAAATCTCCCCTCTTTTAGTTTAAAACCATTTCCCCTTGTCATGCCATGCTGCCCTAGCAAAAAATTTCATTCCATCTCTTTTATAAGCCCCCTTTAAGTACTGAAAAGCTTCAATAAGCTTACCCCAGAGCCTTCTCTTCTTTAGGCTGAACATTCCCGTCTCTCTCAGCCTTCCTTCATAGGAGAGGTGCTCCAGCCCTCTGATCAACTTTGTAGCCCTCCTCTGGACCTGTTCTAATGGAACATTATTCTTATGCTGTTCCTACAGCAACTGGTATTCCCTGGTATTATCCAAGCCTGATCATGCTTTGCTTCCAAAATCAGATGAAATCAGGTGTTGCCAGGGTGGTATGGCCATAGATATGTACCAACATATAGTATACAAAACCAGCATAGGTTGCAGCCTGCAAAAAAGCCAGCCTCCAAGATAACACTAATTTTCTCCTTTTAACATGTGAGGTAAACCAAAGATGGAATATTTCTGTGAATTTCAGTTAGGAAGAACAATTTGTGCTGATCAAGCATCATTTAAAAAAATCAGCTTGCTTACAAAAATGCACATATATTTTTATTCCTGGGTACAAACTGCCTACCTCAATTAAAAACAGGAACTTGTTTCAAAACCCCTCATCTTTCAAAGAGTTATAGGCAGGTTGTTCAGGCTGTAAAAGGTGTTTCTTTCTCCTCTTATTCACTCTTACACACCTCCTCTGCAGTATTATCAAGTTGGCCTAAGACACTGAGTTTCTGAACAGCCCTAAGTTTTCTTGGATGGAATATGAGTGCTAAATATATCTTGAACAAGGAAAATTTAAAGTTTCAGAAAACCTCAATACAACATCCATGGTAGAATTATTTTTTATTACTGTCACATAGTCTAAAACACATTGATGATTGTTGAACTTGAGATCAGCTGATACAAATATTGGTATTTGAACATAATCTCAGATAAATTTCTATTCATCAAATATAAGAAAAATATAAGAAAATAATTTCATTTTCTTTTTTTTTTTTTTACTACTTCAATTTCATTTATTTTCTCCTTCCCTAAATGCACTAGTAATCTATAATAAATTAATAATAAATAATGTATTCCAGAATATATAATCCCATGACAATGTCACCAATCCAATCTATGAGGTGCATAATATAAATTATTAAACACTGAACAAATATATATTAAATTAATATCTGGAATTAGCTCCATCTGATAAAGTTATGTTTTGCTATATTTCACTCTCTCTGTAATTTATTGTACATATAATATTAATTCTAGAGTGAGAGGAGGAGAAAAACAGGAAGTATATTAAATATATATTTCATTGTACATGAAGCTAATATGTATTTTAATGTAATGAAACATTCCTAAGCAGTTTAATTCTACTTGCTTCAAAACTTCAAATTACAAACTGGTTGTCTTCTTATGCACTCTATTAAACAAAACAAACAAAGCCAAAAATAAATAAAATAAAATAAAATAAAATAAAATAAAATAAAATAAAATAAAATAAAATAAAATGTAATCATAATGTATTCAAAATGTTTCAGAATAAAATATGATATTGAGAACATAATTATTCTGTAATCTTCACCTGACACAGGTTCATTCTGAACCAAATTTGGATTTTACAAATCAAATTTCTGTTGGTTTTCCTTTTCAGTAGTTCAAGCACAATTACTTATTGTTCCTACATCCAATGGGATTGACTGTTAAATTAAATCACAATTTAGCTGTTCAGTATCTTACTAATCATGGTTGCAGAATTTTTACATTAGATGGAGTCAGGCCAAAACTGCAATACCTTCAGGCAATGGGAGTTTTAAGTAGTGACAGTAAATTCTCAAGTGAGACCCACAGAGTGATTTTTCAGGTAGGACTGTCAATAACAGTTCTGGATAATTAAAAAAAAAAAAAAAAAAAAAAAAAAAACACGTAGAAATATTTGTTACATTTTATTCATATTTACAGGGTAGGAAAGAAAGTGATGAAAATAAAAATCCCCATTCAGAGGGTCCTGTCTGAAATTATACTTTTAAGGATAAACTTAAATTTCAGACTACTTGACTTTTTGCATTTCCTGAAGTGATACTGCAAATGATGTCACCACAGTAACAAACACCTTTCCTCTCAGAGGCTGTCTGAGCTCAAGCACTGATTCAGCAAGAACAGTTTGACACTTTAGGACATTGTAATACCAGAAACTAAAAACTGCTTATTTAAAATAAAATTCAGACTTTTAAATTATTCAACAATAATTGATTACATTGAGTAAGAGAAACCCTCACTAGAACTTACACACATTAGTGTATTGGAAGTAAAGAACACTGTCAGAATAAAAGTATAACTGCAGCTAAATTTGCCATCAAAAGTACTTTGCACTATACAGCAAGGACTGCGTAATTAGATAGTGCAACCTGGCAGCATGTTAAGTGTTGTGAACATGGAAGATCCATCTAGTGTTAATTGTGCCTAGGAAAGCAATCCTTATGAATAGCCTTTCAAGTCTAGGTATTTTTATAAAGAAAATTCATCATGGCATTTACATTCTCATCTATTGGCATTGTGTCATAAAAAAGCAAGTCGATTTGAAAGATGAATCATATGCAGTTTTTCTGTCATGATTATTGATTATCTTTCAACCTATAAAGACTATGTAAGGTTAAGAAGCTCTTAGAGATTTATTATTTTTATTGATCTATCTTTTCTGTGGTGGTGAAAGTAAGCATAAATCTCTGTTTTACTAAATGATACATTAAACATGATTGCTTCAAAGAATTAAAAACACATTAAACATAAAGAACTAACACTTTTTTTTTTTTTTTAATTTAAGCATAGATTTGGATAAACATTTTAATGCTTTGAGAGCTTTAAAAACATTTTTATTTTGCCCTTTTTCAGAATGTATGGAAATGTTATTTAAAAACCAATTACATGCAGAAGCTTAAAAACTTACTGGGTTTTCTTCTGCATTCATAAGGAGATGGGGGGACATAAGTAGGACAGAAGGGGAACAATAACAAAAAAAGTACTTAAAAAGAAGCAAGAAGAAATCACCATCAACTGAGTTGTGCCTTCTTAGCAACTGCTAATGCATTTCAGAATCTATAGACATTGGCAAAGTAATACAACTACAGGCATATATGAACCTTGCAAACAAGGCCAAGAACAATGACCTATTTTTGGTTGACAGCAGTTTCCCATCTACTGAAGGTCATCCTTTCTCTCTATGCCTGTAGAACAGCTACTGTGACCATTCTGTAATCAGTTTCAGTTAAACTTAGTCACATCAGCAAATTTTAATTTTTAAAGCTGTTTAAAATAATCAGGATCATTATTTCTAAAATGGACTAGGTCTTGACAGCAGCTGTTCCTAGGTTATAAATGACAGCCAGTGGTGAACAGAAGTGAACAGATGGGTTTATGGTGGTGGTTCCTACCCATTCCGACATATCCAGAAAACTATGGCTGCCCACACACAGTAAAGTAATTATTAAAAGGCAAATTTAATCCTAAACTTATTTTTTTTTCTCAACATTCTCCTTCTTCTACTCCATGGTATTCTACACACAAAAGCATGCCCAGTCCTAATTTAATCCTTATGTTACAATAAGAAAATGATCCAGTTGCTACTCTATTTTATCTCCTATTAGTACACACACAGGTGTTGCTGATAGAGGATTAAGAGCTGTTCTTGAGAGATGTTTGCAAATGTAAAGGAGATAACTGAAATGCTGCAAAAATGTTCAGTGTTGTTCTGGACAAAGAGTAAACTTTGCTCCTCAAGACATCATTTACAGTGAAATCACTGGAGGGCTTTATAAGCTTGCAAGTCTTTTACTTCTTGATCACCCTCCAGAATTTGATTCAATTCAGTGGAAATTATCCTGTGAATAATGGTAGCTCCTAAATTAGACATTTTGTTAACTAAAAATCATAATAACCCAAAATCACCCTTTGCACCAATTTCTAGATTCAGCCAGAGTGCCAAGAACAGTACAGGCCATGGACAATGATCATTTTCGATCAGGCTTGATCTATATGCTGGAAGAAACCGTTCGCAGGAAATCTGACATACAGAAATAAAGAAATACGTTGTTTAGTAGCATAATGCATAATATCTGAATAACTAATTAACTAATCTAAACTTCTGTTAGAAGTTTATATGGATCTCTGTTACGTAGATGTACATCAAGATCTATTGTATGCTGGAAAATCCCTTTTTATGGAAAGTTTCAGGTCATCATTGGGATGAAAAATTGCAAGTAACGTTTTCTGTTAGTAGTTTCAAATAAAGTAAAATCTATTTTTTCCTCTTAAGAGAAATGTTGTAAGGAGGCTGCTTTTAACTTATCTAAGATTAATGTGTATTTTTGTCTGTCTGTCTATGTACCTATCCATCTATCTGTCTAATCTGTGTAGATCTGTATGTGGATTATATGTTGTATGCTGTTTGTATATATTGTTTATATATATATATTGTATTGTTTGTATGTATATTGTATGTTATTGAAAAATGTAATAGATTTTTCTTTTGTGGTATCATTTAGAAATAGAGCAGATTAATATAAATACATAACATACCTTTTATTACTGTTCTCTTTATTAGTACTTTAGAGATGAAACAGATTTTTTAAAAGAGCCCATTGTACTAGGTTTATAGCATTTGTTATGTACAAGCCAGAGATGCTTGAATATTTCTGGGAATCCTCTGCATTAACAATTTTGTTAGAATTGATATTTACTCTCCATTTGTTTCCAAGTTACATTTCTCAGCTCTCTAAAACATGTCAACCATTTTTTCCTTCTTAGAAAACCTCATTTTAAACACACTTACAGTATTGTTCTGATCTTTCCATGACTTTTCACTTTTTCATAGACCTATTTGAGAAAGTAACTTTGATCTAGCCTTAAACCACTTTGCTCCATAGTTATTGTTCATCTTTTTCAGTCTGGATTTGGTCTTAGCATAGTAAGAAAACAGCCCTTCTTTATGCAAGTAACTATTATTCATTGATTTCCATAAAATATCCAATGATTGTATTGTGTGTCCTCAACATCTTATGTGTCTATGTATCAGCAGCTGTTAGTAAACTTCTACTTCATCTACTCATCTACTCTTTTTTTTTTTTTTGGTAATTGTCATTCATATACAAAAACTGACTTTACAAGTAGGCCCAGATATTTGGAAGACAAATTGAAAGGTATTAGATCTTTTTGCAATTTTCCTAACTTGCAATAAACAACTTCCTTATTTCTCACAGTACCTAGTAGGTTGCTATTCCTCCCTGAAATTTCACTGTAGTTAGATTAAGTATCCCATGAATCTCTTCAGTTTGATACCAAAGAGGCAAGATGATAGTTTCCACAGTAACTATGAATATATTAAAGTTATGCCAATGATACAAGTTTTCTCTTTAGTGACTGGACAGACAGGCATTGCGAAGGCCGAATCATCCTGTCCTAAACAAATGGCAAGTATTCCTTTGAAGATTCCTGTCCCTTTCCTTTGATGGTGGAAGGAGTCCAGGTAATAAACTTGAATGATTATAGAGATGAAATTAAGCTTATTCTGCTTACTGTACAGCTATTAATATTTTTATTATACTTATCATTTAAATATGAATTAAACTCAAGCTTTGGGATGTAAAGAGTGGATCAACCCATTCAGTTTCCTTCAGATATCACCTCAATTAGTTTTTTTCTCTCTAAGTTTCATCCTTCCTTTATTAAAACATTATATTGGGTTTCCAGATGGAAGAGTGAAACCACTGAAGTAATTTTTTTGTAAAGTATCTTTGTAACATTTTGCAGCTCAGATCATAGGTTATTTCAACAGACATCAGAGAGCAACATGTATGTGACTTGCTAAACAGTAAATAATTATTAATTAAAAATATGCAGAATGCAATAAAAATTACATACGGAAACTGATCTGGTGGCTTTGCTTCCCTGCAGTGTGGTTGTCTTCTAGCTACATTCCATGTCTGTTTTATAAACCACATCCTAGCTCCCATGATGTGACAAACATCCCAGGCCCTCATTTCAGTGATAAACACTCACTCATATTTAACTGTCTCTGTCAACTTCACTTTCATGTTGCGTGACTTAATGCTTTAAAGCTCTTTAGGATACCGTTTGTGTTAAGGATTCCGTACAACAATAACAAATGTTTTTATCCTTGGCAATCCCAACAGACACAGTAGGAGGAGGATTAGACATTTCGGGCATGGTAATAAAATACAGTATCTTTCCCTGCTTCATAAGTCATTGCTGTTTAGGCAATTAGGCACCTTATGTTATTCACAATGGCTGTGTAAGCGTTTGTCATTAATTAAAAAACAAAACAAAACAAAAACAAAAACAAAACAAAAAAAAAAAAAAAAACAAAACACAGTATCATTCCAATTCCTAGTAAGCACATCTGTACATTAAAAATTATAGTTGTTACTGTTAGTCACTTATGTTGACAGTTTCAGCAGAAAAGCCAAGGAAATAAATATCTATTAAGACTGGATTATTCTTTCAACCATTGGAAGGGCTCCTAAATGTTAGAGTGAGAGCATTGATTTCAAAAAATCTTGCTTTTTGCCTATTTCTGTGTGGTTTCTCCTACACAAGCATGCATATTAATATAAATTGTTTCATTCCGGGACTTCTGCTTTCATAAGCTGCCTATTTGGCACATTTTACTATATAAGTGCAATAAGTGCAATGTGTTAGTTACATTCCCTGAGATAGGTTTAATCTTCATAATTCTTTTTTTTTTTTTTTTTTTTTTTTTTTTCTGTATGCAATATAAGCTATATAAAAACGCTAAATGTAATAGATTCTTATCTAACAATGTTGGCAAGTATTTGTATCTGATTAAAAGATCACATTAAAATTCTTAAACTCACTGAATTTATATAGAATAACTGCTAAAAATATGTCTGTCTAGGAAAGAAAAAAATGTATATTTATATACTATTTTTTTTCATCTAACCACTTTGTCAACTAGCTATCAGTATTCAAAGGGTTCATCTGCCAAGAAATACAAAGAAGAAAAAGATAACTGTTTCTCAGTCAGTGACATTTTGATGTTTTAAAAACAACAAAAACATGTATTTAAATAACTTTAATTAACTCTAATTAGGTTCTTTAAAAATCCTACATGCATTTAATTGCACCATTGTGTAAAAAGCAATATGTTTGTTTGTTTATTTATTTATTGACAAAAAAAAATATAACGGGACATTTTAACAGTTTATCTTGTGAAGCTACCTAAAGGCCTGACCTTGTCAGAAAAACCTTTGACTAGATATTCTGCATTTGGGTGATCTTGACTGCAAAAAAGTATAACACGAAGCCATGAAAAGCCATGTACTTACAAGGTTACTGGCAGTATTGGTATGTCACAGCTGAATGTCTTACCTTTTCCTTATCCATCACACCTTCCAGAGCATGGTATATAAAAAAAGTGTTCAATGATGACTCACATAATGGACAGAAATAATTAAAGATGAAGTACCATCTCATCTTATGTGGATTCATTATAAATAAACACACCAGTTACATTGGTATAGTTTGTAATGTCCATGTTAAAGTCACTTTATATGACTGTTTGTGTTTGAATATTACAGTCAGTAAAGCATTGAGCTGAATTCCTTTCCAACTTTATTAGGGCTGTATTTTCCTCACTATGTACATGAACAAAGCAACCACTAAGAATTTAAATTTAAGCAAACAAACAAACAAATCAGATATTAGTAATCATAGAACTTTGTATTATGAAGAAGGTATGGCTTTATTTAGGAAAAAGGATTACTGTGAATATTATTACTTCTTTTTAAGTATATTTAATTAAAAGCAGGAAAAAAAAAGAAAAAAAAAAGAAAAAAAAAGAAAAAAAATGCTTATCCATACTTAGATATTTATACTTAGATATTTTTAATTTTCTTGTCAGATAAGCTTCATTTCAAAGTAGAGTATTTACAGTCTTACATGACTTTTCTGTACAGTCATACAGTGGCCATTCGTTACTTTTGTGCTCCTAATATTTTCAATTTAATTTCATTAATATTAAAATCAAAATGCCTAGATTTCTGTTGTTTCTCCTAAGTACTTGTCTTCTTGGAAGAGTGGATAGAGCATGCTACTATGGAATATTTTTTTTTCCTTCTAATAAATTAATTTTCTTCTAATAAATTATTTTTTTCCTTCTAATAAATTATTTTTATTAGAAAAAAATCAGTTTCTTCTGGTTAGTAAAACTTGTGCATGCAAGAAGAGTTTAAAAAACAAAACAAGCAAACAAAACTACAACAAAACACAATCCTTTATGGTACTTTTTTTTTTTTCTAAATTACTAATTTAGCAATAGTAAATAACTAAAAAAAAAAAAAAAAAAAAAAAAACAACTAATTAATTGTATTGATTATTTATAATAAAAGTTTGATGGTGATGGTGATGATGATGATCTCCTTGATCTTCATTACATTGAAAAACATCTTTTCATGCTCCAGTGAAACTTCTGTCAGTGGGGGAAAGAATTTTGTGCCTTCTCACCCATCAATATGTCTTTTCAACAGTTGATACAAGAGATTGGTACAATTTTGTGTTTTCAGTTTTCAGTAGACTAAAAGTTCAGGCCCTGTTGTTCTGTTTGGTTGTTCTGTTTAAGACACATATCTCAACATCTCTTTTCTGGCCAAGTATCCAGACTATCTTTTCCAGAGTTGTTGTCTTCTCCTTTACTTCTGACTTTATCAGCCTACTTTATATCTATTATGTCTACATCTATGTGTCCCAGAAAGAAAATGAGTCTGGTTCTTGTAACCATAATCATATTTAATAAAGTTATCAGAGTTCTTTGTTAGAGTGAATGAGTACAAGACAAAACACAATCCAATTAACCTACTGAGCTTTGCAAAGTCTTGCTATGAAATTTGAGCTGTCAAGAAAAAGATGGAAAATATTTACATTGATTAATATGTAAGATATTTATATTGATTATAATTGACTAAGAGGTAGGAAATGAAGGAGAGAAGTTATTGTTGATGACCTGCTATCAGATCAGACATTTATAAACATCCATAAAGCATTAAGTATTAGAAGATTGACATTAAATGAAACAAATATATTTATGATAACCCAAACTGAAGTTAATGAAGGAGTTCTGGAAACATCTCATGATATGAACTGATCATGATAGATCATGATCATGATAGAGACTGACATTTTTTCAATCAAATTCTCTTTCTCTGTTCTCTTCTGTGTGATTCTGACTTTTTTTCTCCCAAAGTAATATTTTTGCCTTCTTCCACACTGCATTTTGGACAGTCTGAGTCTTTTCTCTTCAAATATGATCCACTGAAAACAAATTATATCCTTTTACAGCTTTCTTCATTATTTCCTTACTTTTTTAATTGAAATAATATCCCATGTCTTGTTTTGTCCTTTACAGTAGGACATGGAGGGGGCAGAGGGAAGACAGTATTTTATTATCTGCTTGTAAAGCACCATGTAGTTTCAGTGCCACATGTCCAAAATTTAATAAACATATGATACCATAAAATTAAAAACTCATACCCTTGGCAAGGTGCTCATTTGGCAGAAAATCTAGACTCTGGGTCCAGATGGGTTCTGCATTATGAGATGACTCCCTTATTCAAATTTTGACAGAGGCGCCCAGAATGTGTATTTTGATACCCTCTACAGGAACTGCTTTTGGTTTGTGTCTCTGTTGCCAAAACAACAGTTGATGAAGTAACGGCAGGTTCTCTCTCTTCATGTGTTTCTGTACCAGGAAGTCAGAACTTTCTTCATCTGTTATATGTGGAAAAAAAAAAAAAAGAAGAAAAAATAAAATAAAATAATAAATAAATCTTAAATAGCTGTGTACTTTGATCTTGCATACATTAATTTCACCAAACATTGTCATAGCTCAAATGTATCTAATTCTACGCTTTTACATAACTAAAACAGAAAGAGTAGTGCCCTAAGAAAGACAGTTCAAGTATTTGGTGGTCTGAACTGTCTCCTGGAGAGGTCTAGCTGTCTCCATTGCCTATGGGAGAAACTTAGTGACGGTATTTCTAGCTCAGGTGGGTGTCTAAAATTGTGTGGATTGAATGTACATATCTGGATAACTCCCTATTACTATAGTACTATAGAAATGCGTTTCCTTAAAAAGAAGGCTCTTTTTGTTTGTTTGTTTGTTTGTTTTTAATGTTATTATTCTATATAAATGCAGGTTTTGCAAAATGCAAAACAAACCAACAGATTTCATGCAAACCATGCAGATTTCATAGGTCTTCTTTCTGCAATCATTAAAATACACTCAGGTATTGCATATTAACTTCATTCCTCTGGAAAAAATATAATTCTTGTTTGAATAAAAACAAGAACAACTTACAGATCTTCACTAGTAATGAGTTTAGATGATTTACAGAATCAGAATGATTTATTAAGTTCCTTTGTAATTCCATCTGTACAAATCAATGAAAGACACTGACAATACAAAGATGAGATAAGGATAAAAGGACAGAATGGCTAGAAATAGCAAGTAGTAAATTTCTGAAAAGAATTGAATGTGATATGTAAGAGATGGATTATATTGTGGAAGTACAGAATTCAAAGACATTTGTTTTCTCGTTCAATACATTCTGAATGAAGTCTTTATACATGTACATTGATAAATTGAACAACTCATTCAAGTTTTAATTTATCTATATATACATCCGACTCTTCCTTGAGTGGCCCTATCCACACAGGAATACTATGAGCCATAGTACCTTTATAGTGCTTTGTAGATGTACAGTTTCATAGGAAGAGGAATGGCATATCTAAAACTGATCCTCATAAAGGAGAGTTAACTTTAACCTCTCTCCCACCCATGACGATAGCAGTGAAAGTGGAACACTTGGAACAGCAGGCAAGAGGCAGCAGCAATAGCTTCAGCTTGGGCTATACTGTGAACCCCAAGTAATAATCTAAATTAAAGTTGTGCACCACCAGACATTCATTGCAGTTGTTAGCTGTGATAGTCACAAAATATTAGGGTGTTGGAGGTATCTCACCAGAGTTATACTGTCTAATAGCAATGAGAATATCAAAACATTACATAGCCGTTGGATATCCATTACCAATAAATAAATATCTGGATAGAATTTCTTTTGAATTTACTTCTACTTTATTTTAAATACCATTAAGAGCTGAGAAGCAATGGAAGGAGCAAGAAAAAGTAGCGATTTTCACCAAAGGAAAATTCAAAACCAAAGGAAATTCTCAATATTAGCAACTTAAATTTTAACTTTTAACTATTGAAATTGGGAACAAGAACAACAACAAGATAAAACCAGTAAAAGTTTAGATGGCAAAAGAACTTGAAGAACAGGATTTGAGAGACCATATAAACTAAAACTCATACCAATTGTACCACTGTTACAAGGTACATTGTAAGGCAAATATGTAGATATAATATACATAAATAGTAATAATAAATATTTAGATAAAATTTAGTGGATGAAATGTATAAACATTTAAAGAATTTTATACTGTTTTGTGAAAATATTAGTCTACATATGTGATATAAGATCATTATTTTGCACCTTGGAAATGACTAAATTCTAAACAGATATGAATAAAATTTGTAATGAGAAAGTACAACACAGCAGTGTTATGTGCACCATGTGTTGTTAATCACTTTTTCAATATCTGTTTGGTAAATAATAAATATTTTGAATATCATTAAGTACAGACAATGTTCCAAGATTATAGTAGTAAAGAAAATCATATTAACAATAAGCTTAAAATTTTAAGCATGGGTAAAGAAAAACAGTGGCAAGAGAGCAAAAGAGCTCTGATATTAAATTTATTTTTAAACTGGGAATGAAAATAACATTTATTGCCGTATGATGTTAGCTACTAAAGCTATCATTAATAGTGAAGCGGAAAGGGAAATGACACAAAGCGAGATCATAAATGTAGACATAATTGAAGAGATTTTTACAAAGAAACAATCTCAAATACTACTAGCTAGGATTCTGACAAGGAAATTATATATTGTAATGCAGGTGAAGAAAATGGCCAAATACACGGAAGGAAAATGATGTAAGCCATAGACAAGAAAAGACTCCAGAGATAAACCAGGAAGGTACCTAAATCATAAACATAATCTAACTATAAAGACAGAAAATAAATAAAATATATAAAGAAGATGTTAAAAATATAAATAAACTATGAATACCATTTTAACTTATGATTTTATTTTATTTCATTTTATATCTTTCCAAGCATTTTGTATGATGGACATTTCTCCTAATTAGAAAAGATACTGGGTACTCACCAGGATACTGTAATTAATAGGATTTTACTGTAAGAAATACTTGCACGCTATGGTGAGACCAAAGTTTACAAGTTAAAGATGAGAAAAAGGAACTCTTTCATAGCCTTGCTAATTTGAAGATAAATGGGAAACAGAAAAATGAAGGCTTGAGACTTTCATTAAAATGAGATTTTTTTTGATATCCCAGAGCTTGGAAGCATTCTATGCAAACATATCTAATCTTAAGAAAAAAGTTGTTCTAAGGGGTCTTACAATGAATACTTCTCTTGTTGTTTTTTTTGTTTGTTTGTTTGTTTGTTTGTTTTTTTTATTTCTTTGTTTTTCCTATAAAATTTTATTTTGTGTGTGTGTGTTTACTATTGTCGTTTTAAATTTTATACACATGATAAGTGAGCAGTCTCATGGTGTCTGACTAACATGGTTTGGGCTGTATTTTGAAATGAATTAAATGCTCCTTCACTGAGTGTATCAATCTAATGGATACAAGGGCTATTTGAAATTTGCATAACTTAAGATCATGTAAAAAAAACTATTATGAAGTACGTTTTCCTTTTTACCCTACATCCTTTTCCTGCAACTTCCTTTTCAATTTCTAAAATCTAATTGTGAAATGTGCTCATTTTTTTACTACTTCTACTGATTAAATTGTCATTATAATGATCCCAAAAATAACATCAATGATGTAATGCCATTACAAGGAACTACATTTTGGTTGAAAGGGAATACTTCAGACTCTATGTATATTGTATTTCATATTTTCATAAGTGATAGCCAGAACATTGGTAAGAAAGCAGGAATTAATGGTTCTGAATTTATGAAAGAAGAACTTGCAGGAATCCTATGGCCAGAACAGTGCAAGCTGACATTTTGATAACAGGAGTGTTTTCAGGTACAGGTACAGGTACAGGTACAGGTACAGGTACTTCTGAACATGTTGCATTATGGAAGTGAGATTTTTGAGTTCAAACCTCCTATCTTGTTTTGGAATTCTTCTCCAAATGCATCTGATTTATTTATTTATTATTTTTTATTTTCCAAGCTGCAAAAACAGAGACACACGCTTTGAGAATACAGCACCAATGAGCCAGGCAGCACCACTTCAAGAGAGGTCTAAAGGTTTCCTTAGTCTAAATCTTTGTCTAAAGATTATTTTAGTGCAATTTCAGTGGAAGGAAAACCCGTCTGGACTACAGTTTTACTTTCTTTCAGGTTACCTACCAACTGGAAATACACTGCAGGCAACAGTAATTATCTCCTTTAAAAAAGGTATGGGAAGTTGCCCTGATAAGACATGACTTAGCAAACACATTTTAAAGTATAATTTATATGAAGAACTGAACAAGTTTTACCATACATAACACATCCTATAGGGAAGCTTGCACAAAACTATCCATCACCTTGTTTCCTTCAAATACACTTACTGTGAAGTGCCTTTTTCTTTTCTTTTTTTTTTTTTTCTTTTTTTTTTTTTTTCTCATTCTACTTTCTAGATATATAGATGACTTCGGGAATTCGGATGCAATTAATCCATGATCTAGCAATACCCTTTTTGAAGTGGAGTTTTCAGGTCAAGTGGCATCATTTGCATTTGTAGTTCGTGAATGAGAAGACATTTTTGTTCAGGTCTTCCAAGGAATGTAAGTTTTATATATCCTAGCTCTTATATTAGTACAGTGTGTAAGACCTATCTGGGTAGGCAAACAATTGATATAACTAGATTGCCAGTCTATTGCATGATTTTATAGTATTATTAGGAGTGTACTTACTCCCACATATGTGCTGGCATTTTTACAAAGAATCCAGCAATGGCTATTTATCATCTTGTTATTATGAATACATAAAATGTCACCTTAATAAGGTATTACTCTAAATTTTAATATTATAGTTATGAAAGTCTATTTTCTCCTTTCAGTTAGTTAGTGCTTTCAATTCACAATTCATTAAAGAAAACAAAATTATATATTTTATCATAAGATTTGCCTTTTCTCCATTTTATTGTCTTTGCCTTCCTCAGTAAAACAGTAAATTCTAAATGGCCATCTGTCTAAAATTCTCTCGTTGCACAGGTAGAGCTGATTTATTTACAAGGCACATCTTGGCAAGCATTTTTAGATCTCACTTAGGATTTCAGGAAAACTGGGACTGTTTTATAATTCACAGCTATCAAGTGAAAGAACTTTACACTACTTTGTGTTGCCTGCACAGGGTATATAAAATATTTAGATGTTACAGTGGGGCTTGGCAAGCCAGTATTGTCACATCCATTTGGGCATTTTCTGTTACACATGGTCACAACAAACAGTCAACACTTAATCTTCAAATGCATATTTTGAGGAAGGAAAAAAAAAAAAAAAAAGTCCCGGAGGTAAGAAAGGAGGAATGCAAAATACTAGTATCAAACAGGCAAGAGAAATGAATAATACCTGAGTTTTATAGATATCATAGATATCAAACCAACTAAAGAAAACAAACATATTTATTTTATTTTATTTTATTTTCACATTAGGTGTTCTTCTTTGTGCGGTAATAGACAGAATACTGCATGTTAACATTAAGGTAAGCATGAAAAAAATATATATATTTGATGCAAAGTTAAGCTCAGAGTGGAGACTAAGTCTTTAGTGTATGATAGACCAATGAGCTCCACTATTTTAAGAGGGACAAAGTAATGTTAAAAATTATCCGAAGATATTGAGAGTTAGTTTCCGCAGATGATCTATTAGCCATAATCAAGAGCCAACTATATAGACCCTAAGGCTTATAGGACATAAATGCAAAATGTAATTTGGAGAGTCACTACACCATAGTATGAGGCCCAGGTCCAGACTATTGCTCCTATGGGAAAGGACATAAATTCAAAGGAATAAGGGAGCAGGAGTTAAGCTGAGAGCTGGAAAATGGCATCTTGCTCCTTTTGGCAAGATGAGAGTAACTGATGTCTCCAGGGTGGGCTACTATTGCTGTCAGAGCACTATGCTTCAAACCATTCATTCTTGTCAGCCAACATCAGTCAAGTGTATACCCAGCGAAAGCAACTGCCTCTGGTACTTTGCTGCCCTGGGTCCTGCTTTGCCTACTCAACCTAAGCAAGACACACGGCATTGCCCCAGGAATGCTGTGGTATTATATGTTCAATTTTAATATTTTCTGAGATGTCAGGAGGTTAAGAGTACGACACCATGGATGAGGACATTGCAAAGCTGAATGTAAGTGAAACTTAAATGTCTTCTGGAAACTGTGATGCAGCAAAGAATTCCTTACAGCAGATTAAGAAATTAATCAGAACATACAAATGGTCAGTTAAGACTGATAAAAACAGCAGTATCCCTTAATTAAGAGTCTAGCTTGTGTTCACAAACACAAAAACATTTTGTCTGCTTGCTTGTTTGATAACCTGTTCCAGACCTATTTGTCCAGAACATTTGAAGTAATAACAATGATATCTATTACTAAGATGAATAGTGATATATAAAACTGTGGCTGAAGCAGGCTTGAAATGAATATCAGCTCCCTTAAGCCATGTAAACCCTACAGAAATGGGTGGTATGTTCTATAATTGATTCTATAGTGATAGAAATACCCAGTAACTTAAGGAATTCACTTTGTAGATACAGTTAGTACTGAAGGTTTAAAGAACAGACATAAATAAATAAGAGGGAAAAAGAAAAAGAAACCAACCAACCAAACAAACAAACAAAAACCAGATTGGTGCATTAGAGGAAATTTAATAATGAAAGAATCCTGAACTTTGAATTAAGTGCCTAAACACCAAATTTATTGAATATATTTATATATTGGAAGTATATAAGACACAGAATAAGGTATGTTGGCTTCTGCTTTTTATTCCAGTCTAGTATTTCACTCCATTCTAATATTAAAACACTCCAATATTAAAAACTTGTAGAAGCATTATTTAGGTTTTATTTATTTATTATTTTTTAACTGTGGTCTGGAAAGGAAAAACCAAGAGAAGAGCAGGGGCGGTGCCCGTCACAAGGTTGATAATCAGTGTTTTTTCAATTTTATTAGCACCAAAAAGCTAAGTTACTGTTATATATATTTTGACTTACATATTTTATATATTTAAAAGAGAACTCATAATGCATGTATGCATTGATCTGAGCCATTTAATTGTATTAAGTAAAAATAATGTTTATTTTAATGAAAAATTCAGTCTGAGTTTTAAACACTTGTCTCTATTTGCAGCACCTCAGAATAGGCTCTCTGTTTGTTTTTCACTCTGACAACAAAGACCAAGATTTTTTTCCTCTTTTGCATCAAGGCAGGTGGCAGTATTAAAAGTGAAGAGAAAAAGAACAAAGAAAAAGAAGAAGGAGAAGAAATAAAAATCACCAATTTGAATAATACTTCAGCTGGGTTTTTAGTCCTAAAGTCATTCCAAACTCAGATCTTTTCATCTGTAAGATAGACTGTAATGTCACTTGTGAACTGGATCTTTAGCTCTGAATCCCTAACCTTGTCAGAACAGCTCTGATCAGAAAAAGGAAACCTTGGAACTCATCAAAACAGTATAGGAGAGAACAATGTATGCTTTTACTTTTGTTTTGTAGGCCTGTGTTTTGCAAACCTTCTGGACAGTGTCAAGGCAGGTGGCTAGCATACAATTGGGTGCCATTAAAGGAAGGTTTTTTTTATATAAGTACATGGTTACTTACATGTATATAAAATATCAATGGCAATATCAACTCAGCAGAATGTCAAGACCAGAATTAGGTGTTTGTAACACCATGGCCTAAGCAGAAATTTTCTAGGAGCCAGCTTAGTCAGGAAAACTCCATTGGCGATGGTACAGCACTGAGAAGAGATTGAACCTGACTACTAACGGGGACTAATGGTCTCTCAGAAATAGGTATTTTAGAGAAGTAGCTTCTGTTATCTACATATACGCTTATTATCTAGAATGAACTTGTTTTTCTGAAACAGTAACATTCTTAGCATTACTCTTCCTAAAGATAAATCTCAATACCACAAACATAGCACTATGTAGACCTTAAAGAAAAATAATTCTTAATGGAATATAGCACAGCAATTTGTGTTTGTGTGCATGCATGAGAGAGAGAGAGAGAGAGACTGAGTAAAACCTATACATAATCCACTCATTAGTTTATTTCAATACAGATTTTAAGTGGCTTTGCATTTTCCTAGTTCTGAAATGGAGTAAAATTCCAGCACTTTGTGCAATCATTTTCAAATTCAACCTGCTGGAGCAGGTATGCAGCTGGAGCAAACTGATGCAAAGCCACTGTTCCGTAAGTGATAATGGAGCTACGTCACACCTGATAAAGATCTTTGCAATATATTAATTAAATTCACTAGGGGTTTTTGGAGGACAAGTAGTCATACTTGACATAGAATTCATAGAATTTTTTCTTTACATTTTACATGCCATTTAAGGAGGAAAAAAAAAGGGGGGGGGGGGGGGGGGGGGGCTTTAATAAAGGTTCTCATTAGTCTATTAGTCTATTGGACCAAAAAATGTTTTCAGTGAAATATAGACACTTTCAAACTGCTT
Organism: Anas platyrhynchos; assembly: GCF_047663525.1. Classification (NCBI taxonomy): domain Eukaryota; kingdom Metazoa; phylum Chordata; class Aves; order Anseriformes; family Anatidae; genus Anas; species Anas platyrhynchos. Next base: position 59,556,490 of record NC_092588.1, on the reverse strand, counting down.
TTACCAGGAGTCAAAGCATTCAGGAAACAGTGGTGACTGAAAAATCCTAATCATTATAAAAAAAAAAAATCCTGATAATATATTCTATTTTTTTTTTTCCTTTGTGTCATGAATTGTAAAATATCAGCACTTATTTTCAGGTCGCACAAGTCAAGGCTAGCAGAGGAGTAGAGGCTTCCAGCAGGGATGATGGGTCAATCAGACACCTCTAGTCTCAGCATGAAGCTTCTACTGCAGTGAAGGTAAAGCAGCCTTGGCCTGGAATTTTCCCAACAAAACCAATGTTTTTTATTGGATTGACAGACTTTTTTTTTTTTCCTGATATTTTACAAGAGAAAGCATAAGTAATTTTGTCTAATAGGGAATTGTTTAAGGTGTCACATTGGTAAAATGTCAGTACCATCTGAGAAAAAGTACACATTACCTTTTTTAATGACAGACATACTGACATTTTTTATTTTTTTTTTTTCATTTTCTTGTGTACTGCGATAATATATTTGCCCTTGAAAAGTCTGTTTAGGTGCATGTAATTTATTTTCAGCTATATACAGTGTAATGAGATGAATCAGAAGATGAAAATACATACTGCTTTCTGCATTTGACATAGCATTAATAATAAAATGAAGCAGGTCTCAATCTATGAGAAGCAAATCTTTTAGCTCCAGGCATTTTTCCAGAGGCATACAGATTTCTGAGTCCTCTGTTATGCTGCTACTATGACATCATTATCCCTCAAAACTTATCCTTGTTGTAATGCACACATGGACACATATAAAAGCTGCATACAGTGAAACATAGCTGGTGCATACTAAATGTGCAGAAAAGAAAGAGAGAGAAAGAAAAAGGAGAGGAATTTTCTCATGAAAATCCTGTCAGTCATTTGGAATAGAATGACAATTACAACAGTCTTATTTTTAAGGTTTAATTGTCTGCTTGATGAGACAATGGGAGGGGTTCTGATGATAATACCATCCTTTATTCAGACACCATAGGTAAACATTGCATCTCTCTGTCTTTTCTGAAACCTAGAAAATGCAGTATTATGCTGTTGAGAATAATTATTGCACAAAATAAACAAAACCAAATTAAATGAAAACATGATTAAGTTATCAGTAGTGCTACATGTCCACAAAGATACTATACAACTGTGTAGAATAGCATTGATCTGGGTTTACCATCACTATGTACAGCTCCTGCTCTGTTTCATTTTATAGTCCTCTTCCAACAGCATCATTAACTTTTCCATAAGACGGGGTCTATGACTAGAGTAGTTCACTCTACTAGTTGCTTGGTAATAATGATTTGCGTTGCATATTTTAGGCTCTCCTGCTGCTGACCTGGCTGAATGAATTCCATTTAGGGCATTTGATAGTAAGTGTACATCAATGCCTTCATCAGTTACACTAAGAATGAAAGCCTGTATTTCTTTCCTTGTTAGAATGAAAAGTCAGAGCGGTGCAAGGAAGTAAATTATATACAAGAAGGGAACACTATTTTTTTTTTCTTCCTCATTGCACTGATATATTTTACCACTTCAGCAAGTCACCCGTGTATTGTGTTGTACACACATACCTCACTTTTGACTTACAACACTGTATATTTCACATCTCCCTCATCTGCAGAGAAAATAGTTTTCAAGGAACGCTTGCAATTTTCTCCACACCGGAAAGCAGTGTACGATCTTTACTGGATCAAAGTTCTTACTTCAGAAAATATACTCCAGTACTTTTTGCAGAAAGATACTTTTATTATTCAAATGATAGATGAAGTCATTTCACTTAAAAATATCTCATACTACTCTTCAAGTTCAGAAAGTGTGATCCTCTATAGACAAATATGTACATCCATAGCAAAAAAAAACAACATTTCATTTCCTACAGAGAATATTTAAAAGTACTAGGTCTTTGTGCATGGTGCTCTCTATGGCAGTGGTGATCTCAGGACAAATATCAGAAAACATTTTCTGCATATCATAATGACATCCTTTCAACAACAGCCCTAGAGGAGATCCTCTCACACACCCATAGATACACATAAATAAATAAATAAATAAATAAATAAATCTCTGGTAATCATAGAATCGTAGAATAGCTTGGGTTGGAAGGGACCTTAAAGATCATATAGTTCCAACCCCCCCTGTCATTGGCAAATGTATCTGTTGATTTGTTAATTCAGGAATAGGTATTAGGAGAAAATTGTGCAATAAATATTCCTATTCCAAGGAATAGTCCATTATCCTATTCCAAGATAATGGACAAAATGAGGCAATCACTAATCTCAAGCAGAGGACTTTGACATCTATACTTTGAAAATCTTTTCCCCTCCGGACTTCCAGGCCTTCTGCACACATAAAATATGAAGAAAATAAGTAACTAGATATCTAAATACATTTTTTTTTCTTTGTCACTATCCATCTTGATTTAGATGTCTAAAGACAGGTTTCCAGCAACATTTAAAAAGTCTAAGAGTATTTAAGAGTCCCCTACCTGCTAGCAAGCAGCTGACAGACAAGTCAAAGGACCTGTAGGAAACCCATCTCTTCAAATCAGTATCCTAGCAAGAATGAATGATGAGAGACATCTGATATGACACCAGACCTCTGTAAAGCCAGTCAACCCTTCTCTTCTCATGTGGTTGAGAAACAATAGACATGATGAGTCTGTCTGAATTTAAGAAGAGATTGGACTGTGCACTTAGTCACATGGTCTGAACTTTTGGGTAGACCTGTGCGGTGTCAAGAGTTGGACTTGATGATCCTTAAGGGTCCCTTCCAACTCAGGATATTCTATGATTCTATGATGAAAAAACTTCTCATGAACATTTAGCTTATATTACGTATAATTTTTTTACATGTCATTTTGCTTAAATAGATTTTCCTTTTTATGTTATATAAATATATATATATATTGCAATTAGACAAAATAAGGCCAGTAAAGGCACTGGAAATGACATTAGTGTTTAAATTTGTGTAATAAATAAACTTATTCCAGATAACCATTTGAAAACCTTTTACAACTATTGACAATTCATTAACGTGAATAAATGTAAATATCAAAATACTTTTTTTCCCCTTTCTTTTGTATGTTCCTCATCTTCTAAGGCATAATATGTGTGATACTGATATATATATTGTTGTGGTTTAACCCGGCCGGCGGCTAAACACCACGCAGCCATTCGCTCGCCCTCCCCCTTCCATCTCTGGGACAGGGGAGAGAAATGGAAAGTGAAGCCCATGAGTTGAGATAAAGACAGTTTAATAAGACAGGATAATAATAATAATAATAATAATAATAATAATAATAATAATAATAATAATACGTACAAACAAGTGATGCACAATGCAATTGCTCACCACCTGCTGACCGATGCCCAGCCTAACCCCGAGCAGTCCGGCCCCCTCCCCCGGCTAGCCACCCCTATATATTGTTTAGCATGACATCAGATGGTATGGAATACCACTTCGGCTAGTTTGGGTCACCTGTCCTGGGTCTGTCCCCTCCCAGCTCTTACTGCACTCCCAGCCTGCCTATTGGCAGGACAGAGCAAGAAGCTGAGATGTCCTTGGCTTGGTATAAGCACTGCTCTGCAACAATTAAAACATCAGGGTGTTATCAGCACTCTTCTCATCCTAAGCCAAAACATAGCATTCTACCAGCTACTAGGAAGAAAATTAACTCTGTTCTAACTGAAACCAGGACATATATATATATATATATATATATATATATATATATATATATATATATATACATATATATATATATGTATGTATGTATATATGTATATATACATATATGTATATATGTATACATATACATATATGTATATATACATATATACATATATATACATATATATATATATATATGTATATTTCCAAGCGTTGAACATATATCTGCAGACATTATATACAATTAACAGAAAAATGCTGTGACTATTTGCCTCTTTCAAATTTACACTACTTGTATGCTTGCTATTACCACGTATGTTGTAAATATACTTTTTCACTTAATCACCATAAACAGACTATAAAGAACTATAGTAACTTACATTTGATATGCATTTTTTTTTTCCGGCAATATTATCTAAAAGCAAATTTAAGAATAGAGTTAAAAGGAAATCTTTTTAAGAATATAGCAATATCACATGAATTGCTAGTTATTAAATATATGCATTTTTGCATCATTTATTCTGAAACGGATTGAAAAATGTATTTTAAAACTTTTCATATCCATCTGCAAGCTACAATTTTACTGCATTTTAGTGTCAGAAAAGCTAGCTTCATTCTTAAGAGAAACTGAATCTATGACAGCCTAATGCTTCATTTATTGAAGTCTGTAACTACGCAGTATTTCGGAGACCATTCAATCAACTACTAAGACAGATGGATTCCTATCTGGACTTTAAAAGCAACCCAACCAAACCCCCCAGAAAAGCAGCAAAGAAAGCTTCCTGGAGAAACAAAGAAAGGATTAAAAAGTAGTTATTTGAAAGTCTTTAGATTGGACAAGAACAAAAGTTTCTGTCCTTATTTACCAAATAAATAAATAAATAAAGAGAGAGAGAGAGAGAGAGAGAAAGACTTTTTCCTCACATAAGCTTTAAACATTCAGCAAGTATTTCTCAAAGTTCAAAATACTACTAACATCTAATGTGTTTCCTGGTTGGATTCACAACTTTGAAAAAATACAGCCTGTAAGTAGCATGTATTGCTTTATGATTTGTTTACATGTTGACAGTGTAAAGTTTGAAGAGCTCAAGAAGGTAATTAAATGACTATATTTTAGATAGAAGAGGATGGCTTGCATAACAGACTTTGAGATAAAGTTTTTCTTCGTGTTCCATTCTTTCCTTCTAAAAGCATAACCATTCCTGACTATAGCATAGGCATGAACAGGTGAATCTTCATTTAGTACTTCTTTAAATAGCTGTACATATTCATCACTAATCTTTTAGAGGATATGGGTTGTGCACAGAGGCACATATATATACTCAAACCTATCTATATGAAATACTATGAAGAACTTGTGACCAGTGAAAGGTGACATTAATATAGGAAATGCAAGTATGTTGGTACATAGTGCATCATCTGCCTTGTTTGCCTGACAGAGTATACACTAACAGACAAAACACTGAAGCAGCTGATGGTGTTCCTGCAATTTGTTTCCTGGACAACAGGTTTAAGACATCACAAAAACACACATAATTAGAGGAAATATTATATGTATAATACTATATATATATATAGTATATATATAATGTCTCACTCTAGAGATGTAAACATGCCCACAGTGCTGTGACATCATTGAAATTATGGAGATGTGGGTGGCTTCCATGACTGAAGTGTGAGAATGGAAGGATACTGGTTCTTTAGGAAGGACAAGCAGAGGAAATCAACAACGACATAGGATCAACAAGCACATAGAGTGTGTGGAACTATTCCTGGGGATGGATGAAGAGCCAACAGAGAAAAGGGGAAATGCAACACAAATTTTTAGAAAGAAAAATAATGTAGACCCAGGGAACCACAGGCCAGTCAGTCTCATCTCTGTGAGTGGCATGATCATGCAGCAGATCCTCCTAGAAGCTATGCTAAAGCACATGGAAAATAAGGAAGTGATTGGTGAGAGCCAACATGGTTTCATGAAGGACAGATTGTGCCTGTCAAATATGTTGGTCCTCTACAATAGGGTATCCACACTAGTGCGTAAGGGAAGAGCAACTGATTTCATTTACCTGGACTTTTGCAAAGCATTTGACACTGCTCCACATGACATCCTTCTTTCTAAGTTGGATAGACACTCAGTGAGTATGGAATTAGCTATATGCTTGCAGTCAAAAACTTGCAGTCAACACCTGTCCAGGTGGAGACAAGTGATGAGTGGTGTTTCCCAGGAGTTGGTATTGGGACCCACACTGTTTAAAATTTTTTGCTGAAGACACCAAGATGTGCGGTATGGTCAACATGCTGGAGGAAAGGGATGCTATCCAGATAAACCTTGCCAGACTTGAGAAGTGGGTCTATGTGAAACTCATCAAGTTCAACAAGGCCAAGTGCAAGGTCCTGCACGTGAGTCAGGGCAATCTCAAGCATAAATACAGGCTGAGTAGAGAATAGATGGAGAGCAGCCCTGAGGAGAAGGACCTGGGGGTTATTACTGGATGTGAAGTTCAACTTGAGCTGGCAATGCACACTTGCAGCCTAGAAAGCCAACCTTATCCTAGGCTGCATGAAAAGAAGCATGGCCAGCTGGTGGATGGTTGAGATTCTCCCCTTCTACTCCACTCTCCTGAGACCCCACCTGTAGCACTGCATTCAGCTCTGAGTCACCCAGAACAAGAAGGTCATTAACGTATTACAAGTCCAGAGAAAAGCCATGAGGATATCCAAGGGTCTGGAGTACCTCTCCTACAAAGCAGGGCTGAGAGAGAGATGGGGTTGTTCAGCCTGGAGAAGAGAAGGCTCAAGGGAGACTTTATAGCAGCCTTCTACTACCTAAAGGGGACCTACAGGAAAGCTGGGGATGGACTCTTTATCAGGAAGTGTAGTGATATGACAAGGAGTAATGGTTTTAAATTAAAAAGGGGTAGATTTTGATTAGATATTAGGTAATTCTTTACTCTGAGGGTGGTGAGGCACTGGAACAGGTTGCCCCAAGAAGCTGTGGAAGATTTCAAGGCCAGGTTGGATGGGTTTTTCAGCAACCTGGTTTAGTGGAAGTTGTCCCTGCCCATGGAAGGCGGGTTAGAATTATCACAGAATCACAGAATGGTTGAGGTTCGAAGGGATCTTCAGAGATCATCCAGTCCAACTCCCCTACTAAGAAGGGTCACCTAGAACATGTTACAAAGGATCACATCCAAGTGGGTTTTTAATATCTCTAAGGAAGGAGACTCCACAGTCTCTCTGGGCAGTTTGTTCCAGTGCTCTATCATCCAAACTGTAAAGTTCTTCCTCATATGGAGATGAAAACTCCTGTGGTTCAATTTATACCCATTAATCCTTGTCCTATCACTGGCCACCACTGAGAAGAGTACTCTTTACATCGTGTCTCAGGTATTTGTAGAGGTTAATGAGATCCCCTCTCAAACTCCTCTTCTCTAGGCTAAACAGACCCAGCTTGCTTAGTCTTTCTTCATAGGACAGATGCTCCAATCCCTTAATCACCTTTGTGGCTTCCTCTCTAGAAATTAGATTAGAATATAACTTCTAATCCCTCTCTAGAATTAGATGATCTTTAAGGTTGCTTCTAATCCAAACCTTTCTTTGATTCTATGATTCTATATAATATATATAAAACTTCATAAATGGGGAAACAAAGTGGCCTTTTAGTAACAGAAGTTAAAGAATGTCTACCCAACATGTTACGCGCTTTTTTTTTTTTTTCATCAGTCATTTAGCTGTCATTTGTATTGAAGTTGCTTGTCATGATGCAGGGTGGAGACTTGCAGATTTATGAGATTCCCAAACTCATTTTGCAGATGGGAAAGTACAGTTGTTATGTGGGCTGCGGGAGGGAAAGTTCTTACTTATCTACAGGCAATGGCAAGGGTCTTTTTAAAGACCTTTTTATTAAAACAATCAAAAATGTCATCTAAAATGTAATTTTGGATTTTTAAATAGCTTATAAGAATTTTTATCTAAATGCGTAAACAGAGATGGTCATCTTTCCCACTGGAAGATCCTGTAGTTTATTTTATGTTTAAGGATGTCTGTTGAGAATGATAGTTGTGTCCCATTTATGCATCCTTCTTAGGGAGACTATCTCTGAAAATTGAACATTATGATGATGGAGGAACACAGAGAACCAAATAAAAGGTAATACTTTTTCCAGTCTACGTTTTCAATTTCTTCACTGTGTTTATTCAATTTCTAATTAAAATTTCTTGTCCCAATCTCTACCATTTACATAGTCTTTATGGTTTTCCTATACTACTTTTCCTGTCGCTTAACTAAATAGGGTTATGTTAAAAGCCCCTTAATTTTTCCATTGAATATTATACTCCTACGCATTCTCTCTAACATATTTCTGTGGCATAATAAGTACTTTCCCTTAAAGGAATGTAAGCACATTTCCTTAAAGGGATCATTACAATCTGCATTTATATTTGGTTATATAACAAAATGGCTTTGATTAATTATTCAGGGCCAGTAATATTTGTTTCAGATGACAATCCATTTCATGTTGTTGCTTAATGCAACACAGGCATGTGATTATTTTCTATATCCCCAGGAAGACCTTCAAAGTCAGTGTATGTTCATGTTTACTCACACATCAGAAAGCCTTTGTTGAAGAGTGTGTGGTATTGTGGTGGTTTTATTTGGTTGGGCAGCCAGGCTCCACCACAACTGCTCTCTCACTCCCCCTCCTCAAAGGGAAAGGGGGAGAGAATACAATGGAAAGGGCTCAAGGTTTAAGGACAGGGATATCACTCAACAATTATTGTGATGGGCAAAACAGGCTCAGAGTAGGGAGACAGTAAAGTTTACAACGTATTACTAATAAGCTAGAGAAGTGAGAAAAAAAAAAAAAAAAAAAAAAAGGAAAGATAGCAAAAACACCTTCTCCCTATCTACCCTCTCCCCCCGAGTGGTGCAAGGGAATGGCAAAATGGAGGTTGCAGTCAGTCTATGGCGCTTCTCCTCCACCGCTTCTTCACAGTCACTCTCTTCCCCTGCTCCAACATGGGGTCCCTCCCATGGGATGCTGTCCTTCCCGAACTGATCCTGCATGAGCTTCCCAAAAGCAGCAGCTCTGCAAGAACTGTTCCACATATGGGTCTGTACCATGGAGTCCATCTATCAGGAGCACACTGCTCCAGTCTGGGTCCCTCACAGGCAGCAGTTCCTGACAGATCCTCTGCTCCTCAATGGTTCCTTCTCCACAGGCTACAGCTCCAACACAGAATCTGCTCTGGCAGAGGTTCTACACAGGCTGCAGCCTCCTTCAGGCCACATCCACATTCTCCACTGGGGGTTCCTCCATGGGCTGAAGTGTGGAGCTCTGCTTCGCTGTGGGATCCATGGGATGCAGGGGGACAGCCTGATCTGCAATGGGCCCCTCCACAGGCCGCCAGGGAACTTCAACTCTGGTGCCCAGAGGACTTCCTCCCCCTCCTTCTTCACTGAATTTGGTGTCTGCAGGGCTGTTTCTCACTCCTCACTCTCCCAGCTGCTGTTGTTCAGCATTTTTTTTCCCTTAAATCTGCTCTAATAGAGGTGCAAACAATATCGCTTATTGGCTCAGCTCTGGGCAGCAGCAGGCCCTTTGGAGGCAGCTGAAACTGGCCCTTATCTAACATGGGACAGCCTCTGGATTCTTCTCACAGAAGCCATCCCTGCAGCCCCTACTACCAAAACGTTGCCACGTAAACCCATTACAACCTTATAAGCTGAATTTGAACAACACCATTTCAGACACTTGCTGGTATAGTTATACAACATTCTCCCTTATGTTTCAGTAGATTAAATTAACCAGCATCTAACTTCTCATCCAGGGAATTCAGTTTCTGTTCATAAGAGACAAACTATCTCCTCTAGTGTTTTTTGTAAAATCTACTTTCCCAGTTTGAGGGCCCAATAACGAAGTCAGAGGCAAACAAATTGAACATTTTGAAGATGAGATTGCTAGGAAATTCTTTGGTATACAAATAATTTACTCTGATATCAGGAGAATTTTATAGCAACCAATAGGCACCTGTTAAAGCATTAGCTCCATCTTCATCCAGCAATCTTGTGGTTAATTTATTTAATGGCCGTGCTCCTCTGGCATACTCTGTAAGGACAGTTATGCAATTACTTCTACAATAAGAGACAGGACTTCTAAGTGTTATTGGGAGCAACAAAGAGCTAGATATCAGAAAGCACATGTGAGTGAGCTCCAGATATATCTTCTCAAGCCTACAAGGGATAAAGTTTATGATAAAAATTCCTAGACACCTGAAATAGTTTTAAGGTTTGTTGATCTGTCAGCTTGTTTAAATCACATTTCAATCTGTCTGAATAGTCTTTATTTTAGATTTTATGGTGCCATCTTATAAGAAAAATAAATTCAGAGAGGAATTGTTTTGGTACTGAGAACTAATCTTAAATAAATACATTTCTTTCAGATGTTACAAAAGTAACTTTATCTGTTCATTAGATGGCTGTTTTAGTAGGAATAATGCTCATTAGTGCTGCTGGTTCAACTCAAAGTCTGCTGAAGGAAGCTGAGACTCCAATGCACTACAATGAGTTCTGGATCAAATAAAAGTACTTCAAAGAACTGACTAGTGCTCAAATATTCAGTTAACTGTTATACTTCTTTCTTGCAGTTGAAAAACCTTTCAGAAAAGTTCTGTGTACTGGTTATCCTCAGAGACTGCTGATCGTCTGGACATAATGAAAGAGAAGTGTACTTTTCAGCCATATTAATGCCATAGCTACACTGCAATTATTGCAGTTAGTGTTGTTAAGAAAATCTGTCCAAAATTCTGGGCAGACACTATCTTATGCTTAGCTTTTTCTGCTGTGGCTGTGGTAGAACAGCCATACTGAGTTACAATAGCACTATCCCAGATTCCTGAGTCTGACAGAGGCCTGACGGACCCTCTGGTGCATGCCTGCAGTGAAGGAATAAGGTGTGTTTTTCATCAGCAATGGATTGGTACTTCTGTTTCCTCCACCCTAGTGTCTCCAGGCAGACATGTTCAGAAAACAAAACAAAACAAAACAAAAACAAAAAAAAACATTCAGGAAGAACTAACTTCCTTCTCCCTCTCCTTGACAGATATCAGTAGCAGAAGCTTTGGAAAAACGGAGTAGGTGAACAAAGCAAATACAGAATTACAGCTTCTGGTGCTGCAGTGTGGAAGTATTTTCTGACTCACATGGGGCATCACCTCTTCTTTTCTTAATTGTCTTTGATGGACTTCCTTTCATACTTATAATCACTTTTTGAATCCATTTATATGTTCGGCCTCCACAACATCCTGTGGCAATGAGTTCTACAATTTAATTACACTCTGTGTGAAAAAGCACTTCCTTTTGTTTGTTGAAAATTCTCTGGATGATAATTTCATTTAATGTCCCGTGTTCTTGTTTTACAAAAATAGTGCATAATTGCTCTATAACCTGCTTATTCATGGCTTTTATAATTTTATATATCAAGATCATGCCCCTTTAGTTACTTCTCTGTGTTAAAGATTTCTAATCTAATATCTCCTTCTACAGAAGCATTTCTAGATTTGATCACACACACAGCCCTCCCCCCCACCCCACTTTTCTCTGTCTCGTTGTAGTTTTATTGTAGTCTTTGGCAGATGTGGATACCAGAGTTGCAAGTAATAGTATGCACATGGTAAACTTTCAGTGCACTGAGCACCAAAACACAGTTAAACAAGGCTCACTGGTATGAATCTGTAGGATTCACAGTCTGCAATATGGGGATATTAAAATGTTTTGGTATGGCTTTTTTTTGTTTGTTTGTTTCCCTTCCTAAGTAGAAATCTGTACTGCCTGCCTGAGTCCTTGCTCTGAAGAATTTCCATGGTATTAGCTGCCAGGAAGCTAATGCCATAATAAAGGACAACTTTTTGATAAGCATATGTTTATTTTACTTTGATATCCCTATTGTTTATGGTAGCTTTTCAGGTAGCTCACTAGCAAAATCTTATCTTCATTGATAGGAAAAACAACAACAACAACAAACAGAGAAATATTATGATAGTGGGTCATTTTTACAGAATAAGACTGCAAATAAGAATAAAATTTCCAAATGCCATGACAAAATCATTGGATTATTCTTTTTAGCTTAAATTCAGTGGTTGAAGTAGTCCATCATCATTTAGATGAGATTCAAAGAAAAGATCTGAGCTTTCTCACTGAAGGGTTTTTAGTTCACCTCACACTATGAATGGCAGGACATTCCATCTGGAGCCCTATGCTTCATATATTCATTCTATTATCCCCTCAAGGAGGTTGAAAATATATTTTTTCCAAAAGTTGGAAAAAGAAAAAAAACAAACAATCAAAAAAAATACCAACAGCAACCATAATTTGAATTCCATAAAGATATATGACAATATAATAATTAAATTTGTATGTTGTCGGTGAATTTACTGCATCTGTCATTATTGGCAACATCTGTCATTTCCAAGCGACATTTGAGTGCCTCCTTCTGGATCATACTGGAGCGCCCAAATGAATAGTTCTTTCCTAAGACAGTGTTCTTGGATAGTAATGCTCCCAGTATTCAAGACATATTGCATATTCTGATGAAAAGCAAGAAATTGCTTTAGTGAAAGGATATATATAAATATATATATAAATTTATTTATTTATTTATTGTATTATTACTGTAAAGCCAAGAAGCACTCGGGTTTGAGGAAGCAAAGAAATAGAACTGCAACTGCAACATCTCCAAAAATACAGCCCCAGATTACCACATCATTTGCATAGGAATCTTTGCATGTTTATACAGGTATAAAGTTTGAATCAGTTCAGATGCTTCAGAACAAATAGACAGTATTCCTAGATCTTCATCTGATTTCCTTCTAAAGGGATTCCATTAAAAAACTGTGAAATTATTCAATAAATATCTCATAACTTGTGAGGTTGCCAACCATTAGAGATACTTTGATTATTATTATATATATATATTTTTAATCCTTTTTCTTTAATCCTTAGATGGCTTTAAAATATGCTCTATTTAAACTATAAGATCCAAAGCATTTTTCAAATTTTTGAAGATGTATCTTGTTAATACCTTTTGAGTGGTCAGGCACAATGTGGCAAGGCACTATAAGCATAATAATTATCAAAAGACTCTTGCAATTTAATTACAGGAAATGACATCACATATCTGACTGTACTCAGCGGACTTCTGCTGTGAATTATAATGCCAATTGCACTGTATTTAACTACTATCCAGGTATCACAGTCTTCTTTTTAATGACTCCCTTTGTGGAAGTTCAAGTCTTTTCTTTTAATAAAACTATTTCACATTTTGTCCTTGCCAATGTCAGTTTAAAAGAAATGAATACTTCCTATCTGTCTTGTTAAGAGAGATGACCTGTCCAACCTCTCAATGGAAGGTTTGGATTCCCATTAAAAGTTTTCAGCTCTTTCTTTTCCTTTCTGTTACTATGTGCTTTATCTTTTGTGGATACTTTTTCAAAAAATAAATGACCCGGTCAGAAGTAGAGAAGATTTTGCCCCAAATCTTTAAATTTGTTACTGGGTGATACTTCTAGATCAATATTTGCATTAAATAAAGTGAATTGGTTGGACAAAAGGAGAAGATCAAAATGAAAGATGGTTACCACCCCTTGTACAGAATTTAACCTTTAGGACCCAGAACTGTTAGTGAATGTGTAGAAATTAGTAGAAAAATGGTGTGTTTTGTTTAATATTTCAAGATGAATACCAATAACAGATTTTGCTAATTGAAAAGAAGAATAAAGACATAATTTTCTTGTTAAGTGGAATGTTTATCCATTTGATAGGCCTGATATTGGTTAGCAATGCAGTTCATTTTTAGGAGGTGTTGATAATATAAATGTGGTAACATAATAAGTATTATTTAAATTTGTCAAAAGTAAATTATCTGGTCAATGAGAATTGCATTCTAATGTAATAGGCAATATCACTAACAGATGGTAAATATATGTTAGAGGAAATACATTAAAGGGCATATTGAAGATGTCTCTTCCCCTGGCATATATTTTTCTAGGCTTTACCTTTATTAATGCAAGTAAGGTGAGAAATTCTTGTGATGTTAGCAATGACTATTAATTCTACCAACTGTTTTCTGCTAAAGGATTTTTTCAGTAACTTTAACATAGCATAACTGATCAAAAATGTGTATAAAAGAGGTAATAAATGTTAAGTGATATATTTAAGTGTTTCTAGCTTAATCTAGTGAATAAAAACAATCACCTCTTTGTTTTATGAAAACAGCAGTTATGGTCAGAGCTAGACTCCGGAGACCATCAAATCCATGGTTTCTGAGTACAGGAATCATATGACAAACCAAGCTAGTGGTGTCAAAGAGTAGGAAATTACAATTTAACATCAACAGAAATTAGCAATATAACATCAAAGGATGCTGCCCCACAGCCGGATTATTACTGCTTTCTACTGAATTTATTATTATAGAATCATAGAAACATAGAATCATTCAGGTTGGAAAAGACCTCTGTCATCTAGTTCAACCTTTAAACTAGTACTGGCAAGTCCACTACTAAATTATGCTAAATTCTACATCTACACTTTTCAAGTGGAGAATAAATTGTTATTTTTCTGACAGGAATCATATGGGGATGAAACAAGACTCAGAAATGTAGATCTCAAAAAGAAACTTTTAGATACATATAACATTTTTATTTTTCTAGAATAATAATAAACTTTAGCATGTGATTTTGGATGGATATTCTCAGTCTTCAATGGGTGTTTTGATTTGACATTTTTGTGTCAAATAACATCAGGTGCACTTGCCTTTTATTGTGTATGTTGTGGGATACCTGCAGTTAACCTTTCTAACTTAGAAGCCTGATGGCTATATCATTTCCCTAAAGACTCAGTTTCATATCACACTGTCTGAAGTTTAAGCCAGGGTGGCCTTCTTCCAAGAGGAATAATACATTCTGAAGTGAACCTTCCTCTGGAAGCTTCAGCTTTGTGTAAAAGGTAAAACTCCAAACTGAAACTGATCAACAGAAAATTTTTGGCTGCTTTAGTAGTCAGGGCATTTTCACAGAACTTGAAGATTGTACATCCTAATCCCTCTGGCAACCTTAGTCTGCCTTACTTTATGCAAGAGGTCTAACTGCAGAGGTACTTAATAAAACAATGTTTTTTTTCTCATTTTCCTTCAGCTCTCCTAATTTTACTATTTTATTTTTATTTTATTTTATTTTACTTTATTTTCTGCTTTGAAAAAGTGTTTATCAAACTGTGTCTCTAAGATAAACAGTAATGATGTTAAGCAGGATCAACCCCAGAAGAGCAGCCTTCTGCTTTCAAAGAAAGGATTGAGGCATGATTTTCCTCTTATTGAAAAAACAATATAAATAAAAAGATATCAGTAAAATTATTTTTCATATTTTATTAAAATATGAATCTTGACAAAGATAATTTCAAACAATTTCAACAGGTGTTTAAGTAGGGTTTAATGATCTGTAGCTGCTTGGATCATCTCTAACAGCATTTTAAAATACAGTAACAACACTTAATTTACTTCTTAAGAACACTATTTAATTTTAATATAAAATTAAATATTTTTAGCAGCTGAACAACCTTGTTGCTCTGCTTCTGAAGAAACTAAATTTAAAGAGATGTAATACCAACGTTAAATTACACATATATCGACTCGTATCTACACCTTTTATTTTAATCTATTGTTAGGCTTTTTTATTTATTACTAGAAAAAGAAGTACAAAGTAAGCAACTTCTTAAACACAGGATGTGGTAAAGTCTAACAAACAAATTTCACTTTTTATTGATATCTCTAATTGTTTCCTTTCCCCATCACTTCTCTGGCATACTTTCTATCTTTCTCCCCATACTTCCCCTTCTGATACAGATTAAGAATTTCCTGATATTTGATCATTGCATTAAGTGTTTGATCTTTATTTTCATCTTACCCTTCTCATCTTCCTTCCTACATGTCAAGTGCCAAGGGCATGGTTCATTTGTTCTGCACTTTAGCATAATGGCCCCTGGAGGCAAACCAGCAGATTTTAGAGTATCCTTGAGACTACACTGAACTTCACCAGAGGCAGTAATGGACCTGGGATTTCTGAAAAAAAAAATATATTATATATATATATATATATATATATATATAATCTTTGATCTTTGCCTTCACCTCTTCTCTGCTATGCAGATTTCTATTACAACTAAAGAACTAGATGCTAGTATTTTACATTGTGTTGAAATAGTATAACACAGATTTTTCTACCATTAAGTGCAAAACACTGAGCCAGAACAAATAGAAATGTTTAAGTAACAGTTTAATAATTCTGTCAGGACCACCTTTTCTTAAAGTAAAGCTAGAGAGGGACTCTTCATTAGGGAGTGTAAGAAGAGGAAAAGGAGTAATGATTACAAGCTAAAATGGGGGTAGATTTAGATTAGATATAAGTAAGAAATTATTTACTCAGAGAGTGGTGAGATACTGGAACAGGCTGCATAGAGAAGTTGTGAATGTGTTTTTTTTTTTTTTTTCTAGGTAAGCTACTGAGTTTTTGAAGACTATTAGGTAATACTTCTATAAAAGACTACTTGAGTAGTCTGTGTTCAAACGTCAAGGGCTTCTTTTCTAAGAAAAGCTCCCTAGTGTAATCTAAAGGGTGGTATCCAGTACTCAATAAAATATAGATATATATATTTATTTGAGGGTCTTTCCTTTCCTTTCCTTTCCTTTCCTTTCCTTTCCTTTCCTTTCCTTTCCTTTCCTTTCCTTTCCTTTCCTTTCCTTTCCTTTCCTTTCCTTTCCTTGCCTTGCCTTGCCTTGCCTTGCCTTGCCTTGCCTTGCCTTGCCTTGCCTTGCCTTGCCTTGCCTTGCCTTGCCTTGCCTTGCCTTGCCTTGCCTTGCCTTGCCTTGCCTTGCCTTGCCTTGACCTTCCTTGCCTTTTCTTGCCTTGCCTTGCCTTTTCTTGCCCTGCCTTATCCTGCTCTCTTCCTGCTTTTCATTCTCTCTCTGTTTCCAGACAAATGTCTGGAAACAAAATTCATGAACAAAAGTAAGCAACACAAAACCTAAGCTGACTTTAGTTCTGAGGCCATGTAGTTGTAGTCTATATACATGACATTTTTCAAAAGCTCTGGCTGTCAAATAATATTAACCAGGTTATATTATACTTCATGAATATGTAGTATATTTCTTCATTATCATGTAATACACTTCCATTTATAAATAATGATCAGGTTTTATTGCTATCATAGATAAATATTAAAGGTATAATTTAAATAGTTTTATTAGCAAAGTGGTACCTACAGTCTTCACAGAAATACATACATTTTTATGCCACCATTTTCTCTCATGTATGTTTTCCTTTTGTTCCTTTATAAAGATATGCCTCAAATCTATTAGATATACATTAAATACTTCATGTCTATTTCAGAGAAAATTAAACATGCATTTGGAAAGATGTGTCGAAGTATTTTCATTCCAGAACTTTCACATTTTAAGACTAATCTTATTGTCTATGATTAGTCTAAATATGACAACCTCTACTGCTACCATTACAAAAGATTTACTGTTTAACTCTTCAGATAAAATAAATAAATAAATAAATACTATTTCAGTTCTCTTGACTTTCTGTCTGTAGTTTGATATGTTGACTTTTATTTTCTGGTCTTTCATGTGAAGTGATAGCACTCAAATAGTTAACCTCAAATTGCTAGAATGTTGAATTGTTGAAATGTATTTTGTTAAGCTTCCTGAAACTTAAGAAATACAATATTCAAAATGTCTTTAGCATTTTGAAGGCAGACGTCAAGAATATGTATGGAAATGTATGGCTCCTCAACTATAGTTGAAGACACAGAAATTTAAGCTTGTTTGCTTTGCATTTCATATCTCATAAAAATCAGATAGGGTTACTGTCAATGTCTCATACACATTGCTGCAAATTTTCCTAGTTATATTTAATAATCATTAATAGATGATCTGTGCTTGGGAAAGTAAAGAAAGTACCCGAGGGTACTGAGAGAACTGGCAGAGGAGCTGGCCAAGCCACTATCCATCATTTATCAGCAGTCCTGGCTATCGGGGGAGGTCCCAGTTGACTGGCGGCTAGCAAACGTGACGCCCATCTACAAGAAGGGCCGGAGGGCAGACCCGGGAAACTACAGGCTTGTCAGTTTGACCTCAGTACCAGGGAAGCTCATGGAGCAGATCCTCTTGAGAGTCATCACGCAGCACTTGCAGGGCAAGCAGGCGATCAGGCCCAGTCAGTATGGGTTTATGAAAGGCAGATCCTGCTTGACAAACCTGATCTCCTTCTTTGACAAAGTGACGCGCTGGGTAGATGAGGGAAAGGCTGTGGATGTGGTCTACCTTGACTTCAGCAAGGCTTTTGACACTGTTTCCCACAGGATTCTCCTCAAGAAACTGGCTGCTCTTGGCTTGGACTGGCGCACGCTTCGTTGGGTTAGAAACTGTCTGGATAGCCGGGCCCAAAGAGTCGTGGTGAATGGAGTCAAGTCCAGTTGGAGGCCAGTCACTAGTGGCGTTCCCCAGGGCTAGGTGTTGGGGCCGGTCCTCTTTAATATCTTCATCGATGATCTGGACGAGGGCATTGAGTGCACCCTCAGTAAGTTTGCAGATGACACCAAGCTAGGTGCATGTGTCGATCTGCTTGAGGGTAGGAAGGCTCTGCAGGAGAATCTGGATAGGCTGTACCGATGGGCTGAGGTCAACTGCATGAAGTTTAACAAGGCCAAGTGCCGGGTCCTCCACCTGGGGTGCCATAACCCCAAGCACAGCTACAGGCTGGGAGATGAGTGGTTGGAGAGCTGCCAGGCAGAGAAGGACCTGGGAGTGATGGTTAATAGTTGGCTGAATATGAGCCAGCAGTGTGCTCAGGTGGCCAAGAAGGCCAACAGCATCCTGGCTTGCATAAGAAACAGTGTGACCAGCAGGGCTAGGGAGGTGATTGTCCCCCTGTACTCGGCTCTGGTGAGGCCTCACCTCGAGTACTGTGTTCAGTTTTGGGCCCCTCGCTACAAGAAGGACATCGAGGTGCTTGAGCAGGTCCGGAGAAGGACGACAAAGCTGGTGAGGGGCCTGGAGAACAAGTCCTACGAGGAGCGGCTGAGGGAGCTG
Source organism: Anas platyrhynchos (assembly GCF_047663525.1). Taxonomy (NCBI): domain Eukaryota; kingdom Metazoa; phylum Chordata; class Aves; order Anseriformes; family Anatidae; genus Anas; species Anas platyrhynchos. Next base: position 59,537,678 of record NC_092588.1, on the reverse strand, counting down.
GGCTTGTTCAGCCTGGAGAAAAGGAGGCTCAGGGGTGACTCTCAACAGATACCTTAAAGAAGGCTGTAGCGAGGTGGGGGTTGGTCTGTTCTCCCACGTGCCTGGTGACAGGACAAAGGGGAATGGGCTTAAGTTGCGCCAGGGGAGTTTTAGGTTGGATGTTAGGAAGATCTTCTTTACCGAAAGGGTTGTTAGACATTGGAACAGGCTGCCCAGGGAAGTGGTGGAGTCACCATCCCTGGAAGTCTTTACATTGGAACAGGCTGCCCAGGGAAGTGGTGGAGTCACCATCCCTGGAAGTCTTTACATTGGAACAGGCTGCCCAGGGAAGTGGTGGAGTCACCATCCCTGGAAGTCTTTAAAAGACGTTTAGATGTAGAACTTAGGGATATGGTTTAGTGGGGACTGTTAGCGTTAGGTCAGAGGTTGGACTCGATGATCTTGAGGTCTCTTCCAACCTAGAAATTCTGTGATTCTGTGAAAACAGAAACAATCAATGAAACAAAATTAGATTGCTCTTTCAAAGTGACTTCCTTTTCTTTCTTATTGTATAATCATTAAATTAGTTACATTAATAGCCTGTCAATTTTTTTTCCTATATTGATAAGTGATTTTGAATAAAAGTTGTTATTATTTACCATTTCATGGAAAAAAAAAATAAAAAAAGAAAAAAAAAAGTCTTGAATAATTGTTTCATGCCCAAACATTTTTTAACATATTTTATTTAGCAAAAGCATTTATCTAATCCTGTTGAAGATATTGTGGCTATTTTTGTATGGTTCTGAAACATATCACTTTGCCTTATTCTCCCCTAACAAATCTCCCATATTTGTTAGGTAAATTTATATTTACCTCCCATATTTGGAAGGTAAATTTAGTGTTGTAAGTATGATGGGGAAAAAATAAATACATAAACACACAACCTTGACTTCAGCAGAGTTATAATGAGATCAGAATTGATTACTGTGTAGGATCTAAATACCAAGAATAATCATTCCTATTGAATGTACATATGACATATGTACATATGACATAAAACTGGGAGGAGTGGCTGATAGGCCAGAGGGCTATGCAGCCATTCAGAGGGACCTGGACAGGCTGGAGCATTGGGTGGTGGGGAACTTCATGAAGTTCAACAAAGACAATTGTAGGGTCCTGAACCTAGGGGGGAATAACCCCATGCACCAACACAGGCGGGGGGCTGACCTGATGGAAAGCAGCTCTGCAGAGAAGAAGCTGGGACTCCTGGTGGCAGAATGATCAGGAGCCAGCAGTGTGCCCTGGTGGCCAAGGTGGCCAGTGGTATCCTGGGGTGCATCAGCAAAAGCATTGCCAGCAGGTCAAGGGAGATGAGTGATCCTGCACCTCTACTCAGCCCTGGTGAGACCTCTCCTGAAGCATTGTGTTCAGTTCTGGGCTCTCTAGTACAAGAGAGACATAGAACTGCAGGAGCAAGGCAAGCAGAAGGCTATGAAGATAACTAGGGGACTCGAGCATTCATGAGGGGAGGCTGAGAAAGCTGGGCCTGTTTATGTTGGAGAAGAGAAGACTGAGAGGGGATCTGATCAACATATACAAATAACTGAAGGGAGTTTGTCAAGAAGATGGGACTGGATTCTTTTCAGTGGTGCCCAGCAACAGGACAAGAGGCAATGGGCACAAACTGAAACACCAGAAATTCCAGCTAAATATGAGGAAACTTTACTGTTAGGGTGACAGAGCACTGGAACAGGCTGCCCAGAGAGGCTATGGAGTCTCTTTGGAGATATACAAAACCCACCTGGATGTGATCCTATGCAACATTCACTAGGTGATCTTGATTGGCAGGGTGGTTGAACTAGATGATCTCCAGAGGTCCCTTGCAACCTCAAACATTTTGTGATTCTGTGATAAAGGAGATCTTAATTCATCAGTGTTTAAGAAGCAATTTGTGATTCCTTAGGCATACACATACACACATGAATTCTGACTAATTCTGATTTAACAGTACTAGGAATTGAAGTTAATCCTAGAGTTAACCAAACAGATTTTTCTCTACCCCTTCATTCAGAATTACCACATATGCTTTGGCTGTGCACAACTTCCTACAATCTGGTCATTCATTTACACAACTAGAAAATAGGTTTTTCTCAGCAGTTCTATGGAAAACGGTGGTACTACATCACTGAGCTAGCTTTTCTTGTACATTACAGTGCAAACACTGCAATGTGTTTTGTTTTACTTTGGTCTTATATATTAAATTCACTTTAACATGGTTCCAGGAGGTGAAGGTGTTGCACAGGAGGTAGTTTAGAGGAAATCTTGCAATTTGAATGTTCAGCGTGTCTCAAAGTTTGATCCTCTTCTGTCATATCAGGTCAGCATCAAAGGATAAACTGAAAATATGAATAAATCTCCTCTTAGTATGGAGCCAGTGCATCAAATAAAATTTCAAATCAGTTTGTCTCTATTTGAGATGATTTTTTTCAGGGAGGTCATAGATGGAGGTTGTGATTGTTTAACTAGCATGTTATAGTCTTTCCAATAACACAGAAACAATCAATACAAAAGTTAGTAATGGATGGTAGCTTATTTAGGAGGTGATCATGAAAAAGGGGGGTTAAATTCCTTACAGAAATAGAATAACAATATCTGCTGCCCTGGACACATATTTTCAGATAAATAATATTTTCCTGGTCATTCTACATCCATTGTTTTCTATCATAAAAAGAAAGGGTTTAGTTCCTTTTGCTGCAAAGCACAGAAAGGTTCATAGAACTAGAATTTCAGCTGTATAGTCCCCAAAAGAGCAAGAGAAAAATAGTTGTACTGTTCCACTAAGCAATGTCTTTCTCTCTGTTTACATACAGTATGGGAATAGCAACTGCATTCTCAGTTTTCCTCTAGAAAATACGTCTATCTGTTCCTCTTCAGGCCAGAAGTCCAAGTTATTATATTTATATAATTATTATATATTAATATAAAAATAATAATTATTATATTTATATCTAGATATTATAAGTAAGTGTGATCCTAATACATGATTTTAATTAATAATTACAATTAATATAATAATATAATGTAATGTAATGTAATGTAATATAATATAATATAATATAATATAATATAATATAATATAATATAATATAATACATAGGTATATTATATTATATTACATTATATTATATATTATATTACTTCCTATAGTTTCAATGAAACTTTATCTATATATTCTTACAAAACTGGGACTTATATTTGTTGGATTTTTCATTAGAGGCTATGAATCCTGGGTATGCAATGAGTTTACTTTCTGGACAGTGGAGAAAACAAGATGGTTGTCACCATCAGAAATTTAACTTATAAGTTCCTGTATAGAGAATTCACATACTGACTCTTTAAACTGTTGTCTTCCACTGTAAGCATAAGCCCAATTACATCTCATGTCACAGCTAACTAGTTTACAGTACAGAAGTGACCTGTTTAAAACAAGCCTATTTACTTATCCAAAATTGATTTGCCCTTTTCTTCACTTCTAAGGTCTGATTTCCAGAAATTACCCTCAAAGTGTTCAGTTGGCATTATCTGCTTCATTTTCAATCAGTGCTTGTGCCAGTACTTTCCATCTTTATTGCTGCTCTATATTACTATAAACATTCTGAGCTCTCCCAGTAGTTCAGAGATGTGGAGCACAAGTGGCCTTCAAGGTGACTAGAATAGAATGAAAAATAATTTGTTGTTGTTCTGTTGTGAAATATGACTTGTTTCCAACCTGAGTTTAAAGCTATTGAAGTACTTGAATTATTATTGCTTCTCTGACAGAACTAAAATACGAAGATGTATGTGTGTGTGTATGTATGGCAGCGTAACTGATATCTTCCTCATTAAAATGCCATCAGGTGCAAAGGAATACTTTTTTTTTTTTTTTTTAACAACTTGCAGGATAAAGAATAATATTTTTCTGAGAAATTTAGTTGTGCTAGAGGAGGGCCATGAGGATGATCAAGGGGCTGGAGCACCTCTCTTATGAAGACAAGCTAAGGGAGTTGGGGTACTTCAGCCTGTAGAAGATAAGGTTCCATATAGCGGCCTTCCAGTACCTGGAGGTGGTCTACAGTAAAGCTGGGGAGGGAATTTTTTTCAGGGAGTATAGGGAGAGGCCAAGGGGTAATGGCATTAAAGTAAAAGAGGGTAGGTTTAGGTTAGACATAAGGATAAGTTTCTTTACTCTTTCTGGGTAGTGAGGCACTACCCAGAAAGGTTGTGGCTGCCCCATCCCTCGAAGCTTTCAAGGCCTTTCTGAGTGGGGTTTTGAGCAACCTGATCTAGTGGAAGGTGTCCCTGCCCATGGATTTATATGATCGTTAAGGTCCTTTCCAACCCAAACCATTCTGTGATTGTATTATTCCATGATCTTTGTACATGTCTTTGTATTTCTTTATTTTCTATGATTCTGGTGATTCTGTGATTCTTTGCTGTTGTTTCCTAGCTCCATGGACATATTTGAAAAACGTTATTATTTTTGTTTTCCATAGAAGATCATAGAGGAAATTTTCATAATGACTCTTCAAATCTTAGCAAAAGGCATCCACATACTAACACCTGAATTTGTTTTCTGAATATGTCCTGTACTCTTAAATAACAGAAAAAAAGTGATGATATCTGCAGGATACAAGTAAACTTAATTTCAGATTCAGCTTAAGTTTGGTACTGACTGGTTCTAAAAGCAAACCATGTAGAGGAGAAAAAATGGTAAAAGGTAAAAGATGACAGTAAGACTTTTTAAGACTTTTTATTTATTTATTTTTCCTCCTAGAGAGACAAATCAACTTGAGAAAAGGTATTGTATGTTTGGCTTTTGTTGTTTTAAATAATTTTGAACAATTATTCCATGTTTATAACTATTTTAAATATTTTTTTTTTCTTTAATGTGATCTTCTTTACATCTGACATGAAGGAGATATGCAGTATTTACTACCAACAAAATAATTCAGAGTATAACTGAGACATGAATATCTGCAATACTTTAAGATTTACATCCTAACTATCCAGATTCTATTTTTAACTTATGGGCCAGTTCATAGATAAAAAAGAGAAGTCAACAAGAAATAAATATATATGTACACACACACACACACACACACATATATACATACATTCATAAAATGCCCATGTTTGCTCACTGTAACTGTATAAAACTTCTGCTTGCACGTGATTGGTTCAGTTATCATATGGCCTGAGGAAAGACCTTTTTTTTTTTCTTCTTTACTTTCTCTGATCTTTACTATACCAATTGTTGATTCTTTATAAATACATTACTTTTCCAAAAATATGCAGGTTAGTAATAAAATTGTCCTTCCCTGTTAATATATTTATTGTTTGCTGACCAGTAACAGTTTGGGGATTGTCATTTAGAAAAGAAACTTTATGATATACTTCTACTACAAAAGACTTCCTATTTTTCATATATATGCTATTACTCACGTATTTTGATTTTCTGTTTTTGCTAACTGAACCAGTTTAGACTCTCTTCTGGAGAGTCTAAACAAGCCTTTTCCAGTGGGAAATATAAACTCATATCACTTTTTCTCTGAGAGTTTCCAATTTTGTCCTATTGTTCTCATGATCCTCATCATTTTACCTATTCAAGTTTCCCTTATATTAAGTTTCTGGAGCATTTATAAAGTTAGATATAAGAAGACTTTTCAAACCATACTTATTCTTGAAGAGCCCTAGACTACCCAGATGAAAGATTCCCATTCTTAAGGACTAAATCTAATAGAACTATTTTAGCATTCTGTGAAGCAAGTTCAAATTTAAAGAAAGTTACATGAATAACCAAGAAGAATTCAGTACGTCAGGAGGTTAATAGATATATTTAGACAATTATATGTATATGCACACTGACAACGTATATATTTTATATAATTTATAAATTTAAAAATATTAATATATATATATTGTTAAAATGTTATAATTGTTTTACCAATGTATTTACATATGTAAATGTTAATGCTTTAAGTATACAGGTTTCAAAATTATCTCCTTCAAATAATCAAATTAAGCTGAAGCACATAAAACAAACTTCAGTTTCCTCCATTTTATTTTACTGGTTTATTTTCTACAACTAAATGATTTCTTCTCACCCCATCCCTCACAGTACCCTACTGTATGTGTATGAATGACTTGTCTTTGTTCTAACAGAAGTGTAGAGGAATGATCTCAGATTTTACAATAGTATAAGGTGATTCTTGTAGTGTTTACAAGTGAAGAGACAGTGAGTACTATCAGTGTATTATTTTTTTGTTTATTATAACTAAGGTTAGAAGTCACTCGAGCAGTATTCTTTTGCACTGAAATTTCTGTGTGATGCCTAAATTACAGGTATTAAATAGCTGAAGTAACATAAGAAATATTAGATTAGAGGCATAACTACTTGAAATTCATAGCAAGTAGGAGCATCTTGAATAGTGACTGAATTACATTACAGATTTACATCACAGATGTATGTTAAAGATGCATATAAGGATTTCATGTGATTTCTCAAGGTTATCCTGGTTCTGCTCAAAATTTAATTTCTACATTTGTATTGACAGTTTTCTAAGGTGATGAAACACTAAGTCTTTGTTCTTTATTATTCCTTCTGTTGCTACTGTTTATTCCCACCTGAAGTCAGATTCTCAGATTGTGGCATCAATCATAGCACAATGAAGAGTGATGTCGCGAAGGAAGGATTATTATTTCAGGTGAGAGAAAGCAGATAAAGCATATTAATTTTTCAAAAACAAAGAAATCAGGTTTTCATACAAATGTCCTTTGCAATACAGAATAATGGAAATGAAATACAGTCAATATGTGTTGTGAGCATAAGTATATTTGTTTCTTAAAAGGGTGCTTTTCAAAGCTGTACCACATGAAGACAGAAATCTTAAAGGTGACTCAAACAAAAACAGATGAATGAAGGGTGGAATTGCATCTCTACGGAATGACAAAGAAGCTAGAAAATTCTATTTCTTCGCTTGTTTACTCTTTTTTATTATGTTTCTCTTTTTTTTATTATTATTTTCTTTTTTTGCTTTTATTTTCCTATTTTAATGATGTATGTCTTGTATTGAAAATTTAACTAAACTGAACAACTGAAAATTTAACAATTGAAAGTTTAATTAAATCATGACATTATCAATTGACATGAAAACAAAAAAGCACAAATTCAAAAGGTTTTTTTTGCTGTTTTTTTTTTTTTTTTTTTTTTTTTTTAAGTACGTTGCAGTTCTTTCTTAGTATCTGGTTAGTTTAATTGATAGAATGCATAACAATGAGTATGCATCTGAGATTTAAATGTATACCAGTCAACAGTAACAAAGTAGAGGACCTCTTGGAATAGTAATTGCTCGTGAGAGTCTTGTTCAGCCAAAAACTCAGTATCACAAATATTTTGGACTACACTGAGTACAGCACAATGGGGAAGAAATTATAGATCATAGAATCATAGAACATCTGAGTTGGAAGGGACCGACAAGGATCATCGAGTCCAACTCCTAGGTCCCCAAAGAGGACCACCCAAATAAATATATAAATAAATATCAGATTATGTATGTGAGAGTGTTGGCCAAACCCTTCTTGAACTCTGGCAGCCTTGGTGCCATGACCACTGCTCTGGGGAGCCTGTTCCAGTGCCTGACTTCTCTTTGTGAAAAACCTTTTCCTAATATCCAACCTGAACCTCCACTGCCACAGCATCAAACTGTCATCTTGGGTCCTGTCACTGGTTGCTAGAGAGAAGAGATCAATGCCTGCTTCTCTGTTCCCCCTTGTTAGGAAGTTGTAGTCAGCAATGAGGTCTCCCCTCGGTATCCTCTTCTCCAGGCTGAACAATCCAAGTGACTTCGAATGCTCCACATACCTTTTCCCCTCTAGATTCTTTGCCATCTCTGTTGCCCACCTTTGGACACTCTCTAACAGTTTTATATTTTTCTTATGCTGCAGTGTCCAAACCTGCACACAATATTCAAAGTGAGTCCTCACCAATGCAGAATAGAGTGGGACAATGATTTCCCCTGACCAACTGTCAATGTCATTCTTGATTCACCCCAATCTGTCCTCCTCGCCAACAGGGCACTCTGCTGGCTCATGTTCAGCTTGCTCAATCGACAGATCAAAACTCCCAGATGGCTTTCTGCAGGGCTGCTCTCATACCCCAGTCTGTACATATAACCAGGGTTCTGTCTTCCCAGGTACAGAATCTGGCACTTGCTCTTGTTAAACTTCATATTGTTGGTGATTGCCCGGTTCTCTAATTTATAAAGATCTCTCTGAAAGGCCTCACCACCCTCGATGGAGTCAACAGCTCCACCCAATTTGGTTTCATCCATGAACTTGTACCAAAAAAGCTCCAAGTCCTTCATTCAAATCATTTATGGAAAAAAAAAAAAAAAAAAAAAAAAAAAAAAGAGGACTGGTCCTACAAGCCCTGGGGAACCCCACTAGTGATAGGTCACCAACCTGCTGTAACCCTATTTACCAGAACCTTCTGGGCACATCCCATTGGACAATTGTTCATCCACGTTATTATGCTTTTATCTAAACGTATTCTGGTCATTTTGTCCAGAAAGATACTTTGAAAGACTATCAAAAGCATTACTGAAATCCAGAAAGATTACATCAACTGGCTTCCTTTGGTCAAACTAGCTGGGTGATCTTGTTGTAGAGGGAAATTAAGTTTATTAGACATGACCTTCCCCTAGAGAATCCATGTTGACTCTGACAAATGACTGCTTTGTCCATTAGGTGTTTTTCAATAACTCCCAGATGAGCTGGCCTTTTAACTTTATGCAAACTAGAAAGGTATTATACTCAGAAAGTAAGCTGTCTTTCCTTCTGGTTACACGTATGAGAAGATTGAGAGAAATAAAAACATGAAGAAATCAGAATTCCCTCTTTCTTCTGTTAGTGCCACTGACAATAGTGCCACTGACAGTATTTTCAAGCAAGACATGGCCTTCACAGGAACTCCAAGAAATAAACTCATAAACAGTCAAATTTGACTGTAGTAACAACACAATTTGCTTTCTTCTGTAGATGTTTTGGAACCCAGCAATTGTATACTATGTGGAATAGGATTTGTTTAAGAACCAGCAATCATTCTTGATTTTGGAAGAGGTCCTAGATGGAGGACTAGAACATAGGTCATAGAATAGGATGAGTCATCTTTCAGGCTTCTGTTGTTACATTACAAAAGACTTACCTAGAAAGATTGTATTATTATTATTATTATTGTTGTTGTTGTTGTTGTTATTTTCAAAAACCATATGGGATTCCAAAAAATGTGAGAAAAATAAAAAATGTGGTAACATTTCAGAATTTCTTTTCATTACTAGCATAAACTCAGCAGGGAGAGGAGGGAAGAAATCTTGAAACTCCAGGAAGTGGAGAGGCACGTGAACTTATCAAAAAGGGATGCATCTTAATGAAAAATCAATGCCATTATTATCTCCAGAAGAATGAAGCTTTCACATTTTCCCTTTGTGTTCACAAATCTTTTAAATAGAATAAAAGTGGATAGAAAAAAAAGCTGAGATATTTTTTCCTTTCTTATTTATTGTCTAAATTTTCTTTTATGTATTATACATAATACATATGTATATGTATTGGTATGTATATGGTTAGTTTGTTCAGTCAGCTACTTTGCTTGGAAATCTGCATCTTTAATTTCTGGTAGTTGTTGTCTCTTATAAAAGTCTATTTGGTTTAGATAATAGAAACCATGACTTCAACTGGTTTACTTAAGAGACGGCTGTTTGATTTCTTTGAAAGGATTGATGTTTTGGGCCTCTTGAATACGATAAATAAGTAGATTGTACGTTGGTTAATTATGATGAATATGTAAATAGATTGCAGCACCTAGCCTTACAGGGGCCATCATAACATTAAAATTAATGTTAATGCTAAGAATAAATGCAAAATAACAGTTACAAACAAAGTTTAAAATAATGTTCACTTTTAGACTCACAAAATCGTAAACAATAATATATGTTCTAAATATATATGTTCTAAACTCAGGGATTACCTTCCAGTTTTGTTGACACTTACAAAGAATAAAACACTGATTTCTGAATCTTTGGGTGTACACTCTGAAAGTTTGAGGATTGCACAAAGCTGGGAGTGACCCAAAGCCTAGAGGGACCTCAACATGCTGGAGAAATGGGGCAAGGGGAAGCTCATGCAGTTCAAGGAGAAGAATTTTAAAGTCCTGCCCAAGGGGAGTAACAACCTTGTATCAGTATCAGTAATGTATCAGTAATGTATCAGGACAGGCTGTGGGTCACACAGTTAGAAAACAGCTTTGTATAAAATGATCTGGGGAACCTGATGGACATGAAGTTGAACATGAGTCAGCGATGTGCCTTTGCTGCAAAGAAGACAGTATCCTAGGCTTCACAGGATAGGAATGGAGGCTTGCTCCATTGCCAGCAAGTGGAGGGAAATCCTTCCCCTCTAATCAGCACTGATGAGGCTGTATCTCGAGAACTGTGTCTAGCTCTGGGCTCCTCAGTACAAGAGAGATGTACATATTGGAGAGAGTCCAATGAAGGGCCTCAAAGATGCTGAAGGGACTGGAGCATCTCTCCTATGAGGAAAGGAAAGGCTAAATAGCTAGGACTATTTAGCCTAGAGAAGACAAGGCTTTAAGGAATGTCATCAATATATATAAATACCTGAAGGGAGGAGCCCCGCCATTGCCTGGTTCCCCATTTGTGACATTGTGCCTGCCTCCCTGCACAGCCTGATTCCGCAGGATAGCAGTCACTTACATTTTCTGCAGGGGCCCAAGACGGCATTGGGCTGGCAGAGTGAGGTGAGTCTGGTGGCGTACAAGGAGCAATGCTGGCAGCAGTGGAAGGAGCTGCTGGTAAATGCCAAAATTAATTATGAGAAGGAGAAGAGGCACAAGTTAAAAAACATCTGTGAGGTGAAGATATGTGGCTGCTTCCTGATGTGAATGAACATGTGAAACAACTGCAAAAGGAATGTTCTGTGCAGCAAAATAAATAAATAAATAAATAAATAGAAATAGAAATAAAATCTGAAAAGAAGGATGACTTCACTGCTGTTTTTTCAGATTCTTCAGTTGAATGGGTTGAGTCAAATGTATCCCAGTCAGATAATAGAGAAAAGGCTTGGAAGGTCAACAAGCAATTGGATGCTGTGAAAGAACCCTCCTTGCAGAGAGAAGAATGAGTGAATTTAGACTTTGTGTCTTTGAAAACTGTGTCACTAGCATCTCTCAAAAGTGAAAGACAGAAAGACAAAATACTGATATGACAGAAAGCTCAATAAATTGAGCAGGCTATGCTTTTTTTTGTGAGAGAACTCAATCCCTATTGGAAAGACAGTGGTACACTTGCCACCAGTGGACGGTGAATCAGTTTCAGTCAAAAAAAAAAAAATTATGGTGGTAGAAGATGCTGGATTAAGTTGGTTACAAAAATCTTATCTCAGAATGAAGGAGCAGGCTGAGAAAGATAAATAAAATTTTGAGGAAATGTTGCTGAGAGATATGAGTCAGTTGAAGCATTTCAGTCACAGTTAGAAGAGGATGAAAAAGTTGCATCCACAAAGGAAAATTATTATAGTGGTGGTAGATGGAAGCAAACTTTTATTCAGAAAGTGAGAAGAAAGAACAGCATATGAAAAACAACACACAACACAAAGATGATAGGAACGTGTTTGGGAGACATAAGAGAGAGAGAAGGAGACAACCTCCCTGGGCAGCCTGTTTCAGTGCTCCGTCACCCTCACCGTGAAGAAGTTCTTTTGCATGTCAGTGCGGAACTTCCTGTGCTCTATCTTGCAGCCATTGCCCCTTGTCCTATCCCCACAAACCATTGAGAAGAGGTTGGCTACATCCGTCTGTCCCCCACCCCTCAGATATTTATATATATTGATGAGATCCCCTCTCAGTCTTCTCTTCTCCAGGCTGAACAGATCCAGGTCTCTCAGCTTTTCTTCATAGGGAAGATGCTCCAGGCCCTGTATCATCTTTGTGGCCCTCTGCTAGACTCTTTCCAGGAGATCCCTGTCTTTTTTGCACTGGGGAGCCCAGAACTGGACACAGTACTCCAGGTGAGGCCTGACCAGGGCAGAGTAGAGGGGGAGGATCACTTCCCTTGACCTGCTGGCCACGCTTCTTTTAATGCACTCCAGGATTCCATTGGCCCTCTTGGCCACAAGGGCACAGTGCTGGCTCATGGTCAACCTGTCGTCCACCAGGACCCCCAGGTCCTTTTCATCAGAGCTCCACTCCAGCAGGTCATCCCCCAGCCTGTACTGATACTTCGGGTTGTTCCTTCCCAGGTGCAGGAACAACCTAAGTGGTATAAAACACAATTTTCTGAAACCCTCTGAAGATGATTTATCATCTTACAGTGTTCGTAAGGGCTACAAGTCACAGTAGTCCTCTTCAAAACTGCATGCTCATAGCTCTTTGAACAGTCATTTCCAAAAAATCTAATGAAGATACTGCATTGTGGACCAAAACACACACACAAAATAACAACAAAATTAATATCTGATCAAAAGTCTTCTGATGTTGTGGTAAAAATTGATGGTGAAACTCCAACTGATGAAAAAGAGAAATCACAAGAAGAGTATGCAACCAATACCCCGAGAAGAAATAAACACCATCTGATAGTAAAACACCATGTTCCAGGTTAATTGCAACTGGTACCAAGGTATACCTGTCTCTACAAAGAAACCAGCCCCGTATTGAAGGTCACTGCCTGATAGCCCCCTTACAGGACAGTGCAGCCAGACTTTTGGATGAAGACTTCTGGGAAAAAAATCCAGATGTTCAGAACAGCTTTGGTGAAAATATTTGAAGCAAGAAGCTTGGACTGTGTCTTCATACATGTATGAAGTTCTAGAACTTGACAGTCAACAAAACAATGATGTAGACAAAAGCCCATCCCAGTTGGAAGGGGTGCCTAAGGAGTTAAAGTGTTTGGACTATTCTCAGTCACACAATATGAATTTTTGGGTAGATCTGTGTGGAGCCAGGAGTTAGACTTGATGATCCTTGTGGGTCCCAACTCAGGGTATTCTATGATTCTATAAGGAAGACAAAGACAGTCTCTTCTCAGTGGTGCCCAGTGACAGAACAAGAGGCAGTGGGCACAAAGTGAAACACAGAAGACTCAGTCTCAACATCAGGAAACACTTACATACTGTGTACATGCTGGAGCACTGGCACATGTTGCCCAGAGAGATTATGGAGTCTCCCTAGTTGAAGATATTCAAAAGCCACCTGGACAATGTCCTAGGCAAACAGCTCCAGACGACCATGCATGAGCTTGGAGGACCAGATGATGCACAGAGGTCCTGGCAAAGCTGTTTACAACTCCATGGAAGGTACTGAATGGGAGATAACAAAGCAAAATCATGGAATACCTTTTGGTTCTTCACAGTGTTGCAAACATGACTGAACTATTAGGAACTTGTTTCAGTGCAGGATGGAGTTAAGTGGTGTAGCTTACCTGATATACATTTATCTGAGCTGCATACTTAACTATTTGTAACTCTGAAAAGTGCCCCATGAGTATCTAAGTGCTACATTAACCATTCATGTCAGGTGAAATTTAGATTATTTCTTTTTTTTTTTTTTCCTTTTTATTTTATTTTATTTTATTTATTTATTTATTTATTTTTACAAGGGATAACTTCACAATCTTTCACTAGGGAAAAATGGATGTCAGGGAGCAGAAAGAGCAGGGCACGTCCTGTGTGTCAGGGCACCGGGAGTAGCAGGGGTTTACCACAGGGTCCATCAGGGCAACTGCAGGTAGCCAGGCCCCATCCCACTGCACAAGCAAGGAGTAGGGCAGCCCCAGACACAGGAACCTCCTTGGGGACAGGGACAGGCCCAGGCCAAGGCTGGACTAGGACATGGTCCTGGGGGTAGGCCCAGACTGTTGGGACCCATGGTCAAGCAAGATAGGGCTGTGGGGAGCTAGAGCCAGGCCCTGATGCAGCCTTTCTGAGGCAGGGACTGATGTGGGAACATGAGCCATGGGCAGGATGCCCTGAGGGTGGGCAGACATGGGCAGGGTGGTTCTTTAGGACCATGGCAGAGAACACATACTTCTTGTTGATATGACATGGTAAAATAATGACAAATAACACATTAGAGACACAAGATGACCAAAAAATAATAAAAAAAAGGAATGCTGGAGAATAGAAAAATAGAAGGGATGCAATTTGATAAGTATTTGAGACAAATGACGTAGATCAAACTCTTTGGTGGAAGGCACCCAATATCAGTTTTGTTTTGCCCACAGCAGTTTTCCCCATCCATCCTTGATATTTCATTTTATACAGTCTTGCTCCCCAGGCTTTGTTTTCAGATTTAGACTAGAAAACCAATTTATTTTTGGTTGGTTGGTTGTTTTGTTGTTGTTGTTTCTAACAAAACAAAACAAAAAACGAACACACATAAAAACATTAAAACCTACAAATCTTCTGGTACACATTTGTAGAAACTGACATTGGATGGATTTTCTGTCTGAGTCCATAAATATCTTTTAAGCCTTAGCTCCCAGTTTCTCAGAGAATTCTTCCCCAAATCAGACAAATCACAAAATATCTCTTTTTTACTGTAGTATTACTATAGAGCACCTAAAACAAACTGTAGAACACCCAGCTAACATCTGTGGTGGTTTTACTCAGGTGGGCAGCCGAGCTCCACCACAACCGCTCTCTCACTCCCCCTCTCCTCAAAGAGGAAGGGGGAGAAAATACAATACAGAGAACTCGAGTTTTGAGATGAGAAAGGTTTAATTAAAGGGAAAGGGAATGGGGAGGAAAAAAAGAAACAAAAGAAACAATAAGTCTGCGCGGAAGCACAGAGAGAGAGAAAAAAAATTATTCTCTACTTCCCATCAACAAGCAATGTTTGGCCACATCCTGGGAAGCAGGGACTCAAAATGCGTAGTGGTTGTTCAGGAGGAACAGCCCCCTTCCCCACGAGAGCCCCCCCTTTTATTGCTGAGTGTGACATCAGGTGTTATGGAATATCCCTTTGGTTGGTTTAGGTCAGCTGCCCCGGCAATGTCCCCTCCCCATCACTTGCCCACCCCCAGCATGCTGGCTCTTGGGGCTCAGAAGGAGTCCTGATGCTGTGCCAGCACTACGCAGCAATAGACACAACACTGGAGTGACATCAGTGCTGTTCCAGCTACGAGTGCAGAGCACAGCACTGTGTGGGCTGCTGCAGGGAAAAGGTGACTCCATCCCAGACAGACCCAACACAACATCGTAACTCATGAACTGGGTTACAGTCCCAGAGAAAGAAGGATGTTTCAAGGACAGGATGAAAAGAGATAAGCCATTTGGAAAAAAGACGTCCACTACACTTTGCCATAAATGGTCAGTACTTTTTATACACTTTTTACACATATAAAGCACACACTGATGGTGTACCAAACACACACATCAATGATATTAGGAGCACAAACATATTTTTGTAAGAGTACATAGAAGAAAAATGTCTGCTCCTTTAAGGGTATCTGAAAAAGGACATTTTCTGATGTAACAAGGGATAATAAGAAAGGAAGAAGTGATATAAACCAAGTCTGGTCAGTCACACAAATTTAAGACAGCATGCTTATTCCAGCAGGTTTATTTGATTGAGGACTTGTAAGGTGGGAGATAATCACAAGAAAAAAACTGTCCAGTCACAATAATTGGTGGGCTAACAAGCTACAGATACCTCTTCCAGGAAGGGTGAACCTTGCAACTAATAAGTGTGTAAACCATGGGGCCCTGGAGTGAGAGGGTGCAGGAACTGCAGAGCTCTGCAAACATACAAAGGTTGTGCAGGGGGAAGGGAGAGCAGAAGGAACAAATACCGGATAGGTGGAAAACGGTAGAAAAAGGCTGTTCATATGTACGATGGAGCTGATCAGTACACTTATGTGGACAAGCCCTGTGCCTGATCACCTCAGTCTGCCCTATCTTCTCATATTTTCTTATTCAATCTTAACTATCTGTGTGTTTGCACTTTCTATACTACATGTATATGAGCTGCAAGGGTTAAGCATGAGTTACTGGTGAGAACTGAATGTGGGTAAGTGAATCTTTGTGACAACTACTAGAGTCAGTTTGGAGATGTGGGCACCCACAGCTGATGCCAGCTACATAGCTGTGGTGCCAGCTAGTGGAGCAAATCTGGGGGTCTCAGCACCAGTTGCTGGTGGGACCTGTGTTTGTGCAACAGAATTGGTGCTAGCTACTGGAGTGAGTGAGAGTCCTAGTGTCAGTAGTTGAGGGGCCATAGCTCCCTTGATCTAAAATCATCTTGCAGACTTTGAGCCTGGAGTGCCAGCTACTGTGGGACTGGCATGAATGAACTTGATACCAGCTACTGGAGTCAGACCTGGAGGTGTAGGCCCTCCAGCCTATGGTGTTAACTACTGGAGTGAATGGAGTTTCCTCCTCCTAGCCACTGGGGCAGGCGTGCTACTGGTGGGGATGGAGGTGGGGTTGTGAGTGAATTTTCTGCTAGCTACTGGAGTCAGGCCAGAGGTATAGGTGCTTGCAGGATGTGGTACTAAATACTGGAGTAAGTATTATCCAGTAACTAGGCACTGGAGGGAGTCCTAACATCAGTAGTTGGAAGGGCCATAGCTCTCCAAAAGGGATACTACAGACTTTGAGTCTGGAGTACCAGCTACTGTGGGGATCAATGTGAGTGAACTGGGTGCCAGCTACCAGAGTCAGACTGGGAATGTAGGCCCTGCAGCCTGTGGTGTCATCTACCAGAGCAGGTGAGGGCCCTATCATCAACAGCTGGATGATCTTCTGTATACCTAGGGAGGGTCCCATGGACCCTAAGCCCCTAAGCCTGGGGGGATCTGCCAAAATACTGGGGGATCAGTGTGAGTGGAGTGGCTGCCAGCTCCTGGAGCCAGGCCAGAAGTTTGGACATCCACAGCCTGTGGTGCCAACTACTGTAGTGAGTGGGGTCCTAGCATCAGCTACTGGAGTCAGTGGAGTCGTCTACTCCCAGTACCTGGGTAGGAACAGTGTGTCTTGACAGAATGTCTACCAGGGGCGGACCAGTGTGAGTAAGGCAAACATAGGGTTCTACACCAGTGTCTGGAGTGGGGCCATGGATCACACAGCCTGTTGCCTGGTGCCATCTGCTGGGGGCAGCAACTGTCTGTATCTTCCCCAAACTAGGTGTGCATGTGTATTTGCTAGCACACTCTTAGCTGGAGTATTTGGCAAGCAGCAGGGGCCTAGGGGTCTGGGCTGGAGTATCATGTAGTTAGGGGGTTTGGTACTCCCACAGGGACTTGTAATGGCAGTGTGCCTGAAGGAAAAGTGTGTAAGTGCATGTGATTGCAGTGAACTTCAGGTGGAGTTATAGTGAACTACTAGTGAATTACCCTGTGAGTAGGTGACCTGTGAAGAAGGTAAGGGGACTGGGATCCAGGCAAGGGTGCTGGGTGGACAGAAGGGCAGCACTGTTATTCAGAGCATCTGTGAACCTAGAGAGTGCCCTGTGTGTGTGTGAACTTCACTGGTGAACTTCTTCTGTAGTAGCTGGAGAGGAGGAAGTGGTCTCAGCTATCTGTGTGTTTTATGTGAGTCCTGTGTGCAAGTGCTGCTGAAGGCAGTCCTTTTGGCAGCTTTTGTGGATGGTCATGTCAGTGTTTATCTCTGTCCAAGTGTCTCTGGGACATGTGCTCAGCTTTCCTACTGGCTGAACTTGCAAAGGGAAAAGTGGTAGCAACATTCTCCAGCCTTGGCCTAGACTCTGCGTCCCTGGCACCACTAAGATGGGCCCCAGCAACGAGACAGGAATAGTCCTGGGACAGAGCAGTTAGAGGAGGCAGTCACACTCACTCTAGTCATTCTTTATTTTCACTTAATAATCTAAATTTTTCTTTCCAGGCCCACAATTTTGTATATACATAGACAATGCAAAAAAATAAATAATAATAAAAAAAGTCACTACCATGATGGAGATGTTAACATTTACAGACTTGAAGACTTGAAACAAAAAAGTCATGAATATTCTATAAAAAAGCCAAGTCTAACTTGCTCAAGATAGCCAAAATTCAAGTGTACAGATTCTTCAAAC
The DNA here is from genome assembly GCF_047663525.1 of Anas platyrhynchos. Classification (NCBI taxonomy): domain Eukaryota; kingdom Metazoa; phylum Chordata; class Aves; order Anseriformes; family Anatidae; genus Anas; species Anas platyrhynchos. The sequence continues at coordinate 59,519,560 of NC_092588.1, read as the reverse complement.
CCTGTTCCCTAAAGACTTGTTTCTATTACAGTTCTGTTACAGTTTAACACAAATACATAACTAATAGATTAATGGAATCTTTGCTGTAATTCTGGAAATGTCACTAAATGAGATTGCATTTGCTTTTGTGCATTCCAGATAGAATATGAACATTTTATTATTTTTTTTTTTTAGGCTAACTGACCTTCTCTTTGAAAAAGCCTTGTTTATAACTGATCATGTGTTTTAATCTATGACATGATACAAGTTTCTGCCTCTAGATATAAGCCTCATTATCCTCCTTCCTAGTGTTTTGTTTTGTTTTGTTGTTCCCTCCAAATAGCTGATACAGTTATTGTCTTACCTGTCATTTTTCTACACTTGCTCTGTGAAGAAGGACAAACTAAGGCTTTTTAAAAATACCTAAGAATAAAAGGTGTGTTGTTTGTGTTTTTTTTTTTTTTTTTTTTTTTTTCTCAACTTGTATAACCCTGAATTAAAGTGTTATCAGTTTCTGTAATTTATTGACTGACACAAGTCTGCCTTCAGTTGTGTTGTTAACTAAATACTATCCAATTTTAGAAATACAATATTGAGATTATCCAAGGAAATAGAACTTTTCACCTTTAATGTAGTGTAGTGGGTTTACGTGGCAAGGTTTTGGTAGCAGGGGGCCGTAGGGGTGGTTTCTGTGAGAAAGATCTAAAAGCTGCCCCATGTTTGGGAAGGGCCCCATTGTTTTCCAGAGCTGAGCCAATAAGCAATGTTGTTTTGCACCTCTGTGAGAGCATATTTAAGACAGGGAAAAAAACACTGTGACACACAGCAGCTGGGAGAGTGAGAGGAGTGAGGAACAGCCTTGCAGGTGCCAAGGTCAGTGTAGAAGGAGGGGGAGAGGTGCTCCAGGCGCCGGAGCAGAAGTCCCCTGCGGCCTGTGGTGAGGACCATGGTGAAGCAGGATGTCCCTCTGCAGCCCATAGAGTACCACGGTGGAGCAGGGTTCCATGCTGCAGCCCGTGGAGGAGACCACGGTGGAGCAGGTGGCCCTGCACCGACGGAGGCTGCCGCCTGTGGAAGACCCCTGCTGGAGCAGATTCCGGGCCGGACCTGTAGTCCATGGAGAGGAGACCACGCAGGAGCAGGTGACCTGGCAGGAGCTGCTGCCCGTAGGGGAGCTAGGTTGGAGCAGTTTTCTCCTGAGGGATGGATCCCATGGTACGGACCCATATCTGGGGCAGTTCTGGAAGAGCTGCTGCCTGTGGGAAGCCCACGCCGGATCAGTTCATCAAGGACTGCATCCCATGGGTGGAACCCCACAGCACAGGGGACGAGAGTGACTGAGAAGGAGCGGCAGAGAAGAAGCGCTGTAGACTGACCATAACCCCCATTCCCCCATTCCCCTGCGCCGCTCGGGGGGAGGAGGTGGAAGAGGGTGGATGGGGGGAAGGTGCTTTTGTTTCTTTCCTTTGTTTCTCACTTCTCTAGCTTGTTAGTAATGAGCAATAAATCTTACTATCTTCTTATGCTGAGTCTGTTTTGGCCGTTACAATAATTATTGCATGATTTTCTCGTCCTTATCTCAACCCTTGAGCCCTTTTCACATATTTTCTCCCCATTCCTCTTTGAGGAGGGGGAGTGAGAGAGCGGTTCTGGTGGAGCTTGGCTGCCCACTCGAGCAGAACCACAACATGTAGAAATATGTTTTTAAACATTTATCCAGGCAATGGTGTCACCATCGTGTCACCATTATGTTTACATCACTCTTGAGGTAAGGTTTTGACTCTTGAGGCTTTCAGTATAATTCAACACTTTTCAGTACAATTCGACTACTTGGGCTTGTGCAAAGCGTTTGATACTATCCTGTACAACACCATTGTCTTCAAACTGGAGAGACATGGATTAGATGGATGGATCACTCAGTAGGTAAGGAATTGGCTGGGTGGTTACACTCAAAGTGTTTCAATCAACAGCTTGATGTCCAAATGGAAAATGGTGACAAGTGATGTTCCTCAGGTGTCTGTATTGGGACTACTACTATTTAACATTTTTTTTCTGGCAACATGGACAGTGGGATTGAGTGCACCCTCAACCAATTTGTGGATGACACCAAGCTGTGTGGTGTGGTCAACTCACCAGAGGGAAGGGATACTATCCAGAGAGATCTTGACAGGTTTGAGAGGTGGGCCTGTGTGAACCTCATGAAGTTCAACAAGACAAGGTCATGCACATGGGTCAGAGCAATCCTAAACATTAATACAGGATAGTCAATTAGTGGATAAAGAGCAGGCCTGTGGAAAAGGACTTGAGGTACATGTGGGTGAAAATTCATTGTGAGCAGGCATTGTGTTCTTGTAGATCAGAAAGTCAACCATAATCTGGGCTGCATCAAAAGAAGTGTAGCTAGCAGGTTGTAGCAGAAGTTCAGAGCAGCTCTGCAGAGAGGGACCTGGGGGTCCTGGTGGACAGCAGGCTGACCATGAGTCAGAAATGTGCCCTTGTGGCCAAGAAGGCCAATGATATCCTGGGCTGCATTAGGAAGAATATTGCCAGCAGGTCAAGGGAGGTGATCCTCCCTCTCTACTCAGCCCTGGTGAGGTCACACCTGGAGTATTGCGTCCAGTTCTGGACTCCCCACTACAACAGGGACATGAAACTACTGGAGCAAGTCCAGAGGAGGGCTGCTAAGAGGACTGGAGGATTGGAGCACCTATAGTATGAGGACAGGCTGAAAGAACTGGGCCTGTTTAGCCTGGACAAGGGCACTGAGTGCACCCTCAGTAAGTTTGCAGATGACACCAAGCTAGGTGCATGTGTCGATCTGCTTAAGGGTAGGAAGGCTCTGCAGGAGAATCTGGATAGGCTGCACCGATGGGCTGAGGTCAACTGCATGAAATTTAACAAGGCCAAGTGCCGGGTCCTGCACCTGGGGTGCCATAACCCCAAGCACAGCTACAGGCTGGGAGATGAGTGGTTGGAGAGCTGCCAGGCAGAGAAGGACCTGGGAGTGATGGTTGATAGTCGGCTGAATATGAGCCAGCAGTGTGCTCAAGTGGCCAAGAAGGCCAACAGCATCCTGGCTTGCATAAGAAACAGTGTGGCCAGCAGGGCTAGGGAGGTGATCGTCCTCCTGTACTCGGCTCTGGTGAGGTCGCACCTCGAGTACTGTGTTCAGTTTTGGGCCCCTCGCTACAAGAAGGACATCGAGGTGCTTGAGCAGGTCCAAAGAAGGGCGACGAAGCTGGTGAGGGGCCTGGAGAACAAGTCCTACGAGGAGCGGCTGAGGGAGCTGGGCTTGTTCAGCCTGGAGAAGAGGAGGCTCAGGGGTGACCTTATTGCTCTCAACAGATACCTTAAAGAAGGCTGTAGTGAGGTGGGGGTTGGTCTGTTCTCCCACGTGCCTGGTGACAGGACAAAGGGGAATGGGTTTAAGTTGCGCCAGGGGAGTTTTAGGTTGGATGTTAGGAAGAACTTCTTTACCGAAAGGGTTGTTAGACATTGGAACAGGCTGCCCAGGGAAGTGGTGGAGTCACCATCCCTGGAAGTCTTTAAAAGACATTTAGATGTAGAACTTAGGGATATGGTTTAGTGGGGACTGTTAGTGATAGGTCAGAGGTTGGACTCGATGATTTTGAGGTCTCTTCCAACCTAGAAATTCTGTGATTCTGTGATTCTGTATTGTATATAAATATGTGAGGGGAGGATGTCAAGAGGATGGAGCCAGTTCTCTTTTCAGCTGTGCAGGATGAGGCAATGGGCACAAACTAAAGGACAGGAGGTTCCAGCTCAATATGAGGGGGTCCTTTTTTTGACTGTGAGGGTGACGGAGCACTGGAACAGGTTGCTCAGAGAGGTTGTGGAGTCTCCTTCTCTGGAAATACTTAAAACCCGCTTGGATGTCAGCCTGTGCAACATGCTCTAGGTGATCCTGCTCGGCAAGGGGCTTCGACTAGATGATCTCCGGAGGTCCCTTCCCATCCCACCCATTCTGTGATTCTGTGATTCTGTGATTCTGTGGTTCTATGATTCATCCCCTCTACTGTGCTCTTATGAGATCCCATCGTGGAGTACTGAGTTCAGCCTTAGAACATGCAGCATAAGAAACACATGGACCTATTCCAGGTCCAGAGAAGTGCAGTGAGCTGTAGAACATCTCCTACACAGAAAGAATAAGAAAATGGGATTAATTAGCCTAGAAGTCCTAGAAAAGAGAAGGTTCCCGGGAGACTTAATAGCAAACTTACAGTACTTAAAGGGAGTCTTCAAGAAAGCAGGACAGGAACTCTTTGTCAGGGAGTGTAGTAACAGGACAAGTGGTAATGGTCTTAAACTAAATGTGGGTAGATTTAGATGAAATATTTGGAATAAATTCTTTACTGTGAGAGTGGTGAGGAACTGGAACGGGTTATCTAGAGAAGCCATGGATACCCCATGCGTGAACACATGAAGTGTTCAAGGTCAGATTGGATGGGGCAGCCTGGTGTAGTGGAAGATATCCCTGCGCATGACAGGGAGGTTGGAACTAGATGATCTTTAAGGTCCCTTCCAATCCAAACCATTCTATGATTCTATGATTCTTTTTATTCCAAACTTGTGAGAAATATCTTATATCTGGCAACAAAACAAAACACTTTCTTTTGCTCTCTCTCTCTTTCTTTCTTCTTTTTTTTTATTTCCCTCTTCAGAACCTTTGATAAGACATGAAAGCCAAAACGCTACTACGTTTAAAACTATTATCTTTTATTTGCTGTACTATACATTACTGGAAAACAGAGTGGTTTACTCCATAGACCCTCCATTTCTCTCTTAAAGGGATTCAATTTTCAAAAAGAAAAAGAAGAATCTCCCAAAGGCAAAAATGGACAGTATCATCTCTCAGGTAAGATCAAGATGACAAAGTAACCATAATACTACTTGGATAAATGTAACATCCATTCAAGCAGAGCAGTGTTTGACAGATAAAATTTTGGGGCAGCAAGACACTTGGTGTATCTTCGGAGAGAAGTATAAACACCATAAATGCTGTATCTATAGTCATACTGGTGAACAGACATGCAATAGAATCTTGTGGTTTTCTATGAATGCAGTATAAACAGCTGTATACTTTCATTTTGATATTGAAGAGTCCGGTGCTTTTTTTGTTTGTTTTTGTGTTTTGTTTTGTGGGTTTTTTTGTTTGTTTTGTTTTGTTTTGTTTTTAGATCTCCTAATCTTCGTCTTAATTTCAACAGTATGTCAAAAATTGCTTTACAGGAATTACATTTAGGCAATTATAATGCATCAAAAAAAAAATCATTTTTAATGGAATACAGTAACATCCTATCAAATAGATAAAAACTTTTGTAGATTGCTATAGAGAGTAGTACAACTAAGACACTGGTTTAATTCAGGATTACCAACTCTTCTGAAGTATGAATAACTATTCCATTCTCTGAGGTAATTTTATTTTCCAATTTTATCTTTTCAATACATAGAGAAATGTCTCTAGTTCTTGAGAATTTATTTATTTATTTATTTATTTATTATCCAAAGAAAGCCAAAGCAAATGGGATATCTTGTCTCATCATTGTGAATAGATTAAAGTGTACTTTGGAGTCAGCCTCTGACAGGATGAGTGCTAGGATGAGTGCTGACTCAGAGCTAAAGAATAACAGATGTTCTTGAATTTTTCCTAACTGAAAGAATTTTTTAGTTCTTGAAAGTGTTGTTTTGTATTGTTTTGTTTTTTCCTTTTTTTTGGATTCCAAAGTGATCTATTTGCCTAGGAGTGCTTCCTACAATACGTGAATATATTGGACCCTTCAAGAAAACAAATCAAATCAGATAAATATCAAAATTTGGCTGTTAGTTCCAGAAACACTGGTAGTGTCCGGTCCTATTATAGTTTCCAGTGACAATTATAAAATATGAGCAACCACCAAGGTTTCACAATGGTACTTCTACTATTTTAGGAATATTCACTGCTAATTTGTATTCACTGTTATTTCACAATGAACTATGAGTTTCAAATAGAGAATAAGACAATTTCAAAATTGTAAAGAAAAGGAAACACTAGTGATCCACACTAGTGCTGAAGTCACTATATTGGTTCCCAGTCTGAACAAATTAATTGGGAAAAAATAAAGAACAAAATGGTATATACCATTAATAGCAGTGTATCAAGAAAGGAAACATCACTAGGGATAATGTATTTCACAGCAGGTACTACACAGAAAGAATTTATTTGTTTTCAGGAAGGTGGAAGTAAACATGCAATTTCTTCAATGTTGCATAGATTTCTTTTCCAGCAGTTTTAAAAAACGTTAACATAAACCAATGAAACTGATTGGACAGGTTTATAATTTCAGTAAATTATCAAATTGCAATGAAAGAACTTGCAGTTTATTTCTTTACAATATTTTTCACAAATTAGCAACAGAAGTCATCAAACTTTTTGTCTCTAAAAATATTTTTAGAAGTCATTTCCTTGTCATGGTTGTGATCATACCAGAGATATTATACTCATACGCTGGACATGTCAGAACATGTATTTGGAGAGAGTGGGTTTCAATTCTCCTTCAGCACGGAAGATTTAAGCCTGAATTTCTCAACTAATTCAGGATATTCAGAAACTGAATTTAATCCTAATATTGTTCTACTCATTAAATAAGTAAAATTAGCACTAAAGCCAGTGTCAGGATTACATGGAGACACTGTTCAATGAAGAGTATCAGGAGAGTTAATAAAATTTGATAGCAGGTAAACAGACTTTTGTTGTTGTTTTGTTTTACAGTACATGTAGAGGGAAGGCAAAAAGAATGCAAATGTTCCATACATTTTGAATATTACTGACTCTTCCTGTTTGCAATGTTGGGTGGCAGGCAGTGAGTGAAAGAAGCGGAAATACACACCATAAAAATACAAAACATAAAATCATTGTTGACTCTGAAGAATAAGCATATAATTTTTTGCTGTTTGCCATGCATTAAGGAAGTGATAATAAGCTATCAACATGTCATTTATGCTAACATTTCATAGTACAAAGCACCAGCAATCCCAAGCCAGAAGATACCACTAATAAAAATGTAAAATATAAATATTTTTGAAATCAAAACAATGTTTAGTGGCTCAGTAACAATACATATTACAATTCAAAGTCTGATACAATAAGTACAGTTTGAAATCAAAGCTATGTCAATAATATGAAGAGTGAAAAGGGATGACGGGAGAAGGATTGTTGAAGATGTAGAGATATCAACTGGTAGAAACGCACTATTTATCGATAACAAAACAGCTGAGCCTATTTTCTTCAAACATCACATTATTTTTGGCTTTCTTGGGAAATTTTCAGATGGAATACACTTCATAAGAAAGGTTAAGGAAATGTTGAAGCATGACTTCAATGTTGAATTAGTAGGTACTGTTACAGCACACCTATTGAATGCACCTTTGAATGATGAGCTCAAAACCGAAAGTTTTACATTACAGTCAAAGCACCCTTCTTCCATTCTTTTTTTTTTTTTTTTTTTTTGGAAGTTAGATGTCTTAAAACACTAAAGTATTTAGCATGATGCAAATGAAATATCCAAATTGTGTGAATTTGTAATTACCAGCTGTGTTGATGCTTACATTTCACATTAATATATTCAAATTTACTGCCATATTTGAAAGACATAATCAACTTGCAGCCAGATGGAAAAGCTGTTTTAAAGTAGATAAAGTTGCAACCGTAATCTCTTATGCTTCTGAAATAACCATGTTAAATATTTTGAAAGATAGAAACTTCAATTCTTCCTGGCATAATTCAATCAATTTGTCTTGTATCATAGTCATTCAAAACCACATTTATATGTCATCTCCTACAAATGGATAGGGATTATGTTTGCTGTGGTCACTAATGTCATAATGAAACAGTAGTTAGTAATTTTGTTTTAAAAGCTGCATAAAAAGAAATATTTTTCTGCTTTTGTTGAGTAGATATAGGAATGCTTGTAAATAAATTGTTTTATTTAAAGATCCTGAAGACATTACTGGAAAATAGAAGATGAAAACCATGTAGACTATTCTACAAAGTGAAATGATGGTGATTGAAAGATTACCTGGAATTAAAAACAGATATATGTTTCAATATAAGTAAGCCACTATGTATAAAACATCTAGTAATAACTATTACTAGCAGTTAATATAATGAATTGCAAGTATGGAGCTTTAGTGCCTTTATCTTTTTCATGCATCACTATTACACACATACTTGGGCACCTGAATTTCCCTTGCATACTTTTAAAGGCTGTATTTGCTAGTGTAATGAGAGAATAATGGGATCTAATAAAGTAAATCTGAGTAATGTTATTATGATTCCATAGTAACATTAAAGTCAAAGTAAACATATTCTTCATTATTAACTTGTTACCAAAAGATGCAAAGGAGAAAAAAGTATGCTTCTATATTTTTATTTACTGTATTTGGAAACCATGGGCAAAAGAATATAAAGCTTTCTTCTGCTGTTTAGGGAATTTTTGTGGGATGGCAAGCCCTCTTATCCATGTTTCTGAGCACTTTTCAAGAAATCATTCAGAAAACATTTGCTTCTCTCATTCCTGGCTTAAGGGAACAGTTTGAATTATAGACCTTCTTATTCTCATTTAGTTATTTCTACTGTCAGACTTTAATATTAATTAATAATATTTATATTATAATATGTAATATTATAATACATAATAATATATATATATAAAATATTAATAATAAAATTTTAGGTATTTCTACTCTTCACAGGAATTAAATATCATTCAAATGTTGAGTAGAAAGTGGAGAGCTTTATGGTGGATGGTCTTCCATAAGACAGAATGAATTTGTTTGTTTATTTTATTGTATTTGAGAGAAGGGGTGGGGGCTATGAACTAAGCAAACTTTTTTGTTCAATTCTTCTTCTAATCCTGAATTCTCCTCCTTACTTCTTTCAAAAGAAACCACCTTGAAAAATGCTGGCTTGGACCAAATTACATGTTTTTGAATTGCTTAAGTGGTTTGAGTGCTCTAGGTTTAAGCTCATGTGTAATACAATATATTTAGAAACATTAAGGCAAACAGCAATCAAGTCACACAAGTGGCAAAAAGAATAGGTCTTGTAAAGATATTAGAAGACAAACATAAAGAAAAATATAGGTACATTGTCCAATGGAAAAAGTGGATTTTGGCAAAACAAATTCAGTCTCCTGTCTTCAGCATTCTTTCTTTCTTTGTATCAAGACCACACGTACTTGTCTTTAGCCCAAAGAAGATTCATCTTTGTCATGATTTCCATATCACAGTTAGTCTCAGGATGCTAAACATCATACTGAGACATATTTACAGAGTATTGTATTTTGCTGACTACTTTTTTTCTTTCCTTCTTTTGGTGCAGATTAGTCATGAAAGACTATGAGTTCCATGGAATGAACAAACAGAAACATTAAAAGTGTGATTGAGCATCTATCCATTCTATCCATAATAGCAAGGAACACAAAAAAGTCTGTATTATGGATGCATTTTTTTCTGTGACTTTATTGTAGACATTTGATGAGAAGCGTTACAGGCATTGTAATACAGATAGGTGTAGTCTAAGCTTAATGAAACCCACTAAGAAACAAAACTTATGATGAAAAGAACTGAACTCCAGTATCCTGATTATAGCCATATTGTAAGAGATGCCATATATTGTACATCAGAGAAGTGTACGTAATTTACTTCTAGAGACAAGCTACTGAAGAACTTCCATTGCAGTGAAATTAATACCTATGTGTGTGGAATAAAAGCCTACTATCCATTTCAGAATTTTATACATCATTTCCTGCATTTATCCCTCCTGGACAACAGCAAATGACTTCAAGACACAATTGAAACTAGCAGCTTGAAAATGATAGTGCCAATCTAAACTGGTTTAAAATAGCTCCCCTCCCAAGGGAAAAAAAAAAAAAAAAAAGCCCATACTGGTAAGAAAATCATCTCTAGGTTTATAATCAATGTCTCCTTTTGTATTTGCTCATATTAAAAGTTGAATTTTAAAATTGCAGATTACCTTTTGTTTGTTTGTTTGTTTTCCTTTAATGGAAATTTTAATGTTGTGTTTGTTATTTAAATTTCACTCATGACTCACAGAAACTATATGTTGCTCTTCATAAGTATTTAATTTCTACACATCACACCTATACTGGAAGGAAGGCCAATGAAATTTTGCTTATGTGGGAAACCAATGAATGCATAGTCTTGATAGTTATATGGTGTGTCCCTAAGAAAGTACAGTGATGACACACTGTACTTGCAAATGCTGGGATTCAGCTGAATGAAAATATTTTCTTAAAGTACAAACACATATATACAAATATAATCAAGTGGTTGAGCAAAATGTAAATTAAAGATATACTCTCAATATGAGCAAAAATAATGAGAGTAAGCTGAACAAAATATTCAAAGCAAGTAAAAAAAAAAAAGAGAGATTGGTGAGATTGAATGGCTTATGAGGCAATCAAAGGCTTTGAATTTTTCAGTTCTTAACTAGTGCAACTTTAAACTTGATCCTGGTTACTATTAATGAACATTTTATTACAATTTCATGACTTCCTCAGACCAAGAAACTGAAAGAAGACTCTTTTAGTTAAATTACTGTATTTATAGTAAATATATGGCTTGCACAATTTGTGTTCTTCCTGTCAGCCTTATTAGATAGATTTACGAATGCATATCCAGTCACTCAATTAGTTCTTCCAGCATCAAGTCAGGAATATTGATGATGCAGAGTGGAGAAAAAAAAAAAAGGGGGGTGGGGGTGGGGGGGGAAGGAAAAAAATATTTTAAAAGATGTATTAGCACAATACTGTTTTCCTGGATTATCATTCTGAAACATTTCATTACCAGTAGATTAATTCAAACAAATCCCAACAAAATAAAATGATTGCATAACTCAAAACTTCACTAGAACGTAAAGTCTAGGTAAAACTAAGTCATCCTTTTTCAACAGACTCAAATAGAAAATCAAAGGAAAAACAATCCCATTTGCAGTTCACAGAAAAGAACATATTCATGAAATGGTTTAAACTAGTTTCAAGTTCTTTAGGGCCCTTACCACAATAAGGTATTTATCTTGTATGGTATGTTAAAATGTATATGCTATCCTCCTGCAAAATGATCTGGATGTCTTTGTCCCTGAGTTAAACAGTCTCACAGTCCCTTCCTTTTTATTTATTTTATTTATTTATGTACTTTTTTTTTCCCCACAGAATATGGAGTAGGTGAAGTAGAAAAAAGTATTATATGCCAATATAAACTAGATGGAAATAGGTTATTCGTGATATCTAGATTTAGAATCTAGGAAGTACTTCTATATTACAGAGCTGTCTCAGGAAAGGGCCTCAGGGATAGCTGAGAATGAAAGAACAGGGCTGAGTTTTTTTTAAGCTGAAACAAAAAGTTCAGGGTTTCAGACTCAAAATTCCGGAAAACAAATGATATATTGTGCCAACAGTATCTTCCATCAGTAATGGAATCCCTAAGGACAGAAAAGAGGTCAGAGAATGTGCAAATTAAGATATAACATGATATCCTATTCATAGATTTAGTCCATCAAGAAGCATAGCTCAATTATAATAGGAAATTAGAAGATAATTTTCAGAATTTTAACTCAGACTGTTTCATTTCAATGCAGAAGGAAGAACATCTTTAAAAATATGAGGTTTTCTTCTATCAAGACATAAAACTCAAAGAAGCTGTTGATATTCAAAGTAGTGAATGGACATTCACAAATGGAAAGTGGTTCTGAATAGTTTTAGGTTTTCCATTAGGCCAAATACAAAACTAAATCAAACCAAACCATCTTGCAACCCATCTCATGGCAGTACTCTTTAAAATGACAATGAATAAACAAATCAACCTTGTTGCTGTTTAACTATTTGCACTGCTGAGCAACAGGAGTTAAAAAAAAAAAAAATCTTCCTTCTTTGCCTGAATTACATGGTAACTGTAGAAGTTTAATTCCAAATCTAGTTAATCTGATCTGTCCTTGATTTGGTCAAATTAGAAATTAATAAGTGTTCTCAAAGCCTTTATTAATCTTAACATAATTTCTCAGAATTACATATTTATTGGGCTGTAGCCAATTCTGACCTTGAAATAATGCTGTTTGAAGAAAATAACATAAAAGAGATAAAACACCTTGAGTTTTATATATTCTTTTAACATACTTATTTCCTAATGTCTACATTTAAACCCAGACAGCACATTTTCTCAAGCCATCTAAAACAGTATGTGTATTCTTCTGCTACCCATATAATTCCTATTCCAGTCATGTAATTGAAATACATGCTCTTTTTAAGCTCACATTGTAAATTAACTCAAGAGTATGATTAACAAGTCACTATCTGTAGCTACATCTTTGCTGGTTATAAAAGAGAAAGATCAAGTGAAAACTTCTTTTTATTACCACTCTAACAAAATCATTTGTGTCCCCTTTAGATTTGTATCTATCATATTGTCTTTTTGATAAGCTTATTCGGATTTAAGAAACCTTGTTTCTTATTCTCTTGTCTCCTGAAGAACAGAACAAAATGTTTTCCTTTTGAAGAACTAGGTGATTTTTTAAGACATTATCTTAAATGTTAAGAAACTAAGGCATAAATACTTTGATAGAGCTGCTCTTGAGTAAGTAGTACATTGTGAAAGCAAGTAACCACTTCAGAACATATTAATAGACTATAGACTCTTTTATCTTTTTTTTTTTTTTAGGCTAGTATTCATATTTTTTTTTCTTTAAGAGAGTTTTCACAATAGAATGCATATAGCCTGAAAAGTGATTTTTTATGTGTATCTAATAGAAAAATAATTTTTAACTACATAATAGCAATACTTCTACCCTGTTTAAATTCCTGTTTATTCTAGCCAAAGTTTGACTAGGCAAAATCAGACTGAATCCATTCTAGAATCTGAACCTCCCTTTCTTTTTTTAGAATTTTTTAAACATCCCTTTTTAAAATTCAGCATTTGAGACAGATCTGTGGAAAGACAGAATTCCATTTTGTTCCTCTTGTGAGAAAGCAGAATTGTGCAAATCAACCGTCTTCTTACTGGCTTTGTTATTATTAACTTAATGTACTGCTGTTGCCGACGGAAGGAAGACCCAGACGCTCAATATGAGTGATCAGTGAACTTCAACTTTAATGGATAGCTCAGTCGTCTTTTATCTAGTTCGAACATAATCAACTCATACATATTGCAGAAACTAAGCTCAGGACTGGCTGACACTTCCCGGGCTTTTCAGTCTGGTCCTCCTTCTTTTGGCTACCTGTCCCACCTTAGGGACTTTCCCCGATGGCCCAAGGGCATCGTGCCCTTGAGCCTGATTGGCTCTCAGCCAGCTGAATACGTGCCAAGGCTCATGTGAGTTGAGTACGGTGCTTCACCAGCCCATTGTCTCCCAACTGCTCAACATTCACATGTCCTGCCTCACTTAACGATTCCTCCACAATTCCCCCGTTTTTATTTTGCAGCAACTATAATCAATATAACTATAAGTAGAAAACGAAGTTCTTCTTTGACGAAGAAAAAGCCATCCACCCATGTTCCCAAAAACAGATGTAAACCAACCTTCAAACCAACTATCTTGTACTACAATTTTTTGCGTATGATCCCTTAACCATTTCAAACATAATCAACTCATCAACAAAAGGATCAGACGCAGAAGCGAGGAATAGGCAAAATGAACTTTGTCCGGTTTGATTTGCCCAAGTGACCCACATATTGGTTTGAGGATCGATTTTGCTTAGGATGGCACTATTACGTCCAACCGTCATTGTCAAAGATAATGCAACCAAAATCCCTTGTGCCGTTAGATCAGCCATGGTTGCTGTTATTCGTACTTGATGACTTTTCTTCAATGGCTGGTTTAACACATCGACTAGGAACCCAGGTTGGCCCTGTAGGGGAAGAGATACACACATAACCTCGCCCCATATAAATCACATCAGCAGGCCCCAGCCATTGTCCCGTTTTCGTATCTCGGTACAGTACTCTCATAATACATTTATTATCATTTTCAGACTTAATGTAATGACGTGTCGCGGGTCGTTCCTCATCATCTCCATGCTATGAACCCCTAAACCCTGCTTAGCAGCGTCATTGTAATCACAGGTGTTATTTGTGTTTTTGTACCGGTATGGCCTTTTCCAGGTTCCTGTAGCAGGAATCATCTGATATCCACGGCTACGTTCACATTTGTAGCCACCTTTCAGGTTGATACATTTTTGACTACAGATACCAGGGTTTTGACATTTATCAAAATCTCCACAGTTTCTCTTGTCTACAAACTCAAACCCAGCTGGACAGTCACATTCATTTATGTTGCATTCCTTCAGGGGCTCATCACCCCAGTCCTTGCAGTCTCTCTGCTGGTTACACACTTTATTGATATCTATGCATTCTCCACTTCTGCACTTGAATTTGCCAGGTCCAGAGCACTGAATAACATCGTTACAGTTTGCTTCATCAGTGCCATCCAGACAGTCTCTCACACCACTGCACTGCCTACTCCTATGAACACAGTTCCCATCTTCACATCTGAACTGGTCTGGCCTGCAAGTCTGAGAAGGGCAGTTAATTTCATCACTTCCATCCTCGCAATCAGGATCTCTGTCATAGTCTTTTTCACCTGAGCCGCACTGCACCTCACTCACATAACACTTCACCAGAGGTGCAGGCTGGCGGCCACACTGCTCCAAAGATACATCCGAGTGGTCGGAGAAGTCACCTTGACCATTGCAGACAAAGCTTTTGGAAATACATTGCCCACTACTGCATGTAAATTCTGCTGCACTACAAGTCACAATGCCACAATTCTCTTCATCTTCTGCACTGTCACAGTCCTTTTCACCATCACATTTCCAGGACACTGGTGCCCGCCGCCCCGCACCTGTGTCACTTATACTACTGCTATTACCCGTGCCGTCAGTGTCAGTGGCATCCTCCTGGTACCGTTTCTGTCTTTGCCGCCCCTTACTCTCCCCCTTTTCTTTTTGCCACTGACCATTCACCACAAATGGATGAGACACATGATTACTAGTTAGGAAAGAGCGTGTAACATCTGCTATACAGCTGCAGGAGATCTGCTGGTTTTGGTAATACTCTAGCTGCCTCTCTGCCAGGTCCATGCGCTGCAGCAGGTTCTCAGTGAAGTGCTGGAGCCTGGCTTTTCCCTGCAATTCTTTTTCTGTCTCCTCCTCGAACTTGCTGAGGTGCTGCTTCAAGGCCGCGATCATCTCCACTGCCATGTCCACCTGCCTGCTGAGCACCCGCTCCCTCCGCTGCACCTCCTGCTGCTTCTGCGAGAGCTGCACAAAGGCCTCCCGCACCTCCAGCAGCTCCGCCGTCTTCTGGGCCAGCTCCCCGGTCAGCCTGTCGAGCCGCTTCTCCTTCGTCTTGTCCACGGCCTCCACCATCCTGCTGAACTTCGCCCTGACACGCGCGCCGCAGTCGAACCGTCCGCGCTCCCCGCGGCGCAGGCGGCGGAACGGCAGCACCGGGCCGCCCACGGGCAGCGGCTCCGGCCACGGGAAGCCGCCCCGCTCCGCGCCGTCCTGCTGCATCCTCCGCCTTGGCGGGGCGGGCTTGGGAAACTTCGGGCACAGGGACCGATACCGGCCCTGTGGCCGCCCACGGCCGTGCTGCCCCGGCCGGTGCCAGGGTCGGGGCCGGGAGTGGAGCGGCCACGGGAGGCGTTTGCGATTCTTGCCGCTGTTCCGGCCGTTTCCCGGCATGTTGCGTCGACATGCCGCTTCCTTGTGATTGTTCGACTGACAATTTGAGCACCATACTGCCCCAGCTTTGCAGTGTCGTCTCACGTGTCCAAAAGCACCACAACGATAACATCGGCAGCGGTGTGGTAATTGGTTACTAGGGGGTGGTACTGGACCACCGGCGGTTTGCAAAGGAGCAAGAGCTGCAAGGACCTGACTCTGTGTAAACTCAGCATGCTCTTTCACAGCCTGTGCCTGCTCTCGCATGCTGTCACCTAATTGCTTTACTGCCTCTACTAACATAGCCTGTGGGCCTACTGGTACCTGAGCCATTCTTTCCAACCCTTCCTCGATTGTCCAAGTTCCCGGTAACGTAGCTAATATACTACGAGTTGAAGGGTTGCAGTTTTGAATTGCACACTGCTTTAGAATAGTGCCCTTTAGATAATCAGGTACCCCAGCCGCTTGTATTGCGTTTGCTACTCGATCAATAAACAACCCAAATGGTTCCTCCCTTCCTTGCTTGATGCCCATATAGGATGGTATCCCCCCTGGCTCTCTAATTTGGTCCAAGGCTCTTCGAGCCAATCTCATTGATTCTTTAGCTTTGTCTGGACCCAGCAACGCTTGTGTCTCTAATCTATAATATGGTCCGAGTCCCATCAATTCCTCCAACGTGACACCATACAACGGATCTCCAGGTGCCCTTATCACAGCTACTGCCTCTTGACAAACGCTTTGCCAATGCGCATTAAAAAGAAGCTGTTGATGTTGTGTTAGGATCAGCTTCATTATACCACGTATGTCCCCGGGGAGCAATATATTCGTTCCCCAAATATAATCTAACATTTGCCGAGTAGGTTTCCCCTTTAAACCAGAATCATTTACGGTAGATCGCAATTGAGTTAATAGTTTCCAGTCTAAATTTGTCATATTAACGGTCACATTACCCTGTGCATCTGTTGGCGAGTATACTACCGGAAAAGCTTGTGTTAACTGTGCTGCCGTTTCATAATTCCCTTCACGCAGTGCCTCATTTGCTATTTGCCTCCATCGCTCAACAGGGGGCGTAACAGCAAAGGCCTTCGATGGCTGCAGACCTTCTCTTCCCTGCGCCCCCGTTGTGAAGGGATTTATATATGATAGAAATGAGTTAGCACTGGTCCTTTCACTTGCTCCTTTCTCACTTTCTATTGGAGCAGTTGGAGCTGTTGGTAGTGAGAGCTCCTCCTCCGCTACAGAGGACATTGTCACAGGCATCCCCGAAATTCCCGAGACCCCCTGTGTAATAGTAGAAGTTCTAACGGAAGGTGGCAACGGGCAATCTGTTCCTTCCATATTTATTTGCTGTGGATTAACATTATTAACCCTTCTTGGTGGTCCTGACCACTCTGTTGCAGCAGCGGCAACTCTTTGTTCATCTTTATGTGTGGCTAATGCATTAGCCACTATTCTCCAGGGTCTCATCAAATCTCCCAGTAAACTTAACATCGTTCCTAACATCATCAAACAATTTATTTCCAAATTTACGTCACTCTGTTTGTTCAAAAAACTGTATCAGGACTTGTAAAACAACCCTTAGCTAGCCCATATACTAATAACCCTGGCTAATCTTTTTCTACAATCTGTATCTAAAATGCTCCGCTTTTCTAAAAAGCATTTGAGCAAATAATACGCCGCTTATCTTTTCATACCTTTATATACGTCGGTTGCAGCCTTTGCAAACACCTCGGCGGCGCTTTTCCGGCGGGACCCTAAATAGGCTCATCCCGGGTGCGGGTACTCCCTTTCACCTTCCGACCTGCAGATCTCGGCGACGCGCGACCGGCGGGATCCACTCCCGGGTGCGGGGGACTCCACGTCCTTTTCACCTTCCCGGCGCGGGTGCAGGGATTCTTGTCCTTTTCACCTCCTGGGCTGCGTTGCAGGACCGGCTTCTCCTTTATTCCGTCCAACCGTGGCCCTGGATCACTGCCAGCAGTGTCCAAATCCTGTTCAGACTTGTCCCTGTTCGGGCGCCAATTTGTTGCCGACGGAAGGAAGACCCAGACGCTCAATATGAGTGATCAGTGAACTTCAACTTTAATGGATAGCTCAGTCGTCTTTTATCTAGTTCGAACATAATCAACTCATACATATTGCAGAAACTAAGCTCAGGACTGGCTGACACTTCCCGGGCTTTTCAGTCTGGTCCTCCTTCTTTTGGCTACCTGTCCCACCTTAGGGACTTTCCCCGATGGCCCAAGGGCATCGTGCCCTTGAGCCTGATTGGCTCTCAGCCAGCTGAATACGTGCCAAGGCTCATGTGAGTTGAGTACGGTGCTTCACCAGCCCATTGTCTCCCAACTGCTCAACATTCACATGTCCTGCCTCACTTAACGATTCCTCCACATACTGCACATAGGAAAATTATCTAATTAATTGTCTCTCACTGACTATAGCATGTACATATTAACCAGAGTCAAACCCATTGCAAACAAATGCAACTTTCTCTGTGGAAAGATTCAAAATACACTAATTTAAAGGAATAAAATTGAAACACCAACAGTAATTCATTGAACTATTTGCATAATACTACCACCGTTCTGCAGACTGGCAAAATGAAATACAGGGCAATGAACTGGCCACAGTTACCTGGGAAGCTATGGCACAGCCAGTATTAAAACTCACAGTTCAGAATTCCTTCAAGAGCTACTCCATGCAGAACAGCAGAAGAGAGGGAAGAATGTCAATGATATCATGATATCTATTTCAGCAAAGTAAGAAAGTAATAGTTCATAGATACATTTTTTTTTTCTGTCACCATGAAATACACAGAATAGTCCCTTTTTTCCTTTTTTTCCATTTCCTTTTCCTTTTCAATTTTTTCTTTTTCCACCACACAGAAAATGAAGTACTGAAATCAACAGGAGTTTTCTCATATATGGGCTGATGTGTCTGTGACAGACCAGTCATATATTTTCCTGAATGTCAAACTATTTCAGACTTGTGACAAAGAGCTCCAATACTCACACTTTAAAATGTTATCAAAACTAATGGACAATCTTTAAAGCAACAGCCAGAGAATATAGTACTTAATCCTTATGAAAAGAATATCGAATCACTCCAGCTAAGGGAATGAATGATTCATCATCAACTGCATTTATTATTGTAGACTTTATAATGAAATAATCTTGGTGGGGTGTTTTGTTTGTTTGTTATCTTGCTTTTTGCTTCTTAAGTCATAGAGAAATATGAACTTTGAATGTTGCCTCATATTCTTTTTCTCTCTATTTTTCTTATTTTTACTGTTTCTTAATTACCTACTAAGAAATAAAGAAAATAAGACATATCCTTTTGCATTCTTAGAATAACCTTTTTCTGCTTGAAAGTCTCCTGAAAAACACAACCTACTCTGCAGCAGGTGTACTTTTAATGATGCTTTGATGCCATATGTCATATTTCATCACTTGCTGTGAAGAGTGACATTTCTTTTGATAGCTCCTAGCAACAGCAATAGCATTTGTTGGTGGTCACCTCACACTAGACAAATAATTCCAGTAGCAAGAGCATTTAATTTCAGTTTCATGCCAGGGTGCACACAGTCTCTGCTGCTTTCCTCTGTATATAATTGTTTTAAAAGTAAAATATATTCACAAGAGTATGACTGCATTCTGCATAGGTATGTTTCAAAGCTGTCTTCAGGGCTGGATTTCTGATTGCTATAAATAGTGAATATGCAAGCATGGTGCAAGGTGCAGCAAGGGATGATGTTCAAGAACATATTTGCCCACAGAGACCAGGCAGTGAAAGTGCATGACTACTACAGGGTTAAATTTACTGGTATATCAGCAGACATCTGGATATAGTGAACTGCATATTGTCTGCAAGACCTTCACATACACAGGGTCTTAAGGAAGATGGCATTCCCCCCTTGCCACTCCCATAATTATTCTTTAAGTGTCATACTATTAGCACCTACAGATGAAGGAATTGCTTGACAGTCAGCTTAATTGGCACTTTACATTTCTTTCTCTTTTAACATTACTTTTATATCAAAAACATATAATAAATTACATTCTGTGGTGGTTTTATTCAGGTGGGCAGCCGAGCTCCACACGGCCACTCTCTCATTCCCCCTCCTCAAAGGGGAAGGGGGGGAAAATATGATGCAAAGGGCTCAAGTGTTGAGATAAGGTTGGGGACTTCGCTCAACAATTATCGTTGATTGTGAACACTTCATCACTGCTCCTTCACGATCACTCTCTTCCCCTGCTCAAACATGGGGTCCCTCCCATGGAATGCAGTCCTTCCCAAACTGATCCTACGTAGCCTTCCCACAGGCAGCAGCTCATGAAGAATTGCTCCAAATATGGGTCCATAACACGGTGTCCAACTGTCAGGAAAAAACTGCTCCAACCTGGGTCCCGCACAGGCAGCAGCTCCTGCCAGGTCACCTGCTCCTGCATGAGCTCCTCTCCATGGGCTGCAGCTCCAGCCCAGGGCCTGCTCCAGTGGGGGTCCTCCACAGGTGTCAAAAAAAAAAAAAAAAAAAAAAAGGTAAATCAATAAAAATTCAAGGGCAAAGGCACAAAACAAAATAAATATATGGATAGCAAAAATAAAATTATAAGAGGCAAAGGAATGAAATGGCTCAGTATTTGGCTCACTATTTGGGTGCTGGGTTCTCTGGGGCATAAATGACATGGGAGAGCTGGATTAACCTCAAAAAAAAAAAAAAAAAGAAAAAAAGTCCAATGTAACAATAAGAAAGATTAAATAGATCGCTTGACCGTTTGAAACATTTAACATTTTAAAACTGTTTGAATAAGGCCAGAAATATCAGAGCTTCTGGACTGACATATATGTAGTTGATCTAGTCTTCAATTCCTATATGTTTGTTTATGCAACAGGTATTATTATTACCTCCTGTATTTTAATACTGGGAACTCACCATAGAGAAATAGAACTTGGAATAATTCCTGTTGGAATTATCATGAGTGTGTGGAGAAAACAAAAAACAAAAAAAAAAAAGAAAAAAAAAAGAAAGGAAAGAAAAACAACAACAAAAACAAGACTGCTTAAATATGTATGTTTCTCACGGTCTAAAGTTTAAGATTACAAATCAAAATAAACCAGAATTTCTGTTAGTCAAAGTAACAGATTTTGCATTTCATGAAACTCAGTAGCAAATTCAGAGACAAAAATTCAGTTGCTTCTTTGGGTGTTCTTTTTCTCTTGATTATTTTCTTTCTCAGTCTCTCACTGTTCTTGTAAAGTTAATATGGCCAATCCATATTCATTCTGCAGGTTGATGCCTCCATTAGCTGTGTTGTTGTACAGCCTGCAGGCAACATATACTGTGACTAAAGAAAAAAACATGAAAGACATGTACAGGATCTATGAGGTCCCTTCCAATGCAAGCCATTCCATGATTCCATGATTCTAAGAGAACTTGACTTTTGACAAAAGCAACATATTGTGAAATAATTCTTTCTCTATTACAGATACTTCATTTTCTCTGTTAAAACAAAAATGCTTCCATAGGGTATTTTTGCAATTTAAAATTATACTAAATAATGTCTATGCCTTAGAAAAAATTTGGAACATTATATTTTCTTAGTGTGAAAATGAGAATTTTTCAGGAAACTTTAATAGCCAATAGCTATGAAGTCTAAATTTCAAAATTATTAACAATTTAATCTTAGTTTTGATTTCTTAAGATATCCAGAATTAAAAAAAAAAAAAAAAAAAAAAAAGAGAGAGAGAGCAAACAATAATAATTAAAATCTTGTTATTCAGCAATTATTAATTATGAATCATTCTGAGACCTAGAGGACACGTTGTATAAATGGAAAAGAGAAGGAAGAAGATAGGAATTGAATATACTAAGACAACCATATCAAATTTTCAATTTGAAAAATGGGTCCAGCTTTTCTAAAGCTGCAAGATCTGGGATTCATTACTGTGAAATTTAGCCAAGCATCTCTGAGGAAGACTGTATTAGAGCAGATAGTAATCTAAATCCAAGCAAAAACTTCCTCAGATTGTGTAAAAATTGATGGCACTACTAGTAAATATTCCAGTGTCATACATAACAGAGGTCTGTTAGTCTCTACTGCAAAGACAAACAGAAACTATCAATGATATTTATTTTGTATAGTGAAGTAATCTATTTTACTTACAAAAGGAATAGGTGTATAAATAAAAATAGTTGTTCTTCATGCTCCAGAGAAGGCCTTGTCTTTCAACTATAACTAACTATAAAAGATCTCTGTTTCTTTATGAATCTTTTTTTTTTTTTTTTTTCCTTTAGATATTACTAGTACAAAATAATTCTCTGTTCACCAAGGAAAGTAATTTAAATGGCCTGTAATGCTCAGTTTTGTCAGGTTGCTTTCTACTGTTCCATTATTCCTGAACACTTTAGAGTGAACTGAACAAAAACATAGTTGGGTTTTCTGTAGAGACCTAGAAAAATAGGCAGAATGTTTGCCTCAGGCATTACTGGGAGGAAGAAGAGAGGGATAACCACAATCATCTCTGGTGAACTCTTTTGAGCCAGTACATATCCATAATTCATACTTTATTTCTTTTTCAGTTAAACATTTTTAGAAATTTTATTTATGTATTTATTTAATGCCTATAGTATTTGGTAAAGAAGAGCTAGAGCAATCTAACTGTGCACTCAAAAAAGCCTGAAAAGATAGGATGATTTTCATGCCTTGATTAAAAATAAAATCTTGAAAATTATGCTTTGCCATCTTTAAATTACATTTTGTAATAAATATAAAAAGAATCTTCACAGAGTCCTATACAATAAACAATAAAAACAAAGATTTACCTCAAAAATCAGTTGTAAGGTCAGGGGTGTATGCACTAGTCTCAATTTTGTTGTAATTTAAAACTTCATAATTTAATTCTGTAAAGTAAAAATTTATAAAAGTAGTGAGTATTGTGTAGTGTTTGATTAGAGGAAGGACAAGACAAATGCTTTCTCAAAATATGTCTGTGAAATAATATCTTATGTTTGTATGTTGGCTGTCATCCATCTTTAGCTTTTACCCTATTAAAAGGAGATTTTAAATACATCAACATTCGTGACCAAAAGAGGGATTAAAGAAGAAACATAATTCCCTGAAATGGGAATAAGATGGAGAGCAATAAGAGCAAATTTCAATATATACTACTGAGAAGTAGAAGTTACTTGTAATGTACTCCCCTGTAAAATAAGTGATTGCTTTAATAAATATTGAGGGTACAGGTACAGTTACTTCAATTTATGATGCAGTGTTGCATTATCCCGGAGCATGACAGATCATCCTAAAGCATCAGTCCTGTTTTGTAGCTTGATTTTAAGAGGTGGTGAATAGCTTAGGGAGGTGCTTATTGCCCTCAACTCCTACTGATTTCAGTTGTTCAGTACCTAACAGTCTTAATCTTTTCATTACTAATACCTACAATTAAACTGCAAAACATTTCCCCTGAGCCACATTGTTTTCTTCCATTTGGCATCTATTGATTTCCCAACCTGTTACTATCACCCTGACTTCCAACTGAACTAAAACACATGGAGAATCATGTTATTTTTATTTCCTTGTTGGTGTTTTGTACTAACATCATTGACAATGTCAGTGCAGCTCTGGGAATAGTTAACAGCTTTTGCCAAAGACAGCAGGGAACACTGAACAAACTGAAAAAAATTAAGAGGTAGGTATTTATAAAACAAATGACATTTCCTAAAGTCATATATTAAAGGCAAGTTCACATGTAGAAAGAAACCAGGATTGTTAAAACAAAACAAAACAAAAAAAAACTTCACATGACTACATGACTAATGGAAAGCTTTCTGCCTAATGTGTAACCCGATGCCTAGCAGTACTGATGCTGAAATAATCAACATTATTAAGCAAACATTGGATCTAAAGAAGTGAGAATTTCTGAACAGAAGTGTTTTTTTTTTTCTGATGATAAAAAAGCAGGAAAATACAATCCATGAGATTATTAATAATTACATACTCATTATTACTCATATTATATTCAAGGCTGTTCTCTATTTCCTTTTGAGAGTCTTATTTAGCAAGCATGAGGTGTAGAATCCCACAACACTCAGTCACCTCTCTCTCAGTCCGATAACACTAAAATGTAAATTTATTTTCATAAAACAGAAGGTACTGCTCTAAAACCTAGAAATAAGAGGGGATATTCACCCTCAGCCCTTCATAAATGGCAGCCACTAATGGGTGCAGTATCCATGCACAGATACAGAGCATGGTTTAACTGATGTATTGCCATGGGTTTAGTAAGCTACATACAAGTGTACTTCATTGGATGATATTGCCATTTGTTGCTAACTCCTAAATGCTCTTTCTACCTGTGAGAAAAGTGCATATGTACAGTAATAAGCTTTACTTATCGACAAAACACTTAACTATGCATCTGAATATTTTGGACTCCATCCAAGTCTTTTCAGGTGCATCCACTGTATCAGACTGGCAACAAAACAACTCCATCAATACATGTAAGATCCATGCATTTACACATTTTGAAAGAGGAAAACCATTAAGATTAGCTAGTTATTAGTTGTGTCTTGAACTCAGATGACAGAAGAGAGAGCTGCTGTTTCTAAACTACCATCACAAGGAAGTTCACTAACACCTTCTGCTGAGCCCAAATGCATTTCTACTGTTCTGTGCTTATCTTGGTGGGAATGTGTGTGTCTCCTAATACGGTTTTCCTTCTTATTCTTCTGATATCAATCTCTCTTCTTTGTTTTGCTGCTGGATTTTTTTTTTTTTTTTTAAGAAAGTGCAGGGCAAAGAAGGTGTATGCGTGGTGTTTATATGGAAATATTTTTATCCCTTTTATATTCTGTTGTTTTTCTCCCTGTTTTGGATTTAACATTTTTTTTTTATTATTATTATTTCCAGTTACATTGTTCTAGTCAGCCTCAAATTCACAGTTCTCCCTTCCTCTTTAAATTCTACTTCAAACATTTAACTGAAAAGGTGCTCATTATTTTTTATTTCAAGGTCTAGTCAAGTGTCAGAAATAAAGGGGAGATATCTACTGGCTCTGCAGCAGCAGATGCCAATTTATTTCTACAAATATGATTCTCAGTCTCTATTTTCTCTTTTCAAGGTATTGAGACACCTATGCCACATAAATCAATTTTACTTGCACCAAGATTTTCTTATCAGGGCAATGTTGCTGAGTATATTAATAAAATAAGTGAAGAAAATATGTGGTCCACAATGTTTGAGGTAGTTTGATCACAGGTGTTGATCACAAAAACATGGTTTAAAGAATTCAAAACTAATAAAGGAGATTAGTGGAGAATAAACAAGATAGATAAGATGCAAGTATAAATTACCAAATTATTTTGACATTTTTATAAAATAATATAAATATGAAAAATAATTTCCTTCATTTTCACTCTTCCCAAAAATCTTTTCAAGGTTTTCTTGTTAAGTTAGATGGACATGTTCAAAGAATTTGACTTCAAGGGGTTGGCAGATGAAAAACATTCCCCATAAGGTGAATGATAAGACTCAAAATGGGTGCTCAAAATTCTCGTTTTATTGAACATTACAACTGTTCCTGTTTCTGGAAACTTTATGACTTGGACATCATATAAGGGCTGTGTGGTCTCATGACCTATCAAATCAGTGAAAACTATCTACTTCTGTAATCTCTCTTGATCAGTGTTTCTTAAAAAATATTGCTGTCATCAGTTTCTGAAATTGCACTTCAGATTCTATTCAGTGTTTTCTCAGTTTAGTGACAGAAGTTCTTCAAATCACAATATTTCCCATGCTATTCACACTTTTAATTAATTTAACACCTTTCTCAACTATTGCCCCAAGACTAACTTCACTTCTGTATTCTGTCCATTCATTACATTGTTTTGGTTATCTAGTAAACTTCCTGCTTCATTTCACTATTTCAACCTCTGTAAATGTATAACATCCTGTATATAATATTTCATTATAAAAATATATGGTAATAATAATAATAATAATTGTAAGAGTAATAATAATTGTAAGAGTAATAATATAATTATATATGAGAATTATAATGTAGTTAAACTTTTGTTGTTTCATACTTTTATTCAAACTGCCTGCTGCAAGAGTATTGCTTGGCTTTTCTCCCTAGTGAACAGGTAAGTTGGTAGATAACCAGGCAGAATTTTTTATTTTAGGCTAGGCAAATAAACTTTTCTGAATAGTCTGAACATTCACTCCAGCTCTGGCAATATCTCATGGCTGATGTTGGTAGCCATTTCATTTTGCTTCTGAAAGCAAACTTACCACACAAAAACACACAGATTGAGTTGCCCCTAACTTAGTTGAAGCCTACTATTGTCAGCTGCCATTTTGTAAGTAACTTTATATTGTCTCCTAACATTTATTTACTTCCTGCAGTTACATTCTTTCTTTTAAATATCATTGATTATCACAGTTTCATCTACCTTTTTTAAATTATCCATGAGAACTCAAACAGTCTTTTATTTAGTTTTCTGTTACTCTATATTAAGGACTCACAAACTAGTAACCATGGCTGATACAACAGAATTAGCCTGTATGGTTGATAATTTTCCGCTTTACATCTTTATTTCCTAATCTATTTGAATGCTTGATTTGTATTGTTTCTTTCCACTTTCTAAAACTCTTTCACTTTCTTTAAAAGTACTGTTTCTGTCATTAAGCTTCCTTGAGGACACTCGTTTCTAGAAACCAATCAGATACATTCCACATAAGTTAGACTAATTAACTAAACATATAACAACCTTATATGTTTAGTAACTGACTGTAACTGTACTGTTACTGTAACTGGCTACCAGCCTTTTGTTGTGATGTATCTCTTAAAAAACAAAACAAACAACAACAACAAAAAACATTCTAACAGTCTTTTGAAAAGATTTTGTAATGCTCTGTAAAGATAAAATGCTCACAAAGACTCAATAAAATACATAGATTGTTTTGAAGCTATATATATACACTAATGTATAATATTTGCATATAATTAGATACACTATTTGAACTACAGTTTGTGCTTTCATTTTTGTGGAAGCTACACATGTCAGAATATAACCAGTTTGCAGCATGAACAACAGATTTGCCATATTCATATCTGAGGTCACTCAAGGTTAAAATAATTCAACCTACAAAAATTATATGATGCAAATAAATGATTAAAAATAACAAAAGTACTGAAAAAGTATTTTGTACATGTAGGCATACATTTTAAGACATGGTGAAATGATTTGTATTCACTCTAAAGTACCATTTAAATATCTTTCCTACTAACTCCTCATATCACACTGCAGCTTCCTAAATTGTCAGATCAATTCTTCTGCACATACACACAGCCACACCTGCACATTGCATCAATTCACCCCATGTAACAAATCTCAATAACATGGCATACATGAATATGAGCTTTAACTTTACTTTAAACTTTTTAATTGTGGTCAAACTCACTTGAAAAACTTGCTAATTTTTCAAATGACATTGGAAAGAGATTTATAACTCATACACTTGTCTATTTTACCTTTTTAGTTTATCCAGTAATTAAAATATCTTGGATTTTTTGTTTGTTTTAATACAGAAGGGATAGCTTTATCCGCACAAGAGAAAAACATGAAAGTTCTTTGTGTGTCTGCTTTTAAGTTCATACATACATTCATTCATACAGAACTGAACTTAAGTTCTCAAAGTCATGCTGGCATTTTCCCTTTTCCCTTAGATTTGTGTTTCAGAGTTGGGTCGGAAGTGCTGCCATCCGAGAAAGGTCTACAGTAGCAATTTATTCTTAGTATTCTGGCATTGAAACAGTGCAGGAGACAAATAAGAGACATTTATACACTGAGAAGAAATCCTGTTTGGTTTAAATGTTTGATCCTTAGCAATGCTATAAATGTTGCCCATTTTACCATTTGTGTTTATTTATTTGTTGGTATATTTACATTCACTCTAACTTTCTCATGACAAGATTTGTAGAACTTCTGAGGTACTGGATTTACCAACCTTTCAATTTCTTGCTCAAATTCAAAGCAACCTATCATTGCCTGAGAAGATAATTTGGTCAGTTATTCCATTTCCCACCAGCTTTATGTGCTGAAAGATCTGTCTACATACAATCTTTCTTATGCTCCTAAAACTTGTTCATAGACCAGCAAAGTGTGTTGGGTCTTTTCCAATCACACACACAGCATGTATCTGGAACCAAGCTTTATTCTTTAAATGTGAATGTTGTATTAATATGCAAATAGCTGATTTTTGTTTGAATAACACGAATAACTGAAATTCTCAGAAAGCTGGAACTTTCTGCTTGGTAGAATAATCTTACTTTTTCCTTCATTGCATATTTTTTCAGGTAATGTACAATTATATTAAAAAAAAAAAAAAAAAAGCAATAAATAGTGCTCTTGGGGGAATATCTGACTCCTACATGTATTATTACCATTATAAAATTAATCTTAAAATCAGACAAACAACCACATGTATCAGAATCACAGAATCACAGAATCACAGAATTTCTAGGTTGGAAGAGACCTCAAGATCATCGAGTCCAACCTCTAACCTAACACTAACAGTCCCCACTAAACCATATCCCTAAGCTCTACATCTAAACGTCTTTTGAAGACTTCCAGGGATGGTGACTCCACCACCTCCCTGGGCAGCCCGTTCCAGTGCCTCACAACCCTTTCAGTAAAGAAATTCTTCCTAACATCTAACCTAAAACTCCTCTGGCGTAACTTTAGCCCATTCCCCCTCGTCCTGTCACCAGGCACATGGGAGAACAGGCCAACCCCCACCTCTCTACAGCCTCCTTTAATGTACTTATACAGAGCAATAAGGTCACCCCTGAGCCTCCTCTTCTCTAGGCTGAACAAGCCCAGCTCCTTCAGCCGCTCCTCATAGGACTTGCTCTCCAGGCCCCTCACCAGCTTCGTCGCCCTTCTTTGGACCCGCTCAAGCACCTCGATGTCCTTCTTGTAGCGAGGGGCCCAAAACTGAACACAGTACTCGAGGTGCGGCCTCACCAGAGCCGAGTACAGGGGGACAATCACCTCCCTAGCCCTGCTGGTCACACTGTTTCTGATACAAGCCAGGATGCTGTTGGCCTTCTTGGCCACCTGAGCACACTGCTGGCTCATATTCAGCCGACTGTCTACCATCACTCCCAGGTCCTTCTCTGCCTGGCAGCTCTCCAACCATTCCTCTCCCAGCCTGTAGTTCTGCTTGGGGTTATTGCGCCCCAGGTGCAGGACCCGGCACTTGGCCTTGTTGAACTTCATGCAGTTGACCTCAGCCCATCGGTGCAGCCTATCCAGATCCTCCTGCAGAGCCTTCCTACCCTCGAGCAGATCGACACACGCACCTAGCTTGGTGTCATCTGCAAAATCAAGACAAATGTCTTCAAATTCAGACTACTTCTACTTAGTGCATGCATGCTTTTCCCTGTATTCATACCTGAAAAAAAAATAAAAAAAAATCCAAAATTCAACTACCAGAAATAGTGAATTAGGTCACTAAGGTTTTTTTTTAAATGTGTTTTGACAACACCTCTGACTGTTGTATTCTAACATTCGGCATATTCACCATAGTCCACACTGTGTTAATAACGTGATTCAAGTGAACAGTTTGGTAGGTATGAATAAAATACATTTTATAATACATTTTATAACATATGCTTAAAAATGAGATAGGTTTACTAGCTTTTTAACCTAGGATTGATTAAAATGCATTAATTTTTCTCCTTGTATGCTATGGATGAAAAAAAGAAAAAAAAAATCTGCTTCTTGTTGGGTTTTGTTATTGGTGGTGGTGGTTGTTCTTTGTTTGTTTGTTTGTTTGTTTGTTTTTCCCTAACATATTTTTTGAAACAAAAACCTACCATCTTCAGTGGATTTCCAAATGTTGAATTTCATGCCAAGTCTTCATGCCTGAATCATAGCTACTCTGTTCTTAAAAAGATGAAGATCTTAGTTGTCGTAAGGCATTTGTCATTCCTTTGCTTATTTAAACTGCTTATTAAACTGAAGTTCTGTTAGCATTTTTCCTGATCTTTTTATTTTCTTCAAGGCTAAAAATGACAGGAAAGCAACAAAAGGGGAACAAAAAAGTCATCTCTGTAGCCAAGATGCTCCAATGATACACCCAAGGATGGGTCAGCTGTGAGCAGGAGAGAAAAAAAAAATAGAAAAATAAAACAAACGCCAAACCCTCTGATCAAAGAAATATTTTCTGTAACTTGGGGCAGTTTAGAATCTTCCGTGTAATTACATGTACTGTTGAATAGCTGTTAGATCTAAAGAAAACAACACCATGGAGCAGAAGGGAGAAGCGATTTATTACTAAATCATGTAACTGAAATAAGAATCAGGCAAAGATGCTTTTGCTCCAATTTCCTATTTCATGTTATTACCACACCTAAATGAATAGAAAGGAATGATAAAGTCCATACTTTCTGTAGGTTTCTTCTTGCTTCCCAGACCCTTATATATTTTTTTTTTTCATCTAATTCTTCATTTTCCTCAGATCTAGGTGCCATATGACATGAACCTAATTCACTTTTGTCATCGTCTTACTGGGAAAAGTTGTCATTCATAATAACCAGAAGATGAGTTCTTACCAATATGAACTCTAGCCACCTGCACTGACACCTATGCAGTGTGAAAACTACACATAACAGCTGACACATACAGCATCAGAAAGTAAGCACTCCATCAGTATAGTTCACTTTGATGAAATCTCTAGCTCTATGGAAAACAATCTGGCTGCATAAGGAATCACAGTAAGAATGGGAAGCTGTAAAAAATATACACAAAGGTCTGTTTCAGAACTTTTGGGACTGTCGCGTTAAGGGGTGTAGCTGATTAACCATATACGGGCCTGGTCGGATTCAGGGTACTGAACCAGTCAGACATTCACCAAAAACGCGTTAACCGTCTGGGGGTCCAGTCAGACACTCACCATCAACGCATTAACGGTCTGGGGGTCCGTTCAGACATTCACCAAAAATGCATTAACCGTCTGGGGGTCCAGTCAGACATTCACCAAAAATGCATTAATCATCTGGGGGTCTGGTTGGATTCAGAACACTGAACTATCACGGATAACCACCCTTACCCTAGTTGCACTTAATGAGAGCTATCACAATGCAATCAAGTATGGTTTATTACAGCAACAGATAATCAGGTTCTTTTGGATTGCCAGTGATAGTGACTGTTTGCAAAAGCAAGCTAGCATGTATGAAATACACAGGTGTTACAGGTGTTATAGGTGTTACAGATGTTACAGGTGCACGGCCTAGAAATAAGCGCGTTAAAAAGATCAAAGACTCTAAAGAGATTTATAAGCAAGTATTCAGAACTCATCCAAAGGCATCCCAACTGGGGGGGGGGGGGGGGAAGAGAGGCTCAGCCCGTCGACTGATCCCAGGAGTCAGAAGGTCCTAAGGATGTTGTATTTCCTCAGGATGGTATCTCCCCTGATGATGGTATCTTCCCTAACATCCCCTCTCTCTTAGGCCAATTTATATTATTTTCTATCTTTTAGGTGGAGCTTGAGTGGCTCTAGTCAAGCATATCTTAGTTATGATTGGTGTAAAGTTTTCCGGTCTCCGTTTAAAGTAATAGGCTCCGAGAAATTCAGGGCGCATGCTCAGTGAGGGGTGGTCGCACCTTGGAGGCGGGTAGCTTTTGGGATGGAGGTGTGTTTTGGTATTATAATGATATTATAATGAGCAAAAAGTACACTAGGGTACAGTATTTGTCAAAACATGACAGGTCTTTGGCTCAGGGTGGCAAAAAGTGCAGCTTTGTGCACAAGAGCAATTGAGTCCCCACCTGATTACAGAGCCTAGCCGTGGTGTCTCCACTCCACTCTACGCTCTGTGCTGTTCCTTAGGGCTTGCACACCAAGTTTCCCCAGTGCGATAGCATCTAAGGTTGGGAGCCTAGGGAACGCTCAGGTAATGCAGTTATGCCCTACCCTGAAAGCCTCTTCAATGCTGTACCTTTTCCTTAAAAATGTGAATGTTAGTTTTATTTTCCTAGTTACTTCAGGCAATTACACCACAGGGACATAAGAAACTCAGAGTTTATGAAATGCCTAACCTCTAGAGCATTGCTAACTGGCCTTTTAAATAATCATCAAGCACCATAAGGCAGTCAATTGGAATCTAGGAAACCATTCGCAACAGAAAAAAATGTTACTTTTCTCTCTCATGAATGATTTGTGGAACAAACTACAGGTTTTCTGTATTTTCTTGTCATTCAATAATCTACTTTCAAACATTTCTTGGCCCTGTTTGTCCCTTGGCTTACATCTATGAACATATTTAAATCATGAAATTTCATCTGTTTTGAGTGAACATGCAGGAATTTTTCAAGTATTCTGAATGAACAGACTCATCCAATTAGTTTTTCAGTATAAATGCTGTTGAATTCCAGTTCCAATTGGTTTTTCACTATTATCTTACACTTCTCTGTCAGAAATGTCATTCACAGTGGTGGTTTTGATTGGGCTACCAAGTGCAATACTGGAAGAAAAAAAAAAAAAAAAACAAAAAAAAAAAGTATTTTCTTAGATACATACATAATTTCTCAATGGAAAAAAAAAAAAAAAAAAAAAAAAAAAAAAACTCCCAGTGAAGAGTATCTACAATACTGTAGATGGGGACAAAGATAGTGGAACAGGCCTTTTTTGCACAGGAAAAAATACTGCTGTATTTGATCACTTTCACAGACCCATGGTAAGACAGCAAATATGTATGAAAAAAGAAGGCTAAAAATAAATGACTTACAAAGACATTAGCATTGATAGTAGAGTAGGAGAAAGAGTTTAAAAAAAAAAAAAAAGAAAAGAAAAAAAAGTGTCAAGAAGGTATAGGGCAAAAGCATAGAGGGGTAAAGGAGAAAACAGAGGAAGACAAGATTCAGACACGTGGGAATAAAATTTTGCCACAGAATTTTAACAGTCAAAGGGGAAACAGAGGAAGAACCTAGGAAACACAACTGTATTTATCACAGAATACATAACTCTCTAGTGGCCTATTATCCCAAAGACTACTACTAATCATGTTGATGGGATGTATGTGAGACCAGCAATGGCATGCTTCTTTTTATTTATATGTCACCTCTCAGTAGAACTGTATTTGCACAAGTGGTGACTAAACAAGAAGATAATTTGGCTATAAGGCTTTAATCACAGCTTTCCCTTCAATTAGCCTAGGTGGCAGACAACTTCTGATGGCTTCCTGTTGTTCACCCACCTGATGGTACTGGTCCTCTGCCATTTAGACTTGTCTTATCCCTGGCATGAGCTCCCTGCTGTTCCTGACATGCTACTATTGATGCTTGCACTCTTGCTGGTGATGATGTGTGTCTGCTGACCTTCCTTAGACTTTGTGCTGCTTTACCAGTAGCTCCAGCTTCTTCTTCCCATTCTTTCATTATTTACTCCCATTAGCTATATTTTGTTTGTTCTGTTTGCACCTCTATGAACTGTTCCATTGGTGGGTACTGCTTTCACGTGAAATTTTAGTGTTCTGTAGGCTGACTCCCAAACTGTTTATTTACATCTGCTCAGGAAATAACACATCTTCCACAGTTCAATCATCTCCCAACCTCTGCACTGTCAAAGACACAGGAGAGATGAGGGCTCCATGTTTTTTTTACTGCATTGTTCAAGACTTCGTGCTACAGAAGCAGTTTTATTGTATTTTGTCAAATTACAAGTCATCTTCCAACCAGTCTTCAATTAAAGGAAGAAGTTTGATTAAAGATAAGCAATTCTTGCAGGCAGATTCTATCCTGCTCCCTCCTCCCCCCACCCCCCCCCCAAAAAAAAAAATCTTTCTTAGGCTTGCTACACAAGTGGTTGTGTTTTGTTTTATATTTGTTGTTGTTGTTGTTGTTGTTTTTAATGACCAGGATGAATCATTCAAAATCTGTGTCTCATGGATTACTTACAAACATGAAAACAATGGTCAGTTTTAAATAACAACAATGTGGTATTCCTCACATTGTGACCTGACAAACCATGAGCACCTCTTAGCTCACATCAAAGGGAACTTTAAGTACTGCTCAGATGATATCACCAACATTTCTGCTGCATACCCTAGGACTAAACAAACCCATTACCATCAGGATTAATCAGTATTAATAATGTTACATGGTTTAATCTATGTTGTGTGCTCCTGGCAAAGGTAACCATAGATATAATTAGCCTAAAGGTCAAACTATGGAAAAGGCAGTACTCATTTCCTTTTGGGGTGCTGCCATCATCACTTATTGTATTTTTTCTAACTTCTGTAGTGTTTTAGTCTTGTAAATAAATAAGGCCTATTAACATTAGTCTTGTCAGTCAAATGAGGCCTATTAACAGCAGTAGAAAATCATGCTTCATTTATATAAATTGAAGAAAATGTGTAAATAATTATGTTATAATGATATATATTAAGTTCAAATATATTATTGAAATTTAGTTACTAAATGTGTTTGCTTCAAATAGTTGCCAGGAAATCTGAGAATTCACCTCACTAAAACAAACAAACAAAAAACAAAACAAAACAAAAAACAGAACATACCATATAGCAAAATGGATTTTCAAAATGTCTTGATTCACAGTTTCTTCAAAAGATTTAATTTTCTTTTAAGCAGTATTTGTGGAAAGAGACAATAGATATAAATGGCATAGGAAGTGGTTGACGAACATTCCTTTGTCCTCAGACTTGTATCTGATAATGTACCTAGTGTTTTTCTTAATATGTAAATATTCATTTATATTTATTTATCTATGGATATTTAAGATATATCTTAAATAAGATAAAATTAGTTATAGATATACTGAAGTAGATCTACAACTTAAGTAGATCTAAATAACCAGATGAATAAATAACTGGAAATTTATTTATGAATCTACATAATTAATGATTTGAAATGACACAGGTCTGTGGTGAGTGCTTTCATTGTGTGTTATTTGCATGTAATTTACAATTTTAAGAGGAGATGGATTAATTACAATAATATCACACTGGTAACATCAGTCTTTTGTGACCCTGAATTTTCTGAGGTAATTGAGTTAGATTTAGTTGGAAAAATTGTTTTTCTAACCTGAGAAGTTAATTAATCAGCTAAGCCACATCTTATTCTTATTTAGATACATCAGGTTCAGTAAAAACTTCTAAGCAAAATTTCATGTAAAGAAATAGCACATATTTTGAGTAATTGCTAACTACAAGTATCTCTAACTTCAAATAATTGATGACAGGAGAAAGAATGAATACATTTACAAGATACAGTTTGGGGTTTTATTTTCTTCATTCACTGGAATCTGAAAGTTCAAGTTTTCATTTTTTTTCCCTGCAACTATGAACAAGAGCAACTACTATTTAAAAGTAAAAACATACATTTTCTTATGATCCTACACCTCCAGAAGGAGTAATTATGCTACATCATGAAAAATTGTATAGTGTTTCTTGTTGGATTTATAAATATAAATAATTTAGCTTAAATGTTGATTGAAATTGAAAATCAAATAAAAAGTAAATTTTAATAGAGTATAACTGAGCAAAGAGACTTCGTAGTCCTGAAAGACAATAGGCAGAGTATTGGAGGAAGCAATTAAACACTTTCTGATTTTTTTCGTAGTCCGTAGCTACTGAGAAACCAGAGTTGATAAAGTCCCATATATGAGGCAGATCCACAGCCTCAGGACATTTGCAAAGTATTTAAATAGAAGTACAAAAGCATATGATAAATTTCTTTCAAATCTTTCAAAAATGTTACGAGTATTTCAATGCATGGAAGAAGTTAATTAGTGATAGCATCATCCCTCCTTTGTAGGAACTTGACTGGTTGGTTAAATCAGATGCTTATTATAACAAAGCTAAGTGTCATGAATTTGAGGAGTTAACAGGTGGACTAATTAAAGACTGAATATGTGGCATAACTGATAACTATGTTTCTAATGAGAGTAACATAACTTTGCAAAAGGAAGTATATACTTGCATTGTTGGTGAACTGCATGTCCTGAATGAAAGTGATAATGAATAGGGAAGAAATGAAGTCCATGCAATTAAAATGCCTGCAGAGAAACTGTAAATGTAAAAAACTACAGAAATTATATTGTTTGTGCAAACCATACGGGTGATTCCTATATATCAGAAGAGTGTCCAGCAAAAAGAAATATCAAGGGGATCAAATTAATTTTTCAGTGTCAGTTACTAGGGTCATTATATGGTTGCTAGTGCCCATGTGATATTACACAGATCATTGTAAAGCTCCGTATCCTCTCATAAGCTGAATTTCCAGCAGTCATTTGTCCAAGACAGGGGAAAGCCTGCTAAAGTCTCTTTGCTATGCTGATGCCACAATTTTTTAGTACTTTAAAAGCATTTTTTTTGTAGTAGTAGTAGTAGTAGGGTGAGGGGAACTGCAGACTTCAAATGAGGCAGAAAAGTAACATCCTTTCATGAGTGACTTAGACACTTTTAAGTGATCTTCATAGCACAAAACAGGGTTTCAGAACTGATATATCATACTAATTACTAAATTCTGAGCCAGTGCCCATTTCCAACAGTGTATGACCAATAGCAGTAACTGAAGATGCATTACCAGTCAAAGATGCAGCTCAAAGCTCCTGACAGAGAAAGAAGGCACTGGCTTTATTCATGACTACTTAATAAAGTCCCAGAAGGTTGGTTCTGCAAATTGTAATTTCACTGCTGTTTAATATTCATTAATGCTTAAAGCAATGACAGGAAGTATGTACATATTATAAATATATAGATTAAGAAAGAGAATCTTCTATGTCCATTAATTTCTTTCCCCAGGGACATACAACCCAATTCTGTAATACAAAATATTTCTGAATGCTTAGAAGCCACATTAACAATTTTCAGAAAGGCTTCAATGTTAAATAAGTTTGCAGAAGTTTTAGTTTTCCTGTGCTGTCATAAGCCCATGTTAAGGAAAAATAAATAAAATAAATAAATAAAGTTGCTAGCTCATTTAATTTTCTTTTCTTGACTAGCATCTATTTTATAACATAAGAATACGTTTGTTTGCTGTTGTTTTTTTGTTTGGTTGGTGATTATTTTTTTTAGCACACTGTATCTACTAGGCTGATCAGAAGTTTACAGAAGTGATCATGCGGTAAACTTTGATTTCAATAAATACATTTAGATATAATTAGAATTTTATTATCTATATAGAGCCATTATTTATGACAGTATAACAAAATATATTGTGTAAAATAAAAAACTAAATAAATATATGCTGGGGTGGAGTTAATGTTCTTCATAGCAGTCCATATGGTCCTTCATTTTAGATTTGCAATTAAAACAGTACTGATAACATAAATGTCTATTAGCTACTGCTGGACAGTACTTGCAGTCTCAAGGCTTTCTCTGCCTCTCACACAGCTCTGCCAGTGAGGATGCTGGCAATACACAAGAAGTTGGGAGAGGACGTGACCCAAATTGACTTAAAAATGTTCAATACCATATGACATCACACTCAACAACAGAAGCTGGGGGCTTTTCACCTTCTGCTCTTTCAATTTTCTTCCACCACCATCCTGCCAAGAGAGAGAATGAGCAAATAGCTGTGGTGGGGTTTAACTACCAGCTGGGGTCAGCCCACCACATTAGGAAGCATTAATATTGAGATTAAGAGATACTAACAGTTAGGCATTTTAAAAGCCTAGTATACTTGTCAAAGGTAGGCCAAAATGGTAAGTCCAATTTGCACTGAAAATTACCACACACAATTATATCATGTTCTGGTTTCAGTTAGGATAGAGTTATTTTTCTTCCTAGTAGCTGGTAGGGTGCTATATTTTGGATTAGGAGTCATGATAACACACTGACATTTTAATTGTTGCAGAGCAGTGCTTACTCCAAGCCAAGGACTTTTCAGCTTCTCGCCCTGTCCTGCCAGCAGGCAGGCTGGGGGTGCAGAAGGAGCTAGGAGGGGACAGATCCAGGACAGCTGACCCAAACTGGCCAAAGGGGTATTCATACCATCTGACATCATGCTAAACAATATAGAGGGGTGGCTGGCCGGGATGGGCGGGACTGGCTGCTCGGGGATAGGCTGGGTATCAGTCTGTGAGTGGTAAGCAATTGCATTGTGCACCACTTATTTTGTACATTATTATTATTATTATTATTATTATTATTATTATTATTATTATTATTATTATCCTTTTATTTTCTGTCTTAATAAACTGTTTCTATCTCAACCCACAGGCTTTTCTTTTTTTCCTGATTCTCTCCCCCATCCCAGAGAGGGAGGGGGAGGGGGAACGAATGGCTGTGTGGTGCTTAGCTGCTGGCTGGGTTAAACCACAACAATCATTATGGTGACTGCACTCCTGTAGATTATATCACTAAAACTTTATACAAAAAACATTTCACTTAGTGCTTTAAGAATGAGGATAACACTTGGCAGACTGAGGCCTATCTAGTCTATGCCTAGTTGTAAAATGTTAATCTTTCTGATCAAGCCTAAATAACTATACAGCTATTTGTAGCAAATATACAGACAGTCCTAATGAAATATGGAGCTCAATTTGCTTGAGCTATTATCGAGTGAGATACCTCAAGAATTCTACCTGGTAATCAAGGCATACTTCTATTAGAAGTTAAGCATATCGCCACCACCAGACTAGACACTCCCAAACAAGCATTACTTATGTAATACTGAAGGATTATGAAACTTTTACTTTCTCCACACAAGGAGTTCAAGAATCTTCTAGTGTTTTCTAAGTGCCAGAGTTCAGTATGAAATATTAATAGTAATAGAATGTTTTGGGTTGGAAGGGACCTAAAGATCATCTATTTTCAATCACCTGCCATTGGCAGACACCTTCCACTAGAACAGGTTGCTCAAAGCCCCATATAACCTCACCTTAAACATTTCCAGGGATGGGACGGCCACAACATCTCTGAGTAGAGAAGGTTCCTCTGGTGAGGAACATGTCTTAATGGCTGGAGAACAAGCAATGCATCTGGAGAACAAGACACCTGAGACTGCATGGAGTCTCCTGAATCACCCTTCTTTGTTCCCTCTAAACTCTTTTATATTCCTGATGGCCTTATCGTTAAGAGTTTAATGCTATCTCAACCACGGGGCTTTCCAACCCCCATGGCCACACTCCCACATCTCCCCCTTCTTTATTAATATCAACCATTTTCTCGACACGAATTACCACTCCGTATATAACAAATAACAATAATAATAATATATTTATACTAATAATATATATTTTTTTCAATTATTAACAATTCCCTATTTGGAAACCAAAGGTTTTCCTGAAATAAATATAAAAATAACTAAATAAATTAGATTGATGGCTGTTCAAAGCTCCTCAAAGCTTTGTTACGCTAAATAAGATCTATTTTTTTATGATTTGAAGTATATTTCAATGTAACTATATTGAAAGCTCAAAGCTATAAACCTCAGACTATTTTCTACACTCTCTTCCAACTTATACTATTCCAACATATTACTACCTGCCCTGTAGTAATGCATCAGCCTTAGCACAAGTTTCTGTTATGAAGCCACCTATGTGCCAACACTTTTGGAGCTCTAATTTCTGTGGTGTAGTGACCACACGGACACCAGTGTTCTCTTAGGATCAGTAACTGCTACTTCTTTATTGATGGCATAACTTCATCTCTCTCTTACTAAGGGCCTAACTTCATCTCTCATATTGAGGGCATAATTTCATTATCACCCTCCCTTATCAAGGATAGGCCATTATGCCATTATACCATTTGCCCCATAGCAGTCCTTTTCCACTAATTATGCATTGGTCAACAACTTTGACCAGCAACAGCAAACACCCAGCAACTTCCATGCCTTAATGGATGGGGAAAAGGAACCTTAGACAAAAAGGCGCCTCCTGAATCACCTTTCTTTGTTCCCTCTAAACTCTTTAC
Source organism: Anas platyrhynchos (assembly GCF_047663525.1). NCBI lineage: Eukaryota > Metazoa > Chordata > Aves > Anseriformes > Anatidae > Anas > Anas platyrhynchos. The sequence goes on along the minus strand of NC_092588.1, from coordinate 59,479,907 downwards.
ATTCCTGATGACCTCATCATTAAGAGTCTGATGTTATCACCAACCATAGGACTTGTCGACCCCCATGGCCACACTCCCACAAATTTCTGTTTATAAATATGCTTTACAGCTAAGTGATTCATTAAAGTGTTCTTGCTTTGTTCTGTTTTGTTTTAAATTGACAGCAAAGGGGCCCAGCTACAGATGTTGAGATACTATTGACAGAAGTAGCCAAATGTGACAGTTCCTATTTTTAAAAACAGCAGTTGTTTTATGAATTCATTTATACTGAGGTTTAATCTGGGAGTGATATGTAATCCCTGATCCTGTTTTCTTAAAAATGCATTAGAGTGTTAAGAGACCAGCCAAATTCTGCCTGCCAAATGCTGGGAAAAAATAAAGCTCTTTAGCTCGAAAGTTGCTATTTAAAGAAGTCTTGTGACTTACCTAGAAGAAAAGATGGTACATTCTTCAGTGAAAATATTTACACAAGTCTTTAATAAAACACATTTTTCTAAGTGCTGAAAATAATTTGTATTTGTTATAGGAAGATTCTGAATGTACATGTATTCTTGGTGTTTCAGTCACCAGCCACAGCTCTGTCTTCTGCAGAGCTTTGACTCCTTGACATCAAGTGTACCCATTTTTTAAATCCAAAAGCCTTCATACTTTTTCTTTGCTTTTCTTTTTATATGCTCACTCCCTTTTCACCATGGCAACAGGTGTGCTTATATAGAAATATACATAGAGATATATAGTTATAGATATAGATCCTAATCAACATCCTCATAGATAAACTCAGGAAGTCTGGATGAGATGAGTGGACAGTGAGGTGGATTAAGAGAGCTCAGAGGGTTGTGAGCAACAGCACAGAGTTCAGTTGGAGGCCTGTAGTTATCAGTGTCCCCCAGGGCTAAAAGTACTGAGTCCAATGTTCAACTTAGATCAGTGACCTGGATAACAGGGCAGAGAGCACTCAGTGACTTTCTTGATGATACAAAACTTGCAGATGATACAGGAGTGGCTGATAGACCAGATGGCTCTGCTGCCATGCAGAGAAGGAGCGGAACTTCATGAACTTCAACAGCAGCAAATGCGAGGATATGCACCTGGGAAGGTATAACCTTCCAGCTATTCACCAGCACAGATTGGGGGTTGACCTGCTGGAAATCAGCTTGGTGGAGAAGGACCTGGGAGTTCCAATGACCAAGTTAACCATGAGCCAGCAATGTGTACCTGTGGCCAAGAAAGCCGATAGAATCTTGTGGTGCATTAGAGAGAGTGTTGCCAGTAGGTCAAGAGACGTTATTCAGCCCTCAGGAGACCTCATTCAGCATTCATGAGGCCACATCTGGAATGCAGTGTCCAGTTCAGGGCTCCCTATCACAAGAAAAACGCAGAGCTCCTGGAGAGACTACAGTGGAAGGCTACAAAAATGATTAGGAGACTGGAGTTTTTTTCCAATCTTAATGATTCTATGATAAGGGCTGAGTTCATTGCATTCTTTAACATTCTACATCTGTTTACATTTATAGATCCCAACAAAACAGTTTCCATAGATTTTCTAAATGTGAGAGCAGAAGCATCTACTAGAAAGCTGATAATTCTCTCAATTCCACCATCTCAACCTTGCATAAACTGAAATAATTGGGAAAAGCAAAGGAAAAATAATACTTTTCCAATAGCTATTTATTTTTGAAATGCATAACCTCAGAAGGTTTTTTGTTTTTGTTTTTGTTTTTGTTTTGTTTTGTTTTTCTTCTTTTTCTTTAATGGGAAAACTTGCAGTGTTCTTACTTCTCAAATTTTAATCAAATAATTTTATGTGATGTATCAACTAGACAGCATTCTGTTTATTATTATATAGGTTTAAAATACTATTAGCAAAGTGTTAATGAAATAGATGCCTCACCATAACAAAATGTGTACATCAATAGTGTAATAGGGCTGGGATATATATGAAATGGAGGGTGTAGACTATATTATGTAGCTCTCTTACTTGTTTTTCCACTGATTGCTTCAGAAGATATGCAATTCATTTTAATGAGGTGGAAAAAAGTGACTTAGAAAATGATGTAAAAATTTACCACCTTTTTCTAGTAAAATAAATGGTATTTGTCAAGGATACTCAATTCATGATTAATCAAATTTTTGTTGCACAATTTAGCACAGCTCAATCACAGTCCAAAATATCAGAGCTTCGGCATTCATGCAGATGAAATGTGAACAGGAAAAAAAAAAAGTAGAAATGAAGAGAAGTTGAATTGTTTCTGATGCGCACTTTTTTTTTTTTTTTTTTTTTTTTACCATTCCCATTGTGTTTGATGTTAAAAATACACTTTATGTTTGTTTGTTTGTTTGTTTGTTTCTGATTTCTGATAATTATTGAAATCACTCAATAATCGTTGTCACGGGCAAAACAGACATAACAGGGAGATTAATATAATCTATTGCCTATCACTAGCAGACCAGAACAATAAGAAACTAAAAGCAAAATAAAACCACCTTCCTCCCCATCCACCTTCTTCTACCTCCTCCCCCCAAGCGGCACAGAGGAATGGGGCATGGGGGCTGTGGTCAGTCCCTAATGCTGCGTCTCTGCTACTTCTTCATAGTCACTCTTCCACTGCTCCAACAAGGGGTCCCTCCCAACAGGTTACTGTCCTTCCTGAACTGATCCTGTGTGAGCTTCCTGCATGCAGCAGCTCTTCAAAAACTGCTCCAGTATGGATCCACACCATGAGGTCCATCCACCAGGAGCAAACTGTTCTAATATGTGTCCCACACGGGTGGCAGATTCCCCCAGATCCCCTGCCCCTCTGTGCGCTCCTCTCCATGGGCTGCAGCTCTGACCTGGAGTCTGTTGAGTCTGTTCCTGTGGGGACTCTCCATGGGCCACAGCCTCCTCCAGGCCACATCCACCTGCTCCATGGGGGGCTCCTCCACAGGCTGCAGTGTGGAGATCTCTTTTGCCACGGTACACCATGGGCTGTAGGGAGATAACCTGCTCCACCATGGGCCTCTCCACCAGGGGAACTTCTGCTGTGAGGCCTGGAGCACTTCCAGCCCTCCTTCTGCACTCACCTTGTTGTCTGCAGGGCTTTTTCTCAATCTCCCAGCTGCAGTTGTGCAGCTGTTTTCTCCCTTTCTAAAATTTGCTCTCAAAAAGACCCAACCACAGCTGTTCATTGGCTCAGCTCCAGACCCTAACTACCCACAGCTCTGGCCAGCAGCAGGTCCCTTTTGGATCCAGCCAGAGCTGGCTCTGATCTAATGTGAGGCAGCCACTGAGCTCTGCTCACAGAGGCCACCCCTCCATCCACCCCCAAGTCCTTAACACATAAATTCAGTACAATCATATTAATGCAAACTAGAAACAGCTCACTAAGTACTAAATTCATTATTCTAGCTCTGTTACCTGACCAGAGGCCTTCCTGACATTTGAAACGACATATAGTGCGAAGCCTATTTTTCAGTAGCAGGCAATTGGGACATAGACTCTAGAGACCCATTCTGGGTTTGCAACTGGACATTAGATGTGATTCTATACAAAGTGAGAATTAGCAACAGATGTCTGTGGTTACCAAGCCCGGTACTGACAACAGAATTTCTCCTTGTAGTAACATTTCAAGTAAAATCTGCAGTCCAAGCTATCACTTTCTGGCATGAAATATGGGTGCTCAACATTCTCTTTTACACATATGAATTTCATTGGTCATCATATCCTTCACTCAGAGTTATAAGCATACCAAATATATAAGTGAAACAGGAAATGGACCACCAGACTTTCTTGAATGTTTTGAGTAACAAGCTGATTTCTAATAAAACATAGAACATGGCATATAAACTTTTTTCTTCAGTGCTGAGCTTAACTTCAAGTTTTTCTAACTAAAAAATAGATAATAATTCTGTGGCATAACAGTTCTTCCTGTTCACAGTAGGCTTCCTATTCACCAGAGGCTACAGAAAGATGATGAAAGAAAAACTTTGCTAGATGGGAGAATTTGTAGGCTGACATATGGCTTCAGAGTTCACTTAAAGACAAATGTTTATCATACTCAAACATCATTTACTATTTTGTTAATCTGAAGGAGAAGAACATTCTTTTTTGCACTAGCAGTAGGAGAATGTTGTGGTTTAACCCAGGCAGCAGCTAAGCACCACATAGCTGTTCGCTCTCCCGCACAGTGGGATGGGGGAGAGAATTGGGAAAAAAAAAAAAAAAAAGTTGGTAGGTTGAGATAAAAATAGTTTATTAGGACAAGAAATAAAGGAAAATAATAATGATAATAATATTACTAATGTGTACAAAACAAGTGATGCACAATGCAATTGATCACCACCTGCTGCCTGGTCTATCCCCAATCAGCCAGTCCCCCAGCTCCGACAAGCCACATTAATTGTTCAGTATGATGCCATAAGGTATGGAATACCCCTTTGGCCAGTTTGGGTCAGCTGTCCTGGGTCTATCCCCTCCCAGTTCCTGCTGCACCCCCAGCCTGCCTACTCACAGTGTGAGAAGCTGAAAAGTCCTTGGCTTAGTGTAAGCACTGCTTTGCAACAATTAAAACATCAGTGTGTTATCAACATTATTCTCATTCTAAATCCAAAACACAGCACCCTACCAGCTACTAGGAGGAAAATTAACTCTATCCTAGTTGAAATCTGGACAGAGAACTGTACAAAAAATAAGTAAACCCATTTGTTATTAGCATTCATAGGATAAAGAATTAATGAAATTTCTTAAAATAAGCAGAATAAAAATAGTACAAAATAAGCAGTGCAAAAAGCTTTATTTGCTTTTTACAATGAAAGACCTTTTCACAGGGATAGTCAAAAGGACATTCCCATCATTTATTTTTTTTTTAGTTTCTAGCTAAATTTCTTAAGTCTTTAAAGAACACTAAGTAGTAGGATATAGTAATTGTAATTAAACCTACTTGTGAGGAAAAATGCTTAGTAGCAGATTACTCGTTAAAGAAGTCAGCCAGACAGCTGCTTATTTTGCCAACAGATGTTCTTTTTTCCAATCATGATAATCCTGCAAGTCATTTTCCCCATAGCTCAGTGACAAAATCTGTAAGATCCATAGTTCATCTCCAAAGGCATATAAAGGCTGTAGGACTTCCTGGTGTTTAATAAGAAAGGAAAAGTAACAAACAGGAAATCTACTTTTGTAGATTGAATTGTTATGCTGTTATCCTGTTGCATATGTTGATTTTGAAAATCCTTCCAAGAAATTTACTGAGGTGGAGGCGTGGAGGGGTGGGGTAAGGTGGGGGGTGGGCAGCAAGAGAAAGTGGATGCGATAAATAATAATTTGTTATAAAACATTTATAAATGGTTCTAAAAATGCCAGGTTTTATTTTACCTACCAAATGAACACAGAAGATATTGCTCTGCTTGTAAATATTTCAATAATATAAAGGCAATCACATGATTACTGAAAGAAAGGCTTTTGGTCATATCTCTAGTAGGCAGAAAAATCAGAGTACCTGTGCATATTCTAATGATGTCTCAGGTACACAGGACCAGTTCAGCATGGGTGATTATCCAAGTTATGCAAACTGAATATATTGCCAAAAGAGATTCTGTTATGTAACAAGTCTGAATTAAGCTAAACCTTTAATAAAAACTTAGTGTAAGACTTTTTAAAAATAAATTATAATGATAATGACAATACAAATAATAATATTGCATTGCAATTTTTAAATTTTCTTTTCCTTTTTTGGGGGGTAGTTTTTTTTTTTTTTTTTTCCCTTCTGTTTTTCTTTTCTTAGAGGAAACTTTTAAGAGCTGTTCTTTGCTTGGGAAATGTGCTGACTCTTTCTGTCCTAAATTTGCCATTATGCAGCTTCTATGAATTTATCAAATCCCCAGGCAGAGCTGTAATTTTCTAATTCTTTCCTACGCCTAAAATCTCTGCATTCCATATGGTGTGTAGCTATGAAATTAACGGAGTCAGGTAAATGGAAATTCACATTGCAGTGGCAGTTTTTTGTTTTGTTTTGTTTTGTTTTGTTTTTTAATGTTCAGGCAGGGTCCAAATAAGCACAAAGAAACTGCATCAGCTATAGCCATATGATTTGATTACAGATCATAACTTTCTTTTCTACTAGCCCCCTAAATCTCATCATTCTACTTCACGAGAATCTAAGAGAAAATGCCATATGGATGGTATCTGGTTTCTAGACGCTGACAGCTTAGCAGTTGTCCATATTGACAAAAACTGCTTTAATATGGGATACCTAAAGTTACAGCATTAGAAGTGACAGTAGTATTAAGTGTGAGCACAAAGATGCTTGAACCAATCAGCTCAAACTGGTTTCAGTCTGGAAACAATCTATTGCATTCATACAGTAGCAAGTTACTCAAATCTCTTTTACTACCAGATCTCTGTGGCATGCTTTGCAACTTTACTGCTTTTATTAACAATGTCTCAGGGCTGTGTTTCTCATTGCATGATACTAACCAGTATCAACTGGCACAAATCAGGAATTTTTCAGTAAGATTTTTTTTTTTTTTTGGTCAAAACAGGCAAATTAATTGGAGCTTCTTTGTAGAAATATTAAATATCAGCAAAGCTTTAATTAGTAAAGTTTTGTTTGTTTTCACTCCTAATTCTTGATAGTTCTTTAGGTGGATTGATTGCTTCATTATTTATTTTTTTTTTTTCAGTTAAATGATGAATGTCTCTCTTTTATTTCTGTTTAATGTTGAAATGCCATGTATTTATACAAATTCTCCTCCCCTCAGTTGTAGTCAAAAGATTCTTGTGTTTATTTAGAAAAGGATTTTCTTTCTCTATTTTATTTATTTCCTTTCTTTCTTTTTTTTTTTTTTTCCTTTTCTTTCTTTTCTTTCTTTCTCTATTTTCTTTCACCATTTATAGTCCAGGAAAATAATTTTACACTAGTGCACATAATGCCATGCATCTTTAAGTTTATAAATCTTCTTTTAAGTGTAATTTCTTAAAACTTATAAAACTTTTTAAGATTATAACCTTTTATATCATTTCCAATAGAAAAATGTCTACTCATAGAATCACCAGAAAGCTTTTAAATTAAGCTTCTTATTAAGAAATATCTTCTCTTTTGTGTCCCCCTTATTGGAGGATTTCCCTACATCATGAACACTTTCTAGACAATCAATTACATTAAAAAATTATATGCTATTAATTATGATTTTCAAAAATATGATGTTCAGTGTTCAGACATAAATAAGTGTTCAGAGTCATTTAGAAAAATACACACATCTAGATAGTACCTCTGCTTTTCAAAGGACAGCATACTTTCCCTAATAATTCTTTATTTGGACACAGCAGAATAAGCAATTTTTTTAAAATATGATTTTTTTTTTTTTTTCCTGAATTTTGGATTCAGGCAATTAGAAAAAAAGAAAGTTCAGTTTTGTTTTAACAATTTATTGTGGCAATTACATGATCTGGAATAGTGTGTATAAATCCTATTCACAATCAGTCTTAGGTGATAAGTACTACATATACAAGGAAAATCTTAAAATGAGAATTTTACAGTACATGTCAAGACTGTATTATATACCATTATATTTTATATAAAATCCAACAAGAAAAATAAATTCAATTACTATCAACATACAATTCTTCAGGTTTCCTATTTTACTGTATTGAAGCCCTATTTACAGAGCAATGGGAGCAAAGTATCTATTTTTAAACTTGTCAGATGAGGAGTTGTTAGGGGAATGGGAAGGTAGGGGAACACAATTCGTCATACTACATTGGATATTTCACTCCATATTGCTGTCAATATAGCCAAGATCACTCTCTGCTGTTTAGAGAGGTTTGAGTTTCCAAAGCAAGCAAACAAAAACAAACAAACAAACAAAATAACAACAACAAAAAACACAACATAACCCAACATATGGTGATTGTTGTTGAAAGTAACCTCCTTTTCAACTAGTATGTTATACCATTGAAAGAAATGCCATTTTCTCATTCATCTGGCCAAGTCTCTAATTGTTTTACAGTCAAGATTTATCTGAACTACTGTGATTTTCACTCCAAGTCATTTTCTGTTCCAGTTCTACATTTTTCTTCTCATTTCTTCATTTCCTACTCATTTCTTCTCATTACACAACATGTGTAATCACTGACATGTTTACAATGATAACTTCATATTTTTTGCCATTTTTTTTTTTTAGTATCAGTTTCATTACCCCTGAAGTCACAGAAACTATACATTGGATATTTTAAACTAGGAAGTATAGTATTTTGTGAAAGACAATTATATGGTCCTCTAGGTCTAGAACTTTTAAGTCTAAACATCATAATATCTATTTATCATAATTACGAGCTGGAAGCTTGTACTGTTTGTACGAGTTCATCGTGTTTCATAGGCAGTAGCTATAAATATTTGGTAAAAGACTTTCAGAAAATGTTATCAAAATGTTTAAAAATAATAGATCTAGGTCTCAGCTCTGAAGCAGACAGAATCATGTAAAAATACGATGAAAATATATTATTTTAATACAGCCCATTTGAGAAATGTAGGAGAAAAATAACTGAAGAACTTTGACACGAGATCCTTAATACAGCATTAAAATGTATTGGACATACACCAAAGTTGTCCAGTAGAGCTTATTGGATCCATTTGTGAGTTTAAAGTTTTATAACAGACATAAAATATAAGTACTATCTATGCAGTACTTTATGTTTGTAACTCTTTTAGCACAAGCTTTACAATAGCTCCATGAATTACTTGAGTAGTACCAATAGGAAAAAGCCTACTGAGAGCAATGCAAATGAATGAGAACAGAAAGGTGTGTAAGTAGCATAGCACAGCTTCACAAACTTGTTCTGAAAACAAGTTCCTTTTTATTTAACTAAATAATTTCTGAGCATTTTTGTAACTGCTTACGGGTGCACTTCCAATCACATCAGTGATATATTTGCAAACAAAAAATTTAGCAATATAATTTAGATCTACCGAGGTGAATAGTGAAGCTATTCATCTCTCCCCAGAAAGAAAATAGTTATAGCTGAAAAAGATAAGAACCATGGAACTGCCATGATCATAGATTGTATGTTAGACTATTTAGTAATAAATTAATTCATTTAATAATCCTGGAATGGGTATGTATCAAAAAGTGAAATAAAATTAATTTAATAATATAACCTAAAGCAACCCCTGCCTTTCCAGTGTCCTTACCTTTACACTTTGAAAGTTATTTTTCCCCAGATAAAATATGTATGTATAACAAATCTTTTCATTTGTATCTCTAACAAGGCTTTTATAAATTATAAGGTTTCATTTGAATAATGGCATAGTGATCACACTAGTATGACTGTATAAACACATAAACTGAAAATTTACAGGAATGGTTTTAGTTTATACTTTTTTTTTTCTATTTTGGAATTGCCATGCTTAAAAATAATCCAGTTTAAGTAAAAATACTGAAACCTCTTGAAAAGAAATGCAATCATTCTGGCAGGTACTGACTGACAATAATAAAACTTTACTATACGAGAGGGGAAGATGTAATATGGTATTAACAGAGAAATGAGAGAAAGAGAAACACAGCTCAGCATCAGTTTGCAAACGTTATTAACTAATAATAAATGAGATTCTCATCCAGTTTTCTTTTAAATAATGTTTTCCTTTCAGTTCTTCCAGGACCCCTTTACACTTTATTAAATGATTCTCTTCTGCCCTGTCCTTTTTGTCTTGCTCTCATACCTTGCTCTCCATCAAACCCAAACTTATCTTACCAGTCAGTCCCCAAAACAATATAGCTCAAAGTTGGAAGGACACCGAACTGGACATCTTCTCAGTCAGATTCCTTTTCTTTGAATCAACACTTTTTTTTTTTTTTCCCTGTATTTAAATACAGATTACATTTTTAAAGAAAAAAGACACATTCCTCTGGATTAATTTTTTTGGAAGATAATTTATTTAAATTGATTACAGGAATAATATATCTCTTTCAAACCATACATGATGTGTGTAACCTCTCAAAAATAAATAAATACATGTAAATAATGATAATTTAAATATATGTATATATATTGATATATATATTAATACTTAACAAATTTCATATTAAATATTTGATGATATTTATAAATATTAATCAATATTTTTCATTTTTATCAAATTATATACTTACATATATATATATGTTTATATATTAATATATATGTATCAATGCCCTTAATATATATATGTCACTGGCAACATACGGAAAGGCAAGAACGTCATTCAAAATCAGACTCCCCGTTGTTTGTTGATTATAAAACTTTAATATTAAAAATGAAAAGTGATTTTTCCCCTTAGTTTCCATTATACATGTAAAATATATTTCCTACTTTAAACTGATCTGAATTAATACTTAATGGATTATGAATATAACGTATTATCAAAAAAAAAAAAGTGTATTTTTATCAACTGTGGATTAATGGAGATGCAGTGATGTTGAGATCTGTTACATAAAAAAGGCAGAAGAATTAGCTGTTACTTGCATCTCTTTTAAAATGAATTATCCTGCTGTGTCATCTGGGAGAAATTTAGAAGATACATACTTTTATTTTTTTTTTCTGTGGCAGAAGTTAGAATTATTTTTTTTGTTCCAGTTTACAAAGGAGAATTTGCAGGTTTGAGTCTCAAATTTAGCCATTAGACACTGCAGATGTAAAAGGCATAACTCTTGGAGAATTCTGCTTTAAACAGTGACTTATGAACAGAAGGAGACAAAAGGCATGAACACGATCAACATAAGTAAGTAGTAACACCTTCTGTGTTACTAGCCAGTAGGGCTGTGTGAGTGGTTATAATACTATTATTGGATTTGCAAAGTGTTTGCTGCCTCCTGTGCAGAAACCTTAAGTGGGGAATAGAATCCCTTTTGGAATACTCCTCTTGTACTAAAAGAGCTGTTGTTCTGGTCTAAATGTGCACATTTACTTTTACTAAATAAGAGTACACTGTTATGGCCAAATAAATCCACTTAACCATATGTGCATGTCACTTTACTCTGCATAAACAGTACATGTCTTCCAACCCTTAAGAATCAGGAAATCTCATGAAAGATTATAACTCTCTAAATTATTCCATTTGGAGAAAAATATTCTGCCTTTACAGATTTTTTTAATTTCTTTTTAGTTTAATTACAACTATAAAGAGAAGTTGGATAACAGTTCTGTTTGCTCAAGAAGACTTTACTTGAGATGAAAAATTGCAGCTGAAAAATTGCTTGGAACTTGTGTTACCAACCTATTAGATGACCTATCAACGCAAGATCTCAGTAATGTATCTTCACAAATATAATATCCCTCCTAGTAATGCTGCACCCCATTAATAATGCTGTTTCTTTGAAATAAATTTGCAGATGTACCATGTATTCCAACATCCATTTCAAAATTGGATTAAAGAAATTACAACAAAGAGGGCACATTCTCCTTACACCCACTTTATATCTAAATAGGTTGATGAATATATACAATTGCATGTGGAAATCAAGGATTAGTATTTTTATTATGCTAGGCAATACAACTTAACCATCTTCCAAAGAATATTCATACAATGTCAGCAAAAAACAAACAGAAGAAGGCAGCTATTAAGAATCATGCGACTGGAGTTAAAAATAACAGATTCAAAAATAAATCGTATTGTTTTGGGGATGGGGTGGGAGTTTTAATACTGTATGTAAAAATGTCATATTTTTGTGTGGGAAAACTATAGTTTGTTTTAGAAACAGATCCATTTTATTAACAAAATTAACAGAGATGAGATGCAGTGTAGCTCCATCAAATTACTTAGAGCTACGTAATATTGCCAGTATTCCTCTGGTGAATTGGGACATGATGAAGTTAAATTAGTTGCCTAGGACTGCATAGTAAGACTACACTTGACATAAAGTCTAACTTTTCAATTCAAGTCTACACTCTGCTACTATTCCTGAATTCATTTCCATATCGCCCACTGTGAAGCAGAAAGGATTGCAATGTCTAACACTGAAAGAGAGCAGGAATGCTTTCAAAGATAGAAGCAGCTTTGTTCGCAGAAACATCTTTTGTAATTGTGAGTGGCTACAAAGAGAATATTTTACAGTAACAACAACAACAAAAAAATCAATCCACAAAGACATTGGAGTAAGGAAAACAGTTTTACAGTATCATATGTGGCTGCATGATTCAGAAGACGCATAAGTGGATTCTTTTTTTTTTTTTTTTAAAGGAAAAAAAGGAATTTTTTTTTTTTTAAAAAAAAAAAAGGAATTGTTTAAGTAGGAAAATATCGTTACTTTCCATCATGAAGTCTGAAGCGTCCTGAGGCCACCTGGTAGCTTGGGATGGTTGGTTCTCAAACAGGATCTCTCCTCTCACACTGCAGCTCCCAGATAATCCGGAGGCTTGGCTGGCTGGGAAACCCGTCTTCAGGTTCTCCCTTCCTTCTTTCACCATGCCCAATTCCTTGCCTGTTGCCTGCTATGCAAGTGGTGCTCCAAATACTGTAACTTGTCTGTTCAGAGGTAGAATACGACCCCTTTTACTGCAGCCAAGTAAGGCACTTTGAAGTGCCCTGTGCTGTGCCAGAATGCTTAAGACAGAAAGTTCCAGCCCTCTTTGCTTCGTTGCCCTTTACCCAAACTGAAGGGCAATGGGTTCATTTTATATAGTTTATAGAATATAAATTGAGTGATATATGTCATGTAGCAGAGAACTTTTTCCAGGAGTAGTCTTTACAATCTGTGCATTAAAAACTGCCTGAAAAATTCCACTGGACCCCTCCTACCCAACTTGCAGGTAGACTTCAATAAATAATCTACATTAACATGATATTTGGTACTTAATAAAGTAGCTTAAATATTCACATCTTCTATAGATCTTATGAAAACACAGTGGATGGAATTAATATTTTTTGTTTCCTTGTTTCTTGATTTATGAATATATGCTAGAGATAGAAAACATAAAACATGTTTTGCAATCTGATCTTAATTTCTCCTGCTATAGTTATTATCTTTGCATCGCATAAAGTCTAAAAGAACAAGCAGATGTCTGGTAGAGTGATGCAGGTATAAAGCATTATTGTGAAACTCAGTGCTGCACCTCATCGAAGCCATCTGCAAGCGAAGCTTAATGACATGTAGTATTTTTATACATGGCAATCTGTAAACACTATGTAGTATTCTATTCCTTTCTATGACCTTATCCTATTATTTTTACACCTTCTCCTTCAAATCTAGATTCAGCCAGTCAATCAACTTATATACCTGTCTAGACTGTTTTAACCACATGTATTCAAAACCAATTTTTGGAGGAGGCAGAATGTTAGAAAGGAATGTGAAGACACTTTCTTTCCCTACATAAATGCACTATGGGATTCTGGCCAAGTTGAACACACAAAGAAGGGAGATATCTTTTTGCAGTGCAGTCCCACTAATAAATTGGAACAATGAAAGGTTCTATTAATTCAATTTCTGAAAGCATGCAGTGTTTTAGAGGCCTAGTATAAGTGCATCCTCTAAACACAATGGTACAACTTTGCAATCTCCACTGCCCTCCAAAGTTTCTGAATTTCTGAAGAAAAGCAATTTGAAGAATAACAATTTGTCTTCAGTTATGTCTAGGACAGACATTATATGATCACTTACAATTAATTGAAACACAGACTGAGGGTCTTATCTGCCGATTGTTCTTGAATAAATTAATGATTAAACGGAAGTGTGCAGTTCAGAGTACATGTTAGACTCAGTCCATAAAGTAGGGTTCATTCTACTCTTGATGAAGCAAAAAGTTATTTTTATCCTGGTCAAACAATTACCCTGTATATGACTCTCTGAAAACATGTTTGCAGGTGTTGTCTCCAGACATATATGCACTGATGCAAAGAGCAGACAAACGACCCTACAAATATAAACTATGTTTCAAAGAAGATGACTAAATTCAACACAAAAATAACACTTGAAGACTTAGGACTAGATTTATAGCTTGGTGATCACTGGCAATGTACTGTATTCTTAGTTTAACTCCCCAAAGGGATGGTATGAGACTGGTTGATAGGTTATTTTTATATAAGATACCAGTAGATGATTATTTTCCACCCTTCTGTAAGGAAACAGGCAGTAGATTCCACATTTGCTTGTGTCCCAGCTCTCTTCTTAAAATGACAGGCAGAACTGTGTGTTCTTGTTAACATCAGGCAGAATGTATGCTTCCTACATGCTTGGCTACACTTATGTTCATTTCTATTGATGCATTCTATTTATATTACATTTAATCTGCTATCACAGTAGATTTGCAAGGGTAACTAGAATTAGCTGCTCACCTCTAACTCTAAGATCCCCATGCAGTTCTGTGCAATCCCGTGTTCCATTCTAAGTGTAATGCTTCAGATGATCTATGCTAACAGAGGCATAACTACATTAATTTTAAGCTGCCTTTCCTGACAATATCCCATCACAAGTGAGAGCCACAGATGTTTATTCGATCTTAAGACTTAGGTTTGTCATGCTTTTCCTGATAGAAAAGTTACAAATCACAGCATGTCTATATGTCTAAGCATGCCACAGTAAGGATGATGGGCCATATTCAATTTACCAGAAAGCATTTACTTCTTCCAAGACTATTTACAGAAAATCTTACAGTGCTCACCTTTAATAGCTTATCCATTGTGACCAGTACCTTTTATCAAGCTTATGTATAGTCAACATTCAAAAATATGATGACAGATTGACTATGTGCTACAATTAATGCACTATTTCATTTCAGTTGTGCTTAGCTTATAAAAATAGGTTCGACTAAGTGTAATCAGAAGCATTTGTGAACTGGTGTTAATTATGTTTGTCATAATTAACTCACTTGATCTGTGCTTTAAAACTGTAAAAAAAAAAAAATGGAAAAAGAAACTGACCACTTTGAGATGCAATCGTTTTTGATAGATTGAGTGATTGGGTGAGTATAGCAGAAATGTTTGGTTCTCATCATAATGGTCCTAGTTGCCATTTTCATTATTGATTCATCAGTTTTTTATTAACACCAGGTAAGTAATCTCATTCTATAACAATGGACTCAGATCTTAATTATCAGCATCAGTTTTTGTAGATCATATTTGTAATATTGTTTGGCTGACACAGCAGAAAACAAAACAAAACAAAACAAAACGATTAATTGAAGAATTAAATTGGAACACAGACTTGCATTTATAAGACATCATATTTGCATTGGAATAGATATTTAGACTGGTAGCCTCTGAATGCCCTTGCTAACCAGGAGACTGGTGATTCAGTCCATCCAAATTAACATACTGAAGCAGCCATGAGTCACTAAGTTACTGTTGGTTAGCTGAGTTGTAATAGAAGATTATCTTTCCTTTAAGTACACTCCAGTCAATTGGTTGAATTATTTTAGACTAACAGAAGTTACCTTTCAGCTAAATCAGGCTACAGATTAAACAGGCATTAAAGATGTTATGATTGAGTATCTACACTTGCCCTTAATTATTTTTCAGGGCCTGATATTTCTGATGTGGCCTTAGTCAAACCGCCCTATTGAGACAGATTTGGAATTCACTCCTTCGGAGAAGCTGAGTATTCAGATTACTCCCTTTTAAAACTCATAAAGACGAGACATGACTTTCAATGAGATTTTTTTTTTCTCTCATTGAATATATTTCATTTTCTACCACTTTATTTATTTGTTTGTTTATTTTCTTTGAAGGAAACAAAGTAAAAATAAATCAACTTCACAGCATCAACAACAAGTCTTCATGGCATCCCATAGCTTCAATGAGTTTTTATATTAAGCTCATATTAGTACTGCTATCTAAATTTGTAAATTTTAAAAGTAAATCTGTAGGACAGTTTTTGTAATACTGCATGCAATTTGTATATGTTGAGTAATGACCATACCGCCACTTCTAAACAGTAAAAATCTAGTCATATCCAAATGTAAGGATGCCTTTTTTATCCTTTCCATTATAATAGAAATATCAATGGCATCTTTCTTTGAATATATTTGATAATTTTATAATTTTATAATCTTAAGTACAGCAATTAAATAGGAATTGCCTCTTTGGACACAAATATATTCACTGCCTAAAATATATTCTACCTGTGTATATTGTATTGTGGAGGGCTGACCTTGCCAGATGTCCACCCAGCTGCTTTCTCTCTGCTCTTCTTCAACAGAACAGGGAGAGAAAATAAAAGGGAAAAGATTGTGGGTTGAGATAAAGACAGGTAGATTACTTTCCAGTTATTGTCATGGGCAAAACAATGTCAGCTTAGGGAAAAAAAAAATCCTTTAATTTATTGCCAATCATTATAGATTTGTATGATAAGAAACAGAGACAAATGCTAAAACACCCTCCCCCACTGACCCTTTGTACCTGGGTTAAACTTCACTCCTTCATTCCCAACTTCTATCTATCTTCTCTTCCTTCTCTTCTTGAGCAGCACAGGACAATAAAGCTTGTGTCAGTTCGTAACATTTCATCTCTGCCACTCCTTCCTTCTCTCTCTTCCCCTGCTCCAGTGTGGGGTCCCTTCCCCAGGATACAGTCCTTCATGAACTTCTCCAGCATGCATTCTTCTCACAGGCTGCAGCTTCCTTCAGGACACATCTATCTGTTACAGCATGGGGTCCTCTCCATGGGCTTCAGTGTGTTCTGGCATACATGTAGTTCTCTCCAGAGGCTGAAGATGGACAAACTAGTTCAGCATGGTCTTCTCCACAGGCCGCAGGAAAATCTATTCTCCAGCACCTGAAGCACTTCCTCCTTCTCTGACCTCTGCAGGGCTGTTTCTAACACATTCTCCTCACTCCTCTCTTTCACAGTTGCTGCAGAGGATTTCTCCCTCTCCTACATACCTCTTTCCCAAGGCACCACCAGAGTGGCTGCTGGGCTCAGCTGTGCCCTGAACTGGGGGTATTGGATATTAAATAATATAATGTATTTTAATATATGCATAATTTATGATATAATATGTGATGCATGTATATTAAATATGATAATGTATTTTAATTACATTATAATAAATTACTTTTAAACAACTTGCTTAGTTCTAAATTTTAAGAAGCGTTTAAGTGTTAAGAAGATCCAAATGTAAATATCAATGTAAATCATGCAGAATCTTTGAAGGAAAAATGCAGTATATGAAGGGTGAAATAAGTAACTAAATGATGCAGCTCAAGTGGTTTAACTACCCTGATGAAGTACAAGACAGCCTGAGAGCTGAAATAAAATAAAAGGAACATTCTCTTAAAGGTTCATAGAATTCATTTAGTGGTAAGTATACCACTTTCTCAGTTCATATTACAGCGAGCCATTTCCTATTTTAATGCAAAAGAGTGGTATCTATTACCCCTAAACCTGAGGTAATCAAACAATATGTAGTTTAATCATTAAGTTATCAGAATTGAAAGCTTCAGTTTATTCCTTGTATAGAGATAATAACTGAAGTTTTGACTATGACAAATAATTGTTGTTTCCATGTACTAAGAGGTCCTGAATAGCAAAACCAGTTCATCTGTAGTACCACAAGTAAGAAAGGTAATCCCATATTAGCAATGCAAGAGACATAAATATTCAGAAATTTTGAATTATAAAGAAGCAAAAATCCTGATATTTTCAATTATTGTGTTCTTCAACTATTTATAGACAGCTAAACCTTATCAAATCCAACCTTAAAGTGTTTTCAACTTTAAAATGCACTATTTTTTTATTATAAAAATTATTTTTGTTTATTTGTTTGATTGATTGATTGTTGTCCCCTCCAAATAACAGTCTAGAGAAATCAAAGCACACAGGTACAATTCTGTTGATACAGTTATGAAAAGTACGCAAACGCATCTCATCTTCAGAAAAGAAGTTGCAAAGGGATAAAAAGGATATTCACATGGGTTAATAACTTGTGAGGAGAGGATACAGAAAATAAGAAAAAATGGCCATTTTTCAGATATCACACATATGATCAGAAGAGACTCACAGGTACTGTACTGGAACGAGCTACATGTAATATATTAAGAAATGATTGGGGTGGAAGAGAGTCAAATTATAGTGTTAAATTTCTCAGTACATTAAAAACAAGGGCTAGTTGTGAGGTACTGCAGAAGAACATCACAATACTGAATGACTAAAGGGTGAGTTAAATTCAACCTGAAGAGATGCATAGTTGCCAAGAAAACAAGTAGAATGTTAAAAGTTATTAGAAACAATCCAAATAAAGGAAAAAAAAAAAACAAAACAAAAAAAAAAAAACAAAAAAAAAAAAACATCATTCTGTCACTTCATAAATCTAATAAATCTAAGGTGCAGTGATATTTTGAATACTATTTGCAGATTCATCACACACCCCTCCTGTCTCCAAAAAGCATGCTGTGTAATTGGAAAAAGACAATTGCACCTGTACAAAAGTTTCCAGATGAAGAATGATTAAGCAGAGTAGATTCTTCAGCCTGAAAAAAAGAAATGACTGAATAGGTAATGATAGATATTTATAAAATAAATGAGACATATATAGAAATTGAATAGAAAATGATTATTCACTCTTTGCTCTCATATGGTAAGTAAAACTAGGAGGTGACAGGTTCAAAATAAAAGAACTTTGCTTCTTCACTAGGTGTATAGTGAAGCTGTGGAATCCCTTGCTTCGGGATCATAAGCTCATTCCAGTCCAGGCTGGAAAACAAGCTCAAGAAGGTCTCTTGTCCAGACTCCTACACAAATCAGTGTCAGTTCTGAGGTCAGACTCACGAGATGAGGTCAAATTCATAGTAAGAATATCATGGTCTACTATACCCACTCCACTCCCCAACCCTTTTGTGGCTCTGGGGAACTCAAAGGTGGTGGTGGGTACAAGAGTATTCTAGAGATGGAATACTTCAGTTAGAAACTAGATGGAAAACAAGTGTGCTTGCTTTCATATTTCCTAGCCATGTATTCTTGATGGAGATGAACTCTTCAGATTGTATATAGTATATATCAAATATGTATACATACTATATGTATTTTATATATATATACACTATATAGTATATATAGTATATATACAGATCTTTTTCTGATCCAGTATAGCCTCTCTTATGTTCATGTTCCATGTTCATGGAGGTACTAGTCAACAGTGTGACTCAACAGTGAAATTTGTAAATAAGTGAATAATGTTTCCATATTAAAATAAGATGCTGTAATGTAGCTGTAACAGGAAATAGGTCTATTATAAAGATTAAAGAATATATGTGAGAATGAGAACTCCATTTCCAGTTTTCGCACCAAGCCCACAAGAGATGTCTTAATTGCCACTGGGACAGCATGCTGAAATAATTGTCTGGAAGTGCAGATTCACATTTTTTGGTATTTGAACAGCTTCTTTTCATTCTGGCACACTCCTTAGATCTGGTTCAAGAGAATAATCACAGTAAAATGTAAGAGTTGTAAGCAATTGAAAAAAAAAAAAGCCACTCTGCTGTCAGAGTTTAAACAGATATCAATTTTAGAGTGATTTTAGCTCAGAGCGGCTGAGTCAAGAATAGTGAATATATAACTAATGCCATTCTGCAGGTACATAAAGACTGCTGTGAGGGTGACAGAGCACTGGAACAGGCTGCCCAGAGGGGTTGTACAGTCTCCTTCTCTGGAGACATTCAAAACCCACCTGGACGTGTTCCTGAGTGACCTGATCTAGGTGTTCCTGCTCTGGCAAGAGGATTGGACTAGATGATCTTACAAGGTCTCTTCCAATCCCTAACATTCTGTGACTCTGTGATTATATACCTGTTGAATTTAAATCGTATTTATTTATTTATATATTGGTGCTCAGCATTTCTCAAAAAGGGATCAAGTGGGTCTGCATTCACATTCCTGTGTGTTACAATTATGTCCATCTAACTCCTCTAAAACAGGTGACAAGTGAGTCACCTCTTTGTTTGGGATCGTGTCATTACAAGCCTTAGCCTGAAGGCTATCATTGATATGTGTGAGCAGCCCAAGGAGCAAAGATTGTTGGATAAATTTTAATTTTAAAGTTGGATATGAACAGAAGCCAGTGATCAGAACTCTGCAACATTTAAACATCAGCCTCAAATATACCTGTCCTGGTTTTAACTAGGATAGGATTAATTTTCCTCCTAGTATGGTGCTGTGTTTTGGATTTAGGATGAGAATAATGTTGATAACATGCTGATGTTTTAATTGTTGCAAAGCAGTGCTTACACTAAGCCAAGGACTTTTCAGCTTCTCACATCACCCTGACAGAAAGGAGGCTGGCAGTGCAGCAGGAACTGGGAGGAGACAGAATCAGGACAGCTGTCCCAAATTGGCTAAAGGGATATTTCATACCATCCGACATCGAGCTAAACAATTAATATAGGGGGGCTGGCTGCGGTGGGGGGATCAGCTACTTGGGGATAGACTGGGCATTGGTCAGAAGGTGGTGAGCAATTGCGTTGTGTATCACTTGTTTTGCACACAGTAGTAGTAGTAGTAGTACTGTTATTGATGTTGTTATTGTTTTTATTACTATTACTATTACTATTACTATTACTATTACTATTACTATTACTATTACTATTACTATTACTATTACTATTTCCCTTTCTTTCCTGTCCTAATAAACTATCCTCAAGCTTTCATTTTTTTCCTGATTCTCTCCCCCATCCTGCTCGGGCATCGGGGCAGGAGGGGAGGGAGGAGAGGGGAGGGTGAGCAATGTGGTGCTTAGATGCTGGACAGGTTAAAACACTACATTATATATCTAACATTCATAAATTTATGCTAAGAATATTACAGTGTAAATGCAAGCATTTAAAAGTCAGAAGCTACTAGAAATAATACCACTTTTGTCCTAACTTAGTCCATTTATATGTAGTGTAATGTTGTACTTTCATACAACAAAGCCTCATTCACAGTAGCTTTCATTCTCTGCACTATTCATACTCAACATATTTATCTTCATTATTCAGTGTGTGGCCATAAACCTTGTTTACTGAATACTACTCACACTCTGCCTTGAAGCCAAAACTAATTTGTTTGTAGGCTTTTCCACAGTATTTATTGCTGATAGTACAGTGTGGCACAAACAAATCATTTGATTTTCCCAATACCTTTGGAGAATGAAATGTTATTTTCCTTTACACATGCAAAGAGAAAACACAGAGGGTCAGATTCACCTATTAATTTGGACTTCCTATTGTGGCATGAGTTTTTATGCTGTGTGACATTATATGGCATTTCATGTGTTCAGGAATAAGCTCTAATTACATTTGCTCCTTACTGCACAATCTTTTGACAAATCAAATCCTAAGACACTCAGAAAATGAAAGATGGACAATTTAATGACCTATAATAAGTCTGACTAATGTCACCCTCCCAGAAGTACCTCCATTTCTCCCTTTCTTCCTCCAATTTCCAACTTTCTGAAGAAGCAAAGCAGAATTCCTACAAACAGCAGCTTCTTTACATAGTTTTTGTTCATATCTAGAGCATGTCAATTCTTTGCACATGTATATATGTTAGAGGACGCCGAAAAGCATGACAGACACCAGTAGAGTCAGATCATGCTCCATTTTATTGCCCGAATAGCCTTTTATAGTGAACTTAACAGGGGCGGACAGTGTTTCACACAAGATTATTGGTCAAAAGCACTCAGACAAACTAGAAGAAAACAACCCCACCTGCAAGAAAACAACCCCCCCTGTGATTAGCAGTCAAGAAAACAACCCCCTTGTGATTAGCAGTCACGTAGATCTTGTCCTTGAAGCCAGCTGCTGGTAACAATATTTTTCTGAATTCCTCAATTGGGAGATGTGGGAATCACTGTCGTGGGAGCTTCTCATAGTTATTCTGATAGCTTGGTTTGCTCAGCTACAACAGGCCATGAGATTTGCTGAGGCCTACTCCTGGTTGCTTAGAACAAGCTCAGATCGAACAACTGTTCCATGGACTCATGTCCACATCCTTTGTGCCAATTCCCAACATATATATACACATAATAAAGGGATTTAAAATTACTTCTGTCATTTTTTTCTGGACCTGTGTGAACTTCATGACATTCAGCAAGGCCCAGTGCAAGGTCTTGACAAACTTGACATAAGCCTGCAATGTGCACTTGCAGCCCAGAAAGCCAACCATATCCTGAACTGCATCAAAAGAAGCATGGCCAGCACATCGAAGGAGGTGACTCTTCCCCTCTATTTTGCTCTCATGAGACCCCACCTGGAGTACAATGTTCAGCTCTGGGGCCCCCAGCACAAGAATCATAGAATCATAAAGGTTGGAAAAGACCTCCAAGATCATTTGGTCTAATGATCCCCCTACCACCAATATAACCTGCAAACACATGTACCTAAGCATAACGTCCAACCTTTCCTTAAAGATCCCTAGGGACGTTGACGCTACCACGTCCCTGGGAAATCCATTCCAATGTCTAACTGCTTTTCCCGAGAAGTAATGTCTCCTAATTTCCAACCAGAACCTCCCCTGGTTCAACTTCAGGGCATTCCTTCTTGTCCTATTGCTAGTTATCCATGAGAAGAGGCTGAACCCCAGGTCCCCACAACTTCATTTCAGGTAGTTGTAGAGATCAATAAGGTTTCCCCTGAGCATTCTCTTCCCCAGACTAAACAACCCCAGTTCCTTCAGCTACTTTTCATAAGACATGTGTTTCAGGCCCTTCACCAGCTTCGTAGCCCTTCTCTGGACATGTTCCAGGGCTTCCATGTCCTTCTTGTAGTGAGGGGCCCAAAGCTGGACACAGTATTCAAGGTGCGGCCTCACCAGAGCTGAGTACAGGGAAAAAATCACTCCTTGGTCCTACTGGCTACACTATTCCTGATACAAGCCAGGATGCTGTTGGCCTTCTTGGCCACCTGGGCACACTGCTGGCTCATGTTCAGGTGAGCATCGATTAGCATTCCCAGGTCCTTTTCCTCTGCACAGCTTTCAAGCCACTCTCACCCAAACCTGTAGCACTGCATGGGGTTGCTGTGCCTCAAGTGCAGGACCTGGCACTTAGCCATGCTGAACCTCAGCCCACTGGCCTCTGCCCATTGACCCATCCTGTCCAGGTCCCTCTGCAGGGCCTTCCTATTCTCTGGCAGATCAACAGTTCCCCCCAACTTGGTGTCGTCCGTAATCTTACTGAGTGTGCACTCAATTCTCTTATCCAAATCATCAATAAAGATATTAAAGAGGATGGGCCCCAACACTGACCCCACCACTCCAGCTGGATTTCAGGTTAGGAGGCTGAGTACTCTGAGGATAAGCAGTCTGGCTTGTAAAGACAGATGTAAAGAAGACATTAAGAACGTCAGACTGTTCCTTAGCCTCAGTAGTCATGTTTTCCCCCTGCGTCCAGTAAAGAATGGAGATTCTCTTTGGCCCTTCTCTTGCCATTAATATATTTATAAAAACATTTTTTGTTATCCTTGACCATAGTGGCCAGGTTGAGCTCATGATGGGCTTTAGCCTTCCTGATTTTTTCTCCGCATATGCTGGCAACTTCCTTTTACTCTCCCTGAGTTGCTTGTCCCTTCTTCCACCAGACATGGACATATTAGAATGAGTCCAGAGGACGGCCACAAGAATGATCAAAGGGCTGGAGCACCTCTTCTATGAAGACAGGCTGAGAGAGTTAGGGTTGTTCAGGCTGGAGAAGAGAAGGCTCCTGGGAGACCTTATAGCAGCCTTCTAGTACCCAAAAGAGGCCTAAAGTGAAACTGGGGGAGGGATTTTAGTGTTAGGACAAGGAGCATTTTAGTTTTAAATTAAAATAGGTTAGATTTAGATTAGATTTTTGGAAGATTTTTTTTTTTTTTTTTTTTTTTTTTTTTTGCTGTGAGGGCTGTGGGGTACTGAAACAGGTTATGCAGAGAAGTTGTGACTGCTCTGTCCCTGGAAGTGTTCAAGGCCAGGTTGGATGGGGCTTTGAGCAACCTGATGTAGTGGGAGGTTTCCCAGACTTGGCAGGAGGGTTGGAATTCTATGATATTTAAGGTCCCTTCCAACCCATACTGTTCAGTGACAGAATGCAGTATCAAACAGGGAAACATGGGAAAAATATTTCTGGTAGTTAGATTAGGCTCAGATTGGGAAGTAGAGCACATGGGTGTGGACAGGTCTTAAAGGAATTTAAGAAAGTAAGAAACTGCTGCTGAAATACAGAGTGTAATTTTTCAAAGGAAGAACTTAGCACCATATGGTCAGATGTTTCCAGTGATGTCAACAGACCAAATCTGTCATGAAAGATAGTTTTGTGCCCCAAAGAACAGATGTTAGAATTTTCCAGTGAAAGTTTCCATATTTTTATAACACTGACAAAAGGCAACTTTTCTCAGTTCTTCTTTAATGTATGTCTTCAGTATACAAATGAGGAGCAAATATTACACATGATACAAAGATTTCTCTAGGACAAACATCTAGCAGATCATTTCAGTGTAATATCTGACAAAATTCTAAGCAACCAAACACAATTTTTCATAAAATGTCAAACAACTTTCACACTGTCATTAGACACTTAGTCATCATGTGATCAACTCCAACTAAGTTTTTACTTCTATTACAATGTCAAACAAACTCAACCCCACAGTTAATTATCAGTTAACATTGTTAAAACTTATCTGTAGAGAGAGAGAATTAACGTGCACAGGAAGGAAGGAAGGCTTCTTTAAAATTCTGTCAAGGAAGATTTCATGTTCTATCAATAGTAGTACAAAATAGGAATTGTATAAATTTTGGTCATTATTACTGCTGTTGGGGGAAAAAAGTTTCTTCCTTTATGAATGGAACTGAACAGCAGGACTAAATGTTAAAAATTGCAACAGAATAATTTCTGATTTAAAGAATACTTGGCAAGATCTTTCTGAATTTATAATGTTGGTCATTACATTCATATTATGTACATGTATTTTATACAATAACTCTTAAGAGAAAGATTAGACAACTCTTTAGCTCTTATTTCTTTCTGCTTTGTCTACATTGCCTGTTTCTTAAAGCCTTTTTTTTTTTTTTTTTTTTTTCCTCCCCATTTAAGCCATGCAAAGTGAGCAAGTAGATGGTTAAGCATAGTTTCGGTTTCCAACAAAAGTATTTTACTTTTAGTTATTTACCTTGAACTATATCACTGTAGTAGTAGATATGTTCTGATAAACTAGGATAATCAGTAACACTGTCCAACTCAGATCTTTACTAGTAAGTGCAGTGAATGCTCTGAAAACGATTTTGAGAAGCCAGATTAAATAAAATTTTCCATTTTGTCCTAACCACTGGTCAGAAGATTCTTAATTGCTGCAAATACTAGATGTGCATGATGCCTTGGAGAAGATGCTGAGCCATGAACTCCATGGTATTAATCTTCAGAAAAGCTGTAGAAGCTTTGGGAAAGCCAAGGATGGAGCTAACATCTTAACTCACTGCAAATCACCTTGTTAATTATCTTAGTGCCAATGCTTTTGTTAAGAACCTGGGAGTATGAGGAAATACGATGACTGACAAAATTTTAGCAACATCTGCCTTACACGTTGTATATAGAAAATTAATGTTATTGAAACAAATTTGAATTGACCAAGTAAAAAAAGTACTGTCTGCACAAATAGGCTATTTGTGCCACAGTATAATGAATTGTAATACTTTAATAAATTATAAATATGTTATTAATTAATACAGAAGCTCTTATCAATAGTAAAGTATAAATCATTACAGAAAAAAACAGACAAGTTATATTGATGTATTGATGCACCGTGAAGTACTTCAGCAACAGCTTATTTACCACTAAATATTAAATTAAAAAGAGGTTTTGATATTGAATCAAGATTGATGGTGGCTGTATTTCTTCTGCTGATGAGCTCAGTCCTCAACCTGATTGAAAAAGATTGATTTCTTGCATTGGCTCAGTGAAGTTCTCTCTCTTGGAGGTCATATTTGTGCATAGTTTCTTTCAGTCCTACATCTTTTACTAACTCCACTTGCTTTCTGTAATCCTATTAAAAGGATAAGCATAATTTGTTAAAGCAACCTCTTAGCTGGAGAAAGAATAATCTTTTAACCAATGTTCCCATGGTACTCCACATTGTTAACTGTATATATCATTGTCATGAACTACTAATAGTAATTTTCCATAACTATGGAGTCCTGAGGAAGTATGAAAGGACAAAACCAACTGACCAAACAAACAAACAAATAAACCAAACCAACCAAACAAACAAACAAACTCTAAAAACCCTAATATTGTGCTGTCTTTTTGAAGGGGAAATAGTATTTATGAACAGTTAGAGATTGTCTATCTGACATAAACCCTTAATTGAGAAATGAAGGAAGATACTGTCAATGCCATATAACTAAGAATCTACAGATTGTCAGAATAACTTCATTAGAAATGCATAAAACCAACCAACCAACCAACCAACCAAAACAATAAAAAAAAATAGTACGGCTGAAAAAAAATTTAAAAGCAATACTATGCTTCCATCTTTTGATACAATGCTTTCCAGAAATTACCTTGGTACTGCATGAGTTACCATATATCAGGAGAATTAAAACCGGTGATTATTACATCTTGAAATTCATTAATTAAACTGGTGTTAATATCTTTAGCAGAAATATTTCAGAGAATCATTCCTTGGACTTACAGTTTCTGACTCTTATTAGCAAGTCTGATGACACCAGAATTAATCATAAAGATTTAAGATAACAGAATTTGTGATATAAATAACAAATGAAGGCATATATTAGAATGGTACTGTACATTTTATGCAGGTAAATGACAAGATTAAGGAACACAAATCTGAGTAGAAGATACAAAAGAATTATCATAGAGGTTAGTATACATATGAAACATTTATTAGAATTTGCTTTGGATTTTATTCCATGATAACATTTTAAAATCAAGACTGAAAATTTTGAAAGATTTGTTTGACTGAAATTACTGCAGTTCATTCAGACAGTTAGAAAGATCTTATAGTATATGTATTGCAGATCAGTGAGTTCACAGCAGTTCTACTTGGCTTTATGTTATAAGAATTTATGTGAAGAAATATTAGCACATCTCCAGTTTACAGATATAAAATGGAAAAATAAAAAAAAAGATTTAAAAGTGTTTGGATGTCAGTAGGAATTTCTTCCCCATCACCTGATATTCATCTAGAAATAAAGAGAGCATTGTCCAAAAACTTCTTGAAGGTTTGGTGCCATGAACCAGACAGGCTCCCTGGGGAGCCTGTTGCAGTGCCCAAGCACCCTCTTGGTGAAGAGCCTTTTCCTGACATCCAGCCTGACCCTCCCCTGCTGAAGCTTCATGCCATTCCTTTGGGTCCTATCACTGCTAACCAAAGAGAAGAGATCAGATTATTATAAAATCTGATCTGATATATTAGTTTTCCTTTCAATTTTCAGTGAATAGAGCTCATATCTAAATAAATAATTAGTTCATTCCTCCAAAGAGTTAAGTAAAGATTATATAGAAGAGGAATGGAATTTGACTATCTGCTAGAATTCAAAGTCAAGATGAACAACAGAGCAGACAAATAAGTTCTGTCATGTTTGTGTTTCCATCATGACAAACATCACAAATGCTGGGCATTAACATGTCAGTTAAGATATTTGTTGAAAAACAAATCTAAAGAACAATGTTTTATTGATAATAAACTCTATTTGTATTTACATCATTATGTCAGAAGAGATTTAAAGCTAACTTCTCCTTACAAATACAGAGGAGCTATTTTAAAGTTGAAATGACTTATCTTTATAAGACATCTTATCAAATGTAAATGTCAAGCCAACTTTATTAACCTGGCCTAAGTCATTGATTTCTCACATTGCTAAGTTTTATCTCTCATTGACAAACCAGTCACTGCCTAGATCAGTAGTAAATCATCGACACATCTTTCTATCTGTATAAATGACCAAAGCTGCTAACTCAGCAAAACTCACTAGGCCTTACTAAATTCTAATTCTTCTTTTAGTCATTTAATAAAAATAACAAAAACTTAATTTATAAGCTCCCCTCCCCACTACCCACCCTGATCCAACAAGCATGAGTCATAGAATAATTTATTTTGGAAAAGGCCTCTAAGATCAACAAATCCAAAGATTTTTGTTTATGCACACGTACATCTTTTTTTTTTTTCCGGGTCTCTCTAATGAATGTATTTCCATGGAGCAAGTGAGCCTTCTCTATCACTGTTTAAAATATGCTATAGCTCAGTTTGTTTCTGGTGATTTACCTTCAGGTCTTGACAGTAGAAAAGGCAATGCCAGTCCAGCTCAGTTCTCACAAGCACAAATAGTTTTGTGTACCAACTGGCTCTTATTACACTCCCCTTTAATACCTATGTCATATGAAGTTTAAATCGCGTTAATTTTTAGGGATAGATAGAAGTAGAAGACAGGAGGTTGGCTTGCTTTTCACTCATCTCATTAATTTCTATTAGTTTTCAGTTAATCCATTTTTGGATGAAATGTGCTTTGTAAACTCCTTGAACTGAAATAGAGTCAGTGAGAAATTGACTGAACAATTTCTGAATTTGAAGAAGTTACAGGTATTTGTCTGAACTTGAAAAAGCTACAGGTATTTCTTCCTTCACCTGAAACCATTGTTACAGTATTTCATACTGTGTTTAAACATTAAAATTAGTTAATTTGAAAAGAGTAAGATTGATTGATCATCCATTGTACTTTTTACACCAGTTTCCCCCTGCTTTACTGCTGTTTTACACTGCTAAACCTTTACATGAAGGATGAGATATTGTTTACTTTTCTGCAGAAGTACCCATGGTTTAATCAGCAGTGTTTCTACTTGTGTCTGTAATTCACTGTCAACATTATTGAAGGACAAATAATAATTTATATTCTTTTGTAGACAGCACCTTATTTTTCTTAATTAAATTTGACGGGATAGATATTTAAATCCCCCAAATTTAAGTTGATTCAAGCCTATCCTGTTCTATTTAGATTCTTACACTAGACCACAACATTGCCCAAGGACATATCAATTTAAAATGAACCTAGAAAACTAACATTTGTTATGTAGAATTTTTGTCTTGAAGCTTTCACTGGGGAAAGGATACAGTCTTCCTAGTTTGATTTAAAGTAATAAATACTTAAAAATATGGTGTATACTTTTCCCCGTATACATAAGATCAATAATTCTCTAACTGTTAAAGTGAAAACCGGGTGTTTCAGAAGCTGGTGTCCCTAAGGGGGCTGTATTGGGACCCCTTGCTTTTTTATGTCTTTGTCAATGACATAGACAAAGATGTCATTGCCTATGGGATCCAGTGCACTCTCAGCAAGTTTGCGGATGCCACAGAGCTGAGTGGTGCAGCTGATACAAAGGAAGGAAGGCATTCCACCCAGAGGGATCTGGACAAGCTAGAGAAGTGAGCCCATTTGAATCTAATGAGGTTTAATAAGGCCAGAGAAAGGTATTGCACCTGGGTCATGGCAATCCCAAACTGGAAGAAGAACTCACTGAGAGCAGCCTGGCAGAGAAGGACATGGCAGCTCTGGTGAATAAAAAGCTTTAAATGAGCCAGCAGTATGTGCTTGCAGCCCAGGCCAACTGCATCCTGGGTTGCATCAACAGAGTTGTGGCCAGCAGGTTGAGGGAGATGATTCTCTTCCTCTACTCTGCCTTCATGAAACCCTGTTTGGAGTACTGTATCCAGATTTGGGGCCAATAGGACAAGAAGGATGTTGATCTGAACAGGTCCAGAGGAGGGCCACAAGGATAAATAATCAAAGGGCTGTAATACCTCTCCTATGAAGACAGACCAAGAGAGTTGGAGCTGGGGAGACCTTATAGTGGCCTTCCAGTACTTAGAGGAGACCTTCAAGAAAGCAGGAGAGGGACTCTGTCAAAGAGTATAGTGATCAGAGGGCTGAAGCAACTCTCCTATGAAGAAAGGCTAAGTGAGCTGAGGCTGTTCAGATTGCAGAAGAGAAGGCTCCATCACAGCCTTTCAGGACATAAAGTGGGCTTATAAAAAAAGATGGAGAGAGATTTTTTACTTAGCCAGATAATGATAGAACAAGGGACAATGGTTTTAGGGGAGATTATGATTAGATGTTAGGAGGAAATTCTTCACTCAGAGGGTGGTGAGGCACTGGAACAGGTTGCCTAGAGGAGTTATAACTACCCTATCCCTAGAGACTTTCAAGGCCAGGTTGGATGGGGCCCTAGGCAACCTGATCTAATTGGCAGCTTTCATAACCATGTCAGGGGTGTTGGAACTAGACGGTCTTTACGGTCGATTCCAACCCAAGCCATTCAATGATTCTATGATTATCTAAGAAATGTATCCTTAATAATTCACTGTATGTCGTGGTTTCGCTCGAGTGGGCAGCCGAGCTCCACCACAGCCGCTCACACCACTTCCCCTCCTCAAAGAGGAATGGGAAAAAAATATGTGAAAAGGGCTCAAGGGTTGAGATAAGGACTAGAAAGTCATGCAGTAATTATTGTAACGGGCAAAACAGACTCAGCATAAGGAGATAGTAAGATTTATTGCTCATTACTAACAAGCTAGAGAAGTGAGAAACAAAGGAAAGAAATCAAAAGCACCTTCCCCCCCCATCCACCCTCTTCTACCTCCTCCCCCCGAGCGGCGCAGGGGAATGGGGGAATGGGGGTTATGGTCAGTCTACAGCGCTTCTTCTCTGCCGCTCCTTCTCGGTCACTCTCGTGCCCTGTGTTGTGGGGTCCCACCCATGGGATACAGTCCTTGATGAACTGATCCGGCGTGGGCTTCCCACAGGCAGCAGCTCTTCCAGAGCTGCTCTAGATATGGGTCCGTACCATGGGGTCCATCCCTCAGGAGAAAACTGCTCCAACCTGGCTCCCCCTTGGGCAGCAGCTCCTGCTAGGTCACCTGCTCCTGCATGGTCTCCTCTCCATGGGCTACAGGTCCGGCCCGGTATTTGCTCCTGCAGGGGTCTTCCACAGGTGGCAGTCTCCGTCGGTGCAGGGCCACCTGCTCCACCGTGGTCTCCTCCACGGGCTGCAGCGTGGAACCCTGCTCCACTGTGGTACTCTATGGGCTTCAGGGAGACATCCTGCTTCACCATGGTCCTCACCACAGGCCGCAGGGGACTTCTGCTCCGGCGCCTGGAGCACCTCTCCCCCTCCTTCTACACTGACCTTGGCACCTGCAAGGCTGTTCCTCACTCCTCTCACTCTCCCAGCTGCTGTGTGTCGCAGCGTTTTTTTCCCTGTTTTAAATATGCTCTCACAGAGGTGCAAAACAACATTGCTTATTGGCTCAGCCCTGCAAAACAGTGGGGCCCTTCCCAAACATGGGGCAGCTTCTAGATCCTTCCCACAGAAACCACCCCTATGGCCCCCTGCTACCAAAACCTTGCCACATAAACCCACTACAATGTATCAAAATTCAAAAGAATTATATTTCTCTGGATCCAGAAGTATTATTTAAGAATTAAGAATAATTATTGGGGAGCAAAAGACAATGTTGTTAAAGCATTGCCAACTTTGTATTCCATTCATACTAAACTAAGAGAAGAGAAATGAGACCATAGGTTATACTACCTACAGTACCAGTACTATATTAATACTATGGTCTGCCTGCATAGTTCATGAAAACTCTTTTCTTTGTAATGAATCTCAAATGGCAGGTTGCTCACTGGTAACTGAGGGAAGGAAGGAAAAGAGAGAGAAGAAAAATCTGATGAAACAAAACATGGTTTCAACACAGCACACACAATAAGTAGCTATCAAATCTGTGGAAAAAAAATAAAACACCTACTTATATTTGACAAGTGTACCCAGTTAACACTTTGTTTCCCTTTTTCATATTTAACTTCTATATTACAAGTCAAAGCCCAATGTTCAGTTCAGTAATTCCAAGTCGGGAAATATCTCCAGATACTACATGACAGAACGTATCAATAAGTTTTACATTTACTGGCCTTATTTCTTTGCTGACACTGCCAGATCTCTTCTCTTCACAAACAATGAATGTTGTCAAATTATAGATATATTTTCTCGTTATTTCTCATGGATAGAGAACTCACTTTAGATGATAGAAGTAAATTACCATTCCAATGTACAACATAGAGATTCAAGTCAAATTTTAGCCTTACTATGTTTAATTATTCAGTGGTTTCCATAAGCAAAGTGATAGCATCACAATTTTATATTTAGACTTCCTTGTAGATGGCAACAGCAGCTTGTTTAGAAAGTACTTTTAAACATAAAAACAATGTATGTGTTCACTCAGAAATAATGATAACTAGTGGCCTTCTGAAACCAGTAATTTCCTGCTTTTTTTTTCTTTGTTTGTTTGTTTTGTTTTGTTTTGTTTTTTAAATGATGACTTTAAAGAGCTTTTCTCAGAATTTTCTGATTGAAAAGTACAAGTGTTGTTCTGATTGTTAGTCTAGATTTTTATCGTTCAGTTTGTAGTTTGTAAATGATGCCTTAATTATAATGAAAAAAAAAAAGTCATTTTTCTTGCCACATAATCTACATCACGTATCTAGATGCGAGGCCCATTTTGTCTTGACAAGTCACTGATTTTTTTTTTAAAGAACATATATATTCTTCTAAGACTGCCTGCACCTTAATTCATAAACTGTCAGATAAATCTTTTCCCAGTTTGTTAAAACTGTTGCCTTCTCAGACTCTTTTATTGCAGAGGTACCAAATTGAATCTTACACACCTGAAGTCATTTCAGGCAGAGGAGAAAGCTAGCCCTTTCTATAATTTCCTACAGAAAATTTACTGTAACCATTTTCATCTTTATGAAAGAGAGAGAGAATAATTCTTAATGTAAAGAAAAATTAAATATATGTTTTACATGGTGTAATTCAGCTTATTTTTGTCATTATGAGGCATGGAATAGCTTAATAAAAGTTCTAATCAATTAATTACTGAAATAAAAAAGTTGTAACTTGCAAATAAGTAACTTTGCATAAGGAACTTGTAACTTTGCATAAGGAACAAATTTTCTGCAGTGTTCTCCCCAGCCACCCCCCAAAAAAAAACAAAACAAAAAAAGAGCAAAATATTTATATACATGTATATATATATATATATTTAAATCTCTAGAATGCAGAACTAACTAGGAATATCAGTGCATTTAATTTACATCAACTATCTATCTTTTCAGAATCCCAACTATAACTTTTTTGTTGTCTACATAGTCCTTGAGTAGGGCCTTTACTAAAACAGTTTTCTTTAGTTTTCTTTAATGACATCCCTATCATTAACAGTTGTTATGCTCTCTCTGTTTAACCATTGTATCTTCAAGTAACTGCAAAGTAACTAACTTCAAAATAAATAATTTACTTTTAGACTGTTTATTTGTTTGTTTTCTTCTTTCATTTATTTATAATTTTTTTTTCAAGATTTCTTGAAAATTTAAGTCATGGTAACAAGTCAAAATAAACTCTGACATCATCTTGTGTGAAAACTGCAAAGCTTCTATTTTTAATTTTTTTTCCTGTGATTTTTTTTTTTTAATGTCTAAATCAGCTATCACAATTACTTTAAGTTTAATGTTTCTCTTTCTCTTTCTCTTTCTCTTTTTTCTTTTTCTTCTCTTATGGATTTTCAACTTACTGTTCACTACAAAAATGTAAACAAGGTTAAATTTAGCTGAAATGAATGGGAAGCAGGGAAAGAAAAAGGAGTCAACTAACTCCAACCTCAATGTAAACTAGTTACATGTTAAAATTATAAAATACTTCCTCTTCAACTGATTTCTTATGAGCAGCTGAATTCTGTAGTAGGAGAAAATACCAGATAACTTTTGAGGAAGTTCATCTTTTGGATGCAACATAAGACTGAAGATATGATATTTAACTGTAGCACAATATTCCTACAGCCAATGCATGAAACCTGATATGTTTACAAAGAAGGAGTAGAAAGAATTTATGGATACTGCTCAATAACAGGGTAGACACCATGTTTCTCACCAGATTTGCAGAGAGATTTGACAGAACTGAAGGAGCTTCTCATCATTTCTTCCTGGGCATGTACATAGAGCAGTAGCTCAGTAAAAATGCTGTCAGCAGTCACACACAGATACACACTCACCCTATGCTCTAATAACTAATAACCACACACACACACATACAACAACAAAAAAAAAATCATTAGAATAGTATATGTAAAGAAGTGGTTCTTTTTCCCAGCAGCCTGAGTAATCAGGCTCTGTGAAGATACCAAAGACTATTTGACACAACAGACAACTAAAACAAGGACCACTGAGGCCTCAGAAATCTGGTCATCCTGAAACACAATATGAACACACAGCATGCTGTGGGCTGAAGTGCTCATCATTGGCCCACACTGAGTACGTCTGAAGGCATGAAGTATAGTGTTCCTCTTTTGTGCTTATAGACACATATGCATGTTTTGCGGTTGGCCAGCAGGAGAAAATTAACAGCATCCCAAACAGATCCAGTGCAATGTGACATGTGAAGCATAGCAATGTCTTTGAAGATTAATATAGTCTTTTG
Source organism: Anas platyrhynchos (assembly GCF_047663525.1). Taxonomy (NCBI): domain Eukaryota; kingdom Metazoa; phylum Chordata; class Aves; order Anseriformes; family Anatidae; genus Anas; species Anas platyrhynchos. Next base: position 59,445,485 of record NC_092588.1, on the reverse strand, counting down.
GTTTGTTGGCCTTGACTAGGAGTTTCTAGTGTTGGGATTGGCTTTTTGTGCTAGTTTGCCTTAATGCTAGAGAACTGTCCTATGCACGATCAGGTTGCTCCTAGGGGCAGCACACTTATATTTACAGAACTAAATGAAACCAACAAACATATTCTAAGAATAAACAACATTAGTTTTACAAAAATGAAACACAGAAAAATAAATTTATGAGTAATAGAATATTCCCCTGTATCAGTATGAGAGAAGAATATATTCTCAACAAAATTTTAAATATCAACAATACAGTTCTCAGCAGGATTAAAGTGCTCTATTAAAATACCATATATCCTTATGAAAATAATGTCTTTAATTATGACCATTTCATTTGACCCTTATGAACTATTCTAGGAGTTTTTCATAAGAGAAAACATGTACCAGGATAAATTAATTTTGTATTGTAAAATCTTTCTGGGAATTAAACAACCTATTTTTACAACATATACAGTATTCCATGTTGAGGGATTTTCGAAACAGCAAAGATTCCATGGCCAAGCTACCAGGACGACTCTGAGAAGTTCCCATGACAGTGTTCCCACATCGCCCAATTGAGGAATTCAGAAAAATATTGTTGCCAGCAGCTGGCTTCAAGGACAAGGTCTACGTGACTGCTAATCACAAGGGGGTTGTTTTCTTGCAGGTGGGGTTGTTTTCGTGCAGTTGTTTGTCTGAGTGCTTTTGACCAATAATCTTGTGTGAGACACTATCCACCCCTGTTAAGTTCACTATAAAAGTCAGGTTATTCGGGTAATAAAGCAGAGCATGATCTGACCATACTAGATATGAAAATCTGATCTCTCAGACACTGGACAGAAAGAGAACAGCTTAAACACCTCAACGGGGAAAAAAAATAAAAATCTCTGCCTTTTCTCACCTGCCTGGTACTTCAAATTTGAGTTCTAATAATGTAAAGCCATTAGTAATTATTGAAGTATTCCAGTACTGCCTCATATACGGAGGTCTTGTCTTTTCCTCTGAGATTTACTGGACAGAAGTAAGCATACTTGAGCATAAACTCTGAATCCAGCCTGTTTTTAAAGTGTTGGCAAGGGAACTAGTATATCTGGAAAATACATTATGGGTCTGTACATGTGTACATGTGCAATAAACTCTATATAGCCTGAGAGGAGGCCTCTCATGTGATTTAAAGATGAAAGCCGAAATTTCCTTAAGTGGTATATTCTTTATTGCAGCGCTGGATGCACGGGGGATCTTTCCGCCTATCGTGCATGTTCGAAGTGACAAACTATCTCATATTTATACAGTGAAACAATGAATATTCTATTAGCGCATATGCATATTCATTACCTAACCCCACCTACTCTCGCTTCATATGCTAATTAGCTTATCAGTCCTTGCGCTTGCGCAAAGCCTTCCAAGAATTGTAGGCCGGGGTCTTCGGGATGTGGGCAGTGGTCTTTAGGAGGAAGGCCATAGGTCTTCCTAGTAATGCACTTTTCACCTTTGCTTAATCAGTTGTTTTCCAAGCTGTAAAAATGCTGAGTTGGCTTTCGGTTTAACTGAGGGTCGGCAGATAACAGGATGTCTCAGTTAACAAGACATAACAGACAGTTGACTCTAGTTATCTCAAGTCTCAGCCTGACTAATGGTTAACAGATAACGGGATGTTTTCAAATAACAAGATGCTTAAACATAACAGAAGGTCAACAGATAACAAGATGTCGTTTACTTTGTCCTTGCTAACTTTTAACCACAAGTTTTATTCTATCCTAAAGTGAGTTTATACAATATCAAACCACAAGTTTTATTCTATTCTAAAGTGAGTTTATACAATATCACATGAGAAGAGCACATGTCAAGACAGACCTGGACAGATGGTACCCTATTCATGCAGAGCTAAATCAGGAGTTTTTGTTACACATTTCTCTTTTCAGGCTCACTTCTACTGTGGTGCTTCAGTGATAAATTGTCATGCATAGACCCATTGAAAACCAAGGCATGTTTTTTCACTGTTAGGATTAGCATTCAAGAGTCAAGATTTCCAAGCTGTCCTAAGAATGCAGTAGCTCTTTTATCATATTATTATCTTCAATAAATGCAGATATTTTCAAATATCACTGCAGGATTACTATTAGAATTACTGTTTAGATTAAATATATTTTATCTGAGGTGTCTGTGCTGAAAAGCTAAGTTAATACTGGTAATGCAGAGATGAAGAAAAGATGTCAAATTTTCTGAATCTTCTTGTAAAGACATTTTTTCCTCAGGAATTAACTTTCTATTATCTTAATCAAGTACAAGTCAGCTATTTCACTGAGAAGAGAGGATGATAGACTGTTCCTTACTGATGACAAGAATATATGAATCTCTTTCAGTCCACTGGTGAACTAGTGAATCCATTAGATTTCATTCAGTATTCCTATAAATAAGAACAGCATCTCTTTCACAATAAACTGGAGAGTAATGTTATTAAACTATTAACTATATGTCAACCCCAATGCTCTCAAAGTTTGTTGTTGTTGCTGCTGCTGTTTTGTTGTTGTTTTTAATTAAGGAGAAATTTTAAGAGGTAGGATATAGGGAAAATATGTTATGCTTTTTTAAACAGTGAGATTTGACTCATAAATGAAAAAGAACTGTAAATGGTGTTTTGAAACAGCTGAAATAAACCTGTCTCTAGATAACTGGAAGATGACACTTGCCACATTTTGTCAAATCAGTCAATCTAAATTAGAAAATGTCTGATCTGTAAGTTTAGATTTCTAAGAACTGTTTAAAAGAGCTTTGCTTGAAGACAGCAGAACAGTTCACATCATCAGATTAGAAGGAAATTCAGTTAATACAGCAACTATTTATTTTGATAAACATAGTAAATTATAAAGTATAATATTTTACATGAATAGTATTAAAATTTCAGTGGGGAAAAAAAGGATGATAGAAAAAAAGATTATTTCATAGTACAGTAATTTTGCAAAGAAAACTTGACTACTTCAAAAAAAAATCTTTAAGATAGCTGTTTAGTGGGAGGTTTTGTTCAGGTTTTGTGGTGGTAGGGTTTTTATTTATTTGTTTGTTGTTGGATTGGTTTGTTTTGGTTTTGGTGGAGAATGAAAAGGATGGTGGGTTAAGAAAAGAGGAGAGGGGGTGCGAAAAACCCATATTTAAAGGTGTGAGTCCTTTGCTTTATTTCACTTCACTTACAGAGACAAGTTTCTGCCAGCTGAAAGCTAATGGGATTTGCTTCCCTCTGTGGTGAATTTCATTTATAAGACCCAGCCAAGCAGAAAAATCTGATACATTATCAGTACTTTTTTCTTATAGAATTGTCCATGTTTGACTTTTAAAGTATATTTCCTGTATTATCACTCTGTGCTCTGTGATCATCAATAATATAGATTCAGATTAAGTTTTTCTCAACTGTTTGCAGGCAGTTTATGTTGCATTACCATGTATTTGTTGTATCTTATCATTCTTTTTTCTGCCAACTTTATATATTCAGTTGTAGCTAATTTTTTAAATCGTTTAAACGTAGAGAATAGTCATTCTGTATAAAATAATCAATATTCCTCATTCTAAAATTAAAGACATACATTAGACATACATTATTTGTCTAGGTCTCACAGCCTTACCAAGTAGTGTCACAGCTAACCATCTGATTTACTTAGTACTAACACTTGAATTATACATGATAAAAACAACTTGAATATTTCTAGAAAATATTACAAAATTATTTATATAGTAGTCCAGACCAGGTGTTACTACATTCATACAAAATAGAACTTTTGTTGTGATCATATACAGAACATATCTGTTTGAAATGTTCACATCCTTCTTCTAAGAAAATGAAACAAAGAAAACATATGCTGTGGTTTAACCCCGCAGGCAGTCAAGCCCCACACAACCATTCACTCATCCCCCGCAATGTGATGGGGAAAAGAATTGAAAAAAGAGGTTAAACTTGTGGTCTGAAATAAAAGCAGTCTAATATGAGTTATATTAGAGTTATATTAAGAGTCTAATAAAAGGAATGGATAATAATAATAACAATAACAATAACAATAATAAAAGAATATACAAAACAAGTAATGCACAATGCAATTGCTCACCACCACCCAAACAATGCCCAGCCTACCAGCATCAACAGCCTCCCTCACCAACTCCCAACAGTTTTATTGTTCTGCATGATGCCATATGGTATGGAACATCCCTTTGGCCAGTTTAGGTCAGTTGTCCTTGCTCTGTCCCCTGCCAGATTCTTATGCACACCCAGTCTCTTTGCTGGCAGGGCAACATGAGAATCTGGAAAGTCCTTAACTCTGTAAGCACTGCTCAGCAGCAACTAAAACACTGGTGTGTTATCAGCATTTTTTTCTTTCTTGTAAATTCAAAACATTGTACCATACTAGCCATTACGAAGGAAATTAACTGTCTCAGCCAAAACCATGAAACCATGGTCAGAAGTACAGCCAAACTCATAACAACTGTGGAGAAAAAAATGGTTCTTGAACTGTTTTATCTAGTGCACTGTGGTGTAGAAACAATCAATCAAGACAATGTACAAAGCTGGCTTGCATATAGCAATAATACATTTTCTCCTTTTGTTAGCAGATGAAAAGCTGACAAACCAACCTTTGTAAAAACTTTAGGAGAGGTTTCCAGAAGTGAGAAAAATGCATTGCTTAGAATATCTTTTAAAAACTATGTAAATGTAAAATAATATCACTCATAAGACCCCAGTGCAGATTTAGAGCAGCATTCGTTTTACATCCCATGCTGCAATTAAATTATTTTAACTGCCTCTAAACTTAACAGCATATCACTTCCTAGGAGTAATAACTGTGAAAACAAGCCATGGATTTATTCAGCAGAAATGATATTCACCAGGTAAAACATTCATATGCGTAAGATAGTCTTTAGTAACACAACATGTATAAAAATAAGAAGAATGTGATCTCAAATAAGAACAAAAATCTTTATGCTTGAGTCCTCCAATGTTAGCTTCATTACTTCCAGCTGCCTAAGTCTTGCAGTCAAGAGGCCTTCCATCCACATTGAAAGGAAGATTTTAATAGCATCTGGAAAAGCAGAAGACATGTATATGACTTTTAAGTACACAAAATCACATATACTACATGTAGGTAGATAATATTTTAGAAAGAAAGTTCACCATTATTCAGTTATAGGCAGTTTGCTTTGACTAAAAGCCTCAGAAAGAAACAACACTGAATAAGTGTGATCAACAGTCTTCAAATAAGTGATTTGTAGAACTGTTTGAAAATACTGAAAAACTGGCATAAAGAATGAAAGGAAAGAATATTCTTAAAACTTCTGAACAGTTTCAAATTAGAGATCAGATAGATAGCAATACAGACTTGTTTTCTAATTACCATGAAGGGCTTAAGATCACTTAAATTTAGTGTTCTGGCTAAATTAGAGGAAAAATGCATATGAGATAAAGATCAAGAAAATTGACAAGAGATTCAAGAAAATTGACGAGAGATTCCTTATTACCAGTTGAGACACTCTTTCTCTTTTTATCTTCTAATATACTGTGACTTTTAACCTCTTCCAGTAGTGTTCAGCTGTGGAGGTGTTTCCATCCAACCTAGCCTGAGCTTCTCTGTGTGTGTTATTGTCACCTTCTGCCTAACACAAGAACTTACATTCTTTTCAGGAGGATGCAGATGGATGCCAAAAGTAAACAACCTTTTTGATTACTGAAATTTCTCAGAGACATTTCTTAATCTTCCCCTGTAGCCACTGCCTCTGATTCAGGCTATCTGCAATTGCTGTGTTAAGGTTTCAGATTGTTCTTGAACCTCATTATCCATACCACAATCTAGTATGTCAGTTTGGTATGCTCATCTGATGCCTTTTCAGAAGAGATACAGCATTCCTCCTCCAGGGACAGGCCACGACTAGACAAAATTGGGATTATACCTTTAAACACTTATACTTTTTAAACCTTCCTTAAAAGTCAAGTCACTGTATGCCAGTCGTTTCTATTTTTTAATTTTGTTCTGTCCCTTCCTGTCCTTGCACTAACCGAGACTCCCTGATTCCCATCCATAAGCTAATTCGTCAATTGGAGAGCCAAGGAGTGATCAGCAAGACTCATTCACCTTTCAATAGTCCCATATGGCCAGTGCGAAAGTCTAACGGTGAGTGGAGACTAACAGTGGACTATCGTGGCCTGAACGAAGTGACGCCATCACTGAGTGCTGCAGGGCCGGACATGCTGGAACTTCAGTATGAACTTGAGTCGAAGGCAGCAAAGTGGTACGCCACAATTGATATCACTAATGCATTTTTCTCCATCCCTCTAGCAGCAGAGTGCAGGCCACAATTTGCCTTCACTTGGAGTGGAGTCCAATATACTTGGAATCGGCTGCCCCAGGGGTAGAAACACAGCCCTACCATTTGCCATGGGCTGATCCAGTCTGCGCTAGAGCAGAGGGAAGCTCCTGAACATCTGCAGTACATCGATGACATTATTGTGTGGGGTGACACAGCAGAGGAAGTTTTCGAGAAAGGGAAGAAAATAGTCCAAATCCTTCTGAAAGACGGTTTTGCCATAAAACAAAATAAAGTCAAAGGACCTGCACGAGAGATCCAGTTTTTAGGAATAAAATGGCAAGATGGACGTCGTCAAATCCCAATGGATGTGATCAACAAAATAACAGCTATGTCTCCACCAACTAGCAAAAAAGAAACACAGACTTTCCTAGGTGTTGTGGGGTTTTGGAGAATGCACATCCCAAATTACAGTCTGATTGTAAACCTGCTCTACCAAGTAACCCGTAAGAAGAATGAGTTTGAATGGGGCCCAGAACAACGACAAACCTTTGAACAAATCAAGCAGGAAATAGTCCATGCAGTAGCCCTTGGGCCAGTTCGAACAGGACCAGATGTAAAGAATGTGCTCTACGCTGCAGCCGGGGAGAACGGCCCCACCTGGAGCCTCTGGCAGAAAGAACCTGGGGAAACTTGAGGTCGGCCTCTGGGGTTTTGGAGTCAGGGATACAGAGGATCTGAGGCCCACTATACTCCAACTGAAAAGGAGATATTGGCAGCATATGAAGGAGTTCGATCTGCTTCGGAGGTGGTCGGTACTGAAGCGCAGCTCCTCCTAGCACCCCGATTGCCAGTACTAGGCTGGATGTTCAAGGGAAGGGTCTCTTCTACGCATCATGCAACTGATGCTACATGGAGCAAGTGGGTTGCACTGATTACTCAGCGGGCTCAAATAGGAAACCCCAGTCACCCAGGAATATTGGAAGTGATCATGGACTGGCCAGAAGGCAAATACTTTGGGATATCATCAGAGGAGGAGGTGGGTCGTGCTGAAGAAGCCCCACTGTACAACCAGTTACCGGAGAATGAAAAGAAATATGCCCTGTTCACTGATGAGTCCTGTCGTATTGTGGGGAAGCATCAGAGATGGAAGGCTGCTGTATGGAGTCCTACGCGACGAGTTGCAGAACTGCTGAGGGAGAAGGTGAATCGAGTCAGTTTGCAGAAGTGAAAGCCATTCAGCTGGCTTTAGACATTGCTGAACGAGAAAAATGGCCAGTTCTCTATCTCTACACCGATTCATGGATGGTAGCAAATGCCCTGTGGGGATGGTTACAGCAATGGAAGCAAAACAACTGGCAGCGTAGGGGCAAACCCATCTGGGCTACTGCATTGTGGCAAGATATTGCTGCTCGGGTAGAGAACCTGGCTGTGAAAGTAAGCCACGTAGATGCTCATGTGCCCAAGAATCGGGCTACTGAAGAACATCAAAACAACCAGCAGGTAGATCAGGCTGCTAAGATTGAAGTAGCTCAGGTGGACCTGGATTGGCAGCATAAAGGTGAATTATTTATAGCCCGATGGGCCCATGACACCTCAGGCCATCAAGGTAGAGATGCAACATACAGATGGGCTCGTGATCGAGGGGTGGACCTGACCATGGACGCTATAGCACAGGTTATTCATGACTGTGAAACATGTGCTGCAATCAAGCAAGCCAAACGGTCAAAGCCTCTTTGGTATGGAGGACGGTGGCTGAAATATAAATATGGAGAGGCCTGGCAGATTGATTATATCACACTCCCTCAAACTCGCAATAGCAAGCGCCACGTACTTACAATGGTGGAAGCAACCACCGGATGGCTGGAAACGTATCCTGTGCCTCATGCCACCGCCCGGAACACCATCCTGGGCCTTGAAAAGCAAGTCCTATGGCGACATGGCACCCCAGAAAGAATAGAGTCAGACAATGGGACTCACTTCCGAAAAAACCTTATAGACACTTGGGCCAAAGAACATGGTATTGAATGGGTGTATCACATCCCCTATCATGCACCAGCCTCCGGGAAAGTTGAACGATTCAATGGCTTGTTAAAGACTACCTTGAAAGCAATGGGCGCTGGGACGTTCAAAAACTGGGATACGCATTTGGCAAAGGCCACCTGGTTAGTCAATACTAGGGGATCTACCAACCGAGCTGGACCTGCCCAATCAAACCTGTTACGTACTGTAGATGGGGATAAAGTTCCTGTAGTGCATGTAAAAAATATGCTGGGTAAAACAGTCTGGGCTACTCCTGCCTCAGGAAAAGGCAAACCTATTCGTGGAATTGTTTTCGCTCAGGGACCTGGATACACTTGGTGGGTGATGCAAAAGAACGGAGAGGTCCGGTGTGTACCTCAAGGAGATTTAATACTGGGTGAGAATAGCCCATGAACTGAATTGTACCATGTTAATTAGTATATTATACTGTATGTTATCACTACCATGATTACTATAGGTGACTAATTAGAATGTATGGAAAAGAGTGTAACCTGAGCATGACATAAATGGTATGGAATAAGGGGTGGATAGATGTCCTGGTTTCAGTTAGAACAGAATTAATTTTCTTCCTAGTAGCTGGTGGAATGCTGTGTTTTGGCTTAGGATGAGAAGAGTGCTGATAACACCCCAATGCTTTAATTGTTGCAGAGCAGTGCTTATACTAAGCCAAGGACATCTCAGCCTTTTGCTCTGTCCTGCCAACGGGCAGGCTGGGGGTGCAGTAAGAGCTGGGAGGGGACAGACCCAGGACAGGTGACCCAAACTAGCCAAAGGGGTATTCCATACCATCTGACGTCATGCTAAACAATATATAGGGGTGGCTAGCCGGGGGGAGGGGGCCGGACTGCTCGGGGTTAGGCTGGGCATCGGTCAGCGAGTGGTGAGCAATTGCATTGTGCATCACTTGTTTGTACATATTATTATTACTTTCCTATTATCACCATTGTACTATTATTATTATTATTGTTATTATTATTTTGTTATTATTATTTTCCTGTCTTATTAAACTGTCTTTATCTCAACTCACGGGCTTCACTTTCCATTTCTCTCCCCTGCCCCAGAGAGGGAGGGGGGAAGGTGAGCGAACGGCTGCGTGGTATTTAGCTGCCGGCCGGGTTAAACCACGACACTTCCTTAGATGATCTGCTGTCTACTTTACATTTCTCAGGATCTCCAGGGAAAAGCCCCAAAGAATCGTTTGGTTATATTCTGATTTGGGATTAGGGCACACAACTTCCATCTAAAAGAAAACACTTTAATTGCACAAGTAGAGAATAAAAATCAACCCTCTATTTAGACCGTTGTTGCTACTACATTAAAGTCTGCAGTTTTTCCATGTTCTTACAGGTGTCTCGACTCTTTCTACTTCTTGGCATCCCATATCTATGTTCATTTTCATGTTCTTGATATGCAAGAATGTGCTCTCCTATGCAAAAATCACAACAAGAACTAGATATAAGCAAGACTAAGTTGTTTAGATAAGCCCTAAGTTGATTAGTATAGCTGCATGATACTAAAGCAGTTTTTCTTCTTCAGAGGAACTCTCTCAGTTCCTAAGAACATTTTGTAGTGGAATACCCATCTGTACAGGTGAAAAGCTATGTCCTGCTTCATCTTCTATATGAATATAAATTACTGTCCCCTTTTCTCTAGAAAATGACCTAGCACCAAGCCACACAATATTCCAGAACTATGACACTTAACTTTAGATAACAATGACAATTTTCAAACTGTTCCACTGAAAGATGTGGAATGAAGCCCAGATGTAAATAAAACCTGTTTTTCATTCATTCCACATCAGTTTGACATAATTTGTTATAAAATTTATATGAACAGTGGAAAAACAGGACATGCTGGTTTTTGTCTTTTTTACCTCTAAAAAATTCTATTCTAAAGTCCCAGGAACCTTTTAAGAGTTCTTTCTGGTTTCAAGATAAAGAATAAAAACAGAGAAAATAAAATTGATTTCCTATGTATAAAGATAATCTCAAAATCAGCTAAGAATTATGAACTGTTTGCAAGAAGTTCTTAATAAAAAATTATGCCCGATGGGCCAGAATAGCCTTACAGACTGTCGTAGGAACAAGGAAAATGGAAAACAAAGTCAGAGCTTTCCAGAATAAAGTTACGGTAATAAGGAGTATCTTCATTCCTTCACTCTCAGGGATTTTCACTGGCCAAAACACTGGGATTGAACTAATATATTTTTTAAATGGCACTGATTTACCTCTTTAACTTGAATAAGCAAATGCTTGCCCATCTACCATCTCTCTGTCTGCCAAATTCCAAGACAGCACAATTCAAAACAGCAGTGTCTTAGGTACATCTACATGTATGCAGCAAATACTGGCAATTTTAAGTGTTTTTTGTGTAAGTGTCCACTGCATGTTTTAGGAAAAAAATGACTTACTGCATCATCATCATTATTATTAATTATTATTATTATTATTATTATTATTATTATTATTATTATTATTATTATTATTATTATTAAAGACTTGGATGATATTTCTTCCAATAACAATGAGGAATCTTCTATTATTTGTCCTAACATAATGAAATTAGTGGATACTACCTATTGAAGGACATCAAGCTCTAACATAAATCCTTGTTTAGAGATAACAAAATGCAACTTTAGTAGCAGTAACAGTAACAGTATCTAGGCTCTAAGAATGTATCATAGAATCATATAATATAGTGAGCTGGAAGGGACCCACAAGGATCATCAAGTCCAACTCCCAGTTCTACAAAAGACAACCCAAAAAACAAACCATTTGTCTGAGAGCATTGTCCTTGAGCTCTGTCAGGCATGGGGCCATAACTACTTTCCCAGGGAGTCTGGTCCAGTGCCCAATCACCCTCTCAGTGAAGAAACTTTTCCTAACATTCAACACGAACCTCTCCTGGTACCATTTCATGCTGTTCCCTCGGGTCCTGTTGCTGATCACCAGAGAGAAGAAATTAACTTGCTCTCATTAAACTTCATATTGTTGGTGACTGCTCAGCTCTTTAATTTGTCTAGATCTCACTGCAAGGCCTCAACACCCTTGACAGAGACTACAGCTCCACCCAATTTGGAATCATCTGTGAACTTGCTCAAAACACCTTCAAGTCTTATATATGGCACTGATGAAAATATATATATATATATATACATGTATATGTATATAAATCAGATTGTTAGAATTTGAGAAATTCACAGATTCTTTTTGTGCAGAAACATGTCAAAATTTTTGACATGTCATATATGTAGGAAAAAAAAGATCATTACACTGATATAATAAGATTTTGTTTGCATTTAGATTTGCCAGGAATTATTTTTTTAACTACTATTATTTCCTACCAATTAAGAGAAATATATTAATTTTATAGTAAAATAATAATAATAAAAATTCTTCATACCAGAAAACAAAAGTAATATACATCTGACAACAAAAGTAATTTACAGCAATTAACTAGACTGCCTCCAAAATGACAAGCATTCTCTTGCCCTTTGGACATGTATCTATGATAAGAGCACTGTTGTACTTTGAAAAGTGAACCTGTGACAACGACATCATGGAGTTCCATATTTATTCTTCTCTCAAAGCTTACCACATCACATCTGTTTTCCTTGTAAGTCAAAGGGTGATTTCTATGATTGCTGAAACTTCAGTTTTACCTAAGATCTGAAAAACAAGCCACACATTTATTGGTTTATACATCAACATCAGCAATTATAATCTTGCGGTCAGGAATTACTGACCAATTATGTGCTGTTGATATTTGAGACAGAAAATGACATAGAATAGGTTTGCATAGTTGTTTTGTCTTAGCAGCACTGGCCAAAATAAAATTTATTTATTAGTCAAACAATTAAATTTCTAAAATTATAAATAATCAATATTTTAATGTTACACTACTAATGATAATGTTACTCTCTACAGTTAAAAAAAAAAAAAGTGTCTTATTTACTTATTTTGCTAAGAAATAAAATAAGTTTTTCCAATGTTATAGATAGAGTTATATATAGTTACAAGATTAATATATATATAGTTATAAGATTAATTGTATTAGATTCATGGAACCTAGCAGTTTTTGGTTTAAAAAATTTTCAGAGGGCTTTTTTTTTTTTTTTTTTTTTTTTAAATGGAAATATTCCTGAATCCTGCATCAGAAATTTTCTGAAAATTATTTAATCAGATATTCTTGATTAAATTCATTGTTTATTTTTCACTACTTATAATGTGATATTTTTCTTCTGTAAAATGTTGCAGTTATCTCCTGAGGAAAAAGAAACATCGTTACATTTAAGCAGCCAGAATAATAGGAATGCATAAACAAAACATTTGTTTCCCGTGACTCTGAGATCTATCCTTTGACTAAACACTTTCTGAAAAAAAATAATACAATTTCAAATTATAAAATACAAACTATGGAGTAGTGCATCTAAGTGCTTGGAGAAGTTGAGGACAATGACTATATTACTTTGTTGATTAAAGTGACAAGGAATATTATTTTCAGTATCAATGACTAGTTGTGTCATTACTGATCATTGCTCTGCAAGTATGGCAAACATAGTAGGCAAACAAAGTAGAATGGACTAGTACTTAATTCTCAGACTATAACATTAATCTTCATACCATATGATAAGCAACATTCAAATGTGTTCTTGTTTGTTTTTCATTAAATAGCCTCACAGAGCATCAAATAGCTTCACACAGCTCAAAACATAGTTTAAGCATTAGCATTTACCTCCTCATAAGAAAAAGAGAGTAAAAAAATGAATAATAATCTGTCTTGAGTGATCAGAGCACACAAAGAAAACAACCATGTGGGAATGACTCTTTTCTACATTAAACAAAGGGAGGAGGATGAGAGACTGTTCAATGAGATGAAGAATACCGACCTGCAGGGTCAGGCACAGTAATTTCAATACTGCTACTAGCAGAATTTTCAAGAGAGGTGTCTGAAGTAAGTGATGCAGCCAGTACCACAAGGAGCATCTCTGAAGAAAACTACAATGTTTCCTTGCAATTGATGGCTACTTAAAGGAACATTTTCCCTTTCCCTTTATTTACTTTATAACTTCTCCTGTTCCATATATGTCTCCAAAGAAAGAAAATACAGCATATTGTTCCTGTAATGTTGTTTACTGTCTTCTATTTTTTCCTTCTTTTTCTCAAAGTCAATGAATTGGAAAAATCACAGTTGTTCAATGTGAACTCATATAGCAATCCTGTGGCTAGCAGTACTGATAGGATGCCTGAAAGTACTGAAAGGAAATACAGAACAAAAACAGTGAGGTGACCTTGCCTCCAAGCACAACACTGGTTACACAGACACTCAAATATTTTATCAGATATTGTCTGTACAAGCTTCAGTAAAGTTTTGAAAATAAATAAATAAATACAAAGAATTGAAAAAGTTGACAATTCTTTCTATTGCTGGAAATAAAATCCTGCCATCTGCGATTAATACAGTCAGTTTGCTCAGTCAGCCAAGGGCAAATCAACTTGGTCACCAATACACGTCAATTACAATTGAAATTGGGGGGATTTTTTACTCATAAGAGAAAAAAAAAATATAATAATAATTACAGTCTTTTCTATCCAGAGGCTACCTGTCTGTGCCTACACTGATTTAAAAAATATTTTTTAAGCTCCAAGTTCTTTCAAACTGACCATATCTTCACTCCTCCGTGTAGGCCACAAGTCCAGCTGATAAAGTAATATTCTGTGCTGCTCTGAATTGCTGAAATTGAAAGGAATGGGATAATATCATCCCTACATCCTTTTTTTTTTTTTTCAAAATGACAGATATAAAGACTTGGTATCCAACTTGAACTACTGTTTCACAAAACCAAAGAACTATTTGTTCTGTGGAAATTGAAATGTAATCACATTGTTTCTAAAATATGCTTTAAAAGCTCCATTTATAAGCTCTCCTTGGACAGCTTTTGCCTAGCAAAGATTATCCTAAAAGCACAATATTTCACTAGGACAAAAAAGACTGAGAAAGAAACATGAATGGTAAAAAACAATCAGACATTTTCAATCGTGACTGTGAGATCAGAAATTAATAAGCCAACAAATCAAAATGCTGTTCTGCAACTTGTAGGTAGGCTACCTTTTAAACTTAGATAATCAAAAAGAAAAAAGTTGATTCTCAGCCTAAGTCTAGGTAACAGTTTGTGCACGAATTTGTTTTTTTCATCATCCATAATACACATCCATCACATAATACACATCCATCATCCACATCCCCCATAATAGTGATTCCAAGAATTATTTTTATAGTGTCATTCCACAGCTGAGCATCAGTACCCCTGAAATAAGCACCTTGTTTATCTTTATCCTTATTTCAGGAGAGACTTGTTTTATTTAACAACTTGTATATGGAGTATTCATATTTTCATGGAAAGCTAAAACAATCAGAATATAATCTAAAAGAAAAATAAAACATCACCACTAAAGAAGTTTATCTTTTACTAAAATTACATAACAAAAGAGACAGCTTTAAAAATATACATATATAAAAACTATATGTTTCTCCAAACGGAAGGTAAAAAAATTCATGAAGGCAAACAACTAGTTTTTACAAGTGCAATTTACAGTCTGGATGATCATAAGACTTAGGAAAAGGGTAGATATTACAAAGGTTGTGACTATCAGTTTTCATGGTGTATTTATTGGATGTTGGAAATCTTGGGATCATTTGGAACATAAGTATTAGTATCATTATAATTGGACTAACAATCATTTTATCAGATTACTAAACCTTAATAATTAGACTGACAGGAAAGTCTTGGATCCAAGTGTCTTGTGTCCAAGACACACATATCCAAGTCTTGGATATGTGTGATTCATTAGTCCATATTGTATGAGGTCTTTAGTCCCTTGTGAAATTGAGGCCATTGAGGATTAGTTCTCATTTGTACAGAACATATCAAATCGCAAACAAGTAAAATTTTAGCTCTGCTTTTGTGGATGGCTGAAAAGTAACTAGAGTTCCCCCACAGAGCTCATATTGCTAAATTCAGTAAAGTGTATTCTGATGAGCTTTTCTTTGGAGAGACATGAAGAAAAGGGAAGAACAGCTACCATTAACTCAGAGAGACTGAACTGTCTCACTGATAACAGATTCTGCGTTTCTCACTCTTGGAAGGTTTTTAAAAGATCCCATTTAAAGTATACATAGTAGGTAGCATGAAAGCAAGAGGTATTGACTATAATTAAACTAATGTCAAACCTGTCAAGGAACAGGTCCTCTATACTTTACTGAGTGAAAAATTCTGCTTGGAGAAGGGAATAAAGAAAGTCTTCTCTGAAATCCATTATTTCTCTGGAACTTCCAAGAGGTAAATATACATTCTTCCGTGTTTATTTGTAAGCTTTGAAATATTTATTCACTCATCCACAGGGTGCAATATGTTCATGTTTTCTTTAGTTTCAAAAATTTAGATTTTTGCTTCCCTTGAGAAATATGTATGCTCTTTCAGAGGAAAAATATAAAAAAAAAAAGATTATAATAATTAACAGGATTATTATCCTTATGATCTTTAGATCATTGATCTATACATGCCATGAACAGGAGATGAAACTGGTACTAATATTGTTTGCTTGTTTGTTTAGGGTTTTAGCACGCCTTACTAAGGGAGCTTTCTGAACATAGATAGTGGCATACACTTACGTGATGATGTTGCTAATACTGACTGTAAATACATATTCCAAAAATGAAGAACACATTAATTCTTAAAAAGAAGCTGTATAGTGTAAGAAGAAAAATTAGAGCCAAGTTCCTTAGGGCAAAATAATTTCTGTGTACCATATAAACTAAAAAAGCCTCTGCTATCAAGCTTTTCATGTATGTCCCGTCCCCGTCCACCACCCACACCCTTTTTTTTTTTTGGGGGGGGGAGAGGGGGGCGGGGCTATAGTTGGTTTAATGTGGTCCTTACAGGGACAATCGAAATGGCTCACGAGTAGAGGAAGATTAAAAAGAAGAGTACTTTATGAACAGCAAAAGAAAACCAGACACAGTACCCAAAGCAGTATCATGGAAACATGTTCCAAACATCCATTAAGGGAGTAATACAACGCTTGCCTTCCCACCTTTGTAAGAGAGTTCAACACTATCAGCTTCTGATATAGTAGATTATATGATTACTTACTTAGATTACTTTTTTGCTGCTGTTTTCTTCTTCCTCTCCCTTCTTCCTCCCCCCCCTCGCCATCCCCCCCGCAAATAATTCTTAAAGGAAAGATGATACATGTGCTTGTGGGTTTTTATCATGGCTAGAATATTATTCTTTTTGACAGGAATTTGAATACCTTTTATAGACCACGAGAGCTACTTAAAGCCTAAGGAAGCTATTTGATTGTAAGAGCAAATGTTAATTTAACTGTGGAAAATATTTTGCAATGAACCCTTTCCCAGTGTGTACACAAATGTGAAATACATAAATTTCTACAGTGGAAAGGAATGGACAAATATTTTATAATGCACAAGAACTCCTGCTCAAAACAGTCTTACATGTTTTAACAGCAGTGTCATGCTAAAAGTTATCGGGTATAACCAATTCTTTGTTATCAACAAAAACATCATCTTAAATGCTGTCCAGAAAAGAGATCTCCCAACAAAAACAACTAGCATGCCATATAGATGCAAATGACTCCCATTAGTTTTGGTAGACTCTTAAACACAATCAGCTGATCGTGTCTTCCAAAAAGAACAGTAAACTTCTGGCTTCATCTGTCTTGTCTCCTGTCCTGACTTCAAAGTTAATATTTCATGCAAATATCTTCTCTAGCATTAAATAACAAGTCATGAAATAACCAACGTCAATGCTCACACTTCCACATGGCTACCTAGTAATTAGCCTCCCAGATTAGATAGACGTGTCTCATTCATCCAAGCTGTAAATATAAAAATGAAACTAATAATCTATATTTAAATACATGGCAAAGCAAATAAACACAACTATTTAATATCATGAGATCAAATAGCATATGGTATAGTTCAATGCAAATTACGTTACTAAAAAAAAAAAAAAAAAAAAAAAAACAGAGAGAGAGAAGAAATTGATATGATTATTGACCTTATACCATTAGTTATATCTACAGTAAGAGTAATTAAAGGATTAAAGGAAGTCACAGGCAAAGAAATTCCTCAAAAAGAAAATCATTCTCCCATTTGGCTTATGATAGTCCTGTTCTGGATAATGAAAACGCTAATTAGCACAATTAGAATAAGCATCATGTCCTTTAAATACTGAAGAATATAATTTCAACATTCAGAGAGTTTTATTTTGAGCTTTAGGTGGACCCATTACTTCTCCACCCCCCCTCACCTCTTTTTTTTTTTTTTTTGTTTTCTTTTTTGAAAAATAAATTAACCTCTCACACCTTAAATGAAGGGAGAACAGACAATATAGGAAATTAATAGATGGCTAGAGGATTCAAGGAAGTTTTATTCTTATCTCCACATCAACCATGGTATTGCTGATATCTTGTAGGTACTTTAGTAAAACTTACAAAGTTGCTTGCTCTTTAACAAACATGAAAATTGTCTTGTTGATGTTTCTAATTTGCCCATAGCAGAACAGGACAGATAATCTTGTCAGACACTGATGATCTGAATTTCTCTTTGTAGCAACGGAGGAAACTAACCAACCCACACAGTAATTCTTCATACAGACTTTTCAGCTTTGTCAGGTCACGTTTGGATATTGCTGAGAAATGCACATCACTGCTCAGGCTTAATGTACTAAAACAAAACAACCCCCCCCACACACACAAACAACAACAAAAGCAAATAACAAAAACAAAACATAATCAAAAGAAAAACACTGGGAATACTGGTTGTAAAAGGCTACTGGCTGGTCTGGAACCTCTCTTTCCGGACAGAGTAGCACCTGGTGTTTTCATAAGCTCCAAGTGTATGCACGGCCAAAGAGGCAAATGGGAAGAAGTGGTCTGAAACTAACTGCCAGTATTAACAGTTGTGGTGGTTTTACTCAGCAGCTGAGCTCCACCACAGCAAATCTCTCACTCTCCTTCCTCAAAGAAAAAAGAGGAGAGAACAGGATGGAAAGGGCTCAAGGCTTGACATAATGACTCAACAATTATCATCACAGGAAAAATAGAGTCAGCATAGGAAGATTAAAATAGTTTATTGCCTACTGCTAAAAAGGGAAGGGAAGGGGAGGGGAGGGAAAGGGAGGGGAGGGGAGGGGAGAAGAGGGGAGGGGGAAAAAACATCAGGAAGCTTCATGTAAGGGTAATTGCTTGCTTGTTTTAAGCTATAATAGCTACACAAATATGGTGTGGTGGTATTACTTGGCTGAGCAGCTGAACTCCACCACAACTGCACTCTTGCTCCCCCTCCTAAAAGGTACAGGGGGAGAAAATATGATGGAAAGAGCTCAAGGGAGGAGACAAGGACAGAAAAATCACTCAACAATTATCTTCACAGGCAAAATAGACTCAGTATAGGCAGACTAATGTAATTTCTGTCTACCACTAGCAGACCACAAGAGTGAGAAACTAAAAAAAAGTCTAAAAACACCTTCCCCCCATTCACCCTCTTCTATGTCCTCCCCTACCCCAAGCAGCACAGGGAAATGGGGAACTGGGGCCGTGGTCAGTCCCTAACGCTTGGGGAAAGGGGGAGAAAACAGGATGGAAAGGGCTCAAGGGTTGACATAATGACTGGGAGATCACTCAACAATTATCATCACAGGAAAAATAGAATCAGCCCACAGGCAGCAGCTCTTCAAGAACTGCTCCAACGTGGCTCCATACCATGGGGTCCATCTGCCAGGAACAAAATGCTCCAGCACGGGTCCCCCACAGGTGACAGCTTCCCCCAGATCTCCTTCTCCTGCGTGGGTTCTTCTGCACTGGCTGCAGCTCCAGCCTGAGGCCTGCTCCTCTGGGGGCTCTCCTTGGGCCGCAGCCTCCTCCAGGCCATGTCCACCTGCTCCACCGGGGGCTCCTCCACGTGCTGCAGCATAGAGATCTGCTCCATGTGTGACCCATGGGTTGCAGTGGGACAGCCTGCTCTACCAGGGGTCTTGCCACAGGGGAACTTTTGCTCTGTGCCTTGAGCACCTCCTGCCTTCCTTCTTCATTGACCTTAGTGTCTGCAGGGCTGTTCCTCACTCCTCACTCCCAGCTGCTGGTGCCCAGTGATTTTTTCCCCATGTTCTTAAATCTCACACAGAGATGCAAACAATATGGCCTATTGTTTCAGCTCTTGGCAGTGGTGGTTCCCTTTGGAGCTGGCTGGAGCTGGATCTTTTCCGATATGGGGCAGCTTCAGAGCTCTGCTCACAAAGGCCTCTACAACTTCCACTACCAAAACTTCATGTAAAATGTGTAAACCCAATACAGGTAGCTGAAACTTAAGCACAACTGCTGGAAAGCTTGTTTGTGCTTCTGCTAAAATATAGTTAGAACATCCATCTTAACCATCGTATTCTGTCTCATGCAATTTGGGGGATTAAGTCTGCTAAGGTGCGGTTTGTCTGGTAGAAGACAGGCTCCCTTTTCATACATTGCTCAGGTCAGTTCTTTGTCATCAGTTAGTCTATTTTATGTGCCTTATCCTACTATTTATTTTTTTTTATATCCTGTTGGCTCTCCCTGGTGTGCTCACAGATTATGCATGCTTCCTATATTTGAACTACATAGCTTTACTGGCACGTTTTAAACAAAGCAATACAGTCACTGAGCAGTGTAAAGGAATCATTTTATGGAAGATTGCATAGCCTGTAATGCAGTGCTGGATGTCTTTAGCAATGGTTATCACAAGTTTTCAGGCAAGCCTGAATGGGCCTCCAGAGTCTCAGTCTGCCTGTGGTTTTATGCCACAGACCTAAACTTGTGTTTCCGGTGGATTTTGTCAGAGTTCTGGTTTAAAAGCAACAACAGCAACAATCATACAGTTCTTCAGTGTTGTGAAGAAAATATAAATCTGTGTTAAAATATCTATAGTGGATAGTGCATGGTTTTTCAAGTAAACCAGAAAGAGGATTTCTCTCTTTTTTTCACCATTAGAAAAATGGAATTCTGAACACCCATAAAATGTAAGAGCAGAGCATAAACACTCCAATATGATAGCACACACCATCTTGTCTGAGATATAAAATTGGTCTTTTGGAGCATCTACATGCAGAAGCAGTGAGTAAGTTCTACTACACTAAAATATCACCATTTTATTCTTTTCCTGCATACACTACAACACACAGAACAATAACACAAAAAAAAAAAAAAATCCCTCCCATCTGAGCACAGGTACAAGCCAACGTGTTAATTATAGACTTATAAAGTTGGTATTAATCTTTTTTTTTTTTTTTTTCTGATATAGATTCTTTTCTATTGCCACAAGTTGCCATAAATTGCTCATTAAACTTCAAGCAATACAATGTAACGCTTGCTACCATTTATAGGCAATGCTCTCCAAAGTATAATTAGAGGGAGTATTATGACATAGAACAATGGAGACAATTATTTCTGAAGTTTATTAATGCTAATTAGCATATGGCATCTAAGACAGCTGCTGATACTTCATTGCTAAATACTGAGGGACTAATTAGAGTTTGATGTTAATTAGCTTCTTCTGCATGTGCATTGTCCTTAGATGCATATGCACTATCACCACTGGGCTATTAAAAATCTGGCCTAAGCCTTCTTGCAGTGGCTGGATATAGCATTTAGGAGATTTTGCAGACTGTACAGTACAGATCTCTAATGTGTCCTTAATAGCCATGATGTGATCTTTAACAAGCTAAATTCACAAATTCTCATTGCAGTATGATACAAATTTTATTTTAAAAGGAGTTAAATCATAAAAATTGTTAAAAAAAAATGACAGTTTTGTACATTTTTAGTTGTAGAATAACAGCCTGAGAGATCAAAAACATACGTATAATGAGCTGAGGAAGAGGGAAACATAACAGAATTTCCCAGGCTTACACTATGCTATCTGCTATTTAATCTTTTTCATTCTGAATATAGGTAACATATATATATATTTACTTTTTTTCTTCTTGCAGACATCCCTGTTCACTGTATATTATCAAACATGTCAGCCTTAGAAAACTTTTTGGAACCTTAAGAATATTATTGAAAACAAGAAAAAACAGTAAAGTCTTATCTGTAGATAGCAAGCAGGAAATGAGTATATATGTATTTTCTCTACTTTTTATCACAATCACAGAATTTCTAGGTTGGAAGAGACCTCAAGATCATCGAGTCCAACCTCTGACCTAATGCTAACAGTCCCCACTAAACCATACCCCTAAGCTCTACATCTAAACGTCTTTTAAAGACTTCCAGGGATGGTGACTCCACCACTTCCCTGGGCAGCCTGTTCCAATGTCTAACAACCCTTTCGGTAAAGAAGTTCTTCCTAACATCCAACCTAAAACTCCCCTGGCGCAACTTAAGCCCATTCCCCCTTGTCCTGTCACCAGGCACATGGGAGAACAGACCAAGCCCCACCTTGCTACAGCCTCCTTTAAGGTATCTGTAAAGAGCAATAAGGTCGCCCCTGAGCCTCCTTTTCTCCAGGCTGAACAAGCCCAGCTCCCTCAGCTGCTCCTCATAGGACTTGTTCTCCAGGCCCCTCACCAGCTTTGTCGTCCTTCTCTGGATCCGCTCAAGCACCTCGATGTCCTTCTTGTAGCGAGGGGCCCAAAACTGAACACAGTACTCGAGGTGCGGCCTCACCAGAGCCGAGTACAGGGGGACGATCACCTCCCTAGCCCTGCTGGTCACACTGTTTCTTATGCAAGCCAGGATGCTGTTGGCCTTCTTGGCCACTTGAGCACACTGCTGGCTCATATTCAGCCGACTATCAACCAGTCCTTCTCTGCCTGGCAGCTCTCCAACCACTCATCTCCCAGCCTGTAGCTGTGCTTAGGGTTATGGCACCCCAGGTGCAGGACCCGGCAATTGGCCTTGTTAAACTTCATGAAGTTGAGCTCAGCCCATCGGTGCAGCCTATCCAGATCCTCCTGCAGAGCCTTCCTACCCTCAAGCAGATCGACACATGCACCTAGCTTGGTGTCATCTGCAAACTTACTGAGGGTGCACTCAATGCCCTCGTCCAGATCATCGATGAAGATATTAAAGAGGACCGGCCCCAACACCGAGCCCTGGGGAACGCCACTAGTGACTGGCCTCCAACTGGACTTGACTCCATTCACCACGACTCTTTGGGCCCGGCTATCCAGCCAGTTTCTAACCCAACGAAGCGTGCGCCAGTCCAAGCCAAGAGCAGCCAGTTTCTTGAGGAGAATGCTGTGGGAGACGGTGTCAAAAGCCTTGCTGAAGTCAAGGTAGACCACATCCACAGCCTTTCCCTCATCCACCCAGCGCGTCACTTTGTCATAGAAGGAGATCAGGTTCGTCAAGCAGGATCTGCCTTTCATAAACCCATGCTGACTGGGCCTGACCGCCTACTTGCCCTGCAAGTGCTGCGTGATGACTCTCAAGAGGATCTGCTCCATGAGCTTCCCTGGTACTGAGGTCAAACTGACAGGCCTGTAGTTTCCCGGGTCTGCCCTCCGGCCCTTCTTGTAGATGGGCGTCACGTTTGCTAGCTGCCAGTCAACTGGGACCTCCCCTGATAGCCAGGACTGCTGATAAATGATGGATAGTGGCTTGGCCAGCTCCTCTGCCAGTTCTCTCAGTACCCTCGGGTGGATCCCATCTGGCCCCATCGACTTGTGCACATCCAAGTGCCGTACCAGGTCACCAAACATTTCTTCATGGATAGTGAGGGCCACATCCTGCTCCCCATCCCCTTCCACCAGCTCAGGGTACTGGGTAACCTTTTAGCAGGTTACTGTTGCTTTACATGTGTTTATTATTTAAAATCAAACTTTTTTCTTTTTTTTTCTTTTCTTTTTATTTTTTTCCAGGGCATAGCAACATTCCAGTGAGAGTTCCATGGGTCAATTATAAATTTTATTGTTTTATCTATTTTATTTATTTATTTATTTTAGTCATTTAAAACAATTGCGTTTATTGTGTTTTTTCCATATAGTTAAAGAGTATTTTTTGTTTGTTTGTTTTGTTTTGTTTTTGTTTTGTTTTTAATGAGTAATAAAATACTAACTAGCAAAGATTGTTAGTTAAGCCTTTTTTTTTTTTTTTGGAGGAGGGGGGCAGGGTGGAGGAGGGGGAAGAAGAGGAATAAAGTTGCCCATTATTGCCCAGGAGATGCTAAAAAGAATAGGAAAAGAAAATAAAGTAAGGATGATAACATAGGCCCTCATCTAAAATGTGAGAAAGATGTGAAGGTAATTCCCTGTGACAAAAGCAGTGGAGTTTGAAAATGAAGATCAAATCTAATTGTGAGCCCCAGCCTGACTTTCAGATAGGTCCACTTCCTCACCCATTTTCTAGTCTTGATCAAGGAGGCCTTTGACTTTTGAAATCTCTGTAACCCTAGAGCTGCTTTGTGAGATGTCAAATGCATATTTAAGTCACTTAACTCTGTAGAAAAGAGTTCTGCAGCAGCAGCAAGATCTTCTGTTTTGTAAAGTTAGCTAAAAATAGTTCACTGCTGTCGCGTTAAAGGGGTGTAGCTGATTAACCGTCACGGGCCCGTTTGGATTCAGAGTACTGAACCAGTCGGACATTCACCAAAACTGGGGGTCCGTTCGGACAATCACCAAAAACGTAATAACCGCCTGGGGGTCCACTCAGACATTCACCAACAATGCATTAACCGTCTGGGGGTCTGGTTAGATTCAGAACACTGAATTATCACGGATAATCACCCTCACCCAAGTCGCATTAATGAAAGCTATCACAATGCAATCAAGTATGGTTTATTACAGCAACAGATAATCAGGTTCTTTTGGATTGCCGGTGATAGTGACTGTCTGCAAAAGCAAGCTAGTATGCATGAAATACACGGGTGTTATAGGTGTTACAGATGTTACAGATGTCACAGATGTTACAGATGTTATAGATGTTATAGATGTTACAGATGTTATAGGTGTTATAGGTGTTACAGGTGTTACAGGTGTTACAGGTGTTACAGGTGTTACAGGTGCGCAGCCTAGAAATAAACGCGTTAAAAGGATCAAAGACTCTATAGAGATTTATGAGCAAATATTCAGATCTCACCCAAAGGCGTCCCAATGGGGGGGGAAGAGAGGCTCAGCCCGTCGACTGATCCCAGGAGTCAGGAGGTCCTAAGGATGTTGTATGTCCTCGGGATGGTATCTCCCCTGACGATGGTATCTTCCCTAACATCCCCTCTCTCTTGGGCCAATTTATATTATTTTCTATCTTTTAGGTGGAGCTTGAGTGGCTCTAGTCAAGCATATCTTAGTTATGATTGGTGTAAAGTTTTCCCGTCTCCGTTTAAAGTAATAGGCTCCGAGAAATTCAGAGCGCATGCTCAGTGAGGGGTGGTCGCACCTTGGAGGCGGGTAGCTTTTGGGATGGAGGCGTGTTTTGGTATTATAATGATATTATAATGAGCAAAAAGTACACTAGGGTACAGCATTTGTCAAAACATGACAGGTCTTTGGCTTAGGGTGGCAAAAAGTGCAGCTTTGTGCACAAGAACAATCGAGGCCCCACCTGATTACAGAGCCTAGCCGTGGTGTCTCCACTCCACTCCACGCTCCGTGGTGTTCCTTAGAGCTAGCACACCAAGTTTCCCCAGCGCGATAGCATCTAAGGTTGGGAGCCTAGGGAATGCTCAGATAATGCAGTTATGCCCTACCCTGAAAGCCTCTTCAATGCTGTACCTTTTCCTTAAAAGTGTGAATGTTAGTTTTATTTTCCTAGTTACTTCAGGCATTTACACCACATAATCCACCCCGTGACTATAGTCACTCAAGCTTCACGACAGTTGGAATATGTCAGGGACATCACATACATTCTCGGATTGAGGTTTACCGAGTGTATGTACATTGTGTAGTGATGCTAAACGTTTCATCATAAACCAGAGTTTAGCATACAAACTAATTGTCAGTATAAAACATAATACAGTATTAGCAGAACAATAACAGGGTGAAGCATCTTGTTGAAGATTCCCTTGGCAGCTGGCGATCATCCAAATAAAGTGTCCCACCAACGGTGTCTCTCATCTCTCTTCACTCTTTCCATTACTCGATGTATTTCTTGTGCATCATGGTGGACAGTAATCAGAGTCTTTTGTCCATTTTCTCGGACTTGTGTCATCAGCTGCTTCAGGTCCTCATGTACCAGCAATTTCTTCACCAAGGTGAGGTTCATTCCAATAGGAGTAGGCAGCAGTTCATGAAGCAGAATATAATTAGATGCAATAAGTTGATAAGAAGTGACAGGAACTGAGTATTTAAAATCACATCCTAGAATTTTGGTAAAATTGCAAACACAAACATTAGAGTGATTACTGGTATCTACAACTATAGAATCACAATGAGTTCTCATACAAACACAACCTTTCCCAATATATATAAGTACAATTTCAAGGGTTTCATTAGGATGTATCTCAAAGTGGCAAATATTTTGCTCAGTGTCAAGACAAATGTCTTGAGATTCCAGCGTATTACTTTATGCATTTACATCAATTGTTTGCCACTTTCCTCCCTTTTGATGGGCCCATACTTTATGCTCTTTAGGATAAAGTGTAGTTCCATTATGATTGAGTCCTAATGCAATGATTGGATATACATTGTATACGGTGGCATTACTTATAGTAAGTATAAAGGCAACAATTTGATCATTTTAATGGGTAAAGTTGACTAATTGCCACCAAGCTTGAAATTCTTTTTCAAATTCTGAAGCATTATCCCAAATCAATTTTCAAATTTCAGTGGGCAAAGTTCCTCCTTCTCCCTCTCTAATAATAGCTGCTGCTACAGATTGTATCCATAACTGTGCTTGGATACAGCTCAAGGCAAGGGAGGTATTGCCTTGGGCTTTTCCAAGGGTATTTACAATTAATTGATGATCATTTTCCTCAAGCCAATAAGGATGATTTTATTGGTTGTTCCAATTTCCTTAGGTCATCTGTAGTAGCAGTTATTCTACTCATTAAGACCTCAGCATCAATGTTTTTTAATATACCTAATCCTGTTCCCAATAACCTAGTTGCATCCCGTGGCCCTTTTTTAGGGACCAACTAGGGTTAAAGACAATTTGTTGTTGTCCCACATTTTTAATTATGTAAGGACCTGTGTTGAAGATGGAAGGAGTTAGACCAATGGGAGGCTGAGTCGGTTCATTTTCAAATATCTGCAGGGGCAGAGGCTTCTTATCCTTTGACCATGAATTCAAATAGTAATTCTGTGCCTCTGTAACCCCAAAGACAGCACACAATTATAAGTTTGGTGAAAGTAAAATTGTACCAGCAATCAAAATTTGGTTCAGTTATTTTAGTTATTTGGCAACCAATTTGTATTGTTTGTCCAGACATGGCTTAAAGTTCAGCCATTCTTAGAGAATCATTACAACTCCATTCATCTTTTGAAAATATTTTGTTTCCATGTAGAACTAAAGTAGAGAGATTTAGGTCCTTTCTGTTTTGAGATGTTCCAGTGACTGTGCTATACTGTGACAATACATGGTTAAATGCCACGGTGAAACACCTCAGCTCCATGCACAGCCACAGTAGCTAAGTTTCCTTTAAGGTCTGTAATTGCATCAAGGTCAGGGTAAAGCATAGCATCATTAATCCAAACTGTTGATTCGTCATCTTCCAGCTGTCCATATACAGTTCGCTCAGGGTTCCTGTGAACACAAAAGAAAATAAAATATGCTCGGTTGTATTCAACCGGCAGGGTTAGAAAGAGGGTGAAATAGCAATCTTTGATTTCCCATGCGTAGAAATATTTGGGAGTAGTTAGCACTATTGCTACTGTTAGAAACACAGAGGGCTTTCACTATCTCTGCCATGTTTGGAACTGCGGCAGTCAAAGGTGTAGTGTTAGCGTTCAGCTGTCTGTAATCCACTGTAAAATGCCATTGCCTGGTTGGTTTCTTTACCGGCCACACTGGTGAATTGTAAGGTGAATTGGTCCTTTTAATAATGTCTCTTTTTTCCAATTCTGTTACCACCCCGTCAATCCCCATAAGTGCTGCTGCTGACAACAGATATTGCCGATCATTAATGATTTTAGCAGGGGATGAGGGTATGGATGTTTGTAACAGACTCAGTCTCATGGTGCCTGAAACCCTTTGATGTGTCGCGAAACTCCACACAGTTCCATCAGGGAGTTTTCACATACAACCATGCAGTATGTCAAATCCTAAAATATTAGTATATGCAGCACCAACTAATACTTCTACCCTGGTTAATTTTTGTTCCTCTGGCAACCAGAGTGAAATTTTTGCAGTGGGGCATTGTTTTTCCACACCATTGATTCCCGTGAATTTAACCCTGCGTTGACCAGGTGTTATGCTCAGGGTTTGTGCTGTTGCATGTGTAATTACTGACATTTGGGTCCTGGTTTCAATAAGAAAATTTACCAATATTTTTGGGGGTTCAACAGGAATGGCAATGATAGGGTCAATATGTTCATTAGAGAGCCATTGAATTGTTAATACCTGCCGAGCAGGGTGGCTCATTGCCCTCCCCGGGGATAAGAGTTTTTTTGCTGACACAACTCGCCTCGTTCCCTATTAGGTTTCAATCTCTCTTTGAATTTGGGATATCTGGGATTTTTAGTGTGGATTTGGCGGACTCGCCGAGAGTGGTCTTGGGATTTAATACTGGATGAATTAATCCAGCCCATTCGGTGTCCGTACTTATCTATGTCTTGTACCAATTCACTCCAGGTGGGAATAGGGGAGTTAGGATTTTGCCTACAATCACTATCATCATCCCTACAAGCAGCTAGTATATGATCTTGGGTGTTTGCTACAAACATCTTAAGACAATCAGGGAGTCCACGGATGAGAGGGGTTAACCGAATTGGATCAATAGGAGCTAACATCGGGGATTTCCTAAATTCATCTCTTTCATATATCGCCTGAATGCAGGCTGCTTTCTGTACTGCTACAGCCAGGTCAGCTCCTGGTGTGGTGGTTAAAGATACTCCAGGTCTCCAAAAGCCTCCTACCTCTTCCTCACTCAACATCATTCGATCTCCTCCTTTAAGAGAAACTCGACACACATACTCAACTTCTGATTCCCCTGATCGCCTTGAGAACTTCTCCTGTATTTTAACCAACTCTGCTGGTGGCAATGGAATCGTTCGCACAGTAGTGCGAATTTCATCATTATCATCAACAGTAGTCTCAGTCTTAACCAAAGGTCTCAAGGAAATGGATTGGGGTTCAGAATCAGAAATCTCTTCAACGCCATCATCACTGTCAGACCAGAAATCACTGTCCCAGCTTTCAGGTTCTGCACTATGCAGCACTCCACGAATCTGCTTGACCGGAGCACAAGGCTGTACTTTATTTAACAGATGACTAACCCTCTCCAGCATTTGTTTAAGATGATTATTCTCACTCACAAGTTTATCATTTTCAGTCACAAGTTTGTCATTCTCAATGGAAAGTTTATTATTTTCATCCAAAAGTTTATCCACTCTGATTCCTAATGTTTTTCCCGTCTCCCTTTCAAAGGCCAATGATGACTTCAATATTTCATTCTCTGATTTCAAAGCTGTATGTTCCGCATCAGAGATCAATTTGGGAGCAGGAGTTTCCTTAGCTTTTTGCCGAGCACAAGACAAACAATCTCCTAACACAGCATAAATCGCACCTTTACCCTTTCTTTGACCAATCTTTCGTGAAGCCTGACACGGCTCAATGTGCTCTACCACTTTCTCCTCATCTTTCCAAAACTTTTGGGAAAACTCCTTCCCTGCCTGGGAAGGGGCACATTTATATTTTTGCAGTAGTTTATCCATAGCAATCCTGCCGACTACGCCAATTTTACTGTCGCGTTAAAGGGGTGTAGCTGATTAACCGTCACGGGCCCGTTTGGATTCAGAGTACTGAACCAGTCGGACATTCACCAAAACTGGGGGTCCGTTCGGACAATCACCAAAAACGTAATAACCGCCTGGGGGTCCACTCAGACATTCACCAACAATGCATTAACCGTCTGGGGGTCTGGTTAGATTCAGAACACTGAATTATCACGGATAATCACCCTCACCCAAGTCGCATTAATGAAAGCTATCACAATGCAATCAAGTATGGTTTATTACAGCAACAGATAATCAGGTTCTTTTGGATTGCCGGTGATAGTGACTGTCTGCAAAAGCAAGCTAGTATGCATGAAATACACGGGTGTTATAGGTGTTACAGATGTTACAGATGTCACAGATGTTACAGATGTTATAGATGTTATAGATGTTACAGATGTTATAGGTGTTATAGGTGTTATAGGTGTTACAGGTGTTACAGGTGTTACAGGTGTTACAGGTGCGCAGCCTAGAAATAAACGCGTTAAAAGGATCAAAGACTCTATAGAGATTTATGAGCAAATATTCAGATCTCACCCAAAGGCGTCCCAATGGGGGGGGAAGAGAGGCTCAGCCCGTCGACTGATCCCAGGAGTCAGGAGGTCCTAAGGATGTTGTATGTCCTCGGGATGGTATCTCCCCTGACGATGGTATCTTCCCTAACATCCCCTCTCTCTTGGGCCAATTTATATTATTTTCTATCTTTTAGGTGGAGCTTGAGTGGCTCTAGTCAAGCATATCTTAGTTATGATTGGTGTAAAGTTTTCCCGTCTCCGTTTAAAGTAATAGGCTCCGAGAAATTCAGAGCGCATGCTCAGTGAGGGGTGGTCGCACCTTGGAGGCGGGTAGCTTTTGGGATGGAGGCGTGTTTTGGTATTATAATGATATTATAATGAGCAAAAAGTACACTAGGGTACAGCATTTGTCAAAACATGACAGGTCTTTGGCTTAGGGTGGCAAAAAGTGCAGCTTTGTGCACAAGAACAATCGAGGCCCCACCTGATTACAGAGCCTAGCCGTGGTGTCTCCACTCCACTCCACGCTCCGTGGTGTTCCTTAGAGCTAGCACACCAAGTTTCCCCAGCGCGATAGCATCTAAGGTTGGGAGCCTAGGGAATGCTCAGATAATGCAGTTATGCCCTACCCTGAAAGCCTCTTCAATGCTGTACCTTTTCCTTAAAAGTGTGAATGTTAGTTTTATTTTCCTAGTTACTTCAGGCATTTACACCACAACTGCGTAGAAGGAATCTTTATTACACAAGTTGGGTCTAAAGTGATGTTTAAGAATTTTTGGATAAAGTAGCTTGATTAATTAAGTATATATTAAATATTGTTGAGGCCTGTGTTCTATGTAAAATCTAAAGTTGCTAAGATTTGCTGAATCCATGGGATAAAAATGTTAATGTTGTAGGAGCATTTGATTCACAACTGAAAAATTAGTCTTGCTATTCCAGGTGGATAACCATTCTCTTGATGAAAGATTGTGACTGAAAAACTAACTAAATAAAAATGGGGTCCAAGAGGAAGTGTACTCTGGTGATGGGTGACTCTATTGACCTAATTGTGAAATCAAATGTCAATAACAAAGAAGGACCTGTTCTGAAAAAAAATAATGAAATTCAAACTGAAAATCTGGCAAGAAAAATGCAGGGATTATATATACTGGAACGATAACAAAGATAATGTTAATGGGAAAGATGAAAAGAATGCAGTAGATTAGCTCCACACTTACACATTACAGATTAAAAGAATTTGTCTATATTTGGCTCTTCATGTATTCTCAGACTGACTCCTCTCAGGAAAAACAGACAATGTTATAGAATAAGAGAAATGGACTGTCAGTCCAAAGCAAAAGTGACATACTTGTTTTCATTTGGATGCTAGTGTATACAGAAACATGTTGCCATAAACTAATAACAACTGTGTTAAAGATATGATATTTAAGGGATTGTAAGGGGTAAGTGTATTGCCGCAGAAACAAATGCAACTAGGCAGATAAACAGTAAACTGCGAAGGTTAAAATTTATATCAGCCCCATGAAAAAGAGTGAGCCTTGTTTATTAGATAATCATATGATACTTTAAGACTAAGCAGAAGTTGGACTTCCTATACAAAAAAACACCAGACTAATTAAGAAATTTCCCCCATGGACTGAAGAAACTCTCAGTGGACACTGGAATAGAGCCATGATTCCCATACTGCCCCAATTCAAGTCCTGAGGAAAACACCTTTTCCTAAGGTCGCTCTTATTTGGAAAGGCCTGTTGCTCTTGAATACCATCCAGGTGGACAGAAACATCAGGAGTTCGTTCACTGATTACAGAATCAAGAAGATGGTAACCCTTCCTTATGTATAGTCTACAAGGAACTAAACAAAAAGGAAATATTTTCTTCTGGATGGTTTGGAAATGCAAGAAATCTCAACTAGAAAAGTCACATTTGTGCCTCTTGCCTTTATTCTTCATGGAAAATAAAGTTGGGTCTATACCCCTCTAAAATATTGATTGAGTAATTAGGATGCAAAAGGGCTCTGTTCTACCTATGTAGATATTTCCTTGCCTCACCTGTTGGCACCAGCAGCTAGGCACACAGTTAGATTTTCCAATTCTGAGCATGTAGATGGGATGAGGCCTTGAACAAAACCTTTGTAGAGGAAGGTTTTGCCTGCTTCTTCTAACTGGTACCTGACACCAGTGAGTTTTCTATCTGCTGGGTTAATGCAGATCAGAGGGGCACACAGAAAGGGTGATCACTCGTGTTTCTTGAGTCTCATATTTCTGGGATCAATAAGTCACAGAGGCAGCAAATAAGGAGAGGGAAAAGTAGTGTACCTATGCCATAAAGTGATATGTGATAAGTTTGTTATGAAAGAGGAAGGAAGGTACTATTTTCTCTCCCCACTCCTATTAATACATTT
The DNA here is from genome assembly GCF_047663525.1 of Anas platyrhynchos. NCBI lineage: Eukaryota > Metazoa > Chordata > Aves > Anseriformes > Anatidae > Anas > Anas platyrhynchos. The sequence goes on along the minus strand of NC_092588.1, from coordinate 59,413,318 downwards.
AGGTATTTTTATGAAACAAGACAAGGAGCTTGTAACTTTCATGTTCACTGAAAAAATTTTTTCAGGGTAGTCTCCAGGGGTCCTAAAAGGGTTAGAAAGCATAAGGCAGATATAAAAAAGCCTAATACTTTCGCATACTTTTGCATGTCTTCCTAAATTTTCAAATTGATCTCCTGTTTGTTTTGAGGCCCTCCCATACATTTTTAATAGCTTTGGATACTTTCAGCCTAGAGAAAAGAAAGACACAACATGATAAAATTGCAAGGACAATGGAAAAGTTGAATAGGAGTCAATTATTGACTGTCCATTTTATAAGTGTAAATGTGTGAATTAGATGGCATGGGTCATTCAAATTAATACAAAGGAATAGTTCTCTATTGTTTTCTCCCAAGCCAAACAAGTATATCACTTATGATAATAATATTGCTAGTACCAATGGTCAGAGTCAAGCCTCACAATAGTGTCAGTTGTTTTGAAGATAATCTCATAATCCTAAACCTGCACATAATCTATTTAGTTTATTCCTATACTCTGTAAACAGCTTCATATGACAGTCGGTGATGGTTTTTCATAATCTGGAGACTACAGTAAATGATTAGTGACTAACTGGAAGACTGTAGCTCAACAATTGATCTACATGGCAATTTTCATCATTTAACTTGAAAAAATTATGTCCATCTCTCCTAGAAAAAACACACCACCCTTATACCTATGATGTGTGAAAAATAATATTGTACTTAATTTTGCTGCAGAATTTAAAAGGGAAATAGTTATGTGCTATTGGGTTTACTAAATGATTTTAAACAGATTTCTATGACTCCAAATATCTCTGTATAGTCAGAAACATTATGAAAGTCAAATTACCACTCAGTTGTTTAAATGTGTGTTGCCAGAAACAGCCTAACAAAATTATGAAACACTGTGAAAACATGGCCTAAAGAAGAGCTGTCTGGGTGATGATTTGATTTAGTTCAGTAGAACTGGCTATTACAATCATAGCCTCTTCCTAAATTACTCTGACTGCAGTTAGCATCAGTATTTCATAAATTGTGGGCTGGAAGAGAAGAAAAATAAGGCATTTGGGATTAGACCCAGAAGTCATTGTCATTGTCATGTGAACCCTACTTTTGTTCCTGGAATTCTTTTTCCAATTATCTTTTTTATCACATTATGGATTAAAAACCTCTTTATAACTCTGAACTATCAAAATTAGTTAATACTCAACTTTGGCATTCCATTTTGTTTTGTTTATGTGAATCACAGAATCACAGAATTGTAGGGATTGGAAGGGATCTCAAGAGATCATCGGGTCCAACCCCCCTGCCAAAGCAGGTTCCTTAGTGCAGGTTGCCCAGGTAGGTGTCCAGATGGCCTTGAATATCTCCAGAGAAGGAGACTCCACAACCTCCCTGGGCAGCCTGTTTCAGTGCTCCATCACCTTCACTGTGAAGAAGTTCTTTTGCATGTTGGTACAGAACTTCCTGTGATCCATTTTTTGACCATTGCCCCTTGTCCTGTCCCCACAAACCACTAAAAAGAGGTTGGCCAAATCCCTCTGTCTCCCACACCTCCGGTATTTATACACATTGATGAGATCCCCTCTCAGTCTTGTTTTCTCCAGGCTAAACAGACCCAGGTCTCTCAGCCTTTCCTCATAAGAAAGATGCTCCAGGCCCCATATAATCTTTGTGGCCCTCTGCTGGACTCTTTCCAGGAGATCCCCATCTTTTTTTGTACCGGGGAGCCCAGCATTGGACACAGTACTCCAGGTGAGGCCTGACCAGGGCAGAGTAGAGGAGGAGGATCACCTCCTTTGACCTGCTGGCCACACTCCTTTTTATGCACGCCAGGATCCCATTGGCCCTCTTGGCCACGAGGGCACAGTGCTGGCTCATGGTCAACCTGTCGTCCACCAGGACCCCTAGGTCCTTCTCCTCAGAGGTCCTCTCCAGCAGGTTATCCCCCAGCCTGTACTGATACATGTGGTTGTTCCTTCCCAGGTGCAGGACTCTACACTTGCTCTTAATGAACCTCATTTGGTTTCTTCCTACCCATCTCTCCAGCTGGTCCAGGTCTCGCTGAATGGCAGCACAGCCTTCTGGTGTGTCAGCCACTCCTCCCAGCTGTGTGTCACCAGCGTACTTGCTGAGGGCAGACACTATTCCCTCATCAAGGTCATCGATGAAGATGTTGAACAAGACTGGACCCAGCACCGACCTCTGGGGAACACCACTAGTCACAGGTCTCCAGCCAGATTTTGCGCCTCTAATCACCACCCTCTGAGCTCAGCCAGTCAGCCCATTTTCAACCCACCTTACTGTCCACTTGTCTATTCCACACTTTCTCAGCTTTGCTAGCTGAGCAGTATGTCGTGCTAGAGTAAGGTAGATGACATCCACTGCTCTCCCCTCATCTACCCAGCTGGTGATGCCAACATAGAAGTCTATGAGGTTGGTTGAACATGATATCCCCATTGCAAATCCATGCTGACTACTCCTCATAACCTTCTTCTCTTCCAATTGCTTGGAGATGGCATCCAGAACAAGCTGTTCCAACACCTTTCCAGGGACAGAGGTGAGACTGACAAGATATTGTCAGTCGCCTGGCCCAAAATATTGTCACCTGGCCCATGTGTACAATATTCAGTCATTAGACAAAATCTAAACCTATTGTTACATATGTTAATTGATATCTACCAAGAATAATAGATGCAGAAAATTAGATCTTGCTGATACACGTTCATTCAAAAAGTACTGAAACCTAACAATCGTCCTCTTGTAGTTTATACCCTGATTGTACCATCAACAAACTGGCAGAACTCTAAAGCCTGAGTTTAAATACTACAGCTACTCAGACTACAGTTGAAAACAGAGGAAAGCTTTCAGTTTCCAGTCAAAAAAGAATATTGCCATCTGTGAACTAGTCTTACATATTGCTTTAGAGGTAGCTTCTCATGTATCTTTGCAGCTGGAAATAATCAGATGACTGAAAAAAAAAAAAAAAAAAAGCACAGTCCAAGATTTTAGAGATGTTAAAATGTTCAAAAAAATATCATTTATAAGAAAAGGGCTTATAAAATAATGCATTTAAAATTCAAGAGGAACTTCTAAAATTCACATTTGACATCTCTATACTGTATTTTTCTTTTAATGGGAAAGGTGTTTTTCTTGGTTTTATGGGTCTGGAAAAAGAATACTGTTATTGAAAAATAAGACACAGGACTTTAAAAGCTTGAGGGAAAAAAACAAACAAACAAACAAACAAACAAACAAAAAAACAATCTACTTTTTAGTAAAGATTTTTTTTTTTTTAATTAAATTCATTGAGTCATGTATGTGGGGGACATGAGATATCCAAATGGCAACTGAAAGTGGAAAATAGCTAACAAAATACCAGGCACCTTTGCCAAAAAATGTTCCATATCTAGTAACTTATCTTCCTAATTTACTTAGCAGCTTCCAGTTCTTAAAAAAATACAATACAATAAATGAAATGAAATGAAATGAAATGAAATGAAATGAAAGTCACAGTTTCTGGGGAGAAAAGACTGTTAGAGAAATCTAATGTACAAGATGGCAAATTATTTTACATGGGCAGCAAGTAAACTAGTCTGGTTAAAGTTTTTGCTTTCTAACTCTATACTTATATCAGACTTTATTCAGAGTTTTGAGGGAATCTGTATGTGTAATGAGATGGATTTACATTGAGTTGGATCTCTTTTGGAAGAATTTTATATGCATATCAAAGTTACAATGGTTTCGTTTCTATTGATATTATAATATGGAACAGAATGGCTGAATCTGGGCTGATCTGTAGATACCTCATGGTGTCTTGTCAGTCCACTTCTGCAGATTTTGGACCTAGTCAATGCACAGTTTGGCTTATATCTGCCTGGTGTGGACTGGTGGGTTCCCAGGTTTTATCCTAAACTTAATAGGGTCATGACCAAAAAGTATATATCAAGAACAAAGAGCTCAAAAGATATCCTATATTTTTCACCTATTCTATATGTACAATCCTATCCATCTGACTGAAACTTCTCTGTAAAATACTCAGAAATGTTGGCAAAAAATCAAGATTTCCAAAATTAGATGTTGTCTTAGTCATTCAGCTCAATCACAAATTTCTATTTCTTATTTGGTGTCTGTGTCTTTTATTATTCCAATTTCATTGTGTTTTCCTCTTCTACTTCTGTTCTATTTTTCTCCATCCTCTTTTATCTTCTAATGGCGATGTGGTCTTGCACCTAATGTGATAAAACAGAGCACAGGGAAAATTGTTTACTGTAGTTGCAGGTTCTGTTAACTATAACATAGCAGTCAGAAGGACAGTGAAAACCAAAATTGTGGGAGAGAAGATGGAAGCAGAAAGTTCATGGAACAATAAATTAAAGTAGGCATTAAAGGGATGGCAATTTCAATGGGAAGAGGAAGAATGCTTTTTATATTAATTTTCTAGGAAAAATATAGGCAGGTTTCTATTATTTTCACTTGGTGGGACATCAGCACTGAGGAAGAGGTTTTTAAAGTGCCTTGTATCTTTGCTGCACCCTACAGTTGCAGCTATAACCCTAATTCTCCTCAGGCAGACATAAAAATGGGACTACCAGAGAGTAATACCAGTACAGACTGCACCATTACAATTTTTAACAGCTACTTCCTTGAAGTTCTCTGCAGCAGAAATACAAGCTGTAAGTAGGACTGACAGATTGGTATTCAGTGGGATCTCAGCACACTCACATAGTAAGAGGAAAACACTTCTGATTTCAGGATATTTTTCCTTATCCAGTTTCATGTCATATAGATCACTTTATATAAAGAGTTGGAAAATTTCTTAGGTAAATTTTAACTTTGAAATCATTACTGCTTCTTCCTCATCCTGACATTAATGTTACTGGTGGATGGAGAAAGAAGTAAAAAGATTATGGAATAGAGTATTTAATAACATATGTGCTAGAGTGGTTAATAAAGTATGGTACATCCCTGGAAAACCCAATTCGTTCTCATACCAAAAGACATTATTAGACAAATGTTAATTACTAAAAAACATTGTTAAGCAAATGTTCATAAAGTACTTTATTTAAAAATAATATCCATATTAGTAAGGTAAGCAGTGTAGCCAGGCCTTTCAGTAGCAGGTGGAAGACACCCATTTTCCATTCACAGTATGGAAATATAAATACGTACAAAATAACTTGGATATCAACCGGAAAACATTTCACTCACAGTATGGATGTATGTCTGGAATGCAGATTTATTTCACATTTTCAAATACAGGAGTTGTAATTAAGTTTAATAAAATTAATCTGGTAGGTGAGGTTTTTCATGTGTAGTCACAGCTCTTTATTAATATTTACGTGATTGGCTACAGGGAAGGGACAAATCATACCCTGCTTTCAAATACATCTACTCAAATACATTCTATTCTGTCTAGATGTATTGTATCAAATACATCTATTCAATAATCAATAATCAATTTATTTTTTTTTCCCACAAAAGAACAGATTACCTCCAAAAGCTATAGAAGGAAATATGATTTTTCACAATTTTTCACTCAGACATTGAAAGGGCCCATTTTAGTCACTATATATTAGAATAGATAAAAATTGCCCATCATAATCACTTTTTTTTTTCCTTGCAGTTTTACTCAGATTATAACCTACAGCTGTAAATAATGATTTTCGAATCAACTACCTCATTAACAAATCTAATTACAGAAATGCCTAAATTTGCCAGGAGTGGTAAATAATAAAAAAATGCCTACAACTGAGCTTTAAAAGAAATATATTTTTGCATCACTAAAAAGAAAAAAAAGATTAATATTTTAAAGATACAGTGGTCAACTGAATCAGTGGTCAACTGAATTATGGCATAAAACACCTATGCAATGCACCAGCACTCAGGTCTTGACAGATTTATATATCCCAGACAGCCAGTAGTCTGAATTGCTCTGCATATTAAAGTATTAAAGGCAATTCTGTAATTCTGTCTTATGGCCTTCATTATTAATGTTGAGAGTTTTGTTGTTAATGTTTTGTTTTTACCTTAGTTTGGAATAATCAATGAGAAAATAATAAGGCAGTGGGCATTGGCTACAGAAATCTTTCTTGTGCAAGAACTAGTTATTGTACATTGAGACTAGGAGATTTTGAGGAGGAGGAGGTTAATTGGCTACTAATCAGAAGTACAGAAGAATAATAAGGAAAAATAGTTCTTTGGGGAGAACATGGAATATTTATTCATCCCAAAATATGCATTCTTATTTTTTTCTCTTTTTATTAACTCTATCCTGCATCCATCTGAGTTTACTTCCCAAAGGACAATCTGCTGTCATGCTCTTTGATGGCCAGTGTCTTGTGAACTACCATTCTCAGGCAGGCTCATTACTGGAAAACATCTGCTACTAAATTCTTCATCCTCCCCATTTCATAACTGACATATCTGAGGAAAAAATCTTCTATTTCATTGCTTAGATCATTGCTTAGAATTTCTTAGTAACAGAGGGGGAAAAAAAAAATAAAAAGGCACAAAAATGAAGTTAAGTTTTGGGGCAGTATTAAAACATCCAGTAAGGAACTGTCTGTGCTCCAGTTTTAGGTTTGAAGAGTACCAACTATACTGACAAACACTGTAGACTTGTGGTTTCTTCCTAAATTGCTTACTTTAATTTGAACTTCTTAAAATGAAAAATAAAATAAAATAAAATACAATAAAATAAAATAAAATAAAATAAAATAAAATAAAATAAAATAAAATAAAATAAACACAGACATATTTAGAATTTAGTATGAAACAATTCAGCAAGAAGGCTACAGTCATAATGTTCCAAACTTGAGAACTTGGTATTTGAAAGAGAAAAAGAATGTTCAGATAGAGTTTTGGGTAATTTTTTGGAAAACAATATTAGTCTATTATTTCTATGTCGGGCTCTACATTGTCTCAAATCAATTAAGGATGGTAGCATTAAGGTAGATGAGCACAATGCATACTTTTTGGACGACAGAAGGGTAAAGAACACAATAATCTACCTAATGATTTACAGCATTTCAAAATACAGAGTAATTTTTCTCTTTCTTGAAAATGGAGAATATATTGCCATTGATACTAAAAGAAACAAAGCTATGTTTTTAGACATTAAATGCAAAGTATTAAACTGAAGTTGCCTTCACATTGCCAATGCACTGAGAAGCCAAAAAGAACATAGGAGGAGAGGCTGAAAGCATTGAGACTGCTCAGCCTGGAGAAGGGAAGGCTCTGCAGGGAATAATGCATCAGTGTGAGTAAATGGTGGGAGGGAACAGAGAAAAGGCTGCCAGACACATCTCAGTAGTACCTTGTGGCAGGAAAAGAGGCAATGGGCACAAATTAAATCTCTATCTAACCACAAAAAAAGTTTTTACTGTGAGGGTGATCAAACACTAGAGGAGGTAACGATTCTGTTCATTCACTTGGATACATTTAAAAGCCAAGTATCCATAGATTAAATAGGCTTTATTTCAATTCCAGAGAAGGTTAGAGAAGAAGGAGGATCCATTCGGATAAATAACTTAAGAAAATACCCCCCTGCCAAAACAATGTAAATCTTGCTAATTTACAATCCAAAACAACTGTTTTGCAGTTCTTGAAAAGTTCTGATCAAATGACCAGCTGATCAATTATTTCTGTATACTTTGTAATTTACTTACTGCTCACCCATAACATAATTGAACCATTGAATTTTTATAGAGTAGGGAAGAAGACTACTTATGTCAATAGAGCTGTAGAAAGTGATGAATTTGCTGTTTTATTTTTATTTTGGGGGGTGAAGTTGTGTTTCCTGTGATACAGGTTTTGTACATCAAATTCCTGTTTTATTTAGATAGCATAATATTATTGTAGTGTAATAATTCCATGTGTAAAGTACTGATGAAATACTGTTTATTAAACACTCTAGTATCCTTGAAAGCATACATAACTGTATAGAATATTTATGATTAAGTAGTTTAATAGTTTGTTTCTGCATTGTAAAGAAATAGGAAAATATAACTGACTTTGCAATGCCTCTTCTTAACTTCAGGAAAAGACAATTCAGAATTACACAGTAAAAGCAAAACTCACCAAACAAGCCTTTCTGTTTAATTTTCAGGAAAAAAATAAAAATAGAATTCAATAAAATGTAATGTCCCCACAGTAGGAATGGTGTTACCATAACTGTGTGTGAAGACTGGTTGTTAAAATCTTCCACAAAACTATCCAAGAAGAAAATTATTTTCACAACTCTTCTAAAATGAATCTTCTTTTAAAGTGGTTAAATATTTTTGTAAGGGCTTAGAATAATAGGAGAAAAATGTAATAGGTAAAAAGTATGCATAAAACATGCTGTATAACTGCATCTGATTCAAAGTTACAATGCAGAGTGCTTGAGAGTGTCTATATTAAAACAGCAGAATTTGGACTTGTTAGAAGTAGCTTGATGCTTACAAAAGTATTAACTGAGCCTCAAGGAAAAATTGAGTAAGACATTCCTTTCAGCTTCACCATGGTAAAGAATTATCACCCAGCATGCTGAATTTAATTCTTATTCCTCCCAGCAAGATGCCAGGCCTGTACTGGAAGTACAAGGGTGTCCCTTTGTGCATGGAGTTGTCCCTGGTAGCACTTGCCTGAGCAGCAGGGGCTTCATCCCAGCCTACGTGCTCTGATTCCCCCTCTTTTTCACTGCCAGGGGAAGGCTGAGTGCCATCTCATGTCCTGGTGTGCTGCTGGGGAGCTCCAAAGTGTGTCTAAGTTGCAGTCTCTTGTCTTTCATGTGGTTTACTGGACCAAAAAAGGATACTTTGTGATTGGAGTCTACTACAGGTTGCTTGATCAAGGGGAGGCTGTTGACAAGGCCGTCTTTTTTTCAGCTACAAGACTCGTTGTTCTCACAGGCTCTCGTCTTGATGGGGAATTTCAACCACCTGGATGTCCACTGGGAGTGCAACACAGCAGGCTGTAAGCAATCCATTGGACTCCTGGAGTGCACTTCCTGGCCCAGCTATTGGACATACTAAACAAAGGAGAAGTGTTACTGGACCTGGTGTCTACCAGTGCAGATGAACTAATCAAAGAAGTTAAGATTGGATGCAGTCTGGGCTGTAGCAGCCACTACCTGGTTGAGTTTGTGGTCTTGGGGCCTGGAAAAGAGTGAAGTCTGAACTTTAAATGAGCGCTTTTCCAGCTCTTAAAGGACCTAGTGGATGCAATCCCCTGGGACACTGTCCTTAGGGACAGAGAAACTGATAAGAATTGACAACTCTTTAAGGACACTTTTCTAGAGCACAAGAGCTCCCCATCCCCATGTGTAAAAGGTCAGGCAAGCCAAACAGGAAAACGGCATGGCTAAGCAAGGACCTGCTGGTCAAACTGTAGTCTAAGAAGTAAATGCACAGGCAGTGAAAGCAGGGACATGTGGCCTGGAAAGAGTACAGGGATGCTGCCCAGATGTGCAGGGATGGGATCAGGAAAGCTGAGGCACAAATGGGACTGAGCTTGAAAAGGGATGCAAAGAATAACAAGAAGGGATTATACAGGTACATTGGTCAAAAAACAAAGGCCAAGGATAGTGTACCCCTTCTGACGGATGAGGAGGAAGAACTGGAAATGAGAGACATGGAGAAGGCTGAGGTACTCAACAAATTCTTTGACTCAGCCTTCACTGCCAGACAGGCTTCCCACATCTTTCACTTCCCTGAACCCATAGATGAGGGCTGGGGGAGTAAAGTCCCTCCAACTGTAAGCAAAGAGCAGGTTTGAGACCACTTGATGAAACTAAACAGGTACAAGTCTACGGGGCCTGATGACATGCATCCCAGGGTCCTGAGGGAATTGGCTGATGTCAGTTGATCACCAATTGACATCAATCAATTGATGCCAAGCCTCTCCCTATCATGTTTGAAAAGTCATGTCAATCAGGTGAAGTCCCTGGTGACTGGAAAAAGGGAAGTATCACTCCCATTTTTAAAAAGGGTAGAAAGCAAGTCCTGGAGAAAAGAGTGGTGAGCCTCACTTCTGTGCCTGGAAGATCATGGAAAAGATCGTTCTGGAATCAATATTAAGGCACATGCAAGAGAAGGAGGTGATACGAGACAGCCAGCATGGCTTCACCAGGGGCAATCATGCCTGACTGATCCTTCTAGACTTCTATGATAGAGTGACTTCATTAGTTGACAAGGGAAGACTGACCAATGTCATTTATCTGGACTTATGTAAGGCCTTTGACATGGTCCCACATGACATCCTGCTCTCTAAATTGGAGAGAGGTGGATTTCAAGGTAGGACTGTATGGTGGATAAATCTTGAAGGTCACACCCAGAGAGTGGTGTCTCTGTGTCCCGGTGGAGGTCAGTGACAAGTGGTGTCCCTCAGTGGTCCATCTTGTGCCCAGTGCTGTTTAATATCTTCACAGATATTAACATCTTATAGATGTTAATATAGATGTTATAGATGTTAATATCTATTTTATATATCTATTTTATATATCTATTTTATACATCTATTTTATGTTATAGATGTTAATATCTATTGAATAAGACATCTTATTCAATTACAGACAGTGGAATAGAGTCCTCAGCAAGTTTTCAGGTGATAACAAGCTGAGTGGTGCAGCTGATACAACACAAGGAAGGCATGTCACCCAAAGGGACCTGGATAAGCTTCAGAAGTGGTCCCATGTGAAAGTAATGAGATTCACCAAGTAAAAGTGCAAGGTGTTGCACGTGGGCCAGGGCAATCCCAGACATGAGAAGAACTCATTAAGAGCATCCCTGCAGAGAAGAACTTGGGGGTTCTGGTGGACAAAAAGCTCACCATGAGCCATTGATATGCATTCACAGCCCAGAAGGCCAACTGCATCCTGGGCTGGATCAAAAGAGGCATGGCTAGCAGGCCGAGGAAGGTGATTGACCCCATCTACTCTGCCTGTGTGAGGACTCACTTGAAGTCCTGTGTCCAGGTCTGGGGCCCCCAGCACAAAAAGGATGTGGACCTGTTAGAGCAGGTCCAGAGGAGGGCCATGAAGATAATCAGATGGCTAGAGCACCTCTTCTATTATTAAACAGTGAGAAAGCTGGGGTTGCTCTTCTCTCAGCCTGCAGAAAAGTCTCCAGAGAGACCTTATTGGAGGGCTCCCATAAGAGGGCTTATAAAATAGATGGACAGAGGGTGGTGAGGTGGTAAATCTGCCCTTAAAAAGGTAGACTTAGATTAGATATAGGAATAAATTATTTCCTGTGAAAGTGTTGAGACACTGGCACAGGTTGCTCAGAGAAGTTGTGGGTGCCGCATCCCTAGAAGTGTTTAAGGACAGGGTGGATGAGGCTCTGAGCAACCTGGTCTAATGGAAAGTGTCCCAGCCCATGCCGGGAATGCTGGAACTAGATGAACTTTAAGATCCCTTCCACACAGTCCATTCTATGATTCTATTATTCTATGTTGTGTTTTTTTTTTCTTCTTCATTGTCTGACAGCCAATTCTTTTGGCTGTCTTGTGTAAGTTCAGCAAGAGCCTCTCTTCCTGTATATTTAAACCATTGTATACATATGTTCACTGACTACAATAAATCAGGAGGGACACTTATGTACTGGTTTAGTAAACAGATTTTTTATCAGATGTTCAGCACGTTACATGCAAAAGTGGTCTAACTTTTGTTGTTCTATTTGGTATGCCTTGCCATTTGAGGAGAATCTGCATGCAATTGAAGTGCATAAGAACTGTGTGGAATAGGGGAGGAATGTAAAATAGAGGACTGACTGTGACTAAGACAGTCCACCAGGAACTAGGTGTGAAATTTTAAAATGTATGTTAGCAATGTCACACAGAAATCTACAGTGCTCCCTAAGGAGCCTATTATTTCCATATTCACTTCTTCTTGCAGTTATTTGCAGCTCTAAATACAAAGTTTGTTTTGGAGGTGGGCAACTATGTAGCTCTTGGAGGATATTTGGTTGAATTTCTATTTCAGTCCCTCATAAATAGAATACATTTTGTTAGTAATAGCATAGGCATGCTATGGCCCTGAGATTCTAAATGATTTTGCAACATAAACTAATCATAAGAAAAGGTATTGCTTTCTGAGAATGGGAATCATTTTCTTTACAAATTTTTCTTAACAACCCTAATTAAAATTCAGGTAGGTTATAGTGCAGATAGAAATTTGACACAAGTTTTTGAATTTCAATATGGACATTGTATGCTTTGAGACACTACAAAAAAAAAAAAAATATATATATATATAGTGTGTGTGTTTGTTTTGTTTGCGTTTTCTTTTAATCAGAGTATTAACTCTTTACAAAACTCATACATTCTTCCAGATTATTTTTTTTTCCTTTTTCCTACCTATATCATTTACAAGGATGAGAGCAAGAACGCAACCAACCAACTGCTCCATGCTTGAAATATATGTATGTATGTATGTGTATATATATATAGTTACAATATGATGTAGTGGTTTTACTCTTCTGGGAAGCTAAACTCTACCACAACTACTCTCTCACTCCCCCTCCTCCTCAGAAGAGGGGAAGAAAAAAGTATGTGGGAAAGAAAAAAAAAGGCTCAAGAGATAAGAATAATTTAACTAAAAGGAAAAAGAAGAGAGGAAAAAAAAAAAAAAAAAAAAAAAACACAAACAACAACAACAACAAACAAACAAACAAACAAAAAACATAGACTGCACAGAAGCCCAGAGAGAAGAAAATAAAATATATTAGCTAATTCCCATCAATGAGCAATGTTTGGCCAATGTTCGGTCTGCTAGGAAGCAGGGTCTCAATATACGTAGAGGTTGTTTTGGGAGGACAGGTCTTTATAATGAGCACCTCATCTCCTTTCCTTTTCCCTCCTTATATTGCTTAGTGTGACGTCATATGGTATGGAATAACCTTTTGGTTGGTTTAGGTCAGCTGCCCTCATGATGTTCCCTCCCCACCTCTTTCCCACCCCTCCTGGTGGTAGGTTGGGAGGAGGGGATTGTAGACTGGAGTCTTGGTGCTGTGACAGCACTGCTCAGCAATGGACAAAACACTGATGTGACACCAATGCTGTTCTAGCTACAAGTGTTCTAGCACAATACTGTATGGGCTCCTGCAGGGAAAGTTATTTCCAGACCCAGTACATATGAAAAACTGACTGTGTTATATCTCAAAAATTGACCATTTTATATGTGATTTAGCTTAGTCAGAAATGGATACAAGAGTTTGATGCAGGAATAAATGATCTTAATGGTTCCTTTTGAACTCATAATCCTTAAACATAAGAGAACAATAATCTTTTCAGACATGTGTGGTTTGTATATTGCCCTCTGTTTTAAATCTTCGAAGAGAGTATCTCACCTTTCCTGTCTTCTTTTTTTTTTCTTTTTTTTTTCCTTCAGTGATGGAGAGTAATCTGTTTTTAGTTCCATTTGAATGTAATTTTTTCTTTTTATGAACTAAATTACAGCACAGACCATAGGCTCCTGATATCCATTATTTATCTTGTCATTTTAAAGCTCCATCTCTTGATGCAATCAAACTTTTAAGAAGCCTACAGATTCCTGACACTCCTGAGCTTTTTGCAATTTCTGTCTCTAGGGAAGAAATATCTGGCTTTCGAACATCCCTGGTTAATTTGAATAAAAAATTCTAGATGCCTCTACAGTGAATCCACAATAAAATCTTCTGTGTTTTATATCCAGTTTCCTAGATTTGGTCTGTGCTTTAATATCAGATTTGAATGCCTTGGGATGCTTACATGCTATGTTCTAATTCATTTAGTCAGCTTTCATTTCTACCTTGCTAACTTTAAATTCTTTCTGTTCTGCAATTACAGTTCTTCATTTGATACTAATACATGTGTGGTTTCTTTCTCTATGTGTATGAAAATATTATGTTCAGTTTTGCACCCTTGAGTGTTTTTTTTTGGCAACTAATATCACTTATACTTGACCTTTAAGAGCCCAACTGCATTCCTGCATTCACATATTAAGAAAGCCCAGTTCCACAGCTGGTAATAGAGGGGGCAAAACACTACTTGCAGTTCAAGGACACAAAAAGGAAAGATCTCAAAAAACTGCCCTGGGGATTTTGTTATGCAAAACAGTCCATAGGTGGTGTCTGGAGATATTTTGTTCTGGTCTGACTTTGATCATTAAAGACACATCTAAAGCGCTATTGATGACAAAAAAAAAAAAAAAAATAATAAAAAAAAATTAGACAGTAGGGAAGGTCATCTAGAAGTTTAGAGAGAAATCTAAGCTGTGAAAATGGACTTGGGAGGATCTTCTGCCAGACTGTGTGTGTGATTAAATCTGATTAAATCTGTGCTGCAAAGGGTGAGTAAAAGCAGCAGCAATGCTACCCTCCCCTTTAACCCCATAGGAAGGAGCACTTGGTGTGGAAGGAGAAAGATCAAAACACCTGGCAGAGGCTTTATAAGACAGGAGCAGGAACTCAGAGAGAAAAAGATAAAACATTTAACTGAAAGGTGATGAAAGCATTGAGTATTAAACTTCAGCCAAAGAATTTTGTGAGAACATATGACTCAGTGAGTGTCAAATAAAAGTTTCCTCCCCTTCCCTCTTACCTAAGAAGATGTAAAGAAAGATAATGTAGGACAGATGAGAGAACTGGCTTCTGCAAACTTTTCTTGTGAATCCTGTTACCTTGGATTGGAAAATAGGCAAACAGGAGCAATTTGTGACTTCTTATGTAGTTAGTATATATATATATTTATTTTTTTTAAGTATATTATCTGTAAATTGAAAATTAAGATGTATGTATAGCTGAAAAATTAACATGAAGTCACAGTTGTATGGCAGTACATCTAAGTAAATAGCCATGCTGTTAATTCTTCTCAGTGTAGAATTTATTAATTGGACACTCAAAAATATGCAGTTTACACAGTTTCTAAGCCCTGTTATACAAACAAATTTCTCTAAATAACTACATGGTTCTATTTCTCTTAACAAGGAATGCCAAAAGGATGAAAGCTTACATTATGTTTTCCAACTGAACTATTGTACTGGGTTTAAGTGCCAAGGTTTTGGTAGCA
The DNA here is from genome assembly GCF_047663525.1 of Anas platyrhynchos. NCBI lineage: Eukaryota > Metazoa > Chordata > Aves > Anseriformes > Anatidae > Anas > Anas platyrhynchos. The sequence continues at coordinate 59,398,274 of NC_092588.1, read as the reverse complement.
GGGGGCTGCAGGTGTGGCCTCCATGAGCAGCTCCAGCCACCTCCAAAGGGCTCTGCCACTGGCAAGAGCTAAGACAATAAGTCATGTTTGCACCTCTGTGAGAGCAGATTCAAGAATGAGAGGAAAAAAAAATAAATCTGATGGGCAGCAGTAGCTGGGATAATGAGGAGTGAGAAACAGCTCTGAAGGCACCAAGGTCAGTGTAGAGGGAGGGCTGGATCTGAAGTTCCCCTGTGGCAAGACCCCTGGTAGAACAGGCTGTCCCCCTGCAACCCATGGGTCCCACATAGAGCAGATCTCTATGCTGCAGCGCGTGGAGGAGCCCCCGGTGGAGCAGGTGGACATGGCCTGGAGGAGGCTGCGGCCCAAGGAGAGCCCCCAGAGGAGCAGGCCCCAGGCTGGAGCTGCAGCCAGTGCAGAAGAGCCCATGCAGGAGAAGGAGATCTGGGGAGAGCTGTCACCTGTGGGGGACCCGTGCTGGAGCATTTTGTTCCTGGCAGATGGACCCCATGGTATGGAGCCATGTTGGAGCAGTTCTTGAAGAGCTCCTGCTTGTGGGAAGCTCACACAAGATCAGTTCAGGAAGGATGGCATCCCATGGGAGGCACCCCGTGTGGAGCTGGGGCAGAGAGTGACCGTGAAGGAGCAGTGGAGATGAAGCGTTAGGGACTGACCTCAAACCCCGTTCCCCTGTACCAAGAAGAGGATGGATGGGGGGAAGGTGTTTTTCATTTTTTTTTCTTTTTAGTTTCTCCCTGCTCTAGGTTGTTAGCAGTAGGCAACAAACTATTTTAACCTCTCTATGCTGATTCTATTTTTCCTGTGATGATAATTGTTGAGTGATCTCCCAGTCATTATGTCAACCCTTGAGCCCTTTCCATCCTGTTTTCTCCCCCTTTCCCCAAGCGTTAGGGACTGACCACGGCCCCAGTTCCCCATTTCCCTGTGCTGCTTGGGGTAGGGGAGGACATAGAAGAGGGTGAATGGGGGGAAGGTGTTTTTAGACTTTTTTTTAGTTTCTCACTCTTGTGGTCTGCTAGTGGTAGACAGAAATTACATTAGTCTGCCTATACTGAGTCTATTTTGCCTGTGAAGATAATTGTTGAGTGATTTTTCTGTCCTTGTCTCCTCCCTTGAGCTCTTTCCATCATATTTTCTCCCCCTGTACCTTTTAGGAGGGGGAGCAAGAGTGCAGTTGTGGTGGAGTTCAGCTGCTCAGCCAAGTAATACCACCACACCATATTTGTGTAGCTATTATAGCTTAAAACAAACAAGCAATTACCCTTACATGAAGCTTCCTGATGTTTTTTTCCCCCTCTCCTCCCTTTCCCTCCCCTCCCCTCCCATCCCCTCCCGTCCCCTCCCCTCCGCTAAATTCATTAAATGTAATTTAGTTTGTTGGAGACAGAAGCTTTCCAAAGGACTATATTGAAAGCAGAAAGTATTGTTGTTTCACTGTTTGTTGATGTGTTTTAAAAATTTCGCACCTACCCCCCACTGGTTTGTTAGGAATGTCCAGGATGAAAGGAAAGCATAGGGGTTATAGAGGCAAAGTTAAAAAAATAATAAAAAAAAAAAAAGTGAAAAGTGTGGCAATTGTTAAATCCATTACTGTTTAACAGCCTGATCTGAAGTTACAATCATTCTAGGCTGTGATAGTGCTTCATAAAAATGATTTCCTCCAAGAAAAGGGATCATTAGTTCATTGAAATGACTAATGTTAAGAGAGGTTATTAGTCTTTTATTTCTATCAGTGCAGAACATAAGCATGAAGATTTCACCAACTGCACTAATGCCTATAAAATAAATGAAGATTAAAGAATGAATGCATATGCTTAGGATAAGTGCATACTCATATGGAAGCATGTAATTTAACTTTTGTAACTTGCATGAGTTTGAGGCACAAAATTTGGTTATAGGTTTTGTTTGGACTTAAAATATATGATTAAGAGCATGAACAAACATTAATAAGAACATATGACCCTTCGACATAAATAATATTAAGACTGATAATAATAGAGGGGGAGAACTGGTCTCTGGAACTTAGATTTGACATTGTAAACCAAGTTCTCAGCTATCATTCGAGGATGCTTGTATTTCATTTTACAATAATACTTGATTTCACTTTTTCTCCCATTTTAAAATAGTTTATTTACCTCAAGAAAGGAAATCTATCCACATCAGAACAAACTAAGGTCATAATTATTTTACATGCATATGTTGTTATGAATTATCAGTGTTTTAATAGTATGGCCAAGAATTATGTAGATTATGTATCATAGAATTAAAGAATCCTGGAAGGAACCTTAAAGATCATCTAATTCCAACCTTCCTGCCATGGGCAGGGACACCTTCCACTAGATCAGGTTGCTAAAAGTCCCATCCAACCTTGCATTGAACACTTCCAGGGATGGGGCACTGTTTCTCTGGGCAACCTGTGTCAGTGCCTCACCACCCTCACAGTAAAGAATTTCCTCCTTATACCTAATCTAAATCTACCCTCTTCTAATTTAAAGTCATTATTCCTTGTCCTATCCCTACACTCCCTGACAAAGAGTCCCTCCCCAGCTTTCCTGTAGGCCCCCTTTAGGTACTGGGAGACTGCTATAAGGTCTCCCTGGAGCCTTCTCTTCTCCAGGCTGAACAACCCCAACTCCCTCAGCCTGTCCAGCCCTTTGATCATTCTCCTGACCCTCCTCTGGACTTGTTCTAATAGGTCCCTGTCCTTCTTGTTCTGGGAGCCCCAGAGCAGTACTCCAGGTGGGGTCTCATGAGAGCAGAGTAGAGGGGGAGAATCACCTCCCTTAATTTGCTGGTCATGCTTCTTTTGATGCAGCCCAGGATATGACTGGCTTTTTTTTGGCAGCAAGTGCATATTGCTTCTCATCCACCAGCACCCTCAGGTCCTTCTCCCCAGGGTTGCTCTCAATCCATTCTTTGCTCAGTCTGTATTTGTGCTGGGGATTGCCCAAGCTCAGGTAAAGACCTTGAAGTTGGCCTTATTGAATCTCATGAAGTTTGCAAAAGCCCGCCTCTCAAGCCTGTCAAGGTCCCTCTGCATGGCGTCTCTTCCCTCTAGCATGTTGACTTCACCACACAGCTTGGTGTCATCAGCAAGCTTGCTGAGGATGCACTCAGTCCCACTCTCCATTTCACCGACAAAGATATTAAACAGCACCAGTTCCAATACTGACAACTGAGGTGCACCACTTGTCACTGATCTTCACTTGGACACTAAGCTGTCAATTCTAACTCTTTGAGAGTGACCATCCAGGCAATTCTTTATCCACCATGCATGTGTTCCATGAATCACAACCACGTCTCTCCAATTTAGAGGCAAGGATATCGTGTGGGACAGTGTCAAATGCTTTGCACAAATCCAGGTAGATGACATCAGTTGCTCTTCCATACCCACCAATGTTGTGTATCTCTATTCATCTGCAGGAAGATAAAAATGAAAAGACACCATAAAAAACATTTTTGAACATCTACATTTGGGGTAGCTCTCTTCATATCTTAAGAGTTTCTCTTTAGAAATAACTGTTTTACTGTAGTGTTGAAATGTCAAAAAATATCTTTCAGAAAATGTATTCAGACCTGAAGGGTTTTCTTTGAGTAGTTAAAACTTCGACTTGGACCAACAAGGTGATTTATGCATTTGTACTGTATTTTATTCTTTAACAAAAGCTTAATGCAATTGGTTTGGGGTTTTGTTTCCATAATAAGCCCTAGGACTTCTGATAAAGCTTTTAAATGGAAACATTTCTACCTCTGCTGTTGATCAAGATTTTAGAGCTGGAGTTAATAATGTACGTAGTTGATTTAGATACAGCATGATTTTCCTCATTTTATATTAACAAGATTTGCTTCTCCTGCCAAGTTTATATTTCCTTTTACAGTAACATGCATTGCAATGCAACATTTTTCTTCATTTTAAGAATATTAAAAATATAATAGACATATCAGTGCTGAAATTTTCTCTTCAATAAGATATACAAAATCTTGACAGTATCAGATTTCTACATGTTAGTACACAGACTTCTAACTTGCCCATTTCTTCTATTTATCAGAAACCTTGACTCGTATTCTGCTGGCAAAGTGGTAGCATTTAACTACCTGTGACAGACAGGACGGTGTGGAGCCACACTGCTTGCAAGGGAACATCAGAAGATACTTCCTTAAGGATTTCATTATTTTTTGGTGAGGGCAGAGTATGGAAATGAAACAACAACAACATCAACAACAATAAAAAGGGAACTTGGTTTATAATTTTATTGGGTCTGGCTGAGATGAAGTTAACTTCCCCCTTAACAGCACAAATAGTGTTATGCTTTACATTTGTGTCTAGAAAGGTGTTGATAATGCACCAACATTTTGGCTTCTGCTGAACAGTGCTCGCACAGTATCAAGGTTTTCTTTCCAAATCTCCCCAACCCTTCACCCTCACACCTACCAAATACCAGTAGTCTGGTAGCTAGGAAAGAGTTTGGGAGGTTGTGCATTAATTACAATGGCTGTTCTCAGAAGCCAAGCATCTAACCTGCTAGACACCGTGCAAATCTAACAGGATTGAACTAACACTGATTAAACCATATTCATTGAAGAAACTGGTTACTTTATTTGCATTGATTCAGGGTCATTGTGCTGCTTAGACTTTAAAATACAGTAAAGTTTTACTGGGGTGCAAAAACCATAGGCCTATTATATTCATCTACTCCTACCTCTCTCCAAATTCATTCCTTTTGCACTCTCAAATATCTTAAACATCCAGACTTATACAATTTGCCTGTCTTATAGTTTTAGGCTTTCTTCTCAAGCTCTGCTTTTTCAGACTCTGAGTTTTCACATTTCTTCTATCTGAAGAGTACTCACACCCCCATTTCTCTGTTCTCCTCACACTTTAGGGATCACTGCATCATTTTGACAGATATGATTCTTCAAGAACAGAACTAATGTCTTTTTAAAAATTCCTAGTTTCAAAACCCTCAAGAAACCCTGGACTACTTAGCCACCAGTCTCTAGCCTTATGCACTGGCTTGAAAGGATTTACAGGATCTTAAAAGACTGCCTATGACCTAAACATCTTGGTCTTTTCTCTTCCTCTGGTCTTATAGTTCAGTATAGTTACTTTCCTTAATTATAACAATTGGATGTAACAGAACTCATAGTCTGTTCCTACTTTCAGAGGACCTGCTGTTAAGCACAGACATGCTGTGCACCTTCCCTTTTTAATTTTTTCTCTGACAGGAAGGGTGGACCATGCCTGGCATGGGTGCTCCACCTTCTTCATAGACTAGATTCCCTGCAAACGGGGAAAAAAAACAGTCCAGAGGAAATAAATAAATAAATAAATAAATAAATAAATAAATAAATAAAGTTGTACAAAGTAAAAAGTAAAGTAAAATTAAACTAAAACAAAATTTGGGAAGAAAAATGAAATATCTTGTTTACAATCATAGAATGTTGATGGAATGTTCATGGTATTTGGCTGTACATATTGAACAAGAAATATTATTAGCAAACTAAACATTTTCTCAAGCCCTTCTGGTTTCTTCCAGTTACACAGATTATCAAAGACATACTGTCATATACCATTTTCTTGATGAAAGGAGTGGAATATACCAATTGCCTGAAGAAACTTTCAGTTAGTTAACTATTTATTAGTTGAAAAGTGCCACTGGTTCACACAGATAGATGTTTCCTAAAGACTCTCAACAAGCACCATCTCCTGAGTATTTATTGACAGCACTCTGTCACTTTTGTAGAAATATATATATACTGCAAAGGTGAAAATAGATGAAATATTTCTTCACTAAAAAAAAAAAAAAAAAAAAAAAAAAAAAAAACAGTGTAAGCAGAAGGTAGGGTACCTGCTCGAGGGTAGGAAGGCTCTGCAGGATCTGGATAGGCTGCACCGATGGGCTGAGGTCAACTGTATGAAGTTCAACAAGGCCAAGTGCCGGGTCCTGCACCTGGGGCGCAATAACCCCAAGCAGAGCTACAGGCTGGGAGAGGAATGGTTGGAGAGCTGCCAGGCAGAAAAGGACCTGGGAGTGATGGTGGACAGTCGGCTGAATATGAGCCAGCAGTGTGCTCAGGTGGCCAAGAAGGCCAATGGCATCCTGGCTTGTATCAGAAACACTGTGACCAGCAGGGCTAGGGAGGTGATCGTCCCCCTGTACTCGGCTCTGGTGAGGCCGCACCTCGAGTACTGTGTTCAGTTTTGGGCCCCTCGCTACAAGAAGGACATCGAGGTGCTTGAGCGGGTCCAAAGAAGGGCGACGAAGCTGGTGAGGGGCCTGGAGAGCAAGTCCTATGAGGAGCGGCTGAAGGAGCTGGGCTTGTTCAGCCTAGAGAAGAGGAGGCTCAGGGGTGACCTTATTGCTCTGTATAAGTACATTAAAGGAGGCTGTAGAGAGGTGGGGGTTGGCCTGTTCTCCCATGTGCCTGGTGACAGGACGAGGGGGAATGGGCTAAAGTTACGCCAGGGGAGTTTTAGGTTAGATGTTAGGAAGAATTTCTTTACTGAAAGGGTTGTGAGGCACTGGAACGGGCTGCCCAGGGAGGTGGTGGAGTCACCATCCCTGGAAGTCTTCAAAAGACGTTTAGATGTAGAGCTTGGGGATATGGTTTAGTGGGGACTGTTAGTGTTAGGTTAGAGGTTGGACTCGATGATCTTGAGGTCTCTTCCAACCTAGAAATTCTGTGTCTGTGTCTGTGTCTGTGTCAGAAAAATATTATATAATACAATAATAATACAAAAAATATTTTGTATTATATCCTTAGTGGGCCAAGCTAGGAGTGATCTCACACTTAAAATATATTCATTAGCATAGTTAGCTCTGTGGTATGGGTGGTATGGGTTAATTAGGTAGTGTGTACATGTGGTATGAGTCAGTATAAGCTTTTTTTTTTTTTTGGGGGGGGGTGTGCTGTGTGAAGCAAAGAAGTAGGAGTTTTTGGTACAAGTAGAAGCAACTGCATATTTCTCATACTAACTGAACAAAGCAGTAGTAGTAGTAAATAGACATACTGTAAATATGGAAAAAATAAAGGGAGCTGTAAAGTAAGAAGAGGAGTAATAAAAGTTAATTCTTACAGGTGATTCACTAAATACATGAATCTGCAATGAACCTACAATGACCAGCAGGATGTCATTACAACAAGACACTACTTAGACTGACATAACACAGTCCCATGACTGTGGTCTTGACTGCCAACTCTGCCAATGTGACAGCCAATACAAGTAGTGTCACTTGCACTTCACACATTCTTGCAAACTGTCATCAATATATATATATACATGTATACATATAATATATATTTATGCATATGTATATATATATGAAAAAAAAAAAACACAACATTTTTGCTGCATAACATAGAACTTGATGACATGGGATATTTTACAGCTTACCTGCCATAACAGATGCTCCTCTCAGTCTACTGACTAAAATAAAGCAGTTCACATATGCAGTAAGCACTTAAGCTCTTGACAAATGTTGTAGGAGATGTTTCAAAAAGGACAGTGATTTGCAGCCTTTACAGCTCAAAGAGTTGTCTAGCTGACAAACTGATTTGTGACATAACAATTGTAAAGAAAATAAAAATTCTAAAATTAATGCCAACTGAGGATAATTTAACCCTTTATAGGACTTCTGAGTTTGTTAGAAACAATGAAAGAAATTGCAAAATTACCTCCTCTAGTTAGAGTTCATAGAGTAATATGATAACATTGGTGCAGTAAGCAGAAATAATGTTAAGATAAGAAAAAGCCCACATTTGCAAGAGGACAAAAATATAAAAGACAAGCTATAAACCCACATTTCCTTAGGTGTGGAGATACCAGTCATTCAAATGATTTTCTTGGATGCCCTGCAAGATATGCAAATTGAAAACATAAAATGGAAAAGCAACATCAAGGTAGCTGCTGAAGACAGATGGAAACAACATCTCCAGCTTCCAAATACTAAAGTCTAAGCAGCTTATGTCTAAAAGTAATCATAGAATCATAGAATATCCTGAGTTGGAAGGGACCCTCAAGGATCATCAAGTCCAACTCTTGACACTGCACAGGTCTACCCAAAAGTTCAGACCATGTGACTAAGTGCACAGTCCAATCTCTTCTTAAATTCAGTCAGGCTCGGTGCAGTGACCACTTCCCTGGGGAGCCTGTTCCAGTGTGCAACCACTCTCTCTGTGAAGAACCCCCTCCTGATGTCAAGCCTAAACTTCCCCTGCCTCAGCTTAACCCCGTTCCCGCGGGTCCTGTCGCTGGTGTTAATGGAGAAAAGATCTCCTGCCTCTCGACACCCCCTTACGAGGAAGTTGTAGACTGCGATGAGGTCTCCCCTCAGCCTCCTCTTCTCCAGGCTGAACAGGCCCAGTGCCCTCAGCCGTTCCTCGTACGTCTTCCCCTCCAGGCCTTTCACCATCTTCGTAGCCCTCCTCTGGACACTCTCCAACAGTTTCATGTCCTTTTTATACTGTGGTGCCCAGAACTGCACACAGTACTCGAGGTGAGGCCGCACCAGTGCAGAGTAGAGCGGGACAATCACCTCCCTCGACCTACTAGCGATGCCTTGCTTGATGCACCCCAGGACACGGTTGGTCCTCCTGGCTGCCAGGGCACACTGCTGGCTCATATTCAACTTGCTGTCTACCACGACCCCCAGATCCCTCTCTTCTAGGCTGCTCTCCAGCGTCTCATCGCCCAGTCTGTACGTGCAGCCAGGGTTTCCCCGTCCCAGGTGCAGGACCCGGCACTTGCTCTTATTGAACTTCATGCGGTTGGCGATCGCCCAGCTCTCCAACCTATCCAGATCCCTCTGCAAGGCCTTTCCACCCTCATTCGAGTCCACAACTCCTCCAAGTTTGGTGTCATCAGCAAACTTGCTCAAAATACCTTCTATTCCTACATCCAGATCGTTTATAAAAATATTGAAAAGTACCAGCCCTAAAATGGAGCCTTGAGGGACCCTACTGGTGACTGCCCGCCAGCCTGACGCAGCCCCATTTACCATAACCCTTTGGGCCCTGCCCATTAGCCAATTGCTCACCCATCGTATGATGTTTTTATTTAGCTGTATGGTGGACATTTTGTCCAGTAGGATCCTATGGGAAACCGTGTCAAAAGCCTTGCTGAAGTCCAAAAAAATCACATCAGCTGGTTTCCCTTGGTCCACCATACGGGTGATCTTATCATAAAAGGAAATCAGGTTAGTTAGGCAGGACCTACCCTTCACAAACCCATGCTGGCTGGGACCAATGACTGCTTTGTCCCCCAGGTGCGCCTCAATACGTTCAAGAACCATCTTCTCCATGATTTTACCAGGCACTGACGTGAGACTAACAGGCCTGTAATTGCTAGGGTCTTCTTTCTGACCCTTCTTGAAAATCGGCACAACATTTGCCAGCTTCCAGTCTACCGGGACCCCTCCAGACTCCCAGGATAGTTGAAAAATAATTGAGAGAGGTTCCGCGATGACGTCCGCCAGCTCCTTCAGCACCCGGGGATGAATCCCATCCGGACCCATGGACTTGTAGGGATCCAGGTGGAGTAGCAAATCCTGCACACGTTCAGAGTTGGTTGGGAGTTTGTCATCCCCACCGTTTGTTCAACTAGTGTTAATTATTGATAGAATATAATTTTCCTTACATTGGCTTTTAAGTTGATACATCAAAGTATTTAAAGTACTTAAGCCAAAGCACTTGAAGATGGAAAAAATGAAATGTAGATGAAGGTAGGTAATAAACTGTGTACACTTTAAATATAAGGATTATATGAGTCTGTTTACGTTACTCACTTGAAGCTTTCCTTTTGCTTTCTAAAGGGAAGCGACTGAGGGAACTGGGGTTGTGTAGTGTGGGGAAGAGGAGGCTAAGGGGAGACCTTATCTCTCTCTACAACTATCTGAAAGAAAGTTGTGGGGTGCTGAGGGTCAGCCTCTTCTCCTACATAACTTGTGAAAGGACTAGAGGGAATGGCCTCTAGTTGCACCAGGGGAGGTTCAGGTTGGAAATTAGGAGACATTTCTCCTCAGAAAGAGTAGTCAGGCATTGGAATGGATTTCCCAGGGAAACAGTGGCATCACTGTTCAAGGAAGGTTGGACTTGGTGCTTAAGGACATGGTCTAGTGGGTTAAATTGGTAGTACAGTGATAGTTGGACCAGATGTGCTTGGAGGTCTTTTCCAACCCTACTGATTCTACATATCACAGCACCTGACAAATTTGATGAAACAATGTTTTACTGTCAAGTTCTCTGGTCTTTGAAGTGTTTCCATTCATGCTGCTACAGTTTCATGTTACTTCTGTCAAAGACATGGAAACCAGTTCATACAATCCTAATTTTTTTGAAAACAGTTTCCTCAGCCAGGTGCTAACACACAAGCCATCTCTAACACACAAGGTTGTTTATTTACTTACTTTATTCTCTTAAAATTAATTTAGCAACTTTTTCCTACGGGCAGATATTGGGAAAAAAAAAAAAAATCCCTTGGAAATATCGGCAACAATCCAAATTATGATTGTCATACAGTGAGACTAAGTGACTAAGTAATTGATGGATTTTTCTTGTGGGTGATGAGTGAAACCCTAGGCTTCTTGTAATGTAGAAAAATTACTGTATTAAAAATATATTGTATATATTTTTACACATTTCCTTTCTGGAGGGAATCAACAACAAGCATGCCAAGCACCAAGCAAGATTAAATGACAAGTTATATAACACAGTATTTTTCTATTTAAAAATATATATTTGTCAAATTTGCTTTGGAATCCACTGAATTTAGGGGCTTAGCTATATTTTAGATTCTGGAACACCTTAAGAAACTGACTTCTTCTCTATTTCCTCTTTAATATCAGCTTGTGTTTATGAATAAAGAGGACTACTCTGATATTAAGACTGTTTTATTATGTCAACAAAGTCACAAATAAAAAGTGTCCCATCCAGTTTATACCAGGAGGCCTGACTGAGATCTGCCTACAGAAACTACCTGTAGCAAGAGAATTGCAAGGGGAAAAAAAATCACAAAGTCACTGCTTCTGAAGTAACATTTTGTAAGGTGCAAAGCCTGGATGACATCGAAAAGACGATGAAAGAATCAAGGTTAACTGAGAGAAAAGCAGGCTTCCTATCTCCTACTGATGTTACTGTTTCCTGGAAGACCTATTTCTGCCACTTCAACCAGGGAGTAGAAGCTGATAGAGCTGGAATAAGACAATTGTTTGCTAAGGGATGCTTACCAGAAATGAATAAAATCTTGACCACAGATTAATTTTTTATTTTTTTTTTACAGGAACAAACATGCCTATAACCGGTTGTGGAAGAGCTGTAGATATGATGGCTACCTAGAGTTTGTTGAAGACTAACACAATTAAAAATCTTCTGTAGTGGTTTTGACATTCTTGTTCTCACCATGCAGGTAAGGGCATCTGTGGACCTGTATGTATAACATGGGTGTTCCACAGTTATTTACAGTGAAATAAAATTTTATTGGGGGGGGTCTGGGGGGGTAGGAGGGATGTGCAGGGGGAGAAGAGGGGCAGATGCAACCTTGCTCATCAGTAATATAAAAAAGATGCTGATACAAGAAACAGTCTGAAACAGCAGAGAGAGTAAGGAAAAGCTAGCTGACTGCTAGAGAGAGCTCTAAAGAGGTCCTCAGGTTCTCATGCCCTAAGGCAGTCAGCTTACACAGTGAGGTCTACTCCAGACAGTATGATCCATGGGACTGTCTGGATCAACTGTAGTAGAATCTGGTTCAGGTACGTAGCAAAACTTTGTCTGAACTGTCCATACTTCTTGAAAACTGAAGTCCAAGAAGTTTTACCCCTTACGTTTCTATTTAATATTTGTTCAAACTGAACTACAACCACATTATCAATATCTGAATAATGGAAGTGCATTATAAATGGGGATTGTGAAGATGAGACAGCTGATAAGCTTTAAAAGAGATTTACAAGTGCATCAGTACAATACACAGTGGATTGAAGCTTTAACATTATTTCTAAAATAAGATATTTTTACTTATAACTAAAAACAATGATGATATATCACTACATTACCAACATATACCTAATAATAGCAATATTGCTTCAGTCTAGTTTTTTTACTGCTTAACCACAGGGGTGGATATCAATTTTAATGGATATTCTCTCATTTTTGCCAATACAGGAGAACATAATATTAATATTGCTCTCATTGGCAAATATGTCCAATCTTCATTGTTCTTCTCAAGTTGCCTGCCAGAGTTTTTTCTGATTCCCGAAACAGAAACTCAGTCATTGCAGCATAGCCAATATATTTTTTCTGGTTCATTTTAGTCTTCTAAGTCACAAATTTTTCTTTTCAATTATATCAAATCATTTTTCAGAATATGAAGGCTTTTCATATACAAAATAAAATTCAGTATTTGAGTTCCTCATACACAATTCTTTCTAGTCGTCATTCATTTTTATTGTTTAAGTATATCACCTCAGACATCAGCGTAGTTCACGATTTGACATTGAGAAGAAGCATTTGTCTAGAGCAAATGTTCAGAAGTAAAAGCAAAAAACATATCACTTCTCTCTATTCTTGAATGAAAAATACCACGAAATTTGACCACAGTGCTGTATTACATTAAAATATTTACCTAATGTGCCTTATTTTCATAACAATAAGGGTGTGGATTTTTTCCGCTCCTTTCCTTGTGTTAAGAATACATTCTAATTTGTTGGGAATTACTACACTAAGCAAGACTCAACTTGAATCACAAAATAAAACCCTGGGGCCTGGTGGACACTGACAGTGATACAATAAATAATTCTGTTCTGTTACAGTATTTTGCTTGAAGCCAGAAAACAGCTTCAAGTTCAGCAATTTCAGACTTAAAAATAACAAGCAAACAGAATGCTAAAGTGTTTAGTAATGATTCTCTTTTCCTTTCCTTAGGAGATATAGCAAATAAAAGGGTGGCTCAAGTGAAAAATTATTACCCATAAAATGACAGACAAATTATGATTTAAAGCATAAATCCTTTATAGCTAAATGTCTGAAACCTTTTTCTGAAGTGTTTTTTGTTTCTTTCATGCTCTGACATGTGTAATTACACATTCATTAATATAATCTACTCCACAGCCCGTCACATGCTCTGGGTTCCTCATATATTTTTCTTACTCTTTTACATGACTACAGATGGAAGCTGGAGTTTGATTCATTTTTCCACTAATATGACAACTATTCAAGATACTAGGTAGTAGAAACTCAAGTATTAGTGAAGTTTTGTCCTTTGTAACAAGTTATAGCAAGATAGATCAGACATTTTCTCAATGATTCATTTTGCTCTAGGTGATGTATAAGCACATGCTTATTTTTGTAATGTTTACCCAGTGTCTTAAAGACACAGTTATGTGTACCCATTTTCCACTGATGCATCTTAGTCTCATTAAAATCCATATAATGAAGAATGTAAAACTCTATAAAAGGTTTTGTTTGTTTCTTCAAACCCCAATAAACACACTAACAGGATTTTAGAAGTTCTGGGAATAATTTTTCATTAAAATCTGATTCATTCTGTTATAAATGAAGTCTCAACTCAATCTGAATTTAGTAATATTTATAAAAGAATATTTATAAAAGGTATAAAAGGCGAGTAAACAGGGATAGGTGCGTGGGGAGTCTATGCTCCACCTACACGCACACATGAACATCAAACATTCTAAATATACAGAACATTGCTTTTACATACTAAACCTGAGTACACCTATACGTATGTACAATCAGAAAAGGTAACAAACAATCCTTTAAATTCCATGACTTAACAGTCTCCATTTTCCATTCCTTTTGAACAATATGCCTTGCTTTAAGTTGTCGAGCAACTTAGCCTTCAGCCTTATGTATGCCATTCTTCCCAGATCAAACAAAAGCATATCCATCTCCTTTTCAAGGCCAATAGGGACTGGGTCAAAAGGCATGTCCAGGTCAGCAAGGGGCGCAACAGCAAAGGCCTGGGATGGCTGTAGCAATGGGGGGGCAATGGAGTCTGATCAGTAAACAAGCCCGCAGCTCCCTCACTGTCTGGCAAACCACATGTTTCTGACTGTGGTCCCACATGGCTCTTTAAGGCCTCAGAGATTGCTCACCAGGTTCCGAGCAACCCCACTGCAACCTTGTCATTTTTAGTTGCAGAGTCCCACATCTTGACCTCAATTTGGTTCCATGTTTTAGGATCATAAACTGATTGTTAATAAGGCGAATAAGCTGTAAGGTTACCAGGACAGCCTTTGTTCCTAAGGACCTATGATTCCCCATAATGCGCAACTGCTTACTAGAGAGGGGCAGTTGTGTGCGCGTGGGTCCACTTCTCTCAGCTTGAGCTTCTTCCCAGCTCTGGTGCACCTATTTCCAGTGACTTTCTGTACGAGATTCTTTGAGCAGTTTCCTGAGTTAGGCCAAACCTATCTTCATGAGGTGATCAATGTGCCTGTTCCTATCCTGGTCTCTGTTCTTTCTACTTCTTTATTGATGATATAACTTCATCATGTTGCCTTTTTTTTTTAATTATTATTATTATTATTATTTTTTTATCTTGAGGACAGGCTCCCTCTTATACCCTTCACCCCACAGCAGTTCTTTTCAAAACAGTTTTTAATTGGTCAAAAAACTTTGCATATAACAGCAACAACAAACACCCAGAAATTTCCATGCCTTAACAGCTGGAGAACAAGCGACCCGAGACCACATGGAGTCTCCTGAATCACCCTTCTTTGTTCCCTCTAAACTCTTTTACATTCCTGATGGCCTCATCGTTAAGAGTCTGAAGTTATCATCAACCATGGGGCTTTCCAGCCCCCATGGCCACACTCCCACATCTCCCTCTTCTTTATTAATATCAACCATCTTCTCGACATGAATTACCACTCCATATATAACAATTCTGAATGAATGGTAAAGCAAAAGGAGACCTTTAGCAAAGGTTTTTTATTTTTCCTTCTTCTTTCTCTCTTTGTTTCTGTCTTCCTCTAATGTGGCTAATTTTTTGAAAATAAGTGAAGTCCCCACAAACGGTTAGGGAAACTAAACTCATTGACATCTATAACAAACAGATACACACTGAGAAACACACTGAAAAAGTTTAAACAAAAGTTCCCCAGAAGTTATGCAGTACTGAGACACCAAAAGACATATAATGGGATGATAAATACTAATAATACAGTTCTGACTGTTGATACTTTATGGTACCTTTCTCTTTTCTGTTTTAAAATATCAGATTGTGTGAAGGGTGTTTCTTTTTAAATAAACAATTTTCTGAAATTTCCTCATAGAGTGATACTTCTCCGCTGATATTCATGACGGTGCTAGCAGATATGGCTGTCTGATCTACTCACACAAACTTTTGCCTTGAATTAAGGAGACAGCACATGGTATGGTCTGAAATTCTATTATTCATACTTATTTTTGCTTGTGAAATTCTAGTGTTTGTTTTTTGTTTGTTTGTTGATTTTTTTTTCCAACTAATTTAAACATTACTTAACTCAGCTGACTTTTGTATTCTTGTTCTGACTTCTTGCCCTATTTTACACCTCAAGTTTTTGGAATAACATCATTCCAAAGTAGACAAATAATACAGGTGCACAGGGCTGGAATGAGTAGCCAAAATCACCAAGAACTAACCTACAGCAAGAACACTCAGCCTAAACCTTTCACTTCAAGGTGTCTGAATATGAGTCATAACTCAAAGCTGTGTATCAGCCAACAAGTCTAACTGAGAAAGCATCTAGTTGGATAGGAAATCCATAGTTGATATTATGAAGGAAATTTTCAGATATTATGAAACAAAACTGAGAAAGAATATTAGTCCCATGGAAAATCATAATGAGATTTCTATCTCAGTGTCATTGTTTGAGAAATCTGGACATTTAGGCCCTTTCTGAACAAGTGCTTAAATGTGAACATTAAATCTTTTTCAATATATAATACGTATGTATCCAGTAAAAATAAATAAATAAATAAATAAAATCCTAATTTTTCCAAGTTATTCCATGGAAATTCCATGTTATTTCCATTATGTTTTTCCATGTTATTAAAATGAAAAAAAAAAAAAAAGGCTGATATGACTAGAAAATAATTTAACATTAGTCCTATTTATATTTTCCTAAAGCTGCAGTTGTTAAGATTAATTTAAGGTTAATTCAGAAATGCATAGAGTAACGCAGCTGAAGTCAACATTTTTATCATTACTAAAAAGATTATTTTGAAGTGTTAGTTTTGTCTTACGTATTGTACCCAACTTCTTCCAAGTGAAAAAAAAAAATAATCTTTTAATTTATACTGGATTTGTTTCACATAGTTTATAGTGTGTTTATTTTACATAGTGTGCATGCAAATAAACTGTGAACTCTTGACTGCTCCTCGGGATGAAAAAACTCTTAAGGCACTCTTATGATTTTAAAAATTATTACTTAGAACAGACACCTTGTTCCTCAGTATAGTGTGATTTTCTTACTTGAAAGTTCAGAAGAATTTTTCTGGCTAGCAAATAAATAATATACAGTGCATGTTATTCATTGACAACATTAATGGCTAGTTTCTCATCTAAAGAGAGAAGAGAAACCCCAGCTTGATTTCCAAATTTTACACAAATTTGCAAGGCTGTCATTAACAATTTGTTCTTATATGTAAATTAACAACATGATGTTGGAGTCACTGAAGATGACATAAATTGGTTATCTTGTATTCTTATGTGCATGAGCAGGAACATAAAACCAACAAATCAAATTGATTGTATACTCTTAGGAAGCACAGACATGTTTATACCTATTAAATTGGAGATATTTATATCACTATACTGGAAAAAGAGACAGCAGAAGTCATTACCATCTCCAGAAAGCAGAGTAGGTTGTGGACTTACCTTGGCCAGTCTCAGGAAGAACAAATATTGTGTTAATACAAACCTCAGTTCTTCTTTCCTTCCCTACACTAGATGTAAATGCAATAATTTGCTCATAAACTAAACCATGGTTTTCTATAAAACCCACCTAAGATAAAAAAAAAATCTCTCTTGATATGGACTTGCTGCTCTATACTATTTGTAACTCCAAAGTGGTCTGTTTGTGGAGCTGTACATCTTTAAATTAAAGGCACAAGTGAGTAAGAGATTAAAACAAACCAAAACAAAATAAAACAACAAAAAACATTCTTCTAAGAGAAAAGTTAGAGGGCAGAGCTTGTAGTGTTTTAAATAAGTGACTTAACAAAGTAACAAAATTATATTGCATTTAACAGCAAGAAAGCTCAGGTCCTTCCTGCATTTTCACCACTAACATAGCCAAGGCAGTGGAAGCCCAGGTTTGTCTGAATCTGTTAATTTAGATATGTTGTTGGACTGCAGTGGGAGCAAATCATTGTGTTATAGCCACTATGAAATATAAATGCAGCAAGAAAAGCAGCAAGCCAGTAGCTTCTATGTTACTTTATCAGCTGATCAGCAGGAGGTACTCACACCTTAAGCAGCTGTCACTTCCCCTGTTCCTCTATTCATATCCCTCATCATTACTCATCCTCTGAAGAGGACACAAGGTCAGGTCACGTAACTGCATCACCTTCACAATACCAGCATGGCTGAGCTTTCTCAGCCAAGTGAATTGCTGAGAAAGAGAGAAAGATAGATGAGGTTGCTTTCAAACCAAGCTTCCCATTCCACAATACTCTGAACAGCTGCTAAGCCACCTGCTCTGCAATAGGACTGTAGCTTATTTAATTGTAATCCACCAGAACTCAAACACTGTATGGCATTGCTATTTCTCACTGCAGCAAATAAATGTCTTTTTTTTTTTCTTTTTACTGTTAAAATTTGGATAAAAGCTGTTTTAACTAAATTATGAAGCTTCAGTAAAGAAAGTTACAAGAGATAATACACTGCTGACTTGTCAGCAGTTATTAGGACAAACGTTCAACATAGAAGTACATGACAAAGTTTGAACAGAAGATAGGGACCAAGAGGATTCTTTTGTGAAGAATTTGTAATGGGTTCACAAAACAGCCATGGGTAGTGATTCATCTTTACTATGTTTATTCATTTATCAGAGAGATAGCAAAGACTAAGGAAACTGAAGAGAAAACAAAGAATCATACAAAGTTATGGAAGGACTGCTGCTATCAGACAAAGAAAAACAAAAACTAAAATGAGAGCTTATGACCAGCTGAAAGAGATAATTTGGTAAGCAAAATTGTCTCGTAGTGATTCTCCTCCTAAGACCAAGAGTTTTTTTTTTTTTTAAAAAAAAAAAAAAAAAAAGTTTTGCAAAAAGAATCAGGATTTCAGCAAATAGACTTGGAGGAACAATTTGAAGGTTTTCAGCTGATGCATCCTTCTCCAACTGCATCAGGAGTGGGAAGGCTGTAATAGGCATAAAATCACATAAAAGTAGAACTCAAGGTCAATAAGACAGAAGCAGCAACACTGAATGCATTGTTTAAACTCACGCTCACTAAGGGAGACCCTCAGGAGATTCTAGCCACCAAAAGCTGTTTTCTGGAAGATTTATCATAGGGTCTGCATTATACTAATGGGTCACTAGAAAGTTCACAGAATAACATGATGTATTCAGACAAGAAGAATGATGAAAAGTGATGATGTAGGCAAACTATTAACTGTAGCAAACAAATCTCTCTTTTTTATTATTAGTTATAAAAAATATTTTTAATTAAGACGTGTGGAAACATGTTTATAAAAAGGATTTGGGGAAGATCCACAAAACTAAGAACCTGAAAGTTTACACAATGTATTGGCATTCTGTAGAAAGTATACCAAAAATAGAATTGATGGACATGTGAATAAATGTGCTCTACTGGGGAACAGTTGGTATGTTTGTTCTTATGAAAATGATTTCTGACAAAACTAATGGAGTGTGTTTTTTTTTTTTATTTTTAAATCTTTTTTTTTTAAATTAAAAATTCATATATATATATATATATATATATATATATATAATAAGAAATTATATATATATATATATTTATATATATATATATATATATATATATATTTTTGGGAGGAATTAAGTCCCTGGAGAAGAGAAACATAATTAATATAGTTTACTTAGATTTCCAAAAAGGTCCTTAAACTAAGTTGCACTGGAAACAGAAACTCACTGTAATTGGTTAAAAGATAGAATACATGCAACAGAAATCAATTGTCAGTTTTAACATTCAGAAATAGACCACAAGTACAGTTATAGAAAATTTTTTCCTGTATCCTCTACTGTTCAGCATTTTCATAATGAATTCAAGAAAAGGGTGGGGGTGAGTAATACAGTAATAAAATTTGTTATTAAGTTATTTAGGATAACAAAGAAAAATCTAATAATAACAGCAAGTAAAATTTAATATAGATACATGATGCATAAGAGAAAAATTGCCTTAATCTGTATGAATAGTACTGATCTTCGAATTGTCTTCTACTGAAGAGTAAGGAGCTATATGAAAACAACAGGACAGGACTCAAAGGTGGTCAAGAAAGAAAGAAGTATTAGGAAAGCAATAGTAAATATATATATATTAAAACGTTAAAGGACCAAACATTAAGAATATTGTGTGAAGATGGCACCCTTATCTTGAAAAGATGCAACGCAGCTTGGAAAAGCCAGAGAAGGGCAACACAGATGACAAAAGAGGTTGTATCATACATGCAAAGGATCCACAGACAGTGTAAACTTCTTTTAACTAAATGTACTAAAACTTCTCAATCTGTAGAAGGGACATGAAAGCATATAAAATCAGCAGACAAAAACATAGCTAATGTGAAAAGAGTATTTAGGAAACAAATGATCATAAAATTTAATATTTTAAAACATATTATTATTATTATTATTATTATTATTATTATTATTATTATTATTATTATTATTATTATTATTATTATTAAATTTAAAATTAATGTTCATAAATTATCTAGAACTAAACTAACACTAGAACCAAAACTGTCAGGACAAAACTAAATTTTTTATCTTGTGCATAATTAAACCATTGAACTTCTTGAAAGCATTTGTTTTAGCTGGAAAAAAAAAAAAAGTACATATGAGTACATATGGCTTTCTGTGGAGCATCACTGAAGCTTGCTGTGTTCTTATGCTCTTCTCTAAGCATCTGCTGGTACACAGCAGTGGAGTTATAACTGGGCATGATGAACCTACACCATGGCCATGTATTCATGTACCATTGATGACTTCTCTTCCTGAAGAAGGAGGAAATCAACTTTGATTAATCTTGAAAGACAAAAATAAGTAGCACAGTAAATAGGAAAAAAAAAAAAATTACAGTTGAATCTCTGCATTGAGCTACTAATTTGAAGATTTGTAACTAAATCAGTCATTAGCTTTCAGGTCACTAATGAAGCATATAACAATGCAAGGAAATGGAAAACTACAGTTTTAAAGAATGAGTAGTTAGTGACCAAGAGGTCATAAGATCACTGCTGATTTAACAGCTTTTCCAGAATGTCTTGCAAAAAAGATCAAGCAGAAATCTTCATTACAAGTAAAAGACTTCATAGCTTCCATTATCAACATTTTTTTTCACCTTTTTGTATGTTTCTGTCTCTCTCAATTTTTACAAATAGTTACAATATTGAAATCTAATGACAGAAAAAAATACTGAAGGAATCACACTTTTAAATTTAATTTCTTATAGATACTAGATTGCAATGACTTCATTACATTGAAACGCTTCATGCCTAAACAAGAATATTGCATATTTGAGTTATGGAGATACTCTAAAAGTAAATAAGAAAATAACTAAAACATTACCATATTTAGGAAAACACTTCAGAAAAGAACTACTGGGATGTAGTATAATTAAACAATGCAACTGGTTATTATTGAGTTTTAGAAGTGTGTATAGCTTGAACATATAGCTACAACTTATAGCTTGAACACATTGAGCTTTCCAGTTAATGACCATAAAAAACCAACAAAATTCTTTAACAGAGGAAATTATATTTTGAATGTGAAAAGGACAACAGAAATACTCTAAAAAGTATTAAAGTTGCATGATAATATTTAAAATAGTAGCTATAATTTACTCTGTTTGTGTAGATAGTGATAAGTAGGAAGCAAGCTCTTACATCTTAGGAAAGATTATGAAATCTTTAATTTCCATTGATCAGTTGCTGACTACTTCCCTACCTCATTTAATTGAATCTACTAATTATTTTGTGTTTTATAGTAAGCCAGGTCCCAGTGAATCAAGACAGACTTTGTGCTGTAGTATTTCTTAAGAAAATGTGTCTTAAATGTGGAGAATTATCCATTTTATTGTTGTTGTGTTTACCCTGCAGAAACCTAAGCTTAATAGTTAACAAAGTTTAACAAGTTAGCAAAGATTAACAAGTTTAACAAACTATTAAATTAACAATTATTGGAACCCTTGAAAACATACTTTGTTTGTTTTTAAACACAAAAACAGTATTCACACAATAATCCCTTTTATTAATCAGAGGCCCTAAAACCTGACCCCCCACTTAAGAGGTTTCCCACTTTACCTCCTCAGTAGGCCAGGGGAAGAAAATACAATGAAAAATGCTCGTAAATCATAAAGACAGGAAAGTCACTTAGCAGTTATCATCATGGGCAATACAAACTCTGCTTGGGAAAAATTTCCAGTTGACAATAGAGTTGTCAGTGAAAACAATGCCAAAACAAAGATATCACTGCCCACCTCCCCCTTCCTCATAGGCTTGAATCTTTCCTTTATCCCCATCTCTATCTATCTTGTGCCCTCTCTCTCCCCTCACCCCCACCCCAAGCAGTGCACGGAGATGGGGAATGGGGGTTGAAGTCAGTCCTTTGCTTCCTTGCTTCTCCTTCCTCAAACTTTTCGCCTGCTCCAAGATGGGCTACAGTGCTTCAGGCACCTGCTCCAGCACACAGCCCTCTCTGTGCATTGTAAGCAACAACCTGCTTCAGCATGGTCCTCTCCATGGGCTGGCTGCAAGGAAATCTCTGCTCCACTGCCTGCAGCACCTCACCCCCCTCCTCCTCCTTCTCTCACTTTTGTGTCTGCAGGGCTGTTTCTCTCATTTATATATATATTTTTCCCTCATGCCTCTGTTTCACACATTCTGTGAACTGTTTTTGTTAACTTTCATAAATAGATAATGACACAGGCACCACCACAGAGTATGGCTGGGCCTAGCAGGCATGGTGGTGGTGCCATTGGTGCTGGCTGTGTCCTACATGGGGCAGCCCAGGCCATGCCTTGTGAAGTAGCTCTGTGGCCCTCTGTCGCACAGGTGCACCTGCAGCCGATTGTCGTGGTTCCGCTCAAGTGGGCAGCCGAGCTCCACCACAGCCGCTCACACCACTTCCCCTCCTCAAAGAGGAATGGGGACAACATATGTGAAAAGGGCTCAAAGGTTGAGACAAGGATGAGAAACTCACGCAATAATTATTGTAACAGGCAAAACAGACTCAGCATAAGAAGATAGTAAGACTTATTGCCCATTACTAACAAGCTAGAGAAGTGAGAAACAAAGGAAAGAAACCAAAAGCACCTTCCCCTCCATCCACCCTCTTCCGCCTCCTCCCCCCAAGCGGCGCAGGGGAACAGGGGAATGGGGGTTATGGTCAGTCTACAGCGCTTTTTCTCTGCCGCTCCTTCTCGGTCACTCTCGTCCCCTGTGCTGTGGGGTCCCACCCACGGGATGCAGTCCTTGATGAACTGATCTGGCGTGGGCTTCCCACAGGCAGCAGCTCTTCCAGAACTGCTCCAGATATGGGTCCGTACCACGGGGTCCATCCCTCAGGAGAAAACTGCTCCAACCTGGCTCCCCTACGGGCAGCAGCTCCTGCCAGGTCACCTGCTCCTGCGTGGTCTCCTCTCCACGGGCTACAGGTCTGGCCCAGAATCTGCTCTGGCAGGGGTCTTCCACAGGTGGCAGTCTCCGTCGGTGCACGGCCACCTGCTCCACCGTGGTCTCCTCCACGGGCTGCAGCGTGGAACCCTGCTCCACCGTGCTACTCCATGGGCTGCAGGGGGACATCCTGCTTCACCATGGTCCTCACCACAGGCCGCAGGGGACTTCTGCTCCAGCGCCTGGAGCACCTCTCCCCCTCCTTCTACACTGACCTTGGTGCCGTTCCTCACTCCCTTGACTCTCCTGGCTGCTGTGTGGCACAGCGTTTTTTTCCGTGTCTTAAATATGCTCTCACAGAGGCGCAAAACAACATCGCTTATTGGCTCAGCTCTGGAAAACAATGGGGCCCTTCCCAAACATGGGGCAGCTTCTAGATCTTTCTCACAGAAACCACCCCTATGGCCCCCTGCTACCAAAACCTTGCCACATAAACCCACTACACCGATACACTGGCAATTCGCTATCGGTCCAAATAAATTGGAGTAAAATAAAATAAAATAAAATAATAATAATCTTATAATTCCAAATAAAGGAATTTTCAGTATAAAACCCGATGTCATTTATGCATTTATGCTATAGTCAGAAATAAATATAGAGAGGAAATCTGTTTTACTAGTTCAGTTTGAAACAGAAGTGATTCTTTATATACATATATACATACCCGTACACACAAAGTTATGTGGCTAGTTAGAGATATACATGTACACATAAACTTTATTGCCAAGATTTCTGTTTTCCTTACCATGAAATATTAAAGATATATTTACCTGAGTATAGGAATTCTGATGGAAGAATGTTTTAGTTGAAAAGTGAACTGTTAATTCTGTGTGTATTAGTCTCATGTAATCAAAATAATTACTTTAATATTTAAGAAAGATTCCTCTTGAGTAACTATTACAATAAGGTTTTGTCAATACAATTTGCTTTTAACTTGCAGTTTGCACATGATAAAAGCAGTATCTTTTGGTGCACAAGAGTACTGACTAACATGCAAAGTACTATACCTTCTCTTTCCTATTTTTATTCAAAAACTTATGGTGGTTAGTGAAACAGGAAACCGGTTATCTTTTACAATTTGTAGACAGATATCCACTAGCAACCTTGCTAATTTCAGCTTTTTTTTTTTTTTTTTTTTTAAGGGTGGGGGGCACAGAGCTCCTCTGGAGAGAGGCACACTGCAGAATGTGGTATTTCAGAGTGAATTTATGGAGCTGCTGAGGTAATTAAAAAACCGACTATCTACTGTGGGAAGCTGAGGCAGTTCTGGAAATATGAAGCAGAATGAAACTTTGTGCTTCAGATTAAATCAGTACTTTGCTCTTTTTAATGCTAGGAAGGAGGAAGGATTTCCCATGCTCAGACTATTATAAATATGTACTTCATGTCTTTCTAGGCATAGATCTACAGGCATTGCATGTCAGACCTCAAATTCTAATTTTTATATTTTCTTCTCAAAGATGACCCCATATTTACCTGCTTGCTTTTAAGAATTGTACTTTACTGTAAAGATATATTTCTTTAAGTTTGCAAAACAAGTGTTTCTGATTTGCTAGGTTTTGTACATTCATATTCAGTTTTGCAAGTGTGAGTGATGTAACTTCCAAAAGAAAAATTGCTTCTTGAATTTTCTGTTTTAATATACAGCCTTTCCTTTCACTTCCTTGCATTAAAAAAAAAAAAAAAAAAAGGTTACCAAGAATAATCCAATTCTTTCTTTGGCTAACTGTCAGAGAAACCTGAATATGAACTGCATATTCAGCACTCAAACAGGAAAAAAAAAATGTATTTACATTCATGTACCATTTGTGAAGAATCTTTGTTTTGTTTTGCACACACACACTGGAGTGTTTAGGATACACCAAATAGATTAACTGTTATGGCACCACTGAACAATGACTAGAACACTCCACCTAACAATTAAGGGAGCATTTATCCATTTTTTTTCAGTGATTTTGCAGAATCCACTCTGTCCAAGACTGAATGTTCTCATTTGTATCTCAAATGACAAAAAGAGAGTATTCTTCCTAACATTTAAGTTGAAAAAGTTAGTAGACTTTATAAGTACACTAGAGGATGGAATAAGACTTTACATGACCTTGATATTTTGGAGAGGAAGACTTTTAGATGAATGAAACTCACTAATAAAAAAGCTAGGATACACATAAAGTCATAGCTGAATAGGAAAATTTCAGTTAAAATAATTGACTGAACAAATCTGAGATTCTTTTCCACCTTGTGATTGAATCCACATAAGTATGTAGTTGATTCTAAATCCTGCAACACATGAGATCACTTCATAAAGTGATGTATGTTACAAGTCATTGTTGACTTAGTGACATCAGTGACATTTCATCACACTGAAATGAATCACAGACTGAACATAAGTCACCTGTATATTGAATTTATGATATGGCAAACCTAGCAGGAGCAAAGAAGCGTGCACAATGTCCTGAGTTCTGCTATAAGAACAAAGGCCTAGAAAATGAGACCTATGAAATAAAATATTGTGTGGCTGCTCCATTTGAAGAAGAAATAATGTAAGACTTGCTAACAGTTGTCAGACATAGATGTTCCTGAGTTTATGATTTTCTGTGTGCGTAAAACATTATAGGTTTGGTTTTTTGGTTGGTTGGTTGGTTGGTTGGTTGGTTGGTTGATTGGTTTTAATAGTGGAATAAAATACTTGATTTGATCCTGAATATCAGAAATTTCCCAAGGAAACATCACTAACAAATGTATAATTCCAGACTTAGGCATCCCAAAATACTTCTAGCCTAGATTTTAATGGATCTTTTGCTAGGAAATACAGGAAATACAGGGAAGGTAAAGACAATAATTATACTGCAGAATGTTAGATGCAACATTTTAGGGTATTCCAGTTATCAACTACTTCTGAGTTTTAGTTTTAATATACAAGAGGAATATTGATTTTGTATTTCAACCTTAGAGCCACATAAACATTAAGGATAAATAATTAAAGTGTGGGGACAAATCCTTCTGGGAGATTAAGCAGTTCAGTTTGAAAAAGGTCAGTTTCCAATAAATAATAAAGTTCTGATTACTTTTCTAAAATCTATGTGTAGAGTTTCACAAAAATAAATTCACTTGAGAAAAAAAATCACATTGTGTCTCTGAAAAAATTTTATATTATATGAATCTCAAATCCTTCACCACCAACCTTTTTGCTTGTGATTGGTTATATAAATACTGAAAACTCGAAGCAAGGTTTTTTCTTGTAGGCTTCTGTATGTGCACAGAAATGTCTGTAGATTTGTAATGTTTTTATGTCGAAATTACTATCAATCGGAAGCTCTTTTAATATCTGCTGAAATTATTTTGAGTTGTAAGAAACATAAACAATTAAAATTTAAAATTTGTAATTACAAAAAATGTTTTTTTTTCAATGTAGAGACTAATGGCAGTTTCCACAGCTGGTTGTGAGGCAGAATCAACTTGAGGAAACACAAAAGGTTGAGAGAAATATGTTAGCATCCATTTATAGAGACTCATAAACACTGTAATAACAGAAATAACACTCCTTTTATTTTGCCTCCTTCTCCTTTCTCCCAGTGTGAGTTACTAAACATGATGTCTTGGCAAATCTTTTCCAATCAAAGAGTGATAAGATTTTTAGTGTTGTGTTGTAGTTTGCATGGAACACATACAGGTGCTACCAAAGACCAGATAGCCATGTTATCTCCAGAAGTGTAAAAAATTCCTTATATCAAATTTAGGAAATAGGTATCTTTTCTGCTTTGAAATGTTGTACCATGCAAATATGCCTTCCTCAAAGGGAAACAAAGTCTCAGGAGAACAAAGAAAAAAGTGCCTATATAGATATGGTGTTTTGCTTTGTTTTGCTTTTTTCACATACACAAAGTAGCACAATGTTTTCCCCTTGAAGTCTGGAATTTGAAAAATTCAAACTACCAAAAACTTAGTTAGTCCAACATCTGTAGATATTCATACAGCCTTTTCCTTCATTAAACATTAAAATATTTCATTTGTGCAGTTTCAAAGACTGCAAAAAATCTTCATGTGCTTGATTAGAAAACATTATCACAACAGGAGTACAAATGAGGATTCGAGAAGTACAGAAAATAAGATTATCTTCCTTTCACCAAAAGACTCTTTTCAGAAAAGGCTCCAGGGTAGCTATGATTTATCTTTACTCTTGTTTAATTTAAATTTTCATGTTTTACATTGCCATTAATTTGTAAATTAGAAGTTGAAGAAATTAGTACCCTTGTGATTTACATGTCCCTATTTTCTCTTCACATGCATCAAGACTAAATAAATCCCTGCAGATTTCTCTGTAGTTATCATCACTATTAGCCAAACATTTTATCATATTCATGAAAGATACAGAATTCATTGAATTTCCTAGTTTGAGAATTTACAGAAAAGCATGGCAAGCATTTTTTTGAGGAAAATATACTTTTTTAGATATGTACCACAGGTAAATTACCAGTGTGAATATGACATACTCAGCGTATGACCTCAGCAAGCTAATTCTGTTATAATAATATTGCCATATTTGATGTCAGAGAGAAAAACAAAAGAAAAGGAGAAAAAATCCATATAATGGTAAATAGTTATATGTTAAATAAATCATTCACATATTTTAAGTATCAAAATAATAGATGCATTAAAATTATGTCCATAAACTACTGAGATATTGGAAAGGCTTGATCTGTTCAGCAGGAAAAAGTCCACTGCTTCCAACTTGAGTAAACTGCATCTGTTTAGCTCTGTTGACAATGAACGTTAACGAATTTGCACCAGTTCTAACTTTCTCCTCCAAAATCCATGATTGATAAACAAAGTTATTGTCTCTGGTGCCAAGGGCTAACCATCCCACTGCCTGTTATGTGAAGAGTAGACAGCTTATGTTGGTGTTTAAGGAATAGCTTTTTGCACCATTGACACATGATGAGTTGGTAAATGTGTGCTTCATTCTCTTTTCTTAGTTAGTATTCCCTTCTTACTTTCACAACACAAGAGCTACAAGCTTAGGAGGAGACAGAAGCACTAGGGAGAGGCTTAAAATAATATAAAATCTTAAATACTGGAAATTTCTGTCGCTCTCCAAAATTAGCTGGGCAAGTTGTTTCTTGGTGTGGTTTTGGTGGTGGTGGTAGTGGTTTTTGTTTTGTTTCACTTGAGTTTCTTGTTGTTTTTATGCTGGAAAGTTAGGATTCCTCTATTTCTTTATCACTGCATAAAATTCTTGGTAAAAGTCCTCCAAATCATATTTAATATACTATCTTCTTTCCTTCCTCCTACAAAAGCAAAAATCCTTTTTAGTTCATTTTCTCAAAAGTTGTTGTCTCCATTCTCTCTCTTATTATATTGTAATGAATACTCAAATACTCAAAAAAAAATCAGATAGATTTTTTGTTAGAATTTAGTGAGGATTTTTCATTGTAATAATTACTTTACTAATTGTAACTGCAGATGTTCCTAATGTTATAAGCAATGCATTAGTCAAAAAATCTTAAATTTCCTTTAACTGCATAGAAGATTGAGTAGAAGAAAGGTTCAAATACTCATCTTTTGTTTTTGTCTTATTTGTTTGTTTTTGTTTGTTAAAAAAAAAAAAAAAAAAAAAAAAAAAAAAAAAAACACGAGGGGAGAGGCTTATATATTTTACCCCATAAAAACTTTCAGTCTTTTCAAGATATCCACACTGTGAGATATCACATAACTTTAGATATTTGCCACAGAAGTATCTATACCTGAACTAGTAGCCTAGACTTTCTTTTAAAATCAGTGGAAAGAAATAAATACTTAACTCTTGAGTTAATCATATATAAAGTTCAAGATGAGATGAATCATGTCTTACAAGCAATGCCTGTGATTTTAAGGAGAGGCTAAGTGACTAGCTCAGGTGCTAGTCACTGCAGTTTGATGAAGTAAATCACACTCCACAAACTAGTACTTAGTGTGAACATCACAAAATAAATTCCTAAGAATACTGTATTGGCCTACCTGTTCATACAAGGAATTCTTCAGCTACAATGCTGAGATTAATTTATATATGGTTATTATAACTGGAATACTCCTTTGACAGCTAGTACTTACCCAAAGTATTTGAATTTTTTTCCCACGTTTTCTCTATAGTGGCATATATGAATTTCCTCCCTCCAGTCCTAGAGCTGAATAGAAACGATAAATATCTTCCCTTTCACATCAAAATCATTACGCTCATTGTACAACTACATGTTTATAAGGGCAAGTGAACATGCAGTGAGAAACAAACTTACAATATTAAGTCTGTGCTATTAACTCACATGATTCAAATATATACATTACACCAGGCAGTGCTTATAGGGATGATTACTTCATAATAAATCTGCCCTCTATTTGCACTTTATGTCAATATCTGAGCTAGCTGTGGATAATGTTGGCTGGACACTAGAAGCTCCTTAGTACTCAACAACATTTGAATTCTATCTGAGGTAAAAAAAGAAGTCCAGAAGAGTAAATCTAGCATGTTAGCAGAATGACGTGCTGATGTAGCTGTACTGGTTTTTTGGACCTAAACTCATTCTTTCAGAAGTAGTACTACACACATCTGCAGAATCCTGCTAAGCAACTAGGCTGTTCTGGGTTTTGTTGAAATCTAAAGGAATACTGTCATAAATTCCTGCAGGAAGACTTCTGGGATTCTCCTTAAGTATACAATCCACATACAAGTTAACAAAATATATAGCTTTGCATAGCATCTTACCCACAACAAATATATCATATTATGATTAATAATGAAAGCATATAGAAAGGGGAGCACGATATACATGTGTAGAAGACAGTCACTAGAGATCATGTGTTATAGTAGTTATTTTTGAAAGTTAGAACCAGCAGTTCCTGTCAACAATACACATTTATCTAATTATTTAAAAGGACTGAGTCCTGCATTACTGCAGACATTGCTGATACAAGATAAACTTATGACAGGCATATTGCAGCCATTATGTAGGGTATTGTTGAAAATACGACAGGCCATAACTCTTTTGGAACTCCCCTTGCATATTAATACAGAATTCAGCACAAAGTTTTGATGAAGTTAAATGCTTTGACAGAATGAATTTGGCCTTTGAGACAAAAACAAAACATGGTTTTCAAAGCTCCCTGCTCTCTCTGGTAGCAGAAACATTAAACTACAGCACAACAATATTCATTTCCTCTGACAGAGGATGCAACTTAAGATGATGCAGTGCAAAAGTGTAGGCTAGATAGCATACTAGATATTTCTCTTCATTTAAAATATTAACTTTTTTTAGTTTGTTATTTTTAGATAGAAGAATTTAATCAATTATGTATAGATGGGTAGAAAAGCTCTCCAAATTTTTTGCAGATCAGTCAGGAAACAGTTGCTTTACTGAGCCACATTGTGTATGATCACAATCAGATTGCATTTTCTAGTGATTAAATCAGCATCAGTCATAGAATGTGTCAGTATCAGTCACAGAATCCAGTAGGTGTAAGTCAGTATTCTACCTGTAAGTAAATCTAATGACATTCACAATGAAACTGTGAATTCATACAGAACTTGAAGGATTTTTTTCTATTTTGATGGTGTTCGGTAGTCTGAACCATTAAACAATTACTCTGAATTTAATATTTGAATGAGCAAAGAGCTCAGAAGCAGTATGTCACCCAGATCCAGATAAAAGTAAAAATTTCTGATTCATTTGACATAGCAGAACTGCAAACTGAAGCCTCCAAGTGTACAAAATGTACCTTTTTTATTTATTTTATTTATTTATTTATTTATTTATTTTTAATGCAGAACCAACACCTTGGTTCTTCACAATACCACAGCATGGTGCTTCAAGCAGGAGAGCAATAGGCTGCTGATTGATTAGCAACATCTGAAAAAAAAAAAAAGTGTAAAAAATAGGGTTTTCTTAAATACATGCATCAGTTCATGTCTCCAGACATTGGCTTGAAATTACTAAACAATTTTATCAGCAACAGAATTAAAGACCTATAAGATCTTAAAAAATCTATAAGGTCTTTCAAGTCCTTCTCTAGTCAGCAGTGTTGGACTGTCTCAATTGTTACTCAGCCATCTTAAATTATTTCAAGCAGAGTTTAGTTTTAATAACAATAATGAAAATAATAATAAATAATACTATTTTAACTCAGGATTATTTAACAAAAAATACTTATTTTGACATTACTATATGTCCTTTGATTTGAAATAATCTAAAGATCCATATTTTTTGTGCCAGACATTAGACACAAATACTAGCTAGCAGCTTGATTTAGTTGGTATTGCTTTAGTAAGAAATTACTTCAATAAATAATGCAATTTAATTCTAAATGTTACTTTTTTTATTAATTCCTAAGACTCTATCTATAGAAATTATTTGTAGGAATGTGAGCAAATGCTTTCTCTTCAATTAACGCAAAGTTGTGTGACTTAACAGAAACAGAGCAAAAGTTCAGACTAAAGATAGCAGTGTAGGGGGGGCACAGGAACCAGACGCATTAAGCATCATAACACCCTTTTTTATTATTATTTTTATTTTTTGTGGTTGTTGTTGTTGTTGGTTTTATTGGGTTCTGGTTTTATGTTTGTTTGTTTGGTTTTTGTTTCTCACAAAAATTTTCAGTTGTGAGAATGTGGCAAATCGTTTTTTAGTATCTATCACAATGTTGAGATGATTCCCTTAGCTTTTCTGACTAATAGAAGTTGTGGGCCTCTACATATCCTACAAGATTTCTCCACCTTGTGAAATGGTATGAAAACTGTCTGCATTATGAAATTAAGTAAATGAAGCATTAGGAAGAACTGACAAAATTTTGCAATGTTCAGCTTGTCTGTACATTGCTTTCATGTTCACTGGACTGGAAAATGCCCGTGACCAGTAAGATTTCTTCTGCTTTGGAAGGAACATCCAGGGAATGATTTGCTAGTCTTTGCTTTCTGGAGTTTTTGAATGTCTCTTTGTAGTTTAGGAAACAAATTTCTGTGATGAAGACTGCCAAACTACCCCTTGGTCTGCAGACTCCAGTGATTTTTCTTCATTGCTTACATTAATCTGCTCTAGGTGGCCCTGCTTGAGCATCTGTTTTGGACCAGATGTCCTCCAGAGGTCCCTTCCAACTTCAACCATTCTGTGATTCTGTGATTATTTACACTATTTTTTTTTCATGTATCTCATATTTCTTTGACATGAGTTTTAAACATACAGATTTCAAAGAAGTTCCCATCTCAATCTTACCATTTACTTGGTAAAATAAAGTATTGACTAAACACTAATATAACTAAAACATCTATACAAAGCAAAGAACTGAAAAAAAATCACTAGTACACAAAGATGGAGCTGCTCTATTGTCAGTTCAGCTCCCTCGTTCAAATCTAGTCCACACTGGAAAGTTATCTATGTTAATGCCTTTAAAAATGCTCGTTTGTGTCTTCCACTTGTCTTTCCATTATTAACTTTCTGGATTTTTTTTTTTTTTTTGTAAAAGGAATTTATATCTGAAAAACAGTCTTCTCATCAAATAAGCTGTAGCAACTTGGCTCTCTTTTCTCATGTTCTCTGGATTTTTTTCTTCCATTTTCCCCCTTCTCCATCCCAAACCAATTCTCTGAGCGTATAGCTTAATTAGTGCATCAATTATAGCTCACTATATGGTCCTGAAATAAAATCTGGGGACCATGGCTACTTATTTTCAGTAATGTTTCTCAGAAATACTCACTCACATATTTTAAATCCATTTGTAACTCACCTTTATCTTTTCGTAGAGATCACTCAAATTATATTACTAATAGAGCTCACATATATACATAATGATTTAGCATGTTCTGACTCTTCTGACTTTTTTTTTTTATTATTATTATTTTTTTCTGCTCTGGGGTCCTGTCAACACAGAAGGTGTAAAATCTTTATTATATAATTACATTACGCATTAGATATGTGTACTGGGTTTATGTGGCAAGGTTTTGATAGTAGGGGGCTACAGGGGTGGCTTCTTTGAGAAGAGTGTAGAAGCTGCCCCATGTCAGATCAGAACCAGCTTCAACCAGTTCCAAAGGTACTCACTGCTGGTCAGAGCCGAGGCGATAAGCAATGTTGTTTTAGCCTTTCTGAGTGCAGATTTAAGGATGGGGAAAATAATGCTAGGCAACAGCAGCTGGAAGAGTGAGGAGTGAGAAACAGCCCTTCAGACCTAAGGTCAGTGCAGAAGGAGGGCAAGAAGTGCTCCAAGCACCAGAGCAGAAGTTCCCCTGTGGCCTGTGGAGAGGCTCCTAGTGGAGCAGGCTGTTCCCCTGCAGCCCATGGGTGCCACATGGAGCAGATCTCCACACTGCAGCCCGTGGAGGAGCCCCTGTTGGAGCAGGTAGATGTGGCCTGGAGGAGGCTGCAGCCTGTGGAGGAGCCCCTGCAGGAGAAGGCCCTGGGCTGGAGCTGCAGCCGATGGAGAGGAGCCCACGCAGGATCAAGGGGTCTGGGGGGAGTTGCCACCCATGGGGAACCTGTGCTAGAGCAGTTTGCTCCTGAAGGATGGACCCCGTGGTACAGACCCATGTTGGAGCAGTTCTTGAATGCTGATGCCCATGAAGCCCATGTAGGATCAATTTGGGAAGGACAGCATCCCATGGGAGGGACCCCATATGGAACAGGAGCAAAGTGACCATGAAGGAAGCAGCAGAGATGAAGCATTAAGGACTGACCACAGCCCCCATTCCCTATTTCCCTGTGCCACTCAGGGTGGGGGAGGATGTAGAAGAGGGTGGATGGGGGGAAGATGTTTTTAGTTTGTTTTTAGTTTCTCACTGCTCTAGCTTATTATTAATATTCCTTTAACCACCCTATGCTGACTAGATTTTGCCCGTGACAATAATTGTTGAGTGATCTCCCAGTCCTTACCTCAACCCTTGATCCCTTTTCATTGTATTTTCTCCTCCTTTCCTTTTGAGGAGGGTGAGAAAGGGAACGGCTGTGGTGGAGTTTAGCTGTCCGTCTTAATAAAACCACCACAAAATGGAAGACTATCTCCAGATTTCAATGTTTATGTTTAAAAAATGCCAATTCAAGTTAAATATGTCAGTTCTCTGAAAGTACTTAAATACTTTAAGCATTGCTTTCAGTTTGCATCAGTAGATCTCAACAGATAAATTGCACTTTGGTTCGTTGGTTTGTTTCAATGATTTTCTTCTTCCTAGTTGTAATGAAGACAAACAGCTCAAAGAACTAAGCACATTGGCCACTGTATGAATAGGGCTGGAGCTGTCTTCTGAACAGATGACCTAAATGACATCCAGTGACAAGCATGGACACAATAACCACTATGTTTTGCTTGTGAGGACATCGTTATTTTATAATTTAGAATGTCCTGAAAAAGGGTTGAGAATCGAATTGTCCCTGTATTTGGAACTGTGGTGCAACATTTGAAAGTATTAGAAATACTCTGACAGTAAAATTGAAATTACACACAAACACACACACACAGTTGCACACACTTCTTAATAAAGCATACTATTTATAGTACATTAAATTACAATAATTATATAAAATTAATTATTGATTGTATAAAATTAAAATAATAATTTATATGCTTCTTAATAAAGAATACTATTTTACATTAGTAACTGTTTTGGATAG
Source organism: Anas platyrhynchos (assembly GCF_047663525.1). NCBI lineage: Eukaryota > Metazoa > Chordata > Aves > Anseriformes > Anatidae > Anas > Anas platyrhynchos. The sequence continues at coordinate 59,363,756 of NC_092588.1, read as the reverse complement.
AGAAAAGGATATTTTCCTGATGTTTCAATGCCTATCCTGCCTTAAGGTTAGACATAAATGAATAGTAGTATATTATAGTACTAAATGAATAGAAGCAAGAAAACTTAAGTTTTGTCCTCTGCCTAGAAAAACAGTTGGATGGACTTTCCATGCTGTGGTGAATTGTATTGCAACAGAAAGTTTACTCCAAGTGTAACACCAGTGGATTTCTCATGCAGGCTAAGGGTTTTTGAACCTCTTGAAATCAAGAGTTTCTCCAGATATCCATCTTACCTTACTTCTGTTAGACATTATTCTAAATCATTGGTAAGGAAGAAAGGCTTCCCTTTGGGTACAACCACATGAGCAAGTGTGTGGATTCAAAGTGACTGTAGAAAAGAGTTTCTAAGTGAAAAAAAAAAAAAGCTTTGTTGTCTGGTTCTTCTGTCACTGAGCTCATGACAAGAGCTGCTTTGGGACAGAATACAATAGATCTGGGTATTCTCCTTGAGTGAGCAGCAACTTCATAACTATAGCACGAAGCAATGCTGACACAATAGACTCATGCTGAGTCCCAGAACTTAGAAACTGCAACTCACTTTCTTTTTCTTCCTTTCGAAGTTATGCCTGGGGATGAGGAAGTATAGAATTTGTATGCTATTTTTGCCTCAATAGGATAAGGAATTTTATGTTGTACTTCCTCAAATTAGCATTATTACCCCAATCATTGAATATATTTAGACCTCTGATTTCTATGTATGTGTTGAACATCACATCAGGAGACAGATTAGAGAATACTGTAGGAGAATTTTTATATTAGTTGCAGATATTAACCATTCACATTAGCAAGCACATTGATAAAAGTATACAATAATGAAATAAATCAATACATACAGAAGGATGAAAGGTAGCATGTCATCAGAATCTAGAAAGAACATAAAAATAACAGTGTGAGGTGATAGTTTTGTGTACTTTTTGGTTAAAAGTCAGTGCTTTTTAATCAGTAAATGCCTGTTCTCAAAAATACTAGGTTAAACCCAGTTAATTATCTATATTTTTCATGGTGAACACAAACAAAACTCCTGCAATGAAACTTCTAAAATCTTGCTGAAGCCTAGTCACTTCAGGTGCAAGCAGACAATTTTTTTGATATATACATATATATTTAATTGTCTGCTTACACCTGAAGTGACTAGGCTTCAACAAGATTTTAGATGCACACCACAAAGGAATTGTGTGACTTCCATAAAGCCGCAGAGGATATCTTTAAACCTAGAAACTCTGTCTACTTTTGCTTACTCTCTGTCCTACTCTCTAAGTCAGATAAATAAAATGTCTTACACATCATTTTCCTAATCTTCCAGCAACTACAGATCTAGCTGTTTGTATTTTGCTGTGTCTCCTGACTATAGAAACAGTGGTTAAAGACGCTGCTGTTATCCTGTGCAAGACTGTATACTTTACCAAGCACACTTTCTAAACAGTTATCCTTCCAGTACCCCTTATATGTACGCAATCCTGAACTGCATAGTGCATTCATTGTAAAATGCAGCCAGGTCCTTAACTGAAAATGTAATTAGCAAAAACAGTCCAGGTTTACCACAGTATCTTAACCTACTACTAAGTTTATTTATGAGTATATTCAAATCGTGCATTAGCCATTGATTTTCTTACCTTGCTGAGTCATGCATACAAAATAGATTTGAAGAGCTGTGTATTTTATACAATCCAATCTTTCACAGAATGTATTTAGAGGTAACTTTACAGTAAAGGCAATGATGTTCTTTGGTAATGAAACTTCCCCTCTCTAAGTATAATAGCAGCACTGCCATACTTTTTTTTTTTTTTTTTTTTTTTGAGTAATATAGTCAATAATCACTTCAATAATAACATTTTAGAATTTCCTATCACTGTATAGGAATTGTCCTTGTAATTGACAAAACCAAATAACTCCACACACACATACAGACCTCAAGCTTGTATGACTTTTTGCAATAAAACTCTGTTGTACGCAAGACACTGGAGAGATACATTCTGTTTAATGAAAGTCATTAATTCATTTTTACTAATTGATAGAAAAGCAAATATTATATTATTTCACTGAAAAGATGCACTTCTGCCCCACTGGAATCAATTGGAGTTTAAAATGTGATTTAATTTAACTCACTTGGAATAAATATTTGGCCTAGATTGAGGATGATGTATGTAATTCCATGTCTTTACTGTACACGTTCATGCATGAAGGAATGGTACAAATTTAGGTGAAAAAATACTTACATAAGTTCTATTGATTGTTTTTTTAAGTCTCCTATATTTTATTGTTGTGAGGAGAAGAAAGAGACCAAAAAATGTCTGAACCAAGGAATGCATATGTTGAAGATATCAGTACATACTGCAGTGGAGCAGAGATGCAAGGTAACCTCCATGCACAATTGTACCTGTCACCTCCTTGTAAAACCCAAACAGAATAAAGAGGTTTGTCATGGAGTCATGCCTAAAGAATCTGAAAACATTTATTTTTACTTGCAACATAATTTCAAGGCTCTCCTACACACAGTCATACATAAATGCAGATTTGTAAATATTCAACATTATCTTTGAGGAAGCATCCATGGTATAGCATTTTCTTCATGATGTGCTTTGTTTTTCTCTTTAGCACCTAATTGTCTGTCCACATATCAGAGCTGCCATCAGAGTTGGAAGCAGATTCCTCTTGGTGCTTTCTCACTTCTTTTGTTTCTGATTTTTTTTTCTCCAGACTGTGGATCTGCAAAACATTTTTTTCCATGGGTCTGTTCACTCTCTAGGGCATCACCATCAACAGCGAATGCATTTGTTCAGTGTTTGTATAGGATTTTGTTGAAACATTGTTCTCATTCATGCACTTATTGTGCATATATATGTATACGTGCATACAACACTTACTTTGTATACAAAGTGAGTCTGGCAGAAGTATCTTGGCACAAAATTTATACAACTTACTCCGCTGAAGCTAAAAAGTATTAATTACCTTTATCTTCTTTGGAGAACTAAATATACTCTGTTCTTCTTAAGAATAAACCGAATTAGCATTTGCATTTTTGCTCTATTTTGTTTACTTGTAGTATATTCATGCCAGTAAAGTTTTTGTTTATTTGTTTGTTTTTGTTTTATATAAGGTGTACATTATCGAGACGGTTTTATACAGGAGTGTAGTCTTGCATCAGAGAGACTGAGCATAGATGACAGCCTTAGAATTTTTTGAGTTTAGTAATAATTTATCAACTTGAATACCTGGAATTCTTGGCCATGATATGCTAATGTGGACTGTAGGATTATTCATACCTATTTTTTAGGAGAAATAATTAAAAATAATAATAATACTTCTCTTACTAGGCATATCAAACAGTTTTTTGACTGAAGCTACCTTTATCCCACTCATCTGTCCATCCTCTCCTTCATTCCTCTTCAAGAAAATACCTCTGAATGTCTGGAATATGTGCACACTATAGATATATGCATAGATGTGAAGAAAATAGCTTAAGTGCATACATTAGAATACAACCTTTTTCATTCTGTCTTCTCTGGGTACTTTTATATTAGGTACGTTTTAAAATAAGAGACTCTAAAAACAGGATATCTGCAAGTTAACAGTGCAAATCGGTTGGAATATAAAGGGAAAGGATGCATAAAAGGGCTACGACCAGCAAGCTATCAGGCTCAGTGTTCATACAAGTTTAACATTATCTTGGTATACCTTTGTGTCAGTAATATTTCTTATGCAAAACCAATAAAAATTCAAAGTCTTCAAATAAGAAATTTTAAAAATTAATGTATTGAGACACAGTAAGTTTTTATTTTGTTTGTTTGTTTGTTCTTTTAACTTGGAACACTTCAGAGATTTTAGGGAACTGTTCTGATAGTTTTATGTATCCTCACAGTTCCTTTAGATGAGTATTATAAAAACGCATACACACAAAATAATCCACACCTCAGATCGTTTGCCATTTTCTTAGAGCTCCAGTTTTCTTTACCTAATTGCAATGGGCTTCCTTTAGCACCACTGAGTATGACAGTAACTTATACTTTTGAAAGATAGGATAAACTGCTTCATTTTTACTTTTCATTAGCAATTGTTCACAAAGGATATTAATACAAGATAGTGTGTTCTGAATCCCTGCCAAGATTACTTAAGAACAGTTTCCTCCTGCAGTCATGTCCTAGAGCTACAGGATGCTTAACTGTTTGAGCTAGATATATCCTAAAGCTAACTAAATGATTGCCTTATTTTCCATAGAGCTCTGCTTTTAATCAGCATGTGGGTAAGAAGCATTGTGCTGTAAAAAACAAAACAAAACAAAAAAACAACAACAACAAAACACAAACATAATCAAAGAGGTGTTTGTCAGACCTTTAACTTGTATATTTTCAGAATCTGATAGCCAAGTAGTGAATAAAACAATAAAACCCACAATAGGGAAGTCATGACAATCTGTTACAGATGGAAAACTGAATGAATACTACCCTCACCAAGAAATAAATGTTATTTATTTATTAACCTCTAATTCATGACCTTGTAATCTTGATGGTGTTCTTTTAGCAGAAGGTACCATGAAAGACTTACATGTAACCTAGGTTTTCAAGTTTCAGAGGTGGGTATTAGACTAGAAAGGGGGGTTATTTCCTGGCTTTGGTGAAACCTCTTCAGTTTACCAATGAATCACAGAATCACAGAATCACAGAATCACAATGTCTAACAACCCTTTCGGTAAAGAAGTTCTTCCTAACATCCAACCTAAAACTCCCCTTCATTAAGATATTATAGCAGTTGTATTTCCTAAGAAAACTTTCAAAACACACCTGAAAATAAATCTTCTGGGGAACTGCTGTTCAAAGTCTTGTGTTTTTCTCAGTCCCTTGATTTTACCCTTTCTCTAAATGACACATTAGCTAAATTAAAGTATGAAGAAGCATTTATCTGCAAAGAACACTTTTGAAACTTGACATATGATTCATCCTTCTCCCCCATTTAGAACTTTATATAGTTCCTAATAAATTTCCTACAGAACCAAGCAATGCCTTTTTGTTTACAAGTGTAATGATGCTCTCTATGATACGGACAGTTGAGAAAAGCTGTTATTCAATTGCCATTGTTGAAGAGCCTCCTCTGCAAAACTTGTTTGGACAAAGTTGTCTCATGTTTTAAAAGCTCTCTAATGAGTACATTATGACATGGTATGCAGGCTGTTTCTCCACAGCACAGATTAAGATGAAATGCAATTTCACCATCATATGTCCACAACACTATTTATTTAAGTTGTAGGAAGCTGCCTTGTCCAAGACAACAATCTAGCCTGCCTATAGTCAACAGAGATATAGTCATCCCTGAGAGCCATCATATCATTCTAAGACACATGTCTAAGGTAGATCATACACCTTTCTGTACAAGAATGTCTCAATTTACTCTGTAGAAACCACAGGTGAATAAATATTTAAGCAGTTTATCTTCAGATGATTAAACTGGGTGTGGTGGGGTAGGGGTAGGAGTGTTGTATGGAGTATATTCCTGTTCTCAACATTCATCCCTTTTTCTCCATAAAGGAAAGCTTCAGTGAAATGCCATATCTTACAGTACCACATACTAAATGTCCCTTTGTGAAAGTTATATTTGTTTTGTTCTGTTTTTGTTTGTTTGTTTTGTTTTGTTTTGAATAAAACATTTTGCCTAAATCATTGCAAGTATTTATTTAAAAGTCACCATGGAAAACAAAAGAATATATAACATATTTTAAATGTCACAGCATTGAAAATTAATAGTCTAGAGACAGAGCCTGTATTGATGCCATATTGTTCATTATGTTACACACAAATGCAATTGCTTTCTCTTACTTGCAAAATTGTATATCAAAATTAAGTTATGTCCTGTTAACAGCTAAGCTGTTGAAAAAGATGGGGACAAAAATTGATAAGTGACTTAATGTCAATTACTTTTGAGAGAGAAAAGCACAAAGATTTTCCTCTTCTCTTTATATTTCTCCCATTATTTTTAAAAACGTATTCTATTTGAAAAGATCAAGAATACTGCAGGGAAAGCCATTTGCAATGGGGAACTCCAGATCTATATAATCAATATTCTGGAGTATAAGTGCTTCCTCTAAACATTAGAGGGGACATAGAAATTAAAATGAATACCAACAGTGCTTTCTTTTTTTCTGATTCCTTTTTTTTATTATTATTATTTTTCCACTTTTGTTGTTGTTGTTAGCCTTGGTTGTTTTTCATTTGTTTGTTTGCTTTTTGCTCTGTGCAGGATCTTATGTGGCATCATTATTTCTGCATTCAGTTTTGTACTAAACAAGGGGGAAACATAGTCCCCAGCATATACTTTGGGAAGAAAGACAGAGAGAATTTACTTGCCCAAAGTCCTGCAACAGATTTGTAGGAAAGTCACACTTCCCAAGTAATATTCCTAGTGGAGTGTGTTAAAGACAAACCACCAAACTTCTCTGTTTCAGTGATTCAGAGGTCCCAGACACAAACACCCCCCCCCGAAAAAAAACATGGTAGGAACAGAAACAACAGAGTTCTTTAAGGTTTATTTGCACTTCTGTGTTCAGTTTTTGTAATATGTATTGTATTCATAATAGTAGACATGGTGACACTTCTTGTGAGAGAGAAGATTGCAGCAAGCAGTGCATCTCTGAGTTTGTGCTTTTTCTTATCACTCTTCCAATACTCTTGATTTAGGGTTCTTACTTGGCTCTAGCAAATCTCTACAGAACACATACCAGAAATATAGGCTATGCTTGGGGAGAGATTGTGACCTCACATAAATTGTTTTTTCTATGGGAACGCTTTATATTAAAGCCTTGCTCCAGGATGAAAATCCTTCCTAGAAGTTAGAAATTTAAACAGAGTAAGAAAACACAAGATCTGACATCAGTCAGTTATGCCCACAGACCTGCAAGGAAATATAAATTGGAATGTGCTATTTTACAAGACCACTTATTTGCTATAAATAAAGCTCATTTGCTTTACTGGCATAATTGGGGTAGAAATGCAAACATTCCCCATAATCTTTTTTTTCTCCCCCTAATAAGTATAGCATAATACAATGGCTGTCTGATAGTCCACAGTAGAAACTCTTTACAAATTACAGTCTAGGATATAAATATTGTCAGTTCTGAGACATGACCGTTATCTGTTTTAGCAAGAATAATAGCATAGTAGATAACCTCAATGAAAGGTAATGATAAACTAGCACTGGTAGGTTTCTTGCAGAGGTCTGCGCTACAGCTACTGTCATTCACTGAAAAACTCTATGAGAATCTTTTATTTCATGTTTTTTTTTTTTTTTTTTTTTTTTTTTTACAAGTGATTTGTTAAAAACACATCTCCCTGTAAAGAGAAAGGTGAAAAAAATAATAATAATAAAAAATAAGGCTGCAGAAGCAAAGGTACAAACAAAATATGACAAAAATCTTCCAAAATTGTCATCTTATAAACCATAATTATACTGGATTATTCTACAAAATACCCACAGTACCAGGGTACCCAATGGCAAAATTTCCAGGAACTGCAGTGGCTGAAATATTCAATTTCTTATATAATCATTTGTGTATTCTTCTACTGCTTTTTTCTTCATCCCCCCACCCCCCCACCCCTGAAACTTTTTCTGTATTAGCAGTCGTAACAAATTTACACCTACATTCTCAAATTTCTTACATTTAAATGTACCTCACTATGCTACAGTGAAGGATTTTTGGTTGGAAATATTAATCATTCAAATTCAGATTTATTGTCTCTGATATATTTTAAAATATCTGTGGAATAAAAGAATAACTACAAATCTGTACTGGATTTGTAACATGGCTCACTTTACAATTCAATTTTTTTTTTATTTTTTTTTTTATTTTTAGTAGTAGGAAGTATTTGTTTTCATTGGTAACGAATACCAGCTTCCTTGGGCAAGAAGATGATTTGGTGCTTTGTCTGTATGGTAAGATATACACTATTTTCTCTAAGACTGCTATGGACATGAGGATGACACAGCTATAGTCCCAGGCTTTTGCTACACATGACAAGGGGAAAATTGAAAATAAGTCTGGTACTCCTAGCCCAATGGCCCATGAGATTCTCCACCATATATTTGTCAGGAGAAAAGGAATGATATGCAGATCACAGACCAAATGAACGGCAATGAATTTCAGGAGAATGCAAAGAATATCAAAGAGCATCTGGGGGATTCCTATTAATAATTTTAAAATAATAATATATTTTTTTAAACTTGCGTAAAAGAAACGTTCATAAATTAAGAATGATATGGTTTATAACTCGTAGTACTGCAACAGACATGAAAGTTGAAGAAGAATTAGAAAGTTAAGTATTGTTTTCATTACAGTGATTTGTACTCAAAGCTTTGACAGTATGTTAGCAGCAGTGTCAGCTCCATAAAAGCCATCTAAGCAAAACACGTACTTTTCTTTGTAAGTCATTGCCACACAGATGTGTTCCTCAGAATGACAACACTGTGCATACTGTTCAGTGTTTCTTCACTTAGCTAAGTGTTTATTGTCATCTCAGTATGGTCATAATAATTCTGTCTGTCCTGGTTTTGGCAGAGATAGTTTTCTTCATAGTGGCTGTTTTTTTGCCATATTTTGAATTTAGGAGAAAAAATAATTTTGATAGCACACTGATGTTCTAGTTGTTGTTGAGCAAAGCTTACACTTCTTACAGTTTACAGCTTCTCATACGTCCTTGCCAGCGCAGGGCTGGGGGTGTGCAAGAAGCTGGGAGGAGACACAGCCAGTACAGCTGACCCAAAATGGCCAAAGGAATATTCCACACTATGTGGCATCAAACAGAACAAGAAAAACAGAGCAGGGTGGCCACTGCTTGGGATCTGGCTGGGTATTGGTCAGCTGGTGGTGAGTAATTGTGTTATGTATCACTTGTTTACTATCACTATGATCATTGTGTATAACTTATATATAATAATAAAACATTATTATTATTATTAATAACATTATTATTATCCCTTCCTTTTCTGTTGTATTAAACTGTCAGACTTGTCTCAGCCCACAAGTTTTACTTTTTCTGGATTCTCTCCCTCCATCCCAACTGGGGGGAGTGAATGAACAACTGTGTAAGGCTTAAATGTCTGCTAGGGTTAAATCACAATACTGTCTCTCTCTTTTTTTTTTTTTTTAATTATAGGGAATGCGTTGAAAAGACGCACTGGGTGAGAAGTTGAATGAAGAAAAATTGTGTGAGGATGGCTGCATGCACCTTAAAGACAGAAACACAACTTCCACAAAAATTTCAACTGTGTATATGTATACATTTATAAGTAGTTAACTGATCTATACATTTCTTTGTGTGCTCTGAACAGAAATAGGTGTAAAGTAGGAATACCTGAGGTCTGCCTGAAAACATTGGATCTCAGAGTTAGTTGTCTTTATGGGATTTTGTAGATGTGAGACACCTGGGACACAGCAATATGATAAAGATAAGAAAATGAACACTGTAAAGCACTAGGTACATTGCTAAATGGAACTTAACTCTTGTAGAGATGGAGGTACAATAAAACCTTGTACAACAAACCCCTTCATTAATTTCTTAGTTCTAATGAAGAACAGTTTTAACTAGAATAGGAAAGCTAAACATGTCAGGTCCACTCTCACAGTTAATATTACTTGAGCAACAAGAACAAATATCAAAGAGAGAGATTGGAATATCACCATACACTTCTGGTTGCATGGGTCTCAGCCTGATTGAAAAGTAGATCATAATATATTATAACAATAACATTTTTTTCCTGTTTGGAACTCTGTTAAACAACATACTTATATCTGCAGAGATTTCTTACTCCTTTTTTAAATGACATTAAAACATTCTCAAATCTAGCTAGACCTCAACTGAAAAAAAATCAGTTTTTGCTTTTTTCCATTGTGAGAAAATGCAGACAGCACAACTAGGGCAACAAAGAATCATTTTGTCTTAATGAAAAATACATCTTTCTCTCACCTCCCTCTTCAAGTGCTTGGCACTGTTAAATGGTTTTGTTGTTTGTGATATGCTACACAGGCTCAGATTTGCTGACTACAAATATTTTTAGGACTATTTGTCATATTAGTTAAGAAAAAAAAAATCAACCTTTAAATCAACCTTTCAGAAATTGTTAACCCCCCCCCCAGTGATACATTTAGTTATTGAGAGTGTTTAAAAGTCAATAGCATTATTCACATGAGTAAGTAAGTAATGAAAAATTCTTTCAAACAGACATTTTATATTTTGGAATATGATAGTCACCAATCAAATGTTTTCAAATATTACAATTGATTATTTTTTCTTCCATAAGAAAAGGAAAAGAGGAGAAAAATTAATATGTGGAATAACTAAAAGAATAAATGTTGTCTCTTTTGATTAGGGGGAAAACGAACAAACAAAAATAAGTGGTGAAATATTTTGTTTTTCAATTAGAACCCTGAAAAAAAGAAAGATTGGAGTAAATTTCAAGCACAAGCTCTTTAACTTTAAATATTTCTAAATGTGACCTTCTTTAAAAAGAAATCATTAGCCAAGTGCCCTTAATTCAATAAATGACTAAAAGAAGAAGTATCAGCACAGTTTCTTTTGAAAAACAATGCTCTGCCACTTTGCAACTCTCTATTTAACTTATACTCCTCATCTCAAAACATCTCTGCTGATTTATTTATTTATATTTTATAATAAACATTGAAAAGAGTATTTATGCAATTTTAGCACACTGAATATTTCACAGAGGCATTCTTACAATGCTACCTATGACAGATAAATTGTCAGGTAGCTTTATGGATTTTGCTGTTTGAATAAATAAGACAAAGAGAGAAAGAAAGAGAGAGAAAGAGAGAGAAAGAGAGAGAGAAGGAAGGAAGGGAGGAAGGAAGGATGAAGCATCATGATATTTATTATGTGTCATCCAAAATAATGCAGTATGATAGAGATTGATTTTACTTCAGATACCAGATATATTGATGTACATTCAATATCTTCTAAAGAATTGTTTCTGTTTTAGTAATCAGACACAGTGAATATTTATGGATTCACAAAAGGTCTTTCTTAACACTAAGTTTCATAGAAAATATAAGCTTTAAGTAGGTTCTAACTGGAGAAATTAAAGTCAATTGAAAATCATTTTTAGTTGAAATAAAGGATCCATTTACTAACATAAATTACATTTTAGATAATGCAAAGAACTTCTAAAAATTATTTTCCACCATGAAGTTAAATATTTCCAAAAAATTCTACATACCAACTCCAGAATTTATTTTCTATAGCATTGCTAATGCTTTTTTCATACCTGGCTGGAATTTAACTGCTTTCAAAACATACATAAGCTGTGACATGTTTTCTAGCTACAGGTCTATCTTTCATTTCTCTATTCATTTCATGCAACAGGTAGACTGATGATGTTGGTGTTTTTTGTATTGGTTGCATGTACTTTCTAGGTTCCATACGTAGAGGTCTTCACTGGTGGTCATGCCATTGTAAAAGCAGAGTATAAATCAGCTATTAATAAATGTGGTAAGACTAATCCATGTATTTTTGTTAGGCAGATATCCCATGGAGAAAGGGAAATCCTGATTGTCTCAATTAAGTTTTAAATTGTAACTGACCATTCAGACCTATATATAATTCAGAGGCACTTCAGGAATACAGGAAAACAACCATGGCAGCATTATGAATTCTAATTGGGTTATTAATGATGTACAAACTTATAAAAATCCATTTAGCCATTCAAAATTATAATATTTGAGGTATTCACCTCTGAGACTAGAATTTCAAACATAGCTCTCCACAAATTTTATCGCTATTACTTGACAAAGCAAATTGCTTCAGAAATGAGTACTCAGAGAAAATTTGTGTGTGTTATTCCCAGCGTGAACAAAACTAACCTTGCCAAGGGGTGGTTCCATGTACTTTCACAAGCTTTGGGTTAACAGTCATCTACATGCTGCACTGACAGGAATTATCAGCTGCAAGGTAGAAAAAAAAAATAATCATGCTTTCTACCTGAAACCTTTCCCTGATTATGATCTAGTAATGCTGTCAGTAACAGAAAAACAATAAAATACTGTAGTTTGATGATGTGAGTAAATGACCCAGTGGTCTAAATCCAGACCAGAAAAACACATATTTGGTCTATACTGCTTTCTCTCTCTCTCTCTCTCTCTCTCTCTCTCTCATGTAACAACATTGTTTCAACTTTTTTTTTTTTTTGATGGATATGTAGGGTTCTCTTAGAAGAAGTTGTAATTCATGGTCTTGCAAATGAGGAAAGCCAAAGTGATGCAGATGTTTGGAGTAAGAGTAAGTTCTTGAGTTGCTAAGGACTCCCATCCAGGAATTAAACAGCTACGATTATTTCTTATGGAATGATTGTATATTTTCTTCCACGAGGTGAAAAATTCATATTGGCTACTTTATAAAAAATAAAAGTTTGCAGATAGAAATAATATCTCATTAGAACAGGTAATACATATGGAAAAAATATCAAAAATTATTTTATGTAGTCAAATCTGTTTTCGTGTCTAGACCAAAACTGGTTAGAGAGCTCTTGATGAGTAGGGAATTTGTCTCCATGTATTTAAAACACCTAGAACTCCCTAAAATCTGAACTGATATTTGATGTTATTTCTGAGCAAGTAAAGAGCATGAGTAACAAAGGCTAGAGGCTCACAGCTAAGACAAGAACATGTTTTCGTTCTGAAGATTGCTAAATGCCACCAAGACATTTCCAAGAGGTGTAATAAAAATATATTACTTTCATTATGTACTACTCACAATCCCTTCCTTCATCCACTAAATGCCAGAACAAACTAAAACAGTTTAGTATCAAGTATTGTCTAAGCTATAACAAGCAAGCTTTTTTCATCTCTATTATGTAAGATAATTTAATTCTGCAACTTTGAGCACTGCATTTACTTTGTCTTATTTCCTTGCCTTCTTCTGTAAAGGAGAAAAAAATACTGTACAAGGAAAAACTGTTAATGTTTGAGTTCTTTTGAGCAAATTGTATAAAAGGTGTTGGATGGCTGAAAAAAAAAAAAAAAAAAACCAAAAAAAAGAACAGCAAAATTACCTTTGGTGAATGGTATTTCAGAATTGTTCAGGTCCCACTATTGAAAAAGACTTCATGTTACTGGTACCCAATTCAGTGGAGTGGTTTCTGGTTTGGAAAATTGGTTGCAGTGTATGATCCTGCTCTTTCACCAGTGAGTTGTGTGTAAATTGAACTGTGCTATGAATTGACACTATATGTAGCACTAAAGTCTAAGCAAACCTTATGGTGCTCTGTATATGATTATAAAAACATGGATAGACCAAACATTTTTATTTTACCCAGGTAAATTGCATTTTATTACATGCTTAAGTGTCTAGAAAAATTAGGGATGTCGAAAAGGCAATATAGAATAAGATATGGAAATATTTAGGCAAAAGCACAATTAAAAAGGTGTTATGTAATTAATGATATGTGAAGGGTATAAAATAGAGTTTTGATTGTTTGTTTTCCTGTTTGTGTTAGAATGCATTCTTCATTAACAGCTGAAAGATAATGATATATGCCAGGTAGCAACAACACTCTTTAGAAAGAGTGTGCATTAACTTCTGACAATTGAGATTTTGCTTCTGCTCCTCTTCTTAAAAATGATACTGGGTCTGAATGTTCTTTTGCACAAAAGGTCAAAGGAGTCAGAAGGTACTGTCCCTCATTGCAGGAAACAAATCGGGGTCATCTACAATAATACCTCTCCAGGTCATTCTTGAACAGTCATACTCAAATATGGCTAGGCAAAAGACATAAATCATACTGAAAGAATAATCATAGAATCATTAAGGTTGGAAGAGACCTTCAAGATCATCAGGTCCAACCATCACCCTACTACCAATATCACCCACTAAAACATCCCCAAGCACCAGGTCCAAACTTTCCAACAACCCCAGGGAAGGCGACACGTCCTGGGCAACCCATTCCAATGCCTGACTACTCCTTCCTTCTCAAATTACACAGTTTGGTTAAACTTACTTCATCATCTCTCTAATTTGATGTCATAGTTGAATCATCACAACAAAACAAAAAAATATTTTTTCTTTCATAATCTTGTCAGTCCTCCATTCATAATTCAATCCTTCCTTCAGCCTGTGGCTCCTATGACACAAGGTTTAAGGAGATGAGAAAACCAGATAAACATAGCGTTGGGAGGAATGGGTTAAAAACAGAAGATTGGCAAGGAGGATGGTAAAAGAGTGGAAGACTGGTGAGGAGGATTGTAAATACGCTCATGTAACCTTGCAGCTGGCAATTCATAAAGTCTGGAGAGCAGCAATGTAGAAAAACATATAAATTATGTGGGCTGCTGTTTGTGTTCTGTGTATTTGGCAAGTAGCACATCTGTGCATAGATAACATATGCAAAGATATAGATAACATAGATTTGGTGGACTCAGAGGCACCCTATTGGCTGTGCTTGATCTCCTGGCCCTGGTACAGAGATCAAAGAAGCAAACTGAGAATCATAGGATGGTGGTAAGAATCCACCTGTTTGAACCCTGTATAAAAACAGGTGAAACCAGCAGGCTGGTGATGGATGGACCCTGATTAGTGGTTCCTGCATCCCCGTTTGTGTGCCTCTGCTTGGGTGCCTCCACTCAGGTGCTGTGCTTCTGGGATCCCCCAGCTGGCCAGGTACAAGAATTAATCTACTCTTTGAATTCTAGCTTCAAGTCTGTGACTGCTCCTGCTGCCTGCCTGTGCTGACTCACACACATGGGGATGCAGTACCACAAGGCCTCTTCTGCGATGCGCCTGTGCTCATGTAAGGTTTGCCTATGTTGTGGAATATAACATGTGCAGTCATGCACCAAATAAATTTAGTGACAGAATACAGATAAATCTCCTTAATGCTACCTGGAAGATGGGTCTCATGTACCACAAGTGGAAAAATTGAAGAACTGACATGAGCTTTCCTGCCAGTTCAGTCCTCTCTCCTGCAATGATGAAAATACATTTTGGCCTTGCAGGCTTACTCTTTGTAAAAGCAAGTACATTTCCATGTATTCAGAAAGTTATTAACACAAGCACATTGAATGCTTTCAAGGCTTGCACAGGTATATAACCACCAATATTCATTACTTAATGCACACTATTTTCCTTTCTACATCAAAATAAAGAAAAAAAGTAATTTTTCATCCCTACCATTTCTAGTAACTCTTAAGTGTTTGAAAACTGGTAAATACTCTTGCAGTAGTAATAGATTTTCAATCCAGCCAATGAAATTGAGAATGGCATAGAACTGTAGTGGGTTTTCAGATGCTTCAATTACAGAGAGTGTGGACCAGGACTTCAGCCGCAGGAGAGACATTGAGCAATAACAGTTCTGCTTTGCAAATTACAGTAAGTGCAATTAGACCTCATAAATATACTGGTCAAGCAGTGCTGGGTCGATCATAAAAATGAATTTTTAAATTAAGTCTATTATGAATGCTCAAGACAAGTGGTATTACCAGTGCTTTATTTATTCGTTTATACAAGTCCTTGCTTTATAAAATGCAAACACTGCAGTTGGGCATGTTTGTCTTTTCCTAGTCCTGCATTCTGAGATCAGTAGGAAACATCCAAGAAACTTCAGTGAATGTTAGACTGAGCTCATAGTGCTTTCTCCTTTAGCTCTCACTCTGCAATAACACTCCCACTGGAGTCACTGAGAATGATCCATGAGCTCAGATAGAATACAGATTGAAGTATGAGACCATAAAGTGAATGCTGACAGCAGTTTCTGGATTTTTCCAAAATGCAAGGTTTATTGTAGAGATTCCTAGATACCAGAAATATCTGATTCCCTGTGGAGCTAAAACATGTCCTGCAAGATACTTACTTGGATTGAAGAAATCACAAGCCTCCCATTCTCTAAAATAATGAAGTTCCTACATTTTTCAGAATGAGATGTACTGATCAAAGCATGTATTCTGCCATCACCACTAATAAATTTCTGTAGGAATAATGAATAGAAGAAAGAAAATAAATGAGAGACATGTATGAAATATCATGGAAAATGGCATAAAGAAGAATGACAAAATATCCAAAACCTCTTAACATCAAAGTAGCTAAAAACAATTTTTGGCAAAACATTGCTCACTTGAAATACTAATAGCAGAAATTTAAAACATCTTCTTTCTGTCTTTCTTTTGGACAGCTTTGGCTTTTTAATCACTAAAGAAAGCAAGTTGTAATAAAAACTAGCTTAAAATGACATTGATTGTCACTTTGGAGCTGCCTCCCTTTATCTTTAAATCTATACACTAATACTTCTCTGACACCCTGATTTAAAGAAACATCCAAAACTATAGTTTCAAGTGGATCTTTAAAGAATGATTCAGGTTTTAAAGGGAAGTTTAGGGAGGTACCAGAACTCTTTGTTCAGCTTCATTCATTCATTCATATGCCAGTCATTCATTGACTGGCATAACTGGTGACACCGACACTTAAAGTGTTTCTGGTATTTTTATGAGTTTTTGTTGTTGTTGTTTATTATTATTATTAACTTTATTTTGAAAGACTTGGGGTGGAAACCATATACCCATACCTATGTTACTCTACCTTTAATCTAAGATGCATTTTGCATTTAAATAAATGTCAGAAATCAACGTCTCCTGAGTAGAAATTACAGTCAGGCTTGGACTAAGTGTAAAGATTTTATTGTGTTTCTCCAACGGGTCTAACAGATAGTAGGACAAAAGTATGTTGATTCCTTCTAAATATATATATATATAGATATAAAGTAAAAATTACCACTCCTTTTTACCCCAGGCTTCTATCAAGCATTTTGTCTACTGCCAATGCAGAAGCAATGCTAGCTTCTGTAGTTCCAGACATATCAAAGACATACATAAACTCATGACAAAATAGTCAAGCTAAATTACATACTTTCAGAAAATATTTTCAGAAATAACTATGGTCTACTTACATCCTGAATCAAGACCCTGAGTCAAGACAACTGACAGGTAAGTATCACGAAAAAGTGATCTCACAGTATGTACTGAAGGAATTTACAGAAAGCTTCATAGATGCAATTGGAAGTATTAGGCACATGGAAGGAGTTATGTTTTGACAGCTAAAATTCTACACAGATGTTATACTCTCAAAAGAGCATTAGCTTAAATCCAACCTATTACCTATTTTGAAATCATGAATTTCAGAACCCTCATTTAACTATGAGTGAACCTCAGAAATGTGAGACAGGTCTTTTCCACCTCCTCTGAAAGAGCAGAGGGAATAAAGATATTTAATCAATCCTCATGGAAATAAATAAATAGAAACATTACTGACTCTCCTCCTAATCACCAAGCAAAAAAAAAAAAAAAAAAAAAAACATCTTTCTACTCATTGAGAACATAATCTCTGTCTATCTGTCTCTGGTCTAACAAATATTTAAATATTCTACTTAAAGTGGCAATTCCTTAGGAAAAAAATGAGAATCATAGAATCACTGAGGTTAGAAAAGACTTCCAAGATCATCTGGTCCAATCATAACCTATATCACCCACCACACTATTTCCCTAAGCACCAGGTCCAACCTTTCCTTGAACACCCCTGGGGGGGGTGACTCCATCACCTTCCTGGGCAACCCATTCCAGTGACTCCTTCACCTTCCTGGGCAACCCATTCCAATGCCTGAGTACTCTTTCTGAGAAAAAATGTCTCCCAATTTCCAACCTAAACCTCCCCTGGAACAACTTGAGGCCAATCCCTCTAGTCATATCACTAGTTATCTGCGAGAAGAGGCCAACCCCCAGCTTCCCACACCTTCCTTTCAGGTAGTTGTAGAGAGCAATAAGGTCTCCCCTGAGCCTCCTCTTCTCCAGACTCAATGGCTCTACCACGTGACAGAAGTTATGAGTCTGAGTCCACACTGGAGAGACTGGAGAGAGCCCTCCTGAACCCTTGGTGAGTATCACAGAATCATTGGTTAAGAGCATGAACTTCCTGCTATTGTCATGATATAAAATTATTTACAAACATTCAGGACAGGGTTTGTATCACATAATACAAATCTCAGTAATGCAGAATAGTTCACCAAACGGGGCTTACCTTAGACAACCAAATGGTCATAAAAATAGTTTTAATTTTACAGCTATATATATAGGGCTTTTAATCCTTCCCATTCAGAGAAAAGCATGGGTTCGTCTTATCATATCCTGGTGGGGGGCATAATATAAACACCTGAATGTACTGAAGTTACCACTGAACCAGCATAAAGAGGAGCAGAATCTTTCCCTTAAAATTTATTAGTTTAACTGCCTAATTTACTGTAATGAAATGTCTTTATGACATTTAATTGAATCAGGGAGGAGATAAACTCAAGCATAAACAGGTGTTTAGTTTATGCTTGCACAATGAACAAAGTTCTTTTCAAAAGTAAACACAATTTCAAATTAAATAAATTCACTAGGTATCATTACAAGTCTCCCAGGTGAAGTTTTAAAGGAATAGACACCATGAGAATTGAGTTTTTATGATCAGAGATACGACTGGTAGAAAATATTTTCTTTCTTTAACATCTTCCCTCCTTCTTCTTCCCTCTTCCTATGATATTTAATGAAGTCTTCCATGTATCCCCCTTATTTCCTGACATTCCCAAACCCATTTCGTAATGGAAGAACACAATGTAAGCAGAAAATAAGAAGAATATGGCCTGGCAAAATTATATGTCATGTGAAGGAAAAAGTGCATTATTGATCTGAGAAGATGTCACTGCTGTACACAAATAAATGAGATTTAGACACAAAAGATAAGCAAGTCGGAATTTTTCTTCTATTTTGTACTGTATCTATCAGAATAGCATCCAAATAAGAATTGTAAGCTCACTGAGAATGCACTCTACCAAAAACGCATTTTCATAAAAATCATGGTATTAGCATCTAATTGATCTAACTTAACAAATTAAATGGCAAATCAAGAAATTGTTTTCTTCTTTGTATCCTGTTCTTGCAGCACTAATTGTTAGAATTGCATTGCTTGTTTGCTCATTTGCACACAAGTGAGCCAGTATGATTGATGTACCATAAAAGTGTGACTACATTTTCCACTTCAACCTGCACCATGCACTCTCAAGAAAACTTCAGTGCAATTCTGTCATGGTGCTCTGATCTTTCACTTAACTCAGCACATAGTAACCTTAGACCATTTACTTTCTTAGCTTCTGTGTTAGAAAATAGACTTAAGAATTACCTTGTTCCTGCAGTCTTCTCTGCAAGCTACTACATGAATCTACTCTCAGTCTCCCTGCAGACATTCTTCCTGCCTTTGTGAGCCATCACAAAGGATTTTCAAGACCCCATCTATAAATGGCCTAGAAAAGGAGCTTGCCGACCTTTGCTTAAAATTGGTGACAAGAATGTTTTCGGATACACTTGTCCCTGCCTCTGATAAAAAAAAAAAGAACAGTTTCTCATCTCAGTAGGTGGAGGAGGGCTATAGGTGGCTGAGCCACAGCTTTGCACTGTCAGCAGCGTCATTCAGGAGCAGGCAGGCACTCCTTAGGGCTGTGTCGAGGACCCATGCAGATGAACCACCTTTGCTGCCAATCTGAAATAGCACTGACACACTTCAAATAGGACCAGTGAAGGACTTGATCAGAGCTATGATGGTAAAAATACTTGCAGGTCTTTGCTACCCTACATTTCACTACATCACTCAGACTCTGGACATGGGAGAAAGAGAAAAACATATTACAAGATTGTTGAAGTCTGTGGTGTCACAACTTCCCTGGTGACCAAGCATTAAAATATAGATTGCTTTCTAGTTACCATAATGATGAAGTTTTAACTTGGCTTAACGAGAGTCGTTACTGGATAAATAAGTGCAGATGTTAGAATCAGCCCCCCAGAGCTTGTATACAACACTCTTCAGCAGCTCAGTCTACCATAATAAGACCACTTGCACTTTGTGCAACATTTTCTTAATAAAATCCATTTGTTAGGGTTTTTGCAAGGATTTTTACTCTGCCTTCCTCATGAATTTTAGCAGCCTGGACTAAGCATGTATATATCTCTTATTGTGTCTTAAGGGTTCTTTAACTTGTGACAAATACTTTGAGAAAGATTTTTTTTTCTTTTCTTTTTTTGGCAAGCTTTCTCTTTGTAATGTATGACCAAGTGGGGCAGACTGATTTTTTTTTTCCTGAGCTACAAAAAAAAAAAAAAAAAAAAAAGGAAAATAATAATAACCTGTTAAACTATTAGATAGATAAGACCAGCCTGTGTTTAGGAAATTAAAAAGAACGTTTACATTTTATAACTTTTTTTTTCTGAATGCTTTTATTAGCAATTTTTTTTTCTAATAAATATTCTATTGGATGACTTAGATGTCTGAGATGTAGAGTTAATGTTTACAAGCCAAATAAAACAGCACCTTTCTTTTTCCAGAAACAGAGACATCACAGAATAAAAAAGAGGAAAAAAAAAAAAAAAGAGAGCAGAAAAAGTACAACACACATATTTTCATCTACAGAAGGCTGCTGTTCTGAAGACAATAAACTTCAGTTCATCTTCTTTTTGTGAGACAGCTAGATTTAGCAGAACTAAACACTCATGTAATTGTATGAGTCCACACATGCAATCAGAATTTGAGAAAATTATATACAAATGAAATAATCTGAGACTATTACCATAACAATTCTAAAACTTTCTTTATTCGGTTTTTACAGTCATTCCAATTTGTTAAAATCCTACCAATGTATAAGAAGCTGGAGTTCATAAAGAAAAGATACACATTTTCAGAAAGAATGTACAGTCTATGCCATCTCATTATAGACTAATTTGAAGAGAATCAATTCTGCATTAAATATATAATTAAGGACAGATTATTTCAGAGGGTTTGCTAACAAAATTATCCTATTGTTATAAGGAGTACAGTAAACTGATTTGTACAGAACATCTATCTTTCATCCAAATTTTCTATGCCCTCCCGTTAAAACCAGAATTGCAGATAAAATGACTGAAGAATAAAGACATATAATCATAGAATGGCCTGGGTTGAAAAGGACCTTAAAGATCATCTAGTCTCAACACCCCTGCTCTGGGCAGGATTGCCAACCGCTACAACAGGAAGCCCAGAGCTGCATTCAGCCTGGCCTTGAATCCCTCCAGAATCTCTCTGGGCAACCTGTTCTAGTGCTTCACCACCTTCTGAGTGAAAAACTTTCTCCTAATTTCTAACCTAAATCTCCCCTGTCTTAGTTTAAAACCATTTCACCTTGTCCTATTACTATCACTACATGTAAACAGGCCTTCCCCCTCCTGTTTATACACTCCCTTCAAGTACTGGAAGGCTGCAATGAGGTCTCCCCAGAGCCTTCTCTTCTCCAAGCTAAACAAGCCCAGTTCCCTGAACCTTTCCTCATAGGAGAGGTGCTCCAGCCCTCTGATTGTCTTAGTGGCCTTCCTCTGGACACATTGCAAGAGCTCCACATTCTTCTTGTGCTGAGGTCCCCAGGCCTGCACACAGTATTCCAGATGAGGTCTCACAAAAGCAGAGTAGAGGGGGATAATCACCTCCCTCTCCCTGCTGGCCACCCCCCCTCCACACAGCTTTTTTAATGCAGCCCAGGACACAGTTGGCCTTCTGGGATGCAAGTACACACCGCCAGCTCAAAAAAAAAAAAAAAAAAAAAAAAGCAGAAGCTCTTCTTTCTACATGCTCATGCATGCACAGGGTAAAATCCTTAAGTCTTGGTAACATTTCTTCCATTTTCCTTTCTACCTTTTGCAGAGCACTTTGCTGATTGCAATGTACAGACCAGTTGTCATTCTGTAAGCTCTACCCATTATAGCTATCTGTAAAAAATTAAATTCTCATGCTCATGTTGTTTTCTGGAATATCTTTCATCTGTCCCTTCCTCCCTAGCAAAAAGTCCACAGTTTTTAGGTCCCTTTCTCGCAGAAATAAACCCTGAGAGAATTACATATGCAATTCGGAAGCAAGTTTCTTTCTAAAAGTGAACAGGTTTCCAAACCTACAAAACGCTGCTTGTCTTCCAGATTCTGGGAAGGAGGCTAGTTAGCATAAAATCTGTAGCTGCAGCTTTTCTGGATCACTGTTTTATTAGTGCATAGTTCTGAGATCATGTACTCTCTGAGCTGCAGATCACTGTTTAAATCATAAGGGTGTATGGGAGACCAAGGTCTAAAATTTGGGCCAAAAAAAGCAACAAACAAACAAACAAAAAAACACTTTCAGTCTTTCCAATCTAGTATATAATTTCTGCTCTGCTCAGTCTGCTTTTCTGTTCCTGCCTTATATTGCTTTGCTAGTGATTTCTTTTTCCCATATTCTAGATACTGGAAGTCTCTTACCCTGCAATGCTGAACTATTTCCATCTGCCTCCCTTTGCTGACTTCATATCAGAAGAAATTAACAGTGTGGGAGAAAAGAAGACTTTACCATCAGTTCCAAAGTCTGGATCAAAACAGCCTCAGCAGCTGAGAAAATCATACCTATCAAAAGTAATTTCTGCCTTTGGGTTTGATCATGCTTAGCACAAAGAGAAGGTGGAGAAATTGGCCTCCAGGTTCTAAAACTAATTTCTGAACATTTTAGCAATTAAAGACTTATATGTTTTCATAACAGAATTGCCTGGACTCCTGTCACTCTCAAGGATGATGTTGAAAATATTGATTATCAGAGCATTCATTTTTCTTAATGAAAAGTAATATCACCACTGCAATACTGAGAAAGAAGAAGCACCTTCATCAAAGAAACATTTTGTTGGGAAGACAAGAAAGTGAAAGCAAGCCAAGCAGAATCAAGATTTGGAACTGTTCACCTTTTATTTTATACCTGGATGCAACCAAAAATATTACATCAGGCAAATTTTCCTAAATGAGAACTGGCTTTGTGTAAGTGTTCAAATGCTGCTGAAGGACAAATACAGTATCTACATGTTTACAGTCAGCATGTATAATTGGTCATGTAAGAGGCAGCCTAGTGCAAGTACGCAAGTACATTAAGTTTCTGTCCTACAGAAAACCTGTTTGACTTGTTTCTTTTCTCAGTGAGCAAATCCATATTCTCCACAGTTTTAAAACAACACTTATGGAACTCTTGTTAGTCAGAGCACTTCGGAAGCCAAGAAATGAGTGGGAAACAGTCATGTTTTATTCTAACAATATTTGCAAGTAGATATTTGAAGTGTTATATCCTGTAGCTCAAAACAAAGAAAAATATCATCCCAAACTACTTTTCTAACCTCTTTGTGGTCATTTATAACCACATCAGTGAGGTGCCTATAATGAACTGCTGACACTTAGCAGTTTCTTTGTTTATTATAATTATTTTTTAAGAAAACGTGCCATCATTGCACAGGCTGATGTAGAGTAAAAGTTCAATACAGAGGACTTTTTCTCACTGAAATGAGGTGCTCTCCTTTATGAAAGCTGTTACTAGCTAGTCAAAAGGACTGCATGTGGTTTAACAAAAAAAAGCATTTTCAAAGGGAAATAATTATTATTTTAATTATTCTATCCATTTCTGATGTGTCCTAAAGAAGGAAAAAAAAAAAAAAAAAAAAAAGAGAGAGTGAGAGAGAATTAATTTTTCAAAAAGGAAGAATTTCAAAAAGAAATTATCTATTAAAACTAACACTACCACTGCAAAATCTTTTCTCTGATAGATGTATCCTGAGGCAGATGGTTTTCAAAATTGCAGTTTCTGTGTGATGGGGGTCAAGATATGAGGTATATAAAAGAAATTATACTTTTGGGATTTAAACTTAATGGAATTAGATTAATAACTGCTTTCTCTTTATTATTATTACTACTTATTATTATTATTGCTGTTGTTATTTTAATCTCTACTTTTCATTACCTTTTTACTGTGATTTGAATTTAGAGTAACTTCAAGGCAATAAGATGAAAGCCTTCTGTTTTCTAAACTGGGACTTTAGTGGTTCTCCCCAAGATGCCTAATGCATTCAAGAAGAACAAAGTATGCCTTCAGAGGACTTTGCTTAGGAGAATTGGAAAGCAGTAGCCCAATGGTAACCAGAATAGCATAAGGTGATTGAGAAACATATTTAAATCCTATGATAGCTGATATATTTGTCACATTCTTAGAAGAAAAAGAAAAAATATTAAATCACTGTTTCACCCTCTAGATAAGGAGACACATAGCTGGACATTTAAATGCAGTTCTTTTCAAAATGCGTTTGGAAGTGAAGGAGGGAGGGAGGGAGGGAGGGAGGGAGGGAAGGAGGAAGGAAGGAAGGAAGGAAGGAAGGAAGGAAGGAAGGAAGGAAGGAAGGAAGG
Organism: Anas platyrhynchos; assembly: GCF_047663525.1. Lineage (NCBI taxonomy): Eukaryota > Metazoa > Chordata > Aves > Anseriformes > Anatidae > Anas > Anas platyrhynchos. The sequence continues at coordinate 59,339,451 of NC_092588.1, read as the reverse complement.
AAGGAAGGAAGGAAGGAAGGAAGGAAGGAAGGAAGGAAGGAAGGAAGGAAGGAAGGAAGGAAGGAAGAAAAGAGGAGAGCCTGCCTCTGTGTTTTTATGACTTTCTTAGGAAGAAAGGCTAAAAATAAAAACTAATACTATTACAAAATTTTCCTAAGCAAAACATAAATTGTTGTACTAATCAGTCAAATTCTGCTTCTCTTAAAGTCTGAAGGAGTTTTAGAATTTAACCACAATGGCTTAAATTTAAAATTCAGTAATGTGATTCAGATTTCTTGTTAGATATTACTCTATGTGAGGAAAAATGGCAGCTGATGAGAAATCAAGTGTGCTTTGTCTTGTAGACCTCCATGAACAATTATTTTCAAAACGACCACTTGGCAGTTGACAACCTGGGCAAAGCCATATTTTATGCAAAGACTCTCTGCTGGATGTTCAGCAATAAAGATAATTTATTTAACTTCTATCTGCAGTCCTGCTCAAATTCAGAGCTGATTTAAGCAGTCTGTTCATATCAAAATAAATGCTCACATGAAAAAACAGGTGTTGTGCGGGTTTCTGTTTGAACAGAAAATAAATACAATGCCCAAGCAAGTTTACCATTTATCATGTCTGAATGGAATAATTCTGTTGAATCTGAATCTCTAGGAAGCTGACATAAACCATCAATTTCCATGAAATTCCATGGAAACTGAGGAAACTTAGTAGCAAGTGAGTTTTAATAACCACAAGAATATTCTAAATGTACTCTAGCCAGACCCAGTACACTATTACCCTAATAAGATTTAATAGACGTCATTTTGCAAATGAATAAGCACATTAATAAGTGTCCACATTAATCTTCAAAATCTTGATTTCATGTTTTCTGAGGTTTTATATTCAATGTATTGATTTGTGGAATTGATGGCCAGAGTATTATTTTCATTACTTGCTTTACATATCCTTTACTAAAAGCAAAAATAAACCAATGAAGTGTTCTGTTGAGATCAGTCCAGAAACCATATTTAATATTCTTGATCTATACTTATACCTTACTTAATTAAAACATTCTTTAAAAACAAACAAACAAAAAAAAGACAGACAACTGCTGACAAAATACTATGCTATTGAAACAAAGAACTCCAAGAAGTGTCAATAACATTTTCAATGTCACCTATATTTTAATTAAGTGTTTTATCAAACTAAAAATCAGTAAATTGAACAGTAAATATTTTAAAAGCCGTGCTGAGGTACATTTGATGAATTAGAACTATCCCTAAGGAAAAGAACTTTAAAATAACCTTCCCAGAAAGAATAATTCTTGCTAATCACTTTTTTTTTTTCTTCTTCTTAAAGACAGCAAATGAAGTAGCATCATTAAAGTGAGTTGACAATATGACCCATTTTCTAGGTAAATACTATATAAAAAAGATACAGCTATGAATACACTGTTTTCCTTTAAATGTAAATTTATTTATGTATCTATGAATTAATTTAATGGCTTGATATTATGCCCTGATTTATGTTGCTACCAACAGAAAAGGAATAGCAACATCCCTAAAAGAAAACACATTCTAAGCCAAGTGCCTCAGTGAGGCACAAGTTGCTATACTCCAGGAGAACAGTTGTACTTTATTGTACCATAAGTGATTGATAGCTTTGCCCTATGCAATGACTTTGTGGTTAGAAGAGCATATGATTGTCATAAGTCATTGTACCAAATGCTTCCTCTAATGTCAGACAGAAATCTGCTTCTCCAGTGAACACATTGTAAAGAAGCACATGGAGCTTTGAAAGTTCTAAACATTCATCAGGAAAATTAAAAATTAAAAAAAGCTCAAGTTTGGTTACCAAAATGTAAATCATTCACTAGTCACTAAGTCGTATTATAGTAATGTAAATGTTCACATTTAATGTACAAATATATCTACATGCAGGTATGTGTACAGAAGTGCAAAAGAAACTTACAATCATGTTATACATCTGATTTAGTATTTGACATGTATTTAATTTTAGATATAAAAATGGCCTCCAGTCAGCAAATCATTTTTAGTACTTCCTGTGGGAAGATAGGAATATTGCTTTCTTCTCTATTTGACAGCATTTACAGTTTCCTCAAAGCTATCAGATAGAATTTGCACTTTGCACAAGATAGTTTTCAATTTAAGCCCCAACATGTAAAATCCAAAGGAAAGAATGATCCCTTCCTTTTTTTTTTCTTTTCTTTCTTTTTCTTTTTCTTTTTCTTTTTCTTTTTCTTTTTCTTTTTCTTTTTCTTTTTCTTTTTCTTTTTCTTTTTCTTTGTCTTTGTCTTTGTCTTTGTCTTTGTCTTTGTCTTTGTCTTTGTCTTTTTCTTTTTCTTTTTCTTTTTCTTTTTTTCTTTTTCTTTTTCTTTTTCCTTTTCCTTTTCCTTTTCTTTTTCTTTTTCTTTTTCTTTTTCTTTTTCTTTTTCTTTTTCTTTTTCTTTTTCTTTTTCTTTTTCTTTTTCTTTTTCTTTTTCTTTTTCTTTTTCTTTCGTTTCCCTTTTCTTTTTCTCTTTCCTTTTCTCTTCCTTTTTCGTTTCCCTTTCCCTCTCCCTCTCCCTCTCCCTCTCCCTCTCCCTCTCCCTCTCCCTCTCCCTCTCCCTCTCCCTCTCCCTCTCCCTCTCCCTCTCCCTCTCCCTCTCCCTCTCCCTTTCCCTTTCCCTTTCCCTTTCCCTTTCCGTTTCCCTTTCCCTTTCCCTTTCCCTTTTTCCTCCAGAATGAGAAACACTGTGAGTTTAACATGATATTAATAAGGAACTGCAGATTTCTGATAGTGATCTCTTTCCCCTTTGGCTGCATCCTGCTAAAAATGCTGTATGTTTTTACTGAAGATTTAGAACAGATGAAACGTTTAATGTCAGTACAATCAAGGAGAATGATAACTCTGGACAGTAGCACTAGATGTGTCTGGAATGGGAATGTGATTGTTTTAAGACATCTGCAGTTTTCTTGTAGTTTATCAATCTAATGTCACTAAAGGCAATGACTCCAATAAAATGGGAAACACTATCACTCAGTTTTAGTATATTTCATAGAATTTACTGTGCAATTGTAAATACATTTAATAAGAGTTTGACAAATAAGCAAATCTTACATGACATTTTTACCATCTATTTAAATTCATGAATCCATTCAATAGGATACGTTATATTGTGTTGACTTTAGCAGAAATAAGACATTTACTATTTTAAGATACATAGCTCACTGAAATTAACAAACAGACGTGCTGTTTAATAGCAGACTATAGCAAAATACTTTTTTTTTTCTTTTTTTCAGATTCAAATCATAAATCCCATTGCTTTCAAGATATTGTTCTTATACAGAGTACTAAGTGTGTAGTATTTAACATATACATCTAAACCAGCAGAATAGCAGTGCTGCTGTCTGGAATGTACTAGATAGCACTATTGGTGCAGAAAACAAATACTAGCCTTCAACAAATCTAAGGTGAAAAATTTGGATTTTAAACCTGAAAACCATAGCTCCTCCTTTTGCAATATAGAGATCACTCTGCCTCTCTGAACACTAGCACTCCAATATGATATGACTGAAATATATTTTCTCCCTTGTTTATTAGAACAGTTGTTTTTGTCACGTCTGCTTTCTTACACTGATTTGGCAACCTTTTTTTCCATTGTTCTTTAAAGCTTCATGTACATCTCCTTGTGATACACTTGTTAGAAAAGCAAATACATTTCTGCAAAACAGACAAAAATCTGTCAGCTTTCTAGAAAGCTTTAACAGAGTTGCTGTTCTCCACTAATTTGGAGAAGAAATACATATAAATAAATGTAAGCCATCCATCCATTAACTCTCCAGGACACCACAAAAACAAACGAACAAACAAAGTACCACCAAAGCAAAACAAAACAACAAGTAGTATCTGATGTTAAGCTCTAACAGTTTGTGCTTTGCTTTCTTTTTTAGTTTTAAGGAACTAGAATTACATGCCTAATGAAGACAATAAATCTGTTGAGAATTAAGGAAGCTATTCATTTCTGAAAAAAAGCAGCAGGAGGGGAAAATAAGATTTTAATTTTAAAAGAGCAGTTACATGTCTTAAATTCAGTGATAACAAAACTGTTTTTAGAGATGTTTCTGTAGGTGTCTTTAATTCAGAATTTCATGGAAACTAATAAGAAAGATTCTGGAAAGATTCTTAGATGTTCTTAAAAACAAAATTCTTTAAACAGATGTGGACTAGAAATTTATTAAACTACTTACAATTAAATGATTTTTCAAGTGTCATGGGGACATGCAACCCTGGCTACAGACTGGGGAATGAGTGGATGGACAGCAACCCCACAAAAAGGGCTATTGGGGTTTTGGTCAAAGGGAAGCTGAACATGAGCCAACATATTCAGTGCCCTGACAGCCAAAAGGGTCAACCATACATACCCTGGGGTGCATCAAGCAAACCATTGCTAGCTGGTCAGGGGAAGGGATTTTCCTGCTCTGCTCTGTACCGTTGCAGCCTCACCTCAAGTACTGTATGCAGTTTTGGGTGCCACAGTATAAAAAGGACATAAAATCATTAGAGACTGTCCAAAGAAGGGCTATGAAGATGGCAAAGGGTCTAGAAAGCAAGACATGTGAAGAGTGGCTGAGGTCCCTTGGTTTGCTCAGCCCAGAGTAGAGGAGGCTGAGGGGAGGCCTCATGGCAGCCTGCAGCTCCCTTATGAGGGGAGTGGAGGGGCAGGCGCTGAGCTCTGCTCTCTCGGACAGCAATGGGAACCAAAGGAATGGTATGGCATGGAGCTGGAGCAGGGGAGGGTCAGGCTGGGTGTTAGGAAGATGTTCTTCACTGAGAGAGTGGTGGGGTACTGGAACAGGTACCTCAGGGAAGTGGTCACAGCACTGAGCCTGCTGGAGTTCAAGATGCGTTTGGACAGATCAAGATGCTCTTAGTTATAGGGTCTGATTTTTGGTTATGTGGTCCTGTGTGGAGCTAGGAGTTGGACTCAGTGATCTTAGTGGGTTCCTTCCAACTCAGGATATTCTATGAATCTAAGCATGGAGGTTACTTCCTTCTCAGATAAGCAGTTGTAACTGCAGAAATTCTCTGATTTCAATGTCAAAGTCAGATGCTCCATTAAATGATAATGGTTTTGTCCTCTGCATTTCTAATAGAGATATTGTATTTTAGCCACATGTTTGTCCCTAAGAAAGTTGTAGCTTACAACACTGGACAGAATATTTCTGACATAAAAACTAAGTTCTGACATATAAATATACTTAGATAGTCCATTCATATCAATGCTAATTATGATTTTATCAACAATGAGCTCTTTAAAAGACATTTAGATGTAGAGCTTAGTGATATGGTTTAGTAGAGGACTTATTAGTATTAGGTCAGAGGTTAGACTAAGTGATCTAGGAGGCCTCTTCCAACTTAGATGATTCTGTGATTCTGTGAATAGCCAGTATGAATCTTCCAACAGCAAGAGACAGTGATACTGACAAAATAAAGAAAGCTCTTACAATGTATTGAATTCCTCCAAGAAATCTTTAGGTGCCAAAATGTACAACAGTTTGCTATGAAGAAAATTAACTCCACCCCAAGCTCTAGATGAGTGCATCATCTAGAACAAAATGAAAGAGAAAAATCACTATTCTTATCTTCGTAGTGTATAAATCTCATCTCTGCATTCTGTTTCTATATATGCTCTTATTTTCAGGTATTTAGAAAAAGTCCAAAGGAAGACTGCTTGATAGTGCTTTATAAAATATACTAGAAATGCATTTATACATACATATGTTATGTATATACATATGTGTATGCATAAACATATAAAATCCTTTTTAACATATGAAAAATTTTAATTTTGACTCCAGTTACTGCATTCTGTTTAGATCTCTAGATAATAATAATAATAATAATATATATATATATATATATATATATATATATATATATATATATATTTAGTTCCTTACATGAATTTGGTAGTACAGAATCCACTAACATCCAGATAAATGTTACCCCTTTGGAACTCAATCTCAAGGTTCTCTTGAGAAGCTCTTTCTCTAAGGCAGCACAGATCTGAAGAAATTAATTTAGAATAGCTGCAGCTTGGGTTTTGCACTCACTGTCCATTTTCTTCTGAGATGAAATGGGGAAATTGAATGAGTATAATTCAAGAATCAACTAAACAGCTGACATGTTCAAAAATAATGTTGAGATCACACACTGCTGACTTGTCCAGGCTATCTATTTACACATAGTAAATACAGAATTGCACTGATAACTCAATATTTTGGTGACATACTTACTTGCAGGAACTAACCAGTGTTAGTTTGCCTCGTGATGTCATAAAGCATAGTTTAATCTTACTTTTGCTGAAATCCCAAGTTCATTGCAAGCACATACCACCTACATTTCTGGAGTTGAGAGCCAATATTCTTTATAATTCATTTCTTCAGAGGTAAAGGAATTATTTTCCCTGTGATAACTGGTGCTTAAGAATCTGATGACTGCAAAAGCAACCACTCAGCTTTACCACTAAATGCAAGAACTCACAATTTATGAGGTTATTTTTCCCTTTTTCCATTCAGGATTTGAGACAGTAAAGAATTCCGAGAGTACCAGAAGACTCCAGAAAGCATTGAGGAACTATGTCAGTTTATATAATAGCAGATCTTCTGTGAACTTATGTAATTACAACAATCAGTAGGCTTTAAATATTATGAACATTTCCTCTTTACCAATAAGAAAGGAAAGAAAGGAAAAAACATACAAACAAACAAACAAAACCAGAGAGAGAGAGAGAGAAGGAAGAGAAGAGAGAGAAGAGAAAGAAGAGAAGACAATTTCTTAGCACCAAGTCCTAGGGTTACCACCATATTTGTGCCCGAAGACATCACTTTTGGAACCTGGAAACTCTTAGCAGATTTTCAGAATGTATATGAATATGGGTTTTGTTCCTAAAACCAGCAATAATACATAAGTTTTTCCTTTGTTCCTTTTTGACTCACCAAGTAAAGGTTTATTTTCACTTCCAGCATGAAAACATGTTTTACTTTTCTTATGTTCTTAACCAGTTTCAGGACTACATGAATCAGGATCATGGTTCTTCTTGACAGTTCTTCAGGTTCACTAAGGTGCATCTCTTTACCTCCAGCAGTGCCTGCAACTAGACCCAGCTGGAAAAGTGGCTGGCTTTCATTATTAACCTTTGAGCTCCTGAAATGTGTCTATTTCTGTCTAGATCCTTAATGTTACTTTCAATAACTTCTAGAGCTTCTCTCCCATGTGTAAATCTTTCATCTCACACCTAACCACTGTATCAGCATTATATCCACAACAACACACAGTCCCCTCCCAGTTGTCAGTTGAACACACATAGGGGAGAAGTTTTTGTTTGTTTGTTTGTTTGTTTTTCCTCTAAACACTGCAGAAGATGCAGTTGGCAAATTCCTGACTATTCAGTCAGCTAAGAAAACTGCTCATTCCTTTTCTACTTTTCTACTACCATTTCATTATGTCTCTTTGTACATTCTTTGAATTGTTTTTTGTTTGTTTCTTTGTCTGTTTTAATCTTGCAGAGTGTTAAGGGTGATTTTGAATTGCAACATACTTTTGTAGAAGAGTATAAAGAGGAAGATTTTTCTTTAGAAATTTTTTGAGTGTCATTAACTCTCAATATAACTTTGTTTGCAGGTCACTTATCTCAGTGCTGTCTGGTTGATGCAGACACCTATTGACAGATCCCCTTCCTGCATAGCACAGTGTTGAAGAGTGACACAGTCAAAAATAAAGATCTCCATTTTGTAACCATGTAGACCTAAAGAGAAGACACTTCACATATAGCACACTACTCCAAGCAAACATTACTCCACACAAATGAGAGGTAAAAATGAATGCAATCCATGGATTTAGACAATTTTGGTAACTATTGCAAGATCAACAGTACAAGCAATAAGACCACATATATTTATAACTTTTTATATCATTTCTGTTAGTAGGCAGTTCAGCTTTGCTGAACTCTTCTTAGTGATTTTTGTTGTTACTGTTTGTTTCTTTCCTTTCTGTGGTCCTATGCAGTCTTGTGCTACCCAGACATTCAGCACTATACATAACTAGCTCTTTTCCTGGGTATCAGTCCTACTGATACGAGATAATTGGGTGACAGGCAGAGAATAAGTACATGTGCACTATAGTTAGCTGCTTAGGAAATAAAATATTTTTGTTCTGAAATTTTGCTGTCACTCTGAACTTTGTCGCTTTTATTGGTTAATGCTCACTTCTGGTGTTCTAAAAATGAAAACCTTGACCTGCAGAAAAATGAAAGTTTCCCCTTAAAAAGTCAAAGTATACAAGTTCTGTTTTGATGGAAAATTTTTACCCAGTTCTAATGATGGGCTTTTAGATTAACTAAAATAACATTAAAACAGCATATCTGTAAGATGTAGGTTAGTAGACAGTCTAACTTTGTCATTATTTAGTATCTGGTGCTTCAGTTTCATTTGCGTAGAAAAACAATAAGGGATAAATCAGGAATAAATCTGGTGTTTATTTTTTGTGTTGATCATCTTCTCTTTTTCTTGTTGTGGTTTATGTTATTTAGTATTCAAACAGCAAGCCATCAGATATAGACACGTGTTGGGAAACTGATCTTTAACCATATAAACCATTTTAACCATATAACCGTATAAAGCTTAGATTTAAATGCAAGTTATTTTAAGAGTAACCTCTGAGAACTCTAATGTGTTAATACAAAGCATAAGAAATTCTACATTTTTTAGATAAAAATGTGTTTATGGTTATCTTGAACAAAGAATAAAACTATATTACTACCACTTTCATTACCTACTTTGCAGCATCGCATCCAAATTAAGGAATAATCAAAAACTAATTAAAAAAAATCTTCTTGGTATAGCCAGAGCCAAATTAGGCTAAACATTGATGTTTCATCCAGTTTTTCTAATAACACCATGCAATGTTCAAATAGTCTTTCTGGTAATATTCAAGTATTTTAATGTTATCTGAAATTTGAAATTTTAACTGATTTAGTAAAACGCACAATTATATCTTCTCATTGCTTTGTCCATTTATAGACAGAGAGAATAGTTAGAGAGAGAATAACCACATTAAATTCTCAGTCATTATTAGAATGTTTTTTTGAAAATACCTAACTGAAGTATTTGAAAGGGCAAAAAGGGTAGAGAGGTTGTTAAAGCCTATGTTAAGTTAGTCTGTACAAACTTGCTAGAGAAGGAAAATTATTTATTCAGAGTATTTTTCAGAGAAAGTGATCATAAAATCTCTGCAATTCATGAGCATTTCAGCATCATTTTACACTGTGTTGAGAGCTGTGAGATTCTTTTTTTTTTTATTATTTTAAAAAGAAATTTATTTTGTGCTGCAAATCGATAAGAGCCCATTCTGGATAGAAGCTTCCTTTAACCTGGTAAATAGAAATGAGATGAGATATTGTTCCAATCACCACTTAAACTTGTTGTGGGGGTGGACACAATGTGGGTATCATCTTGACCTGGAACTGTTACTCTAGATGATTGAAAACAAGCGCACTACTGAAATCCATATGTTTTACCAGTCATCAGTGGCTCAAGGACGATCTCTTTAGACAGCCTTATATATTGACAACAACCCTACTTCCTCTCTGTTAGCTATCAGTGATTATCTGAACCATCTGACTTGGAACTGTGGAAGTTATAATGGGGTGAATTCAGAGGTAAAGGCTAGGGTGTATAACAAAGCAGACAGTTTTTGTTGCTACCATTTTTCTTCTGATTAGCAGAGCTTTACATTTTGATGCTGTTAAGCTGTGATCACACAAAGATCATTTTCTGCTTCTCACCTCTGTGTGACTGCCAGGTATATCTTCTCAGAAGATATATATCTATATCAAGATCTCTTATCCTTCTCAATGTTCCCTTTCTGCTATGAGGCAGTACCGAGCAAAGACCACCAAAGATTATATCTCAAGTGTGTAATATTTAGTTTTCCTAAAGCCATAGACACTTATGTTAGGTATAACATGAGAACCTCTTGTGAAGAAATTGATAAGAGCTGAGAGTGAGAGAAAGGTTCCTATACCTTCACATGGAAAAAGACTCCAATCATACTATGTGACACCCAGGAAAAGCACCTGAAATCTCGTTATGCACATTAATAAAAACTGTTGCAATGTTAGTCTTCATTTAATTCTCAAATAAAAATGAGTTAATAATCACAAATTAGCCAATCTGCCTAGTGGGCTGAAGCTCACTACATGCATTCACACATGCAGCAAGAGAAAGGGATATTTGGTGTGTACATTGAGGATAAGGGGGAGAGGATGGAGATTTAAAAGGTGAAGAAAGAAAAATCAAGGTTCAAATGCTTAAATAACTGAACTGCAGGTCAGTTGGACAAATGAGGGAGGGGGCACCCCAATAGTATAAGGGCAGGGCTGTCTTTCCTTGTTGAGGTTACTCACAGATTCAGAGCTCAGACCCTTCCAGGTGCCTGGTCCTCTTGCCATTCTAAAAGGTTTAGACCAACAGATACTACCAAATAAAATCAAAACAAAGCTAATGCAAAGCAAAAAGAGCAAGGAGCCTACAGAAGACACATGAAAATGCACAGCACATTAGATATGCAAGATGCTGAAGGCACCCACACGCTCTCTGAGGTTCAGTCACTGAGCTCACAGTCAGATGATTCAAGGCAGCCAAGCAGCAACAAAACATGGCCATGGCACAACTGACTTGTTACAAAACAAAGACATTAGTCTTACACAGTCAGCTCTCCTTATTCATTGTCAGTGTGTTGTCAATAGGCACCAACTCTTGCTTGAAGTTTTTTTCTTATTGTTATTCTTTAGCTTTCTTATCCAGGGTCCACATATGAGTAAATATATAGAGACATTCTGAGCAGAAAACTATACACACACACACACACACACATATATAGCTAGTTGAAGTTGAATACATGTCAACAGTACCAAAACGAAATTCTTGTTATACATTACAGTAAGACATACCTCCAATAGAAAATGTCTATCAAATTAATTAATCCTTATGGATAATGTCATCTTTAAATAAAAGACTACTTAAGATTATTATAGTAAAGATCAAAAGACAATACTAGGTTAACTAAATGAATAATAGCTTCTTTTTTTCTTTACACTTTGGTAGATCCATGGTTTATAGTATCTATCCTATTAACTTTATCATCCAGCAAGATAAGTACAATTTCATCAATTTGTTTGTCTAAGGACTTACTAATTCTAGTAAGTTTAGCTATTCACTTTTGATCAGTCATTAAAGGGCAAAAATAAGATATTTAACAACAGCTTTCAATCTTCATGAACTCTGTAATGGTGACTTCTTATACAAGCAAATGTGATGCTCAGTTTGTTGCTTTGTGTGACAGTTATTTTCACTGGTTTACAACCGGTTTAATGAGTGAAGGATATAGCCAGTTACATTTATGAAGATGCAGTTTCTCCCAAACTTCAGTATTGTATACACAAAAATCAACAAAAGGATGCTGCTAATATAGATTTGGAATTTAAAAACAATTACAGAATTAATAATTATACCAGAAATGTTTGTGGTTATGAGTTTCTTATTCAATGTCTGGTACTCCATGGAATTAATAAGGTCACAGAATCACACTGCAGTGGAAATTATCGAGGAGTTTTGAGTTACTCGGCTGCTTCAATGTACATGTCAATGAAATAAAATAAAATAAAATAAAATAAAATAAAATAAAATAAAATAAAATAAAATAAAATAAAATAAAATAAATACGCCAACAAAACAAACAAACAAAAATACTCAAAGGTCTCCTTCATACCTATGTCACGTGATTTCCAAATAGTTTATTACGTGACTTGGAAAGAAAAAAACAAAAACAAAAACAAAAACAAAAACAAACAAAAAACAAACAAACAAACAAATGTTTTCAGGTTATGCAGGCTATACAGGAAAGGAAGCTTTTTTTTTTTTTTTTCTTTCTATCAACTATATCAATTGTCTAATTAAATATTTTAGCTCTATCTAGAATTTTTGTCTCACATATCTTTTAAAGCAGAATGGCTAAATTATGAGAAACAAAGGTACAGCTTTTATTGTCAAGAAAGAAAACTTATTCTTTTCTAATAAAACTGGCAAGGTTAGAAGAGAAGAAGATATTAGCCAATAAAAATTTGTTAACAACATGAAATCTTTGAAATTAGAAGTATGAGATAACAATTGGAAAAAATCCCTATGTTCATGGCAAAGCAAAAGCTTCATAATCTTGTTACAATGAATATATATAGAGATATAAAGAAAATAAAACACATATATGTATATATATAAAATATATATGAAGTACCTTCTAGTAAAACTGTTGTTCAAAGTCAACACTTACCTATTATCTTATAATTGACTGATAATTTAACAAGAAACAACAAATCATATGACATATTTCAGGTACGAATGTTATGGAAATAACAGAGCAGTACAGAAAACTTGCCTGCTTTTATGATGGTGTCCTAAAAGAAGAAAGTTTAGCTCCTGAATGCAGTTGTTTAAAATACTGCATTCTAGGAAAAAAAATAATAATAATAATAATAATCTTTCTATACCTACTTTCAAGGATAGAAATTGACAATATGGATTCTACTTTTCTTATCACTAAATTTGTTCTAAAGGCTTTCTTGAATATGATGGTAATGAAATCCAGCATTAAACAATACCCTGTTTTAAACTGAGGCTGATTAAATATGATTTATGCATCGGTGTGATATAAACAACACTATATTATTTGCCTCTGATGGCTATGAGTTTGATATATGTCAAGAAATTTAGTTTTCAGGTATGATTTGCAGCTTTCCTAGGAAGTTATCCAGGAAAGTATCTTTCTTAATTAGTCATAAAAATGTTTCTCTTCATATTAAAAAAAAAAAAAAAAAAAAAAGCAACATATTTCAGAAAGCAAAATGTAACCACAATAATGAAAAATAAAAAAATAAATAAATTGCTCATTTGCAGCATTCTCGGGACAAAGAAAATTCTTCATCTGTTCCTGCCCTGACCTCCTGTGGCTACCCAGGTGGACAAACCCTTCACCTACTTTTATGGGTATTGAGATTAGCAGTTGTTCATTTTTCAGCTTGTTATTGAGTTGATCTGTCAGACAGCAAGAGGCCATGCAGCAAGAGCTAGGAATGTGTGGGCTACAAGTCTATGTAAACCACAGGAACATGTTGCTGACAGCAGAATAAATGTTGACATCTTCTCGAGCAGAAAGAGACTTGTGGCTGCTTATCCAGGAAGATGGTTTCCACATTCTGAGACCAGAAATGGCCAGCACTGTAAAAAAACAAAATGTATTAACTTCTTACCAGTGTATTCAAGGCCCTGGATTAAGGCAGTACTCTTGCTGATTTTAATAAATTTAATCTCTTTGGGAGGACACCAAATGTGGATTTGTGGTCCAAAGATGTCTCTGGAAAAAACTGTGTATACTATGTTTCTGTGTTTTAACTTTCCCCACCTCAAAAAAAGAAAAAAAAAACAAAGAGGAGGGGGAGCAGGGGAGTGAGAGCTACAACTGCAGACAGCAAATCATAGAATAACATCATAGAATCAATAATGTTGGAAAAGACCTACAAGATCACCTCCCTGGTCTCTATTCCAGATAAAAGACAGGATGCCCTTCTTGGCCACCTGAGCACACTGCTGTCTCATGAGTTGAACATCAACCAGCACCCCCAGCTCCTTTTCCTCTGCACAGCTTTCAAACCACTCTGCCCCAAGCCTATAGCATTGCATGGGGTTGTTGCATCCAAAGTGTTGGATCCGGCACTTAGCTATGTTGAACCTCATCCCATTGGCCTCTGCACATCAATCCAACCTGTCCCTCTGCAGGGCCTTCCTACCCTCCAGCAAATCGACACTTCCCCCCAGCTTGGTGTCATCTGCAAACTTACTGAGGATGCACTCAATTCCCTCATCCAGATCATCACTAAAGAAATCAAAGAGGCTGGGCCCTGATACCAACCCCCAGAGAAGATGACTAGTGACCGGTCACCAGCTGGAATTAACTCCATAACTGAGAATGCCTCAGTCATAGTGAAAACCATGGTGGATGTTCTGACCTGCTTTGCAGCAGACCTGTAAGAGGCATCTTCAAATGGATAGTGACCCACTGGAATGGAACAAGATCAATGATCTGGACAAAGGGAACAAGTGCACCCTCAGTATGTTTGCAGATGACACCAAGTTAGTTGCGAATATTGATCTGTTGAGGGTAGGAGGTCTATACAGAGGGATCTGGACAACCTGGACCGGTGGGCCAAAGCCAACTGTATGAGGTTCAACAGGCCTAAGTGCTGGCTCCTCCACTTGGGGCACAACAACCCTGTACAACCCTACAGGCTGGGGGAAGAGCAGCTGGAAAGCTGCCCTGCAGAAAGGTACCTTGGGATCTTGGTTGATAGCCAGCTGAATATGAGCCAGTAGTGTGCTCAGGTGGCCAGGAAGGCCAACAGAATCCTGGCTTGTATCAGAAATAGTGTGGCCAGCAGGACTAGGGACACGATTGTCCCTCTGTACTTGGCTCTGATGAGGGCACAGCTTGAATACTGCATTCAGTTTTTGGCCTTCTTCACTAAAAGAAACACAATGAGGTGCTAGAGCATGTCCAAAGAAGGGCAACAAAGCTGGTAAAGACTCTAGAGAACAAGTCTTAAGAGAAGAGTCTGAGAGAGTTGGGGTTGTTTACCCTAGAGAAAAGAAGGCTCACGGAGACCTTATCATGCTCTACATTTGCCTTAAAAGAGGCTATAGTGAGGTAGGGACTGGTCTCTTCTCTGAAGCACCAAGTGATTAGACAATAGGAAATAACCTTAAATTGCACCAGGGAAGGTTTAATTTGGATATTAGGAAAAAATCCTTCATTGAAAGGATTGTGAAGTATTAAAACACGCTTCCCAGAGAAGGAGATGAGTCACCATCCCTAGAGGACTTCAAAAAACATGTAGATATAGTGCTTAGTGATATGGTTTAATGCTGGAGTTGGCAGTGCGAGGTTAAAGGTTGGACCAGATGACCTTAGAGGTCTTTTCCAACCTAAATGATTCTATGATTCTATGATTTTATGAATGCAGAAACTTGTGACTGTCACCTCCAAGCCTGTGCCAATACAAAAGCATGAAGCTAGTATAGGAGCATCCTTCTATTAGCAGACCATTATTGACAATCCCAGTATGGAAGATAATCTGATCTACCAAAAACCAAACCAAACTAAAACAACAACAACAAAAAAGCTGTAAATCTACAGTTATCAAGAGTGTCAAGTAATTATATTATTACCAGTAGCCTCCAGCAACTCAGATATTTTTGTGTATTAAAGGTACCTAAGACGCAGCTGACACTGCCAAACCAGCTGAACCAAAGTTCACTCAAATAACACTGTAGAACCACAACATTACTGGTGCAGGATGTATTCTCAGCTGTCTCCATGTCTATCTGTAATTTGTTGTTTCCTTATCTTTCCTTCCAAAATGTCGTGAGGTCAGCCTGTAATAACATTACTACCACGAAGTCAGTATAGATATTAAAGGAAAAGTAATTAAGTCCTTCCATAGGTTGGCAAATGAGTGAGGCTCAGTAGGAAAGCCAGAAAGGCTGTGTCAGGTTGGGCTGGGAGGACAGGACAGCCTGATCAACTTTCTGCATTTGATGTCTCTCTACTGAGAACTGTCTTTTTTTAGAAATCAGAAATTGAGAATGGTAAAACTCGGATGATAATTAGAAGAACAGCATGCAAAACATGTCATTCAGGAAATTAATCTCAAACAGGGAAAAGTCCTTTCTAAGCTATAAGGAACTTAACAGTTCAAATCCTTTTTACCTAGACGATAATTAGTGATTTCTTATTGGACTGAAATACAATATCTGAGTTCTCCCTATTTCAGACGTTTTCGGTGAAAAACAATTCCAGTGGCCATGGACATACATTTAATAAATCAGACAGGGTGTGAAGCTGAAGGGGAACAAACATAGGGTCATCCTCCAGATTAATATATCTTTCTGGTGTAGTACAGGGTGATTGTGACTATGCTATCATTTCTGTCATTTGAGACATTGAAACTGATGCGTATGGACAGATAAGTAGCAGATTCCTTGTTTTTACATACAGTGGGATAAACCCTATGGTGGCAGGGCATGTGTTAGGCTTAGATGAGAGCAGAGAAGAATCAATACGGTATTGAAAAAACTGTGGATTGTGAACTCACAGAGAAGGAATGAAAGTGTAAAAATGTAACTATATAAAGCAGCATTGAAGGAAAATTTCAGTACTATATCCATGCACACTGCTACAGTCATTATACCATTGTTTATTCAGCTATAAAGGGAAGATAAATAACTCACTTATGCTTTGAGGAATTTACAGAGCTTAGTGAAATATTTGGAGAACATTTTAAGATGTCTCACAGTGAGATCGGTTAGAATATCTGTGTTTTTTGTTTTTTTTCAGCAGATACTATACTGAAAAAAATGGTCCTGGAGCAAAAGGTGAATAACATTTTTCAACCTTAGAAATAATATTTAACATATTTATTTTTAGCTAACTGTTCATTGTAGTCCACAACGTTTGACTTTTTTTATTGTCATTACATTATGATGTCATTTCACGTGTATCAAGCACAGTTTTTCAAAAAGAGAGATTATGTGGGGTCATAACAAGATAAAAATATAATGAAAGTGAAGTTAATTTTAATATTGTTAGATTGAATAAAATAGTACTTAGAATTGCAATGTCAATGTTAATTACAGCATTGCTGCAACACTGTTAAAACACTTGCAAATTATACAACTAAATAATGTTGGAATAGTAAGACTGATTTTGAATTAAGCGATTTATAAACAGTTTTAAATATATTTAGAATAACTCTTTTCAAAACTATATTACCAATGATATGTAGCAATCTGGCATTTTGTTCTAAAATGGCTAAGTGTTGCATTTCAAGCTTTGAATGGATTGGACTCAGTGGAGCGATTAGTCAGAAACTAACCTTTTTGATAACAGATTGAAATCAGAAAATATGCAATAATTTAGTGTTCAAGTAAATTAAAAAAAGTTCTCTAACTACAGACATTTGCAAAATTGCACCTATCCAGCAGAATAATATCTAATTTAACACAGTTACTAAAGATAAATGACTTTTCCTGATCAAATTATATTGGGATGAATAATTTTATACTATATAATTGGTGAGCTGGATAATTCAATAAGCCCATTTACTATGGTTGACTTCCTTTCACAAGTAGAAATTCTGTAATAAGGAAGGCAGTTTTGTCAAAACAGCTGCCAAATGGCAGTAGCATAATAATAAAAGAAAAAAAAAAAAAAAAGCCCATTAATCAGAAAATTAATTAAACATTCTGTGTATGTAAAACCTGCTGCATACTGAGAAAATGTGAATGGCCTGACAGCAGCATTTGTAACAATTTATTCAGTAAAGAATTGTAGGAAACAACCAGTGTATTACAACAATATATAAATACAGATATTCTGCAAGAAGAAAAAGACTCGATTTCTAAGGTCAGTTGGTTAAGAAAATAATAGAAACAATTTATACATTTCTATTCCTTTCTTTTCTAATTTCTGTGTAAATACTCTATGGTACCATTCTTCTAGTCTGAAGTAAGGAGCAGTCCTAAGAAAGAAAGACAGAATGCAGTTGTACAATGGCAATAGGCCACTAGCATCTCTCAGAATTGACCAGTATTATTTGATGAGTTAGATCTGAGATATTCTGCATCATTTGATACTGAATGATCTGGAGAAGCATCCAAAACAATTGGATGCTTCTGGAAACAGCTGCCAAAGTTTCTTCATAATTATTAAAATGGTTGATCTATTCATGACATTTAGGACAGGATAGAACTTACAGGAGGCAGAAAACATGGTATTTTTCTCTTCCTCTAAGATTTACTTCACATTACTTACTAGTGCTTCACAGCACTCACAATTTCCATTTTGAAAGCAATGTTTTTAACCTTCCTGAGCCAGAGAATCATAGAATCATTAAGACTGGAAAAGACCTCCAAGATCATCTGGTCCGATCATCACCCTACTAACAATATCACCCACTAAACCATGTCCCTAAGCGACAGGTCCAACCTTTCCTTGAATACCCCCATGGGGGGTGACTCCACCATTTTCCTGGGCAACCCATTCCAATACCTGACTACTCTTTCTGAGAAGAAATGTCTCCGAATTTCTAACCTAAACCTCCCCTGGTGCAACTTGAGGCCACCTGCAAGAAGAGGCCAACCCCTAGCTCCCCACAACTTCCTTTCAGGTAGTTGTAGAGAGTAGTGAGGTCACTCTTGAGCCTCCTCTTCTCCAGATTAAACAAATACTGTTCCTTCAGCCGCTCCTCACAGAATCTGTCTTCCAGGCCCTTCACAAGCTTTGTATCCCTTCTCTGGATATGGTCCAGGGCCTCGATGCCCTTGTACTGAGGGACCCAAAGCTGAACATACTCAAGGTGCAGCCTCACCAGAGAAGAGTGCAAGGAGACAATAACCTCCCTTGTCCTGCTGGCTACATTATTCCTGATACAGGACAGGATGCTCTTGGCCTTCTTGACCACCTAAGCACACTGCTGCTTCATGTTCAGTTGAGCATTGATCAACATCCCCATATCCTTTTCCTCCTCACAGATTTTGAGCCACTCTGCCCCAAGTCTGTAGTGTTGCATGGGGTTGTTGTGACCAAAGCGCAGGACCCAGCACTTAGCCATGTTAAACCTCATCCCACTGGCCTCTGCCCATCGACCCATCCTATCTAGGTCCCTCTGCAGGTTCTTCCTACCCTCCAGCAGATTGACACTTCCCCTCCACCTCCCCCCCCAGTTAATGTCATCTGCAACTTACTGAGGTTGCACTCGATTCCCTCATGCAAGTTATCAATGAATCTATTAAAGATGATGGGCCCCAACACCAGCCTCTGTGGAAGACCACTGGTGATCAGTCACCAGCTGGATTTCACTCCATTCACCACTACTCTCTGGGCCTGGCCATCCAGCTGTTTTTCAATGCAGCAAAGAGTGTACCTGTCCAAACCCAGTTTCTCCAGGGGAATACTGTGGGAGACCATGTCAAAGGCTTTGTTGAAGTCTAGACTACATCAACAGAATTTCACTCATCCACCAGGAGGGTCACCTAGTCATAGAAGAAGACAAGGCAGGACTTGCCTTCCATGAACCCATGCTGACTGGGCCTGATCCCAGTCATGGTGGTCATGCATATACTTCATGATTGCACTCAAGATGACCTGTTCCACCACTGAAGCTGGTTTAACTTTCCTTAAAGCTCAAGCTAGCGTGGTAGTCTGTAGTGTCATTAAGTATCAGGACAAACTAACTTTTGAGGGTTATTTTATAAATTTGTGAAGTTAAACACCAGAACATGAGTGTCTGTAAACTGATTTGAAAAAAAATATAAATAAAATAATAATAATAATAAAAATGTGATAGTAGTTTTAAGTCTAACATGGATCTAACACAGAAGTGAGTATGCAGTCAATGTCTATAGATTTACATAAAATAACTCAGTATGAACGGTAGATTTTTTCTCCCTAAAATGTCATGTTATTTGGGGAATTAATGTGGTATTTTCAGGTATTTGTTTCTTTGCTTTTGATGGCATAAATCTTCATTGGGAGTGCTACACATCCATTTTTCATTATAATAAAATGTGCCCCATTTTTTCTGGGCTATGCCACCACAGAAGATTGCAAATGAGAATTCCAAAAACTTCCATTGAATTTAGAACCGTCACTAGTTTGCAAATCAATGTGAATAAAACAGGTAATGGTTTCAAGCACTTTCCTATTATCTGTATAATTGAGTTTGAAATAATTGAAAGAAGCAACATTTGTGGCCTTCTGTGCAGTACCTGATATTTTTAAATAACACTGAGGATAATTATTTCTTTTTGTATTACATTCCTTGATTCCTTTTTGAGGCAGCACTGAACAAGAACAGTACTATATGATTGGGAAGAACCCTTGGTCTGTGGTCCTTACCAACTGGAAATGTACTCTGACTTTAGGAAAGCACCAAATTATTCCCAATATGATACATTTGAAATGCCCTTTCCTTTAAGCGCCAAATATTCTTCATCTCATACGTTTGATTTACATTAATTAGAAAATTTTGGTTTATATGTGCTGTGTCTAGTTGGATGGATTGAACACCTAAATTATTTTCTGTGTCTGTATAGCTAATTAACTAAAGTGATCCAACTAGTTCTGTAGCATCATCTATAGAAATGATTAAATCAGAATTACATAGAATATGTTAAATTTTATATCTCCGCATTTTGCTAATGGAAATGATTTATTTATTGGTAGCCAGTGCATGAAAAGCCAATGTATATTTCCTCCATGGAGGTCAAGATCATGCTGAAATAACTTAAAGTCACCTTTTAATTTCCATAGAATATTTTATTTTTACTGCAGTATCAGAACAATAGGAAATTGAAAATGAATAGATTATTAAAAAAAAAAAAAAAAAAAAAAAAAAAGACATCATAGAGAGAACACAGAAAAAAAAAAAAAAGAAAAAGAAAAAAAAAAAGCATTAATGAGCAATAGAATTTGTAAATGCTTGCAATATTTTAAGACTGTTTCTCCTGCTGCAGGAATAGTGTTGAACTGAAGCCATGAAAACCACTGAATCATTCATTAGATTCCCTGTAGAGGGTGGTTAGATGACACAGTGGGTTAATGCACAAGCTTTTCAAGCTGGAGGCAAGTTGTGTCTAGATTTAGGTCACAAGTGAAACACATTCAGTAGTATCAGCTTGCTTTCTGTGTGCAATTTGTTACCTGCACCTAGATATTTTATGAATGGTAATCAATTCCAACATAAAAATAAAAATAACATAACATAACAAAACATAGCATAAAGGTTAAATTAAATTAAATTAAATTAAATTAAATTAAATTTTAAAAAGGTATTGCAAGAATATTACAATCAGGATTAAGAGGCTGTATAAACAAGGATTCAAAGTGACTGCCTACTTGATGACTAGCTCTTTCCAAAACATTCAGACTCTCCAAAAAATTACATGAAAAGACTATTTTTTGCAAGATATATATGCAGAATAAGAAATGACCTATATAGACTAAGGTATGAGCAAGAAATTTCTGCTGTTGTCATCTAGGAATTGAGTGCTCTGGATGTTACACTTGTTGCTACACGGGTATCATTTGCTTCAAGGCTAAAATAAATAAAACAATGTTGCTGGAACATTTACCAGTGAAGTCAAACTCATGCTGCTCACAGTTGTTGTTACCATAGGCTAGAAGGTGGCATCCGTGGGTGTGCTCAGGGTGCTTGTGGTGCAAGGTATATTCACACAGGAAATGGAGGAGAGCAGATGGAGATGAGAAGACAGAAGACTAATGTCAGTCAAGAATGTAACGTGTCTCTTGTTGCTCAAATTATAGTCTTTTATCTTTTCTGTATCCTCATTACTTATGGAAGCCAAGATGCAGCAGTAGCAAGAAGAACTAGACTTGAGAATAAATTATGATTTCATAACTTTGAGTTTGAGAAACAGAATCTGAAGTCACAGGTCTAGGTTAGTTGTATCATTTGCTTACAGGACAGTAAGCAAATACATAACAGTGATACATTGTTATAAAGAGCTTATATTGAGAAAGCAAAACCAACATAACCAACATGAAACAGTCTGTAGGCTACACCCAGAATGTAATGAAAAAATACCAGTTCTTATGTGATATTATAAGCTTTTGTTTTTGTTGGTTTTCTCAGGACAACACTCTGCAATTAATCTGTAAAGTTGTGATACTCTATTGTACTCATTTGTATCACTTCAATATGCTACTGCATGTTTATTTATTCTATAATCAAAGGTAAAACCTCTCCTTTTTTGCCTCCTACTTAGCTTCCATAATTTCACAGTC